>NC_090938.1:694631322-695249655 GCF_040938575.1 Ambystoma mexicanum | reverse complement strand
CCTTGCTGGTAGGGGCGTGTCTGGTGAGACTGATTTGGAAATATCCTTTGGAATGTTCTGTATTGCGGAGCTGCACCCGTGCGTGGTGTGAGCAACGGTTTCCCATCCCTACATACAGACTGAAAGTGTCCTTCTCTGCCACAATTACCACACTTTTGGGAGAGAGCAGGGCATGACCCGGCATGTGGGAACGCCATCCAACACCTGTAACATTGTCTTTGCATGCGTGGGGTTGATGTGCTGCTCGGGTTACTAAATCTTTCGTTACCCTTGATGTTGCTTTTGTGGATTGCCGCTATGATGTCACTTCTATCCTGTTTGTTGACTGCGGTGCTTGTCATATGTGTGGCTTGTTTCTCCACTCCCTCTAGTATCCGTGCCATCTCACTCACTTCCTCAATGGTGACAGGTTTTTTGAGCAGTTGTTTCTGTAATGCTGGTGACACGCACCCTTCAATTACTCTCAGTCGAATTACTTTGTCTAGTGAACATGCATCAAATTGACAATGCGCGCCTTTGACTCGGAGCCTTGTGATAAACTCATCCACCGTTTCATCGCTGCGCTTCGTGCACTGGTTGAAGATGTATCTTTCATAATCCCTGTTGGGGGCAATGACAAGACGTTTGTTTAACGCTGTTATCAGGCTTGCAAAGTCAGTGAATTCTGCTGGTGGAATAGTTTTGATTAACGTCTTTATTTCTGCACTTGCCGTGTTAATAAACATACTGCGCAGGCGTGGAGAGGTTTCTTCCCCTGCGGCATCTATGAAGTTGTTGAAATCCTCAAGCCATTCCACCCACCTTGCTCCTTTGTCAGTTTGTGGGGTCATGGAGAAAAGAGGGGGCATGCGCCATGCTGTGGCTATTGATCTCGTGACTGTCGGAGCTGGTTGGGAGCTGGAGCACGCTTGGTCAGCCGATGTGCTCATCATTCATTGACTGGTGCCTCACGTGGCGCTGCTTCATGGTGAGCGTGGATGTCGCCCCTTTTTGTTCTCTTTCTATTTTTATTTCTTTTAATGTTCACAAACCCACTGTGGTAGACTTGGCCCCAGTTCCCCTTGAATGATAGTTGAGCTGGTGGTACCTGGACAGTCACTCCTCGCCACGTGGAGTGTTTCTCCTTGTTGTGCACCTTGGGTCAGGGGCTGAGCCTGTGGAGCCACTTTCTGATGGTTGCTGGTGGTGGGATCACCCCAGTAAGTGAAGAGAAAGGCAGGGAGGAAGAAATATATATATTTTTTTTCAGTTGCAAGCGGGCCCGGCGGGATCGCACGTGTGGGCACCTTGAAGTGAGTGCACTGGACTGCAGCAGGAGATGTGACACGGCGGGATCATACGTGTCTATGGATTGGAGGAGTCCAGATGCGTTGTTGTGTGATGTACGCGCTTGGGCGCGCTGTCGGCTGGAGGAAAGGAGGACCATAGGCCAGAGGAATCACTGGTGTACGTAGACACGCGGTGGGATCACCGGCATGTGTAGAAGGAGGACCACTGGTGGGGACGTACCTCGTCGCCAGTTGTTAGAGGGGCTGGATAGCCCTGAAACACACGGACACCAGCGGGGATATTGCATACCTTTCTTTATTAAGTACACCCAGTAACTGCCGAAAACCCCCCGGCACTTTCTGTTCCCCCACGTCACTTCCTTCAGTGACGTTACCCTTCACAGAGGCTGCCTTAAAGGGCCAGCCTCCCATAACAGCATCTCCAGTTAAAGGTATTGACGCATATTCCGGTTCATCCCTGATGAACCGGAAGGACATAGCTATGTTGGTTAGCTATTGCGCCTGTAAAGAAGATCTCCGTCATCAACAGGTGCGCTTCGTATCACTGACGGGCTATTACCAAGCAGTAAAAGGGCACGATGGGAGCGAGACTTCAAGGAAACACTGAACATGCCAACATACCAGTCTTACTTGCAAATGGACCTGAATGCCCGAATCTATAGACGTCCACGTGGCAGCTCAGCACATCGGGAGGCTCCCTTGAGTGCTCCCGTTGCAGCCATGCAACATGATAACGGTAAACATCACATAGGAGGATCCCTGGGGAACCTCATTGTGGTGTCGCTGTAATGGGCCCAGTCATGTGGGCACGGGAGGACCCGAGTCACGTGATGTGGGCGGATAATAAAGTTAGCCAAGGACTACGTCAGGTCAGTCTGAGGCTGTAAGCCAAGTGAAGTGGTCGATGTCGTTTTATTTGTATGCTGTGCGCCCGAGGCCCGCGTGGGCTGAGAACATAGTGTAGGTCCCTCCCTGCGATGGGGACTATTGCAGTGACAGAACACTGGCGACGAGGACAATCGGTCCGCATGTAGCCACGGATTGTATAACTAAAGAAATGAAAAGGGAATGAGCCGTGGCAGAACACACGACGTTCCACACGTGCGTCCCGGATGGGGTATGAAAACAGAAACTGCACAAATAAACATCACAGTGAAGAGAGGAGCAATGGAGCTGACGACGGAAAAACGTCCTCAAAAATGGAGGAGGCAGCAGGGTAACCCCTGCGGGGTCATGCCGCCGGGAGCGGGGACCCTCACCCGGAAGGGCAAAGGACAAAGGGGCAGAACGGCGCCAAAAGCCGAATGGCCCAAAAGCCCGCGAAGGGGAAACAAAGGGAAAGGGGCGGGGCTTGCAGGATATAAGCAGGCGGGACCAGGGTCCAGGCATCTCGCTCTTGCACTGGGACCCGGTCGCCGCCACCTGACAAGTGCAAGGAATTTCGTTCGTGGCAGGGAGAAAAGGCGAAGGACTGGCAGCTGGATCACCCACCCAGCAGAAGAGGATCAGCGGCAGAGGAACCAGCAGGCGGGATCGCACAGCTGGTGGAGGACAGCCGGCGGGCGTGGAGGAGCAGCCCAGCTGATCGGGAGCCGCGGCAGGTGAAGGCGCGCTCAGCCCGGCACCAGGAGCGAGGCAACAAAGGCGGAGCGGAGCTGCAGGGACCGCAAGGATCCAGCGAGCGGGACCGCACAGCCGGTGGAGGACAGCCGGCGGGCGTGGAGGAGCAGCCCAGCTGATCGGGAGCCACGGCGGGAGAAGGCGCGCTCAGCCCGGGACCAGGAACGAGGCAACGAAGGCGGAGCCGAGCGGCGGGGACCGCAAGGAACCAGCAGGCGGGATCGCATAGCCGGTGGAGGACAGCCAGCGGGCGTGGAGGAGCAGCCCAGCTGATCGGGAGCCGCGGCAGGTGAAGGCGCGCTCAGCCCGGGAACAGGAGCGAGGCGACGAAGGCGGAGCAGAGCTGCGGGTGAGCCCGCCCAGCAGCAGCCGGAGGACAGGCGGGAGGGCAAGGGGCCGGGGGCGAGGAAAGGCGGCTAGGACACACAGGGCGGCAACCCGGTCAAAGACCCAGCCGGAACAGGACAGGGGGAACACCAGTCGCTCAGCGCCAGCCCAACCCCCCCCCCCCGTTTTTTCTCACACGCAGACACCCACGCCCTCCCTCCAAAGGAAAGAAATCAAACAATGGATCTGGCGTCATTTATGGAGATGGCCAGGATGGCAGCAGCAACCCATGGCCCAGACTGGATGTCCAGGATGGTGGCCCAACCTAGCCAAGAAGGGCGCAGCCAGAGGGTGGAAAATTCTCCTCTGATGTTTCAGGACAGTGGCAGCGAGGCCACCGTGGTCGAGGCCGAGGTCCACAGCCTGGGGGAGGAAGAAGAAGAAGAAGAGGAGACCCAGGGGAGCAAAAGGAAAAGGACAATGACGGCCAGGGCTAAAGCGAGCAAGGAGCAGGCCAGCAGCACCAAGAGACCACGGCAGAGGGGGAGGGCGCAGGAGGATGCGGCCTTAACGGCTCCTACACCTGCTGAGGCTCCAGGGAATGGAGTGAGCCCACCCGACACTCCTGCGACCAGAACGGTGGATGTCGCGGGTGGAGGAACAACATCCCTGGAGGCGGTAAAAGGTATGGTGATGGAATGCATGCAAGCATGGGGAAAAATGGGGCAAATGCCGAATGTTGCGTCCAGTACTGGTTTTGTGGTAGGGGGAGTGTCTCAAGGAGGTATAGCCACGCAGCCGGGGGCGTCGCAAGGGCTGGGAGGGCCTTGGTGCAGCGGTAGCACTCAAGGCTGGGCACAGTCGGGTGGACTAAGTCAATTGCCTCAGAAGAAGGGGATACCGCCCGGGGGTTTCTTATCTGTCGGGCTGCCTAGTGTGGGCCCACCTATGGTAGGCGGGCAGCAGGTGCAGATGGCGGGGCTCCCTTGGGGTCAGGAAGGGGCAAACCAAGGGCCAGGGGCGTCAGTAAGCATGGGGGGGCCCAGCAGTTGGCTTCGGGGTTACCTGCAGGGGCTCAGGGGATGCAGAATGAGGCAGGGCCTGGAGCGGTCTTGACAGGGGGGCTGGGCGCGGCTCAGCCGTCAACAGTAGGCCCGATCAGCGGGGAAACAGGGGGATTGTGGGGCCAGACAACCCAGTATGGGAGGCCAATGCCAGGGTTCGCACCTATGCGGGCTACGGTGAATTCTTTGGTGTGGCACATTCCATGGGGGGTCAAGGAGAGGTTGTGGAGGAAGGAATTCATTGACATCTTTGACTTGTTGGGGATTGTTCCCACGGGGGGAGGCCTAAAGGAACTGTCAGAAAAGGAAAAAGAGAAAAGGGACAGGGAGGCCACCAAGGCGGAGCATTCCATTAACAACTGGCTGAAAGCTTACAGGATGTATATGTCAGTAATGTTGGAGAGGTACCCGCAGGATGCACTGGCGATGATAGCATATGAGCAATACGTGCATGATTTGTGTCAGAAATATGGTGGCGAGGGATGGCTAGAGTATGACCGGGGCTTTAGATTAAAGATGCAGATATGGCCGGCAATGTCATGGGACGAGATGGATGTCGGGGGCTACATGGACAAAGTGGTCCCCTGCAGGGAACCCCAGGATGAGCCACTAGGAGAGAAGTCTCGGGGTGGGAGAGGCAGAGGCGGGTTCTCGCAACGGGGGAGAGGGTCCTTTCGCGGGCCCTCCTCCTGGGTGTACCGGGCAGCAGCCCACCAGGGGGAGCAAGAAGTCTGCTGGAGGTTCGCAGAAGGGTATTGCTCATACGGGAAGACATGCAGGTACAAGCACCAGAGGGGCGGTGGTACGGGCCCCCGCAAGGCCACTCCGGGAGAGGCTAAACCCAGGGAGGGTGGGAAACAGAAAAATAAAGGAAACGTTGAGTGATGCGCCGACAAAACAAGGCAATGCTGGGGAAACAATGAATGACGATTGTATGATTAAAGGGGCATTGCCTACACCAGTTAGCCTTCTTGCCATGACTCCCTTTCTAAATGAGTACCACAACAAGGCCGATGCAAAATTGCTATGGCAAGGGTTCAGGTGGGGCTTTAGGATCCCGGGGGCGGGTACGCAAAAGGGAAGGGAGGCGGCCAACCTACGATCTGCTCTGGAGAAACCCGAGGTAGTAGAAAGGAAGGTTGACAAGGAGGTGGGGCTGGGGAGAGTGGCCGGCCCATTTACTAGGCCTCCTATGAGCAATCTGGTGGTATCTCCGCTAGGATTGGTGCCAAAGAAGGAAGAGGGTCAATTCCGCCTGATACACCACCTATCCTTCCCCGAGGGTCAATCAGTGAACGATGGCATCCCGGAGGAACAGTGCAGGGTGCAGTACGCCTCCCTGGAGGATGCGATACTAATGGTAAAAGCGGCAGGAGAAGGGGCATTGTTGGGGAAAGCAGACATAGAATCAGCCTTCCGCCTATTACCAATCCACGAGGATAGTCACCACTTGCTGGGTTTTAAGTTAGGGGACAAGTACTACTATGACAAATGCCTCCCCATGGGGTGCGCCATTTCCTGCTCATATTTTGAGGCATTCAGCTCCTTTCTGGAGTTTACGGTAAAACGGGAGGGAAAAGGTGGGGGAATGTTGCACTACTTAGATGATTTTCTCTTCGTGGGGAGGGATGGGACGGAGGAGTGCAGAGCCCTGATGGAGGTATTTCAAAATAGAATGGACCAGCTAGGGGTCCCCCTTGCACCAGGAAAGACCGTGGGTCCAGCAACGACATTGACATTTCTGGGGATAGAGATCGATTCAGTTAAAGGGGAATGTAGGCTCCCGCAGGACAAGGTACAAAAACTGAGGGGATTGATTCAGGAGCTGATGGGAAAAAACAAAGCGACCTTGCGGGAGTTGCAAGCACTGGCGGGAAACCTCAATTTTGCAGGCAGAGTGATACCAGCGGGGAGGGCATTTGCCAGAAGCGTGGAGCTGAAAACTGTGGGTTTACAACATGCCGCACAGCACGTCCGATTGGGTTCAGAGGTAAAGGAGGATCTCAGGATGTGGGATAGCTTCTTGACAAGTTCCAACGGGGTGGCAATCTGGAGGGCGGACTGGGCAAGCAGTCAGAGGCTCAAATTGTTCACGGATTCATCTGGGTCCCTGGGTTTTGGGGCTATCCTGGGTGACAGATGGTGCGGCATGGCGTGGCCGGAGGAATGGCACAAGGAAGGGGTCACGAAAGATATCACACTACTAGAGCTGTTCCCCATAGTGGTTGCATTTAAGTTGTGGGGCGGGCAGCTGCAAAATTCTAAGGTCACGCTATGGTCGGACAACTTGGCGGTGGTACAGATCATTAACACAGGGTCGTCCAGTAACCCGAGGGTGCTGAGGCTCCTCAGGGAACTCACCAGAAGTTTGTTAGAGTTAAACATTGAGGTTAGAGCACGGCACATTCCAGGGGTGAAAAACACGGCCGCTGATTGTCTGTCTCGTTTACAGTGGGACCGGTTCCGGGAGAGCTGTCCCGAAGCAAGGGAGGAGATGACCCCATTCGAGGTACAATGGTGGGGGATGATTGGGGCGATCTGACCGCATTGGTGGAAACTGCCCTGGCACCCGGTACAACCAAGAGGTACAGGGCTTGTTGGAATCGGTTTTCACAGTTCCAGGAAGAGGTATTAGCAGGGGACCCCGGGGAGAACCCGGTGAGAGCATTCATAGGCTGGTGCTGGAAAACAGGGAAGACCCGGGCGTGGGTAGGCTATAACCTGGCGGCCATAGCACATCATGCAAAAGTGCACGGGGAGAAGGACCCCACTAAGGAGCATTACGTCATGCTGGCCATGAAAGGCTGGGCGAGGCAAAGCATAACAAAACCAGATGAAAGGCGGCCAATCGATATTGGGAAATTGCACGGATTAATTAAATGTCTGGGGGAAGTATGTAGGGAGGAATCAGAGCGTGTGCTCTTCTCGGCTGCTTTTACGGTGGCATTTTTTGGGGCGCTCAGAATCGGCGAACTGGTGCCGGAAAACAAGAACGGCAAAGGGAATGGGTTCTTGCGCGTCAGGGACATCCAAGTGGGGAGCGCTCAGGTCATCATTTATGTGAGGAGGTCAAAGACGGATCAGAAAGGAAAGGGGGCGGCGCTGACCGTACATGCCATTCAGGCGAGCAGGGTTTGCCCGGTGGCGGCAACGGCAAACTTTATGCGACAGAGGCGGCCATCAGGGGCAGAGGCGCCATGGCTCACGCACAAGGATGGGTCCGCTCTAAGCCGTTTTCAGTTCAAGAAAGTGATGTCGCTAGAGCTGGAAAAGATGGGTCTGGCAGGGGGCCAGTTTGGAACACATTCTTTCCGGATTGGGGCCGCCACCTCAGCATCAGTCGGGGGACTGGGGGCGGAGGACATTAAGAGATTGGGGAGATGGTCGTCAGGATGTTTTAAACGTTATGTCAGGCCAGAGAAAGTGTAAAGATAACCATGCCGTTCCCTCCATGTCATTTACCAGCAGTGCACCAAAGGAAACTACGCACAGTATGGGTGGTGGGGCACTCATTCATCTCAAGGGCAAAGGCGAGCTGGAACCAGCAGCAAGAGATCTTGACGGCGGGAGAATTCAAGATCGAGTGGCACGGGGTGCCAGGGATGAAATGGGCCCAGCTGAAAGGGCAATTGCATAAACTGCTAAATAGGCAGCGGAAGTCGGATGTGTTGGTGATACACTTGGGAGGGAATGACCTGACCAGCCTAGGGAGGAGGGTCTTGCTGAGAGACATCACAAACTCACTACAGGAAATATCGGCACAGGTGGGGGAGACAGAGATCATCTGGTCCGAGGTGATCCCTCGGGCGCAATGGAGAGGGGCAGAGAACCATTCAGCGGTAGAGAAATCGAGGAGGAAGCTGAACGGGGCAGTTGCCAAATTCTGCAGGGGCAGAGGTTTCCATCAGATCAGGCATGGCCTGATTGAGGGGAAGAACCCCGAATATTTCTTAGCCGATGGGGTGCACTTGTCCCCAAAGGGAATGGAGCTCTTTTTCTGGAACATTTGCACCAAATTGCTGGAGTTGTGAGAAGGAAGGTGGAAGGAGGGAGCCAACGGTGGGCGGGAACCCACCGGTTGGCGTGGCGGTGTTTGGGCAACCAAGCACAAATGATAGACTCCGGACGAGCCAGAAGGAAACGGAATGGGTCTTCGCCCTTCTGGACCAGCGCCTCTTGGGGGCCTAAACGGCGGGGGCGTCTGGTAGGAACAAATAAGGCTCAGCTTCCCCCCCAAAACAAACGGCGCTCTCCCCACCCACGGACCCCTGCATGGGCAGGATAGGAACAGGTACAATGGGTCGGGGGAGTTGGGGGCCTACTATACCAAGTATAGGGGGAAGCAAAGGAAATCCGGCAAGCAAGCGCCACACGTACAGAATGAGGTCACTATTGTGTACAGATACTTCTGTTGTCATGGAAATAAAACTGCGGCCAATTTTGCCAATTGAAATCTTGTGTCATGCCAATTCATGGGGGATAAAAACTGTGTGCATGCGCAAAGATAATTGGGAGTAAAGGCAAATGGACGGCTGCAGGGGTTATGGAGCTGACGACGGAAAAACGTCATCAAAAATGGAGGAGGCAGCAGGGTAACCCCTGCGGGGTCATGCCGCCGGGAGCGGGGACCCTCACCCGGAAGGGCAAAGGACAAAGGGGCAGAACGGCGCCAAAAGCCGAATGGCCCAAAAGCCCGCGAAGGGGAAACAAAGGGAAAGGGGCGGGGCTTGCAGGATATAAGCAGGCGGGACCAGGGTCCAGGCATCTCGCTCTTGCACTGGGACCCGGTCGCCGCCACCTGACAAGTGCAAGGAATTTCGTTTTCCGCCCACCCACCCACGAAATACAAGGAGGAGGACACTTGGGCATTGCTGTCGCAGGGCGCCCAGGTCAGAGGATGACAAGTTGGCGGTGTTTGGGCAACCAAGCACAAATGTTAGACTCCGGACGAGCCAGAAGGAAACGGAATGGGTCTTCGCCCTTCTGGACCAGCGCCTCTTGGGGGCCTAAACGGCGGGGGCGTCTGGTAGGAACAAATAAGGCTCAGCTTCCCCCCCAAAACAAACGGCGCTCTCCCCACCCACGGACCCCTGCACGGGCAGGATAGGAACAGGTACAATGGGTCGGGGGAGTTGGGGGCCTACTATACCAAGTATAGGGGGAAGCAAAGGAAATCCGGCAAGCAAGCGCCACACGTACAGAATGAGGTCACTATTGTGTACAGATACTTCTGTTGTCATGGAAATAAAACTGCGGCCAATTTTGCCAATTGAAATCTTGTGTCATGCCAATTCATGGGGGATAAAAACTGTGTGTATGCGCAAAGATAATTGGGAGTAAAGGCAAATGGACGGCTGCAGGGGTTATGAATGTTCCATCTGACTGCTCAAACACACCGGTAAGCACTGCTGCCACGCAAAATTCTAGAACCTGCTATGTTTACGGCCCAAATTCCAACGGCAATGTTACAAAGACTGGTGCATTTACAATTCGCTCTGCCCGCGAATGTCATTGCTGAGTGTCCCATACTGCTAATAGTGCAATCATACCCAGGATACAGCACAAACTTGCCCATTACTGTGAGAGAAGAGGCAGATTTAATCCCATTCACTGCCCTTCACAGCAGTTCAAGGCCGCTTGGAAAACACGTGGGGGCACGTGCCATCACACACAGGAACTACCAGTCCCAGGCGCATTGCGCCACCCTCTTGACTCAGTACAGACTGCAAATATGTCAAGTCCGGATACCAGCCCATCCAGGGTGAGGGGGAGCACTGCAGATAGGAGCAGCAACTTATTTGGCCCAGACAACCATGAGACTTCACAAACAACCCTCATGCAGCCATTCGACCCGTACGACACAGTCACAGCACTCCGTTGGAGCGTAATGCTGCAACAATTCAAACTACATTTAGATGCAAGGGACGTCACTGAAGGCAAACGAAGATGCACACTCCTATTGAACATTGGCGCTGCAACACTACGCTTGTTTAACACGCTGCCCAAGAATGGAGCAGCAGATGACTACAACGCAGCCAAGGTGGCATTTACGAACAAGTTTAGCCCAGAGCTCAACCCAGACTACGAAAGGTTTCACTTCTGTATGACCCGCCAAAGGGAGAAAGAGACATTAAATGATTTCCACACCAGGCTGAGTGACCTAGGTGTAGGGTGTGAATTTCCCAATGAGGAGTTTGCAATCCGCCTGCAAATTATAAATGGCCTATCGTCTGAAAAGCTGAGAAGGCCATTCTGTCAGAGAAAAACATTCCACTTACTGTTCTATTACTCTTGGAAATGGGTAGGCTCAGAGAACGAACGGATGACCAGGTTGCAGTGTTGGAAGCCATCAATGCAACATTTGCCGCTAGACAAGCCCCGGAAAGGAGAAGAGGTTGCTGCCATTAAGAGGGGTCAAGACAACCGGCTGCAGGAGGAGAGGCGCCCCAACTATACAAAGCCTGGACGCCCACAAGGACGTAGGGATACCTAAAAGTGGTGTGGTGGACCATGGCACAGAGGCAAACTGTGCCCGCATGGGGTGTACCGTGCCAAAAATGCAAACAATTGAACCATTTTGAAGCATTATGTCTGAACCCATCATACCCGAGAGAGACAAACCAACAACAAGAACGCCGAAGAGACCCTAACCAACACGAACCATCTCGCCAATAGAGAGGGAGGGGGAGAGTCAGAGCAGTCGACAGCTCACAGAAGTCACCTGGCAGCAGTGAAACAAATGAATCATCTGACGAGAGTAGGTCTCCTGACAGATGAAAGAAAGAAAGGCGGAGAAAGCCAAGCAGGAAAGACCATCACGTGCATATGATCTCAGCCATAAAGCCATCCAGAACAAAACATGGGAAGAAGAGAAGGCAGAGCAATCGACCATCCTGCACAATCCTGCCAGATGGATACCCAACCAAGGTGGTCATCGATACAGGAGCGATGGTCAACGTCAAGCCAAATACCACACAACAAACTTTACCCGAAGCCAGCACTTCATGACAAGCGCGCAGAACTATTTGCATATGGAAGCTGAAAGCCACTACCCGTACAAGGACCATTCGGGTTGAGTCTGAACCATGACGGAAACTCATGCAGAGCAAGAATATATGTAGTGGACGCTGGGCGGGAAACACCCCTGAGCTGCCGAACAGCTGAAAACTGTGCTTCATACAGTTCGCATTCAGTATCAGTCCGACAGAGATAGACTGCCTTCTCAGAAAACACTGCTGCCTATTCCAAGGCATTGGGTGCCTTTGAGGCAGGACGATTAAGCTACTTATCGATCCAACGATAGAACCAAAAGCAGTATGACACTGCTGCATTCCATTTCACATGAGAGAAGCTGTCGAGAGAGAACTCGAAAAACTGGAAAAATCAGGGGTAATTGAAAAGATCTCCGGACCCACCCCATAGGTGTCATCGATGGTTGTCGCACAAAAACCGAAACAGTCCAATGCAGTAAGGATATGCATAGATATGAGGGTACCCAATTCAGACATCAGACGAGAACGCCACATCACACCAACCATTGACAAACTAATTGTAGACCTGACCGGATCCAAGGTTTTTAGCAAGTTAGACCTCAGGTCCGGATATCACCAAATGCAGCTTGCCAAGGAATTGAGATACATCACAACATTCTAGTCCCACCTAGGTTTGCGGAGGTATAAACGACTGAACTCCGGCATATCCTCCGCAGCGGAGGTGTTTAAAAATTAAATCCTTCACAACCTCAGAGGAACTACCAATATAAGCGATGACATACTCGTTTATGGCGCCACTGCTGCCAAACACAATAAACGTCTCGCAGCGGTCCTGCAATGCCTGGAGGAGGCCGGACTCACCCTGAACGCAGAAAAATGTGAGTTCAACAGGGAGGAACTCAGCTTCTTCGGATACGTTTTCAACTCTGACGGAGTATCACCAGACCCCACCAAAGTGACATAAAGAGTGCAAGAGCCCCAACATCAGCCACGGAGGTGAGAAGATTCATGGGCATGGCGACCTACTGCACCAGATTCATACCGGACCTCGCTACCATTGCAGCACCCCTGAGGGAGTTAGCAAAGAAGAACACGCATTGGGAATGGACAACACAGCACCAGCAAGCATTCCAGCAAATAAAGGACTCACTGTCCAGCACCACAAAAATGGCATTTTTTAACATTGAGCGTAAAACCGAGCTGATGGTGCATGCCAACCTTTTAGGGCTAGGGGTAGTCCTGACACAAGTAGACAAAGATGGTGGCATACATCCAATCACATTCACCAGCTGAGCGCTAACGAGAACAAACCAGAATTATGCACTCATCGAGAAAGAGGCACTAGCGATCCTCTGGGGCTGGTGCCATTTCAGAATATACCTTTTGGGTCAGCCGGCCAAGGTATTCACCGATCATAAGCCATTGATCCCCATTTTCAGGGAGTCCGCACCTGTCATGACCACTGCCTCCAAGGTATCAGACCTAGACCAACATCCTTGGAAGCAGGGTCATGACCCTTATTCCAGGCACAAGCCGGCCCCCGTAGGGGCCTTTTGGACCTTGTCCTGGCGCCAGCGGCGCCAGGCTCATGCTCATAAAGGGACCCAGTCCCGGCACTGGAAGCGCCGGGCTCATATAAAAAGGATTGGTGCTTGGGTGGACTTACCTCCTGCAGACCATGCTGCTTTCCTACCTGCAGGATGAACTCTTCATCCAATCCTGCTGGGACTACTTTAACTGCTGGGTGGGGCCAGCACCACTCCCAAGAATTACATACTGGAACTCTTTTCTTATCTCTGAAAGCTGTGGAAGAAATGCCTAAGCACTACTGAAGGCTATTTAAACCACACCCGATTGGTTTCACGTGCTTCGCGTTATTCTGCAATAGCAGCAGGACGCTCACCGTGTCGGCTCCAGCTGATCTTCTTCTTCTGCACCTGAAAACAGGAAAATCTTCAACTTACCTTCCTGAATCCAGCTCCAGCCTTCCGCGACATCTAAAAAGGAAAACGAGAACATTAGAGTAGCACGAGAAAGTACCAGAGCTGCTCTTACCACCTTCCGGCGCCTTCCAAGGCCTCGTGCCGCGATTCTTCGTTCTCCAGCCATCTGCTACTACAAAGAATACAGATTAGCGATAACTCTGTGATATCTGCTTACCTGTGCCACGGTCTCCGCGAGCTCCGTTCAGCGCCATTTGTCCGCACCTGTAAAATACAAGAAGAACATTATTAGAGCTCAGGACTCCATTTCTTCTCACGTGCCTTAAGTGGTGATACCTGTCCATCCTCCGGCACGATCCTTCGGCATCAGTCTTCATCGCTGATTGCACCGCGACCTGGAAGAAAGGGGAAAAAGACTTTTAAAAGTGCATTTAACTTCAGATGAACTTTTTGCTTGCCTGCAAAAACTCCGGACTTCTCCACTTACCGGATCAGCATACCGGACCTGCAAAGAGGCAAGATTCTGAAAGGACAATAAAAAGACTCATATAAGGCACTCACCGTTCGTGCAGCTAACAACGGTCTTGCCTTCTGGACTCTACCTCCGCAATAAAAGGCTGTACTATCGTCCAGTGAAGTAACTGGCTACAGCGCCCCTGCACAGACGCAGGATGGAGAGCGCCGCTTTTACCTACCTAAGGTGAGCTCGTGCGGCTTAGGAGAGTTGTAGGAGTGTCAGGAAGGGGAAAGGGCCGAAACCCCGTCAGGCAGACGTTAACCCCTGTTTCTTCTCTGCCCACAGACATCTCACTCTCCAGATTAAGATCACAGTAAGGAGGGGGCCCTTCCAGGGTGGTGCCAAAGACCTGCGAGTGACTTTGGAAGGTTCGGAGAACGCCCAGACCAGACCCGCACCTCCGAGGGATTCAGGTGAGCGTTACAGCACCACATCCCCCAGCAAGGCTAGAGAAGTGGATGCTTCAGCAGCAAACATACAACATCGATGTAGAATACAGAGCCGAAGCTGAAAATCCGGCAGATCACCTTTCCCACCACTCACAGCCCGCCACAGAGCTTGAGGAACAACATGCAGCAGAAATGGAAACAGAAGAGCACATTTGCCACGTTGTTGCATGTGCACGACCGCAAGCACTCATGGTACAGGAGATAGCTGATGAAACGAAGATGGATGCATGTCTGCTGAGAACCATCCAAGAAGTCCAATCAGGGGACTGGAAGAACTACCTGATGGCAGTAGCCCAGCGCACAACAACGGCCCAAGCAAAACTGCAAGCCCTGTTCGGGATTAGCCATGAACTCACAATGTTGGGGGAAGGTGTGCTGATAAAGGGACACAAGATCATCCTACCAAGCTCGCTGGACGAAAGAGCTTTGAAGCTAGCGCATGGAGGCCACCAAGCCACTGTAAAGACTCAGTCCTACCCAAAATCCAGAATATGGATGCCGCTAATGCACCAACAAGTGATCAAACTAGTAGAATCATGCCAATCAGCCAGGAGGCTGGCACCACCTAAACCCATCGTCATCGCTCCGCAGAGTCACATCAGGTGGGAGGCAGTAAGCATGGACTTCTGCACCATGGCTGGGCAGGGGTATCTAGAAGTAGAATATGTGATGTCCACAAATGCAGAGTCTGTGATTACAGCACCAGAATAAATATTTGCAGCACACGGAATACCCACCAACTGAAGAGCGACAACGGCCCACCGTTTACGAGTCAAGACATTAAACAATTCCTCCAGGACCTAAACATTAAACACAAGAAGATCACCCCATACTGGCCGCAAGCCAATGGCGACGCAGAACGTTTCATGGGGTCTCTGAATAAGGTCATACGTATTGCAAAAGCACATCATCAACTATGGCTTGCAACAATGTAAAGATTCCTGCTAACTCATTGGCAAACACCCCACGTATCAACAGGAGTGAGCCCAGCCACACTCATGTTCGGAGTGCCAATCCAAGCAGAACTCCCTGTACACCTGAGCTGGGTGAGCCCGGATCCCGACATACCCCTGATCAAAGAAAGACAAGCAAGGATGAATGAACAAGAGAGCCAAGCATGCAATGCCCGACATAGGGAACTTCAACCTGGAGATACGGTGCTGGTAAAGAACAGAGCACCCCAAAAGAAAATGACAATGATGTATTGAGTCTCACCCATAGGTAGTACGAGACACCAATCACAGCATGATAACCGCCACACGAGGAACTGAAATGGTGACACGGAACGTGTCTCACTTATGGAAAGTCCCAGAGATAATGTGGAAGAAACACCAACTGAGTGAGGAAGGTCCTCCCACGCGGCATGAATCACCAGAACAAACAGAGGACGATCCTGCACCTCGCCTACCGAATGAAGAACTCCCCCAGTCAGGCTCAACAACTCCAATCCTCCCCAGGAAGATAGAGCCTGAAAGGGCCCATCCACGATACCAGCTGAGAGAGAGGCTAAGACCATCGTCCAGTCTCCACGAATACGTGCTACAAGGAATATACCGCCGGAGGAATGAAGTGGAGGAACAGGAGTAAGAGACTATTTGTTACCTGAAAGTCATTATGGTTAGCATTCTAAGTTTGGGAGGAGTATGGTGTAGCTGTAATAGGCCCAGTCACATGAACACGGGAAGACCCGAGTCACGTGATGTGGGTGGATAATAAAGTTAGCCAAGGACTATGTCAGTCCGAGGCTGTAAACCAAGTGAAGTGGTCGACGTTGTTTTCTTTCTATGCTGTATGCACGGGGGCCGTGCGGCCCCGAGAACATAGCGTTGGTCCCTCCCTGCAACAAGGACCGTTGCAGTGACAGAACACCCAGCACCCATGGAACTGCATTCTGGTGACACAGATTTAATGCCAGCACAATCCAACTGTGATGTTTTTAATAAATGAGCCTGCCTGTGAAAATCCACTGAGGAGGCCACAGCATTGTCCAAAAGCTTTGAGATCCTTTGCCACATGCAGCTTCTAAATATATATATATTGCCCAGTGGGGGCATTTACCCTGCTTCTAAGAAATTTGCAGATTTTGTAGATAGGCAAACCAATGCGTAAGGAGATGACGTGAGTTACCTTTCATCATGCAATCTGTGTGGACACCAGGATCAGAACTCAGGTTTATTAGGTCCAGTTGCTTTAGTAGCCCAGGCGGCACTCTTAAACGTATGTTTCACTTAAATAGCAGAACTAGGCACACTGAACAGCATTAGCTCTTGTTTGGGCTTCTGAAATGTGCAGTATGCAAAGCTACCTGTGTGCCTAACTCATAATCCACAGCTGGCACAGCTATTCAAATGCATAATATACATCAAGCCTATCACACCCACCATGCACAATCTGCACAGGCTCCCAAGAGCCTTCCATGTGCACTGTGCCACAGCAAGAAAGATCAACAAATGACTTGAGAGGGAGTTTGCGATTCACCACACAACATTTTATAGTGAGGAACACACCAAGGACGGAGCAAAGTTGAAACCAAAAGTGGATACATTTCCTTCATGTGTGGGCAAACAGAAATGTACATGTGCAGGGAATGTTCATAAGGTTCAGTGTGAGGCTATATCAGGGTCACTACCCTGAGATGAAATTAAACAGTTCATCAACAGGGTGAGTGGCTCCATCAGGCTAGCAAAGCAAATTCACGGGCAGTTTCTTAGGGGTCGTTGCTCTTGGAATCTCTTTCTAGTGATGTGGGTGGTTCGTCTTAGCTTCAGATGACCACTGATATCTTCCATGCAAAGGGTAAAGAAATATGGCACCAGAATTCTCGCCATCGCCCCCATGCCAGTGTAGAGAGGCATATGACGTAATTTCTAGTGCCCGCCCCTCACCTCGGTCATACTAGGAGAAGAGCAAGAAGACCTTCTGCATGAAACCGGGTATCATCCCAATACCGTATCGAAGATATGAGAGGCATTATGCACTCAGACAACCAGATCGAATTATTCTTGCACTGAGATGGTAGAAGGATGTCTGCACACACCATTGGACATAGAAGAGCTGTAAGCAAAGTTTGACAAGTGCGAAGGGACGTCAGGAAGAGAAGATGGGAACATACACTGAAACGATATGTAAATACTTAAAGAATGAAGGTGTAATTGAAGTAACAAGGTAATCGAATATAAAGAGATAAAGAAATCATATATGCTAAGAAGATGAGTGAGATGAAACTCAGGCAATGTATATATGCAGAAAACGCAAGGTAGATGAGATATATAGAAGCTTGCTGCAGTAGAAACCATAACATGAGTGAAGCAGCCATGATGAAAAGATGGACGTCAGTATCGTGCTAAGACTACCTCAAAAACAGAAGAGGGCTGCAGTGCTTAAAGGTGCTGGAAAACAGCTTGGTGCAAGGAACAAAGAATATCTGTTTGGCTGAGACTAAGGATGACACATCAAGAAATAATTGAAGAGCCCCATTGAACTTTCACTTTTGAAGCATTTCTTTGACTGCTAGATACGAGTATCCAGGCACTTACTTGCATGAATGGTTGTGTGAGTGGCAGAGAGCAAAGCACTCTCGTTTTGTGATGTTAAGGATTGCAAAAACCGAAAGTAGTTTTTTCTGAACTACATTTCCCAGAACCCTTTGGGTATATTTCCTGTGTTCAGGCGCTTCAGCTCCGGCGCTTCTGGGTCGTGCCGGTCTTCACTGGTCATCGCCAAAGCTCGCCGGCTTGCTGGAAATCCCTGCTCCTGCAAGGTCCATGACTAACCGGCTCGCACTTTGTTTCCCCCTTTAAAGTAAGTTACTTTTGCTTCTTCATGTGTTTGAAGAATACACCAAGCCAGTCCAACATGAATGGACCCAAGATTGCACCGTTGCTAGTTCTATCTCTCTCCCTTCTTAACACACGCTCGCTATATAAGCATGGTGTGGAAATCGCTGACCTTACCAACAAGCTCAAGCCCGACTTCTTCAGCATAACCGAAACCTGGCTCAACCCTGACCTTCCCACTCAAGCCACACTCTCATTGCCCGATGACTACACTCTCTTCAGAGCAGATCGTCTGTTAGGCAAAGGTGGCGGAGTGGCAATGATGTGCAAGTCAAGTCTTGAATGCTATGAAATTCCCCACACTTCGCCGGAAGGCTGTGAGAGTTTATGGGTGAAAATAAAAACTTCCCCACACACCACATTAAACACACTCACGATTTATCGTCCACCCAAAATCATGCCCCTCTTTGAAGAACAGCTTAGTGATCTACTGGCCCAGATTAGTACCACTAAGGGCCCGTTATTGTTATGGGTGATTTTAACTACTGGGCCAACGACCGACAGGACAACATAGGTACCGATCTTATGGATACCATCACCTCCTTTGGCCTTACCCAGTGGATGGAGTCTCCCACGCATAGTAAGGGTCACACTCTAGACTGGCTCCTGTCCCAAAACACTAACATCTCTGATATCCTAGTCACACCATGTATTTGGTCTGACCATTTTCTCATTCAAGCCAAGATCTCACTACCACCTCCTCCTTCCAAACTTAACACTAAACCACGTATACAAAAAATGTCCCGTAATCTAAAGAATCTTACAGCCCCTACATTTGCCGCACTACTGTCTACCAAGCTTCAACCCCTAGACAATTTTGCTGATTCCTCAAAACTCATAAACCATCTGTCTACTAACATCAAGGAAGCGGTTAACGATCTCGCTCCATTGAAAATGAAGGCAATTAAGACCGAAACCGCAAAGAACACTTGGTTCAATAATGAAATTCTTACTGCCAGACAAGAAAAGAGAGCTCTTGAAAGAGCCTGGAGGAAAGACCCTAATGAAAACACCCGATCAAAATATAAAAAATCCATTCTCAACTACAAAAAACTCATTATAGAAGCCAAGGCCACACACTATAATGAAAGAATAGTAAATGCTAAATCTAGCACTGGAGAGCTTTTTAAAATCTTAGCGGAATTTCAAAATCAGCCTCCACCCACTAATAACATCATCAAGGATAACAAGTGGTATCAGGGCATTCATGATGCCTTTCTTCTCAAGATTGTTTCTCACAAAGAAAAAATCAGTAAAGCCTTAGGGAACATAACTTCCACACAATCTCTCACCGATACCACTTCACTTAACACCCATGAAAACATTATCCCTCAATTTTCATTCACGCACTATACGGAAGACGAAGTATTAAAAATCATACAGGACCTTAAAGCCACGTCCTGTCCCGCTGACGACTGCCCCACTAGTATTCTAGAGGAATCCATGGACTCCCTGGTTCAATGGATCACCAAACTGGTGATCCATGTAACCAGTTTGGTGATCCATGGAACCTTTCATGAGGGTCTGGTGCCGGACATGCTAAAGTCGGCATGGATCACTCCTCTATTGAAAAAGGAAAACCTTGATCCAGCCAACAATGACAACTACAGGCCCATAACCAACGTGCCCTATGTGCTCAAGATACTTGACAAACTTGCCTACTTACATCTACAGGCCCATGTTGAAAAACAAAACATCTTGGGTACCCGTCAGTCAGGATACAGAGCTCATCACGGGACTGAGACAGCTATGTTGGATCTCAAATCTACACTTGCCAGCATAGCTGATAAAAACCAAGCTGCTTTGCTCATGCTATTGGACCTCTCTGCAGCCTTTGACCTGATTGATCACAGCTTACTGGTGTCAAGGCTCGGAGAGGTCACCAACTGCTCTGCGATTGCATCCATATGGATTGCTTCCTTTCTGGGTCCCAGAATGGTAAGGGTTTGCGTTGGTGATAATCAATCTTCTCCAATCTCGCAGACTTGTGGAGTTCCTCAGGGCTCCTGTCTGTCGCTGCTACTCTTCAATCTTTACATCCAGCCCCTTCTTGATCTCCTGAACAAATTAGGAGTGCAATGTACAAATTACGCCGATGATACTCAGGTTGTTATACAGCTGAGTGGCTCATATAGCAGTGACACGGAAACCATCAGCAAAATATACAAAGCCACACAAGATTGGATGGCCTGCAATTCTCTTGCCTTGAACGATAAAAAGACCAAACTCCTTATCGTGGCATCTAAAAACACTTGAGCGAAACTTGATTCTAACTACGACAGTTTCCACATAGCCAACAACACCATTATCGTTCAAAAGAAAGTTAAGACATTAGGAGTAGTTCTTGATGAAAAACTCTCCATGAAATCTCATGTTTCCAGCATTAAATCCAGCTGTGGTCTTATAAACAAGAGAATAAGATATATTCGACCATTCATCTCAGAAGAGAACTGTGCTCTTTTGTCCACTGCCCTGGTTAATTCAAGATTGGACTGTTGTAACAGTCTCTTAGTGGGCACCTCAGTCTCTAATATCCGATCTCTACAAGTGGCGCAGAATAATGCTGTGCGTAACATTTTCAATCATTCTCGTCGTACACACATTTCCACCTTCAGGAAAAAACTCCACTGGCTTCCAGTCAAACACTGCATAACACATAAGATGCTTAC
Source organism: Ambystoma mexicanum (assembly GCF_040938575.1). Lineage (NCBI taxonomy): Eukaryota > Metazoa > Chordata > Amphibia > Caudata > Ambystomatidae > Ambystoma > Ambystoma mexicanum. The sequence goes on along the minus strand of NC_090938.1, from coordinate 695,228,949 downwards.
CACAACCCACAAATGCCTCAGTCTAAGCAGCCCCATCTATCTGTCACCCCGCATTAGCACCAAACCCAATGTGAGGAACCTTCGCTCTTCCTCTGCGATCATTCTCAAACATCCTAAATTCAGGACAGCCAAATTTGGAGTTACTACCCTTGATGCTCAGGGTCCCCTTCTTTGGAACACACTTCCAGCAAGGATACGGCAGATCCAAAGTTATACTGTGTTCAAACGTGCTATAAAGACTCACTTCTTCAACTTGGAATAATCTGATTCTTCTATCCTTCTGTCTTCAAGCCTGTTGTGTTCGTCCTTGTTTTGTTCTGTGTGCGCCCTGAGGCCTGAGGGCATGTTGGCGCGTTACAAAAATTAAAATAAATAAAATAAATAAATAAATAAATAAGCACAAAGGAAGTTAACAAGGATACGCTGTGAATGAAAGACACATTTCTCTTAGATTAAGCTGAGGTGAAAACCTCTGCCAGTGCCAAGTATTGAACAATGAAGGGTGCAAGAAGCATATGTAAGATGGAGCAATCAAGTCTCCAGAGGCCAAGAGGAGTAATAGCATCCAGCATAATTAAACTAAATAGCATTAAATAAAGGATGAAATGGACACATTTGTGGTCTCCTAACACGTGGTACAAGACCAGAAGACAAGGTCTATTCATTAGGCTCCAGATGTAGACAGCAGTGTACCCTTACTCCCGCAAAAGTTCCAGAGAAGAAAACAGTCAGCACGGTTCACTATAAAGAAGAGGTTTTGGTACATGGCCTAACTGATGAGAGATGGTAAGGTAATCAACCAAAGGGGGCAGCGGATAGATGTTGTTCCCCGCACCTGGGTTTCGTTTTGCTTACGTGCTGCTAAATGATCTGAATGTCCAGGTTTGGGAGATTAGGCTAACCAATCATAAGGGGCTATGTAGCAGCATATTATACAATGTTGCAGAAGCCAATGCACTGTTATTATTCTGTAATAATCTGTATTATAATTATTTAGAGGTAGTTTGAGGTGTGCCTCCCAGATAAGGGGCAGCCAATAATGTTACTAACAATTATTCAAACGATAGGTATATATGTTCCCCCATCCAACCCCACCTCTCGATAGGCTTTACTGTTTGCCATGTAGGAGGACGTCATAGCTGACGTACATAGAAGTATAAAGCCTTTGTGTAATCAAAATAAATTTCAGAGTGTGTGAGCTGCAATTCGTATGGTCACCAGATTTCCCTACTTTATTTGAGCTGACAATAAATTAGTACTTTGGCATATTCTTTGAGTCTGTCCAGTTATTTGGGTCTGAGATTATTTATTATAGTAATCCCACCCTGCGCATAAGAACGCCAAAAGGTGCTACTGCACATTTTGGTAGCAGTGCGGATGGTTCTAATTCAGTCACTTGGGCCCAGATCTAGACTCTGGGACTATTGACGTCTTTCACCATAAGCCAGAAAATCCCGGAGCTTCCTGTGGTGAGCGGTGAACAATACACATGTGTGGAAAGAGTTGGTCGGCAGGTGCCCCTTTGAAGAAAATCATGTCTGGTCCCCGCAGACTGAAAGAGAACTGGTTTATTGGGGAAGAGTCGATGCCGAGGGACTCGAGCTGAGCAACGGATGTAAGTAGAGCATTGAAGGTGGCAAATAAAGGGCAGGTGTTATAGTACAAGTGACAAGTGTAAATATATACAGCAACAGGATTTATATTTTAAGAAGTTAGAGTGATACATGGGTTCCTGGTTCCAAGGGGACAGAAGGACGTGCATTAAACACTAAGCAGAGTATATGTTAGGGATTCCTGAGGCAAGCGCCTACATGCAGAGTGCGTGTCACACTCCAAAATGGCGTTAATATTGAGATGAGATACATTTACTAAGCAAAGGAAAAAGGAAGGCGATCACAGAAAAAGAAAAATTCACATTTATTTGGGGTTATGAATACGTCAGTGTACAACTTTTATTGTGTATTAACTAATAAATATGAAACAATAGTAACAAAATTGAACTGATTATCAAACTCTAAGATCAAGTGATTGACGTCAATCACAGAAGGATAAAAGTTGAGAACAAACAGTAAATGAAATAAGGTTCTTGCAGTGGCACTTATAGAACAATAAGCCAGCAAGAATCGATAGAATTATAAATGAAGAAATAAAGAGAACGATATTGTCAAGACTTTAAAATTGGTTAAAGAACTGGTATTTTGGGGTAAAGGGCGGCGATTGATGGTGCTTGCCCAAATCAATTTTTATGTGTTGTGAATCATCTAAGAACCTGGGAAGTATTCACAGTCGAAATTGACTTGTCATCATGGGGGACACACCTTTAATACACTTGTGCACGATATTGTCAAGACACACACTTAAAATTAAGAAGTACCATGCTGAAGGGGTAAAAGGCACGGCTGATTAAATGTTCATGCTTTGGCCTTAAGAAGGTTCATTATCAAGAACTGTATTGCAACATATGACAACATCTTTACACGCAGCATATACAGGGAAGAAGTTACAAAAAAGGTTATCTATTTTAGAGCTATAGAAAATGTACCACGGCAAGAAGGAAGACCCCCCCCAGAGAAAGAGTGATGTTAATTCACCATAAAGGGGAGGACGTAACACTCTCGGCTCCTCTTTCGTCTTTTGAAAACAATAGTACAGATATTGAGAAGCAAGGACTTTATCCTCTAAAGGAGTTTAAAGCAGCAGCAGGGTAAGTTATTCCAGCATCTGCGTACCCCGCTTATAATAGTGAGGACAACATAGAAGAAAGTAAGAATAAGGAATGCAAAAATATGTCAGCATGCGATGAATATAAAGAGCGTGATGAACAAAGAGATGGACAGATAGAAATAGAGGTGGAATCTAAAAGACAAAAAGAAGGAAAGGAAAGAGCCAAGGAATGGATAGTTGTGCAAAACGAATGGCTGCAAGGACGGATACTACTCAAGTTAAACGGAAAGGGCATTGATGGTGTTAGACAGAGAGAAGACGAGAGGAACAGGAAGAGAAAGAAAAGGAACGAGAAAGAGCATACAAAGAGGTGAGGGGAAAAGAGAGAAAACAAAAGATAGAGAAAGTAAGAATCGAGGAGAAGAAACACAGTGAAATAGAAACCCAGAGATTGAAAGAACATATTGAAAGAAGATAGGTTGCAAAGAAGATGAGAGGAAGAATAGAAAAGGGAGATGAGGAGAAGGGAACATAAAGATGATGAAATAGATTATCTTGTTAATAGTTGCATGGTGCCAATTGACTCATGAAAACGATGGAAAGAAGAGACAAATTCAGAACAGCCCCATAGGGAGTTGCAGGGAATACCGAGAATGCAGACATGGGCTGACAAAAATGAGACAGAAGGTATGGGGAAACAGATTGGGGATCTATACAGGCAAATGAGGGATAAGGATGGTTATAAAACTAAAGGGAGCATTGAAGGATTTATACCAGAAGGAACAGGAAGCAGATTGGATGACATAATGGTAGACATGCATAGAATGCTGCCCTTAAGTGGGTTTGATCTTAACGACGAAGAAAGGGACCGTAGCCACACAAGCTGGGGTATAATTATGTCAGATGAAGAAAGGGAAGAAAACGAAAAGGCACAGAGAGAGGGTTCATGTGGTTTTTGATAGACCCAAGCATATAAAAAAGAGTAACATGGTCAGATTTAGAAGACCCTAAAGAAAAAACACTGGAACTGACACCATATTCCGAACTAGCACAAGCACAATCGCACAGTGCAGGGAATAGATCCCTGCCATATGTGAGCAGATTGAGGTTGCTTCCAGGACGAAGACAGATGGGTAAAACTAGCCCCACCTTGAAAACACAGAATATCGGTGGGTATGATTGTATGCAAGGACATACACAATTCCCATTATTAGAGAAAGGGGGAAAACGACCAAAATATTTACTATGGCCACAAATGGACAAAGACAATTTGAAATGTAAACTGCTTAGTTTGACTGCGGGTGCAGGAAAATGGATCTATGAGTTAGAAATGATGACATTAGCAATGGGCGACATAAAAGGCCCGCTAGCAGCCATCCTATGAGAGAGAGATGACGACATTTGGTAATGAGCAGGCAATGCGAGTGGAACAGCACACAACGCGACACATGATGGAGCACCATTTAACAATTACACAGCAGAGGTATGGAGAGTGCTTAGCGTACAGTACCCCGATACATCAGACATTGGTGAAATTATGACAAGGAAAATGGGGGAGGATGAAGACCCTATTGCCTTTATTCAAGAGATTCAAGAACGTTGGTGTCTCAAGACGAGAGAATTGTGGGACAAAATAGTGGCATTACTTATCATATTTTACGTCAGGGACTGCCCGAGCTAGTTCAATGGCAGAGGAAGAAGCAGGTAGGAATGGAAGCGAAGCCATGGCCAGAAATACAATTGACTATTGTGCATCATTCTCGATTGTTACAAGAGAAAAATAAGAAGAAAGCTGAGAATAGAAAGCAAGAGGAAGCAAAGCTAATTCACCAAACAATTGTTGTAATTTGCCATAGAGGGAGCAGTACTGACAAGTGGTGATGGTCTGGTAACACAAGGAGTACAACCAGTGCAGTCAGGTAATACAGGATATATTACAGCTCAAGATAGATATCATTTGTGGCCATGAGGCAGAGGGAATGGACCTAGAGGAGGACCAGGCAGATTTCAAAACTCTCAAGGAGGAGGCTTTAATGGAGGACAGCCATAGCAATGTTGAAATTGTGGGAGAGTGGGACATTTAGCCCGAACGTAGAGGGAGCATGCAACAGAACTGGCAAGCTCCAAGAGGGGGGATGGGCTATTCTCCACAGTATAATAGGAATGTTATGCTCAAGATTAGATACAGAATCAGACACGTACACCGCAAATACAGCAAGCACAGCAGGGTCCAGTACAAGTGTAAATGCCACAAGGGCATTTACAGCAAGCACCTATACAAAGACAGCAAGTTTAGAGCCAGTAAGCGATGGCACCGTAATGGAATATAAAAGCAGGGGTCCCACAAGCATTCACATTTAGGATAGGGAGTGTGACTGTTGTAGAAGGAAATCCTTTCACGGGTACTGGAATGCATTTATATCCACAATAGGACAGCCCACAGAGCGACCTTATGTGTTTAGTACTATCAGTGACATTGGACCCCAAAGAGGAAACAAAGGTCAGAGTAATGATAGGGGGAAAGACATTTCATTTCTTGTAGACATTGGAGTGACTCGTTCCTGTGTTCGAGAGGGGAAAAAAAACAATGTCTGGCATTGCCATGAATGTGCAGAGATTCTGTGGGGCTACATGTTTAGTTCCTTTTACAGATGAGTTACCATTTTCTATAGGTGAACATGATGTGTCTATGTCACTATTGTTCCCTCGATAGATACCAGAAAACATATTAGGATGTGAACTGATGACAAAATCTTTCACTGATAAAGGGATTGTGTGTTCCACTCCAGGAATACATTACTTGAATATAAAAGAGTTTATACTAGCATGTGCAGGTCAAAAAGCGTTACAAGGGGTTCCCGTAGACCCAGAAGTATTCTTGTATGGAGTAAATGTTTTGGAAACATGGCTCCCAAGACTAGTAGGTAAAATATTGAGAATACCTGAATTTTAGTTTAGACCAGAAATATCCATGCATGATGAAGATGGACAGGTAATTCCCATAGAGCTAGAAGCAACAGTAGTCAGAAAAGAAAGGGTGGTTGTTCATGAGCCAGATGATGAGGGAAGAGGATGGAGAACAGTAATAGCCCTCGGTGAAGACAAGGAATTGTTCAGAGATGATTATTCAGACTATGAATTAGTAGTTTTCATAAGTCTTACTGGATTAAAATAGAGTATAAAGAAATAGTGCAGAGAATGGCATGGTAAAAAATAAACCACAACTTTTTCACAAAGATTTAGAGAAAGTGCCAAACATCTTGTGGACCAGTAGCTCTTATGACAAAGGTCTGTTGAGCGTAGCAGGAGCAGTTAAAAGTAAGCGCAAGCCTAGAGCTATCTTGCCATGAATAAAGCAATACCTCATGTCCAGAGAAGCGGAAGAAAGCATATTTGAAACTATTTCTACTTTAATACAGCAGGCAATATTGATGACATCAGAATACCCATGTAACACAGCTGTGTACCGAGTGAAGAAATCGACATGGGGATCATGACGATTTATTCAGGATCTCCTCCCTTGAAATAATATTGTTGAAACAGAGTTTCTTCTAGTTCCCAACCGAGCTACAATATTATGCAACATCGTGTCCACAGCCAAATATTTTACAGTAATAGATTCAAAGAACGCATTCTTCTCAATTCCTCTTCATGAGGACTCACAAGATTTGACCTCATATTCATACAGATATCAGCACATAAAACACACTTGACTAACTCAAGGGTATTGTGAGTCCCACTCAATCTTTAATAGGGTTCTCCAGGTGGACCCGGGTAATGTACAGCTTGAGAGTGCAATAATTCAGTACATAGATGACATATTAGTGTGCAGCAAGACAGAAGAAATTGCAGAAGGCACTCAGTTCAACTCATGACCATACTAGCAGAGAAAGGATATAAAGTAGACAAAGAGAAACTAAAATATTGCCAGGAAGAGGTTCTATACATAGGGCAGTTAATCTCTCATGAGGGGAGAAAAGTGACACTTCAGAGAGCAGAGGCAATTATGAAGACTCCTAGACCAGAGACAGTAAGGTGAATGCAACAATTTTGAGGCCTATGTAATTATTGTAGGACCTGGGTTTTCGACTATAGTACATGTATTTGACCACTTTTATAAGGACTTTAGGAAGCACAGGTGGGCAAAAGCAAGATAATATGGACAGATGAAATGACTGAGGGATTTGAAGAATTAAAAAGGGTGATTTTCACAGCCCCTGTGTTAGAATTCCAGATTATAATGAAGAGTTGTATTTGTTTTCACATTCAAATGGAGAAGTAATGACAGCAGTCCTTACACAGAAATTGACTTTAGGACATGGACAAAAACCATTAGCTTACTATAGTGGGATTTTAGACCCAGTAATGAAATGACATTACCCTTTCTTACAAGCTTTAGTGGATGCAGCTTTTGCGATTGAAAAGGCTGCAAGTATTTCAATGGGGTGCAAAATTACGTTATTTGTCGAGCATTCCTTATTTGCCATCTTAGAGAAACCTAAAAGTACATTGGCTATATAAAGAGCGTCAGGATATGAGGTCATTATTTTTGAACCCAGCGATAAAATTCTTTAGATGTAGAATAGGGAATGTAGCAACATTTCTAGCAGAATTGGTAGGGAAAGAGGATTATGTACATGATTGCACAACATATACTGAGCTGAGATCGAAGTGAGCGGGAGTGGGCGGGAGCGGTGCTCCAATACTTTTTATTTTTAAGGTTCACTGTTCCTATACTTTTATCTTAAAAAGAAACCATTCTGGAATGATTATGTTTCAAAATAAAAGTGTAGGAGGAATTTGAAGCTTGCACGTCAGTGCACTGCACTGAACATTCCCTTAAATAGCAGGTGTGTTTGTTTGGGGTTTGGATTGTGTGTGGGAGGGGGGGCATCAATGGGGTTTGTGGAGAACGGGGGCAGGCCAGGAGGGAACATAGTTGCACTACTTCTTTTCGTACACTTCGACCACTGATACTGAGTTTTATGATGACATTCCCCATGTTAGAGGAAATGCTCTCGTAGGGAGGGGAAGTTCGGTTCATTGATGGTTCTTTGAAAATTGACCAAACGACACGAGAAAGACATACAGGATCAGCAGTAGTAAAGCTGAACCGTGATGGTGAATTTGAAGTAATAATAAGTGCGAGATTACCTCTTAATTGTTCAGCACAGGCTGCAGAATTAGTAGCGCTTATCAACGCACTTTAAAGATACGAGGATGAGGAAGCGACAGTGTACTCTGACTCTGGCTATGTGACATCAACCGTACATGCAGGATTGTCACATTGGCAAAGTAGGGGTTTCCTCTGCACAGGTAGATCGCCAGTCCAAGGTAGAACCTTGTCCAATAGCAACATGCGTTGCTATTGGACAAGGTTATTAAAGTACTAAAGCTTCCATTGGCTATCACAGTCGTGAAGTGCGCAGCCCATACTAAAAAGGCAGATATGATTTCTCATGGTAACATAGCCGCAGATGTTGATGCCAAAAGGGCAGCATATTTCCCAAACATTTCTGATTTTGAAGTAGAAAGTGTTAAACAATTGTCAGGGTGATGTATGATGGTAAGGGAAGGGTTTAATATGTTATCCATTGTACAGTTAATTAAATTACAAGGCCAGGCACTACAAGAAGAACAGGATTTATGGAAAACACAGGGGTGTTCTTTATCCCCACTGAGGCTATATGGAGACAAGACAACACTGAAAAGCCAGTTAAGCTTCTAGCATTATTGAAGGTGGTGCTGCAGCAGCTTCACTACCCCACGCACACAAGAGAGAATCTTGCAGTCACAATTGCAGAAGACTGGTTCTCACCAAATTAATTAGAACACGTTGCACAATTTATTGTGAACTGCATTGTATGCCAGAAGTTCACAGCAGGACATACCTTAAGAACAGTGAGAGGAGCAATCCCAAGGCCTAATGGTCCTTTTCAGCATCTACATATAGATTATGTGGATATGTTGCAAATATGCAATGGGTACAGGTATCTGTTAGTGGTAGTATGTCCCTTTTCCAGGTGGATTGAGGCAGGGCCATACACGCACCTGATGCTGCATGTGCTGCCAAGTTTCTCATGCATGAGGTATTTCCTAGATGGGGTGTGTGCAAAGTCCTGTGGTCTGATAATGGGCCGCAATTTTTAAATTAGTTATTCAAACAGATAGTCCTTCTGTTAAGCATAAAACACAAGTTTTCATCTACTTATCACCCGCAGGCCAATGGTATCTGTGAGTAATTAAACAGACTTCTAAAAGAAAGGATGGCAAAAATAATAATAACTCTGAAAAGGGGGTGGCTTCATTGTTTATGCCTTGCCTTGTTTGCATTGCGAAACCAGCCTGGTTCAGATCACCACCTGACTTCTCATGAGTTGGTAACTGGATGTCGCATGAGAATAACCCTTGCTCCCCCCACTCGTATAGAAACTGATGCCCACAGTGTAGCGAAGGCACTGGGTGATGAGATGCATGCTTATTTAACAAATATGACCGCTAGTGTTTCTTTTATTTCTCAACAGATCAAACATAGGAGGGAAAGGGTGAAGAAGATTGAAGAAGACAGCCAAACCGGTGATCCTAACAAATTAAACAGCCTAGTTTATACCCAGGAGACCAATTGTTGGCACATAGTTTCGTATGCACTTGGAAGAAGCCCTGTTTTGAAATACCATACCTAGTAGAGGAGGTCACACTGACTGCAGTTAAACTTAAAAACAGAATAGCCTGGCTGCATCTGAATGACATAAAGCTCTACAAATGAGAGACTTCTACTCCTCTGGCAACCAGTGACATGGAAGCAAAAGAAGAAGTTCCACGGGTGATGACAAGTTTGGTTGCCAAGGGTCAAAACAAAGACTTAATCAGAATAAAAAAACATTTCTGAACTTTTCAGCCATTCCCAAGGTCGAAGGGAAGTAAACATTGCAGTAGTTCCAGAACAATTTTAGTTAGGACAAAGGAATCATGTGTCAGAAACAAAGCAACAAAGCATACATCTAGCACGTCATGTTACCAATTATCAGAGGTGTTGCTAGGGGAGCGCTGAGGGGGCTATAGCCCCGGTCCTTTGGTTGTAGGCCCGGATAGAAGCTCAGGGGCTACAACCAAAAGTCTAGCTAGCCCCGAGTCCCGCCAGTCCCGACATTAACATAGCCCCAGATCTTTTCCAGACCTAGCAACACCCCTGCCAATTATTGTTAAGTTTCATACATTTCTGTATGCTGTTTTCATTTACATTCTTCAGTCTTAGCCAGCTTTAATAAGAGAACACATGGATGTTGTTGCATTTTTGGGGAATCCTAAAAACAGTCCTATCATCTTCAGTATTATTATTGTGATTATTCTGCCATTCTTGTTATAAAAAGGATTGATTTAAAAGGTGACCTAAGTATACATTGAAAAAAAGAGAGCATGAAAATGTTTCAGAATATAAAAGGCACTATGTCAGCAAGAAGATCAATACGTCTTTTTGGAGTGATTCTTGCAATGTAAGTAATGAGACTTCGATGATTATCCCTAACAAAGGTACCATTAACATTTCCCCTATTATTTCTGAACAAATTGATCGAGCAAAAAGAGATGTTGAAGAAGATAATGAAGACATAAACTCATATCTTGATAATTCTGCCTGTTTAAAGAACAATATGTGAAATCAGCACATGAAGGAGGTGGGGAGGGAGAATGTCATATGAAAGCTGCCACGTGTGTTCTCTTATCCCGTATGCCATGAGCACAGCCAGAACATTCATTGCAAGAGAAATAACTTTACATGATGCAAAGTGTCTCGGCCATCTAGCAGCTTGCACAACAAGAGGACAATTTGAATGAAGATGGGCAACCCTAAGATGGAGGTCAAGAAAGACGTTCCCATTTGAAGATGAATACGTAAAAACGCAGAAGATGGAAAAACATCCAGCTTGGATAAGTCGAATCCTCTTATAGGTACACGGTGGAATGACGGGAGACCAGATAAGGATGCTTGAACAGAAACAACTGAATTGTGCAGATAATTGGGAAAAGCTAGGATTGGCAGGATGTTGGGAGAGACCTCGGATGTTGGTATATGGATGAGCGGCAACCAGCACAGGATGGGAAGACGGAATGCTAGCCTGCAGCGAACATTTATTGATGACAGCACCAGTGCAGATTGTGTAAATAGTGAATGATGAATTTCTGAAGTCATGGACCAAGTATTCAAAATGATTGACATGGGTCAAGGAGGAAGCAGGACCTGTATCCATAATACAAATTAAGAATGCCACAATGTATTTTCGAAACGAGGGTCTGGCTAAAGTTGGAGAAAATAAAGAATGCCATCCGATAGTTGATATACCAGGAATGAATGGAGGAACTGCCGTGCTGATGGACCACTACTGGGCTTGTGGATCCAAAGCTTATATTGCAGCTGCCTAAAAATTGAGGAGAAATATGATCCATAGTGATCATACATGTTCCTGCATTGGTGATTTCCCAGAGTGATCTCCATGTTGAAGACTTTCCGAAGATGGATGTACACGAAAGGAAGAAGAGGTTGCTCAACCTCCTTCGGCTAAAGAGAGAGGCTATTTCTCAGCAAAATCAATAAAAGCGTATGAGAATTTTCCAGATGACCATAAGCTATTTGGCAAGACAGCAATAATATTTACATCCATATTCATTCCAGGACTTCAGACTGCAGTGAATGCTAAGTGGTTACAGATCACCAGTTGGGAACTGCTACAAACAATTAATATGACAATAAATGGATTTAATGCGATCCGAGAAGAATTGAGGGCTATTCGATTGATGACCCTCCAGAACAGGTATGTCTTGGACTTGATTACAGCAATGGAAGGTGGCATTTGCACCAAGGTCGGCCTTTCTTGCTGTATGTTAAAACCTGCCCATGATGGAGAAAATGGAACCCTGGCAGAGGCAATAACAATGTTGTCAAACCTACACACGAAGATGAAGGAAGAAGTAGAAGGAGACTGTAGGAGATGACTGGTACTCATCCCTGTTTTCGTGGATTCCAATCTGGATGGCAAATGCCTTCAAGCAACTAGGAGTGGTACTAGTTTTGTTGATGCTAGGATTCTGAATTGTGATAATCATCATTGGACATTGTCAAAAGACAGCAAAGAAGGCTGTTGGGATGAAGATAATGTTCGACATAAATGCTGAAACTGGTGAACATATGCACAATGAGAGCACCACCTGTGAACATGCACTGAGATGGTAAAATTATGTTTGCATACACCACTGGACATAGAAGGGCTGCAAGAAAAGTTTGACAAGTGTGATGGGACGTCAGGAAGCAAAAGATATGAAAATACACTGAAATTATATGTAAATACTTAAAGAATGATGGTGTAATTGAAGTAATAAGGTAATCGAATATAAAAAGATAATGAAATCATATATGCTAAGAAGATGAGTGATTTGAAACTCAGTGAATGAACATATGCAGAACCGCAAGGTAGATGAGACATATAGAAGCTTGCTGTAGTAGAAACTATAATGTTAGTTAAGCGGCCATGATGAAAAGATGGACCTCAGAAACAAACCAGGCGTGTAGAGCTGAAAGGCGCTGGAAAACGGCTTTGTGAAAGGAACAAAGAATATCTGTTTGGCTGAGACTAAGGATGACACATCAAGAAATAATTGAATAGTACAAAGGGAGTTAACAAGGATAAACTATGAATGAAGGACACATTTCTCTTAGATTAAGCTGAGGCGAAATCCTCTGCCAAGTATTGAACAATCAAGGGTGCAATTAGCTTATGTATGATGGAGCAACCAGGTCTCCAGAGGCCAAGAGGAGTAATAGCACCCTGTATAATTTAAATAAATAGCATTAAATAAAAGGACGAAATGGACATATTCATGGTCTCTTAGCACGTGGTGCAAGACCAGAAGTTAAGGTCTATTCATTAGGCTTCAGACGAAGATAGAAGTGTACTCTTACTCCCTAAATGTTCCAGAGAAGAGAACAGTCAGCAAGGTCAACTTTAAAGAAGAAACTTTGGCACATGGCCTAACTGATGATAGATGGTAGGCTAATTGACCTAAGTGGGCAGGGACTGATGCTGTTCCCCGCAGCTGGGTTTCGTTTTACTTACGGGCTGCTAAATGAGACGAATGTCCAAGATTGGGAGAGTATGCCAACCAATCATAAGGGGTTAAGTAGCAGCATGAAGATTAAGCATTGCTGCCATGAATCTTGGAGGACGTACTGAAATTTCTCCAAAACTTGACAGAGTTCCAGTTGTGCAGGAATAGCGTCTTTGTGGAAGCTAAGCAACAGCCATCTTTAAAGACACAGTGGCTCTCATTATGAGTCTGGCAGTAGCCATGCCAGTAAAACCATCAGGCTGCCGCCGGACTCATGCAGATTTACCAGCACCGGACTTGCCGGAATTACATCCCCGGTGGTCTGGTAATTCTGGCGCCGACATTCCGTTACTCCCTGTGGAGTCCTGTGGGAATGAGAATGGGGGCTGTGGAAACACCAGCACCATGCGGTAATGGAGCCCTTGTTTCCGCGTCCGTCTGCGGCCAGTGGCGTTAAACCCGCCAGGTCAGACTTGGTGGGTGTAACACCACACGTTCCCAGAACTCATAGTTAGCCGGTCCGGAAAAACGGTGGCGGTACAGAAAACGGTGGCGGTACGGTTTTACCAACACTGTTAAATCCGGACTGGCTAACTTGTAATGAGGCCCAGTGTGTTCAAAATCTACTATTTCCTGCTGCCATCCAAGTCCCGAACACATGGACAGTGCCAGCGGATAAGGGAGATCCCAAGTTCCCAGAAATGAGGATACGCAAACCAAAGTTCGGTGGGGAAGAGCTTCAGGAACTTGTCGATGAGATCGTGGCCAAGATTTCTTCTTGGGCTGCACCCTAAACACCCATCCAGAAGACCACCATATGGAATGGCACATGCGAAAAAGTAGGGGTGGTGGGATCAATCCTGCAAGATAAAGAAGACTGCAAAAAGAGGAGGAATGTCTTCAAGAGCAGAGCACTCCGTCTTCTCCTCTGCCGCCATCATAAAGCTCTTGCCATGGTAGGAAGCAGTGTTGAGTTCTTCCCTTCATGCCAAGGAAGGCAACAGTCTCCAATATCCACGCCACAGTCACCATTGAGGAAGTCGGAGCTGCGGAAGCGTGAGCATGCAGCCAAGCAGATCCTGGTGAGTACAAATGAGAAGTGTGGGTGCTTGGTTATGTGTCCTTGCAGCCTGAGTGCCAAGCCATCATTAGGTGGGCACAGTGCTGGCATTGTTGTCACTAACGCCCGTCCAGTATTACTGGCAATGATACCACAGGAGTAGAAGCGAGGCCTCAAGGCAAGTGACCATCTGCAAATGATGCTACCTTTAGATGAATGTGACCCCTGCAATGTAGCGAAGCATAATTCTACATGTACCAAGTGAGGCCGGGCAGTAGAATGAGTAGATAATGGCGCTGATCATGGGTAGATATAGGGGACCCTGTTGCTGGGGATAGGGTTCTTGGGAGACAGCGTCCTTCCGTCTCGAAATTGGTTTAGACAGACTTGGGTCAGACTTGGATCACCGCGATACTTAGCGTCACGACTCACGACTCCACTGAAATTCTTTCCGAGCGGGACAACACTATCCATTAGATATCTTCACTGAGCAGGATAACACTATCCATTAGATATCTTCACTGGGCGGGATAACACTATCCATTAGATATCACTGAGTGGGATAACACTATCCATTAGATATCTTCACTGAGCGGGATAACACTATCCATTAGATATCTTCACTGAGTGGGATAACACTATCACTATCTTCACTAACCCAGCGCCTTTGTGATCTCGGTTCTTACCCAAGTCTATCATTCTACATTGGACCTCGTCCAATCTGGAAAGGCAACTAGCCACCAATCCAGTGCCAATGCACCCTAACCGTAAGCACTCTGATGCATGCTGTCCAAGTGCATCATGCACTATGAACCGTGCAAGCAAAACCATAACAGGCCATATGCTCCTAAACCACTGCTCAAGCGGGCACAGACCACACTGGGGCCCATGCAAAGAACACCGGTGCCAGTAAGCAGACCCAACTTGATATCCCCCACCTACGGCACTGTCCACCCTGGTAGTCATGCCCACACAAATAACCTCTCTGAGCTGTGCATTCTCAGACAGTTCTGGTTGGAGTATCCAACCGAATGCACAATTTGATGGGGTACCAGATGCATCCTGTATCCAGTGAGCACAACAGAGCAGCAACCTCAGGACCACACAACTCCATTGCCGCCGCTACCAACGCATGTGCAACGCATAAGGGGCATAAGGCAGCTGTAATCCAGGCTCTAAACTCAGAGCTTCACCTGCAGGACAAGAACACCCACCTGATCTTGAGATGCAATCAGCTGCCTTCAAAATGCATAAATGCCTTGCACAAGAACACACTTGTGAACATAGCAAATTAGCGCAAGTCATCTCTACCAGCAGGGCCAGTTTGGTTGGACCACCACAAGGTGACCCGACCACCTCCAAAGTGGTCACCACAAGAAGAAGCGCCTATTCTTCCGCCCCACACTGCTGCCGCCCACCAGCAAAGAATGAAGCCGCTGTGAACACTCTGGTGCTGCTGCCACCTGCTCCCCCATATCCACCTCTGCAGCAGCTCTGGAACCACCCTGGCATCACAACCCCCACTAGCCTGCCTGCACCAGTCACCAGCACAGTGCCAATCACACCTGTTTCTGCTAGCATTGGGGTGCATTGACCTGCACCTGTCACCTCTCCAACTCATTCACGTATCATGACCCCCCCAACCTCTCATGCTTGAGCTCTGCAGTAGCGCCACCATCAGGACACCAGTGTCCATGCACATGTTCATGGCAGTGCAGATACTGGGGCAAATGGAGTGGAGATGAGATATCCAGGAAATACACTCTGTCCTGCCCACTCTCTAGAGGAGGGTTATCCAACTCCAGGCCTCAAGCGCCGATCCATGCCAGGTTTTCAGGATACTCCTAATGAGAATGCATGGAATAAATTTGCATACAATGATTCTAAATGAATGTAAATATTTCCTCATGAATATTAATGAGGGATACCCTGAAAACCTGTCAGGATTCTGGCTCTCGAGGCGATATTCTGCAGTCCTCTTGTTCTGGCACACTCAAGCTGATACAACAGCAACAGGAAAGGATGGCACAAATTGTTGAGCTGCCCCTTCAGCACTCCTAGGCTATGCGTGATGCTGTGCAGGGGGCATCACACAGGTTGTCACGCAAATTAGATAGGCACTGTTGACACCCAATAGATGCATAGTATGGTGGGCAGCTTATCACAGAAGTTTCAGATGGGCAGTAAAACATGCAACATTGTGTTTTCCCCACCGTCCCAACACATCCATGGCCGGATTCATTAAACGTAACCTCTGCGACCGCCACCGAAGACTCGCTTGCAGGCAGAGTCCATGTTGGCACGCAGAGAGCAGTGCTTTGCGCTGGCTAAATCTGAATGAGAGAAGAACCTTTTACTGATGTTATGTTATGTTAAAGGTTTTTATCCCATGCACTGTTGCCATCTGCATGGTCTCCTGGCGCTCTGGCGGATCTGTAATGCAAGGAGGGTGGCGGGATATGTTAGTGGTACTGAGCGGGAAAAAAGGCAAGAGAGCTGTGAAGTGCTGTTGGCAGCTTCAGTCCGGAGAAACCGATCACTGAGTCGGTAGTCGCCATGTGGTGTTGAGTGAGATTATGTCTGGCTTGTTTTGTTGTCGTGGTGTTGGTGAAGTGCGTGCAGTTTGAGGTGCTGTGGAGGTATGGTTGTGTTGATTTCAGTGTTCGAGAAGGCGTGTGCAGAAGTGTGGGATTTTAGTACGTTGGTTAGCGGCAATACATTTCCTACCCCGACATTCAGAGTAAATGCGACCCATATTCCTTCCTATATCATTACTTCTAGTGTGTAGCAATGACCACCCCCACGACGAGATCCTCCAGGGGAGATGTTTTCCCTGTGCTGTGGTGTTCGAGCTAAAAAACATGGCGCTGGTGCGCAGTGCATTCTGGGGGAACTCGGAGCCATGATGGATATTTATCCATGCCTCAGTGGAAAGCTGCACTTGCTTTGCGAAACAACATGTTTTCAACGTTATTCGCTGATGGGTTTGGAATGCAAGCCTTCTCAGCCAAGGACACGGCGCTGGGAAAGCTAAGATCCGCAGGTGCCGGCTAGTACCTGATAACAAAGTTTGTTTTGGTTTGCTATGCTTGCGCCAAGGCTTTGAGATGAGTTATGGAATTGTTTTCCGGGGCGCTTAGGAGAGGGAAGCGCTCTGCTCCTTGAGGTTACTGTCGGTTGACCCAGCTGGCAATCAACGGTCACCCATCAATGCGCAAGCGCATTTGCCAGAAGGTTCGAGAAGGTGCCACCCCTTGTTGAGGAGGGCATATATGCGGAAGCCCTCAACGGTCAGACGGGACATGCACAAAGACCTCAGTCGGAGGGGGGACGCCCTGGTCCGATATACCTGTGGGCTGTTGTGCTCTTGGCCTGGCTGTTATCGGGGTCTTTCAGCCGCTTCTGGCGAGATGAGGTTTTGTCAAGTTACGCCCATGGTGATGTATTCCTGCTAATTTCCTATGATTTATCTGATTTATGCTTGTATTGTATATATGCCTAACTATGAATAAATAGCCGTATAAGTGCTACTTACTCTCTAAGCGTGCGTGTGGTTGTAAGTCATTGCGTTGTCTACCTGCGTTCAAAGTATTGGCTCTGCGGCTGCGCTGGTGATAAATTACTGTCCGTGCACTATTGGCGAGCAATACATGTTTTGGCTCTGCGGCTGTACTGGTGATAAATTACTGTCCGTGCATTTGGAGAGCAATACATGTGCCCTGCGGTCAGTCCGTGAGCTGCACAGTTTCTGCCTCCATGCGCATTCCTTTATGTCTGACGAATGTCACACCCTCTGTGATCCGATAAGTGTGACACATCTCCCTCCCATGTGTCCACCTTTGGCCCTCTATGGGGATGGGATACACTTCTGGTCTCCACCCACCCTTCCGAGCTAGACGCCTCTCTTCTCCCCCGCTCTCCACTCCGGTGCGGTACACTACCCACTCTAATTCATAAGTACGGTTTGTAACAATTCGTGCTGTCTTTTGGGTGCAGCAAGGTGTCTAAGGCGTTGCTGTACTATTAGACTGGAGGCTGAGCTGGTTAACCTGCTGATACATGGCAAGTACGAGAGTGGCTGGTTGGTTATACAAATAGACTGTGTGCTTGGTGAGGCCGCTCTAAGCGCGGTAGGTTAAATGCCGGTAGGAGTATAGTAACAGGTTGTTTGACTAGGGATGGTGGCGGTCCTGGGGGAGTTTAGTGGTATTGTTCCCCTTGTTCTTCTTCTTGTGTTTCATCCCCAGGCTTGTTTCTCTTAGCAGGTTTTGTTGGGTTAGGCTTGTAGGATTGCTTTGATGGGTCCGGTTCTTTGCTCGTTCTAGGCTCATGTCGGGTTTGTTCTTTCCGTCCTTGGCTTTGCTGGGCTCCTTTTCTATGTGTCTGTTCGTGTCATGATGCGTAGATGAAATAGAACAGCAATAGCAAGACTGGAATGGGGTACAGGGGTGGTGGGCGTGCATGAGTGTTGAGTTTGAGGGTGGAAGGAGGGCAGGGCTCAAGTTGAGGGTACACTCGGATGGACGGAGTCCACCCACTTTTTTCAGAAGGTGGACTCAGTCCTCCCAGCAAAAATGAGAAACATTGAATGTCCTCTTTGAATTTATGAATTAAAGCCAAGCCGACCTCGGGGATCGAACAGCCGTTGTAAGGTATCGGAGGCTGGACACTTCACCACTGCACTATGGAACCCTGCAAAAAAGAGCAAACAACTAAAGGTGAACTATCCCATTTCGGTACTGCAAGTTCCGGGAAAACAGTTGTGTTGGTTCTTGGAGTTTAAAACATGCACACCTTTTAACGTTTTCGAAAACACCATTGGAAGCAAATAGGATGGCATGGGTGTTGGGATTGAGGGTGGTGGGGGTAAGGGTACTTGCCTGTTACTGAATAAGGACACAATAGCCTTAAAAGAAAGTCTTCTTGCAATTGTTGTGGCCGTGTTTTAGGTTTTCCTTTAATGAAGAGCTACTATCAAGTGAAACGTGCTGCCATTTCTGCTCTAATACAACACTCACTGAGCTCCTGGCGGGTTAAACACCCATCCCGTCCTTCACCATGACCGTTCCTTCATCACCATCATCAGAGATCTGGGGTGCTATGACATCCTCATGAGACCTGGGGACATTCTTCTGAATGATATGATAAGTCATTTATAAAGCGCCTGCACACAAGTGTTTCTAGGCACAACAGGCATGGGAGGGAAGACAAAGGGAGGACAAGACAAACGATCTTACTAGGCCTTGTGTCATTCAGACCGTTCAAATGCGAGAACGTGTTGTGTAGCATACAGCACACAAGGACTATGTATGCTGCCTTCTTTCTCAGAGGTGTACATCACCCTCCCCCCCCCTCCAGAAGCCCATGCAAGTAGCTGTAGATAGATGGAGGGAATTTAGCAAAACAAAAGAGATGATGGTTGGAAGGTTTAGAATAAATCTTAACCTCTGGCATCGCTCTGGGCAACCCTCCAGACCATCGTTCTTCGCCTGCCAAGCCATTGCAAAAGGCTAAGCCTGATTTGCATATGATCTTTCCCCTTTTGTAATGGCTTGGCAGGCGAAGAACAATGGTCTGGAGGGTTGCCCAGAGCAATGCCAGAGGTTAAGATTTATTCTAAACCTTCCAGCCATCACCTCTTTGTTTTTGCTTTGTCATCCCGAGTGGGACGGGTAAGCCCAGACGTGGCCTAGAGACTCAAGCTACTCCTCACTGATGAGGCCCAACATGGCCGAAACATGTTTGGGGATGCTTGTGGTCTCGTGCAGAAGGGATGTGACCACGCAGTTTGGGCTGGACTACCCTTTTGGGGTGGGACCAAGCCTAATTTGCATATTGTCTTTCCCCTTCTGTAATGGCTTGGCAGGCGAAGAACTATGGTCTGGAGGGTTGCCCAGAGCATTGCCAGTGGTTAAGATTCATTCTAAACCTTCCAGCCATCACCTCTTTGTTTTTGCTTTGTCACCCGAGTGTGACGGGTATGCCCAGACGTGGGTCCCATGCCTGCTGGGCCTAGAGACCTAAGCTACTCCTCACTGATGAGCCCCAACAAGGGCGAAACATGTTTGGGGATGCTTGTGGTCTCGTGCTGAAGAGATGTGGCCTAGCAATTCGGGCTGGACTGCCCCTTTTGGGGTGGGGCCAAGCCTGATTTGCATATGGTCTTTCCCCTTCTGTAATGGCTTGGCAGGCGAGGAACAGTAGTCTGGAGGGTTGCCCAGAGCATTGCCAGTGATAAAGATTCATTCTAAACCTTCCAGCCATCACCTCTTTGTTTTTGCTTTGTCACCCCGAGTGGGACGAGTATACCCAGACGTGGGTCCCGTGCCTGCTGGACCTAGAGACCCAAGCTACTCCTCACTGATGAGGCCCAACAAGCCTAAAACATGTTTGGGGATGCTTGAGGTCTCGTGCAGAAGGGATGTGACCTAGCAGTTCAGGCTGGACTGTGCCTTTTGGGGTGGGACGAAGCCTGATTTGCATATGGTCTTTCCCCTTTTGTAATGACTTGGGAGGTGAAGGGCAAGGGTCTGGAGGGTTGCCCAGAGCAATGCCAGAGGTAAGGGTTTATTCTAAACCTTCCAGCCATCACCTCTTTTGTTTTGCTGTAGATGGAGGGACCTGCAACATAAATGAAAGTGTACGACGTGCATGGTGTGATGTGCCGTGCGGATCATGTACATATTGCTACACTCATAATGCTCCCTTGAGGGCACCGTGGCCCAGCGTTATCCAATGACAATGCTTAATGGTCTTCCTGTTCTATGGATTGGGCAGAGAACCCCATGTGCTCGCCTCACTCTGTGAAAACAAGGAAATAATATGAGGCAGGGTAACCAAAAAGGAAACACACCAAACACAGGTTACAAAGGAACATACAAAGTACTTTATTTTATACTGAATCCAGTTACAAAAGAACAGAACAAAATTCAGATAGCTATCTACCCTCAGTACAACACAGCAAACTCCGGCGTGGTTCGGTGTGCTCAGTGAGTGCAAATATTCATTGAAACAGTCAGGCTTTTATACATTTCAAGCCTGCTGTTCAGCCCTCCTTTGGGTTAACCATTCCATAAATAAGCTACTGCTCTAGGGTCCCTTGCCAGGTCAAATCTAGTTCATTTTAGGATTATACATTAACAAGAAGAAATGGTAATAATGTATGCTCTAGGCCTAACATTACAATGCGGGACTTAATTTATACAATATAGTTAAGCAGGTGTTCTCATTCAATTATAGATCAGTTTCGGTGATACAGGTAATCCATTGCACACAGGTCAGCAGAAGGACAAGGTCTCAGCTCATGACCCTAACAAGTGGCCTGCAGGCAAGGTATACATTAGCTGTACAGAGGTCATGACAATCGAGTTCTGTTCTGAATAACATAGGCTACCATTTTAGCTCACATGGTGACTTTATAGAGCAAGAAAACCTAAAATGGTGGCTTGACCCAAAATGACATTTTACATGGTTTCTAAGGTCAGGACCTTGCAATGCGAGTTTATTCACTTGTAGTTTATAAGCAGCTTGTTAGCAGCTTGGCGTAGGCCAATATACATATATTCATAGCAATGGGAGGCACTATATGATTTCTAGTTTGACAACTCTTCCAGCTAACACATACGACACTCTCTCTCTCTACTGACATGAACTGCGGTTCCCGAGGGCGTTCAACCTACCAGCGCTTTGAGGTCATACCAATGATACATAAGGTGCTATATAAATGCCAAGTAACATAACATGCCCATACAGCTTGGGTCTTTGCTTATTTGACCCATGTAATCTGCACCATTAGTTCTCTGGACCCATGTGTGTAGCTCCCTGTGTGCTTGTGGCTTTCAGAATCTCTTTTGAAATGTAAGACAGAACGTGGGAAATGCTCTGAATGGGGTCACCCGATTCCTGTCCACCCACCTGGCGTAGTCTAATCTCACAACAGGGGGATGCTACAAATAGCCTGTGTGCACTTTCTTACTCCATGCACAATTCATTCTGGGACCTGTAGTTCCATGATGACCAATGTGAGGCTGAGAATACAGATGACAGCATGCAATAGTGACGCTCAGGAGTGACAGAAGGTGTGGTCCTTGTCACATGTTGGGGCATGTGCATCATGCATAGGCCATGGCGTAAGTGATATGCAAGCATTACGTACATGTCAAGGCATGTGCGCCGTGCACAACACATGGTGCGACTATGCAAGCATTACATCCATATCACATTGTTAACTATCCACCTGACGCCTTTCCTTCGCAGTTGTAACTCTCCCCATGCACATGTATTTGTCGCTTCTTTTGCAGACTTGCACTGTTTTTAGAGGTAATTCCTCTGTCAGAAGTACTTCCAAAACTGAGCTACTCAGAATTAGGTGCAACACTAAAAGTGGCAGCATTTCCATTATCGCCCCTTGCAAGTACCACCAAACTCGTAATAAGGCCCTAGCACGCGACTGTATCACAGCTGCCAGGTGATCCTTATACCCTTAAAGGGTTTGCAGGGAGGAGTGTCACTGTGTCCGCTGGCCCGCGTGGTGGATCACTGATCGTCCCAACCCTTCTAAACTACCGCCCATCAACTGAAGTAAGGGAAGAACAATCTACGCCATGTCAATTTACTAATTGAAAGATCGATAAGCTAGAATCATACCAAATAACGATCACGCAGAGATCGGGATGGAAGGGTAAGGGTGATATGTCATTAACACCTTGGCCTACAAGATAAACACAGGCAGCAAAGGATCCCCGACAGGAAATAGGACGGGAGCGAGTGATTGTAAAAATACAGCACCAATACCAGAGTAGGAGACAATACACGTCTCAACCTGGTACACAACGGTCGGAAATAACACCGCTGGGAACTTGCCACGCCATCACTCCTAACAATTAGACGGACAGGAAAGAAAAAGAGAAAGACTATGCCTACTCCATAGGACAACCGGATGCATAGAACAAGAATTATAAGGACTAAGAGACATATAACCGATGAACCCAAAAGCTCACATTTTTGCGTACTTAACTCACACAACAATCCACACAACCACCCTCACGCACGGCAAGCCGCACCCACTTCCCCCCACTGCAACAACATTTAACTCGCACCAACAGCACACGAGGACTCACATCGATCCGATATTCACACTCAAGCTCAGCGCACTGCGAAAACCGAACTGAAGCTGCCAACAGGACATCACTTTTCTGCTCCCTCTTCACCCCGCCCCGTTGTTTGCAGATCCGCATGAGCGCCTGGGGACCAATTCCGTTGGAGATGGTGCGCGGTACAAATATCTTTAACGTTAACAAAACGGCGACTATGTGCAATCCAAGGCCCACATATGGGCTGTAGGAAGTGTCATTTCGTCACGGGGGACATGCTTTTTTGGGCTCTGGAGCGATTCACCACCTGCTCTAAAATGCACACCAATGCCGTTTCTTTTATGCTCCATTTTATCCAGGGTACTTTGTATGTACTTTTAGATGAGTTAACTTGTGCTTTCAGTGTTATGTTGAATCATAGATAATTATACAGTCAGTTAAAATCACATTTATAATAGTAATTTATAATTGGTTATTTATAACGTGCTTAATACCCAGAGGTTTCTAAGCGCAGACCGGAGCATCCCACCTGTGTTGCTCTGCATTGTCTTGCTTCCAAGGTGAGCGCGTCGCCCCCTGAGCTATCCCCCCGAGATAATATATCACTTTAATATCATTCTTTTCATATTATTGTAGTCTAGTTTTTGCTGCCCAATCGCATGAATGGAAAATCTTTATATGCTAATAATTTGCTGGGCGCTCAGTAAAACCACTTTTCATGGAGTCCTGAAACACTCCACATTGTGTTAAACCCATTATCCACTAAGCGCCTTTGTGTAAGCACAAATCAATGCGCTTACCTAAAGACTTCAGAGAGCGCACAGTGTCGCGCTGGCTTCCGGCGCTCTTTCCACGAGCTCTGATTTAACAAACTGCGGCCGCACAGTCCATTTCATGTGCATTTACATCTAATGGACGTACTCCAGAACTTGCTCTTTTGAATTCAATCCATTCTTGTCAAATAATGCGTTAAAGCTCAGGGAATTTAAAGTGGCTTAAAAGGAAACTGCTCAAATCTTTGCCAACTTCCACTGCACATTCATAAAGTAGGCTTGATGGACTGCCCGGATCCAATGCTGTGTTAGACCTTTCTGTGGCTTTCGACATGGTAGAGCACACCATTCTCCTCCATGGGCTTTTCTTGGCTGTTGGCAGGACCCCAGTCAGTTCCATGTGATAATGCCGCCTTGAAAAAGTCACCAGGTAGCCAACTTCTTGTTCCTGACCCCTAACATTTTTCCCCAAATATTCTAGGAGGGGTATAATTAGTTATTATTATCTCCAGTCCTAGAATGATTGGGGAAAGTGTTTGGTTAGAGCAGGACCATTTGGCGCGGCCAGTTCGGCGCGGGGCGTTTCGTTGCGCCCGCTTTGGCGCAGGAGCCATTTGGCTGCGCCCATTTTGGCACGCCCAGTTCGGCGCTGGAACGTTTCGCCGCAGGGATCTTTTGGTGCACAGGGTGCCGCATTTTCCCTCCCTTCGCCCCGATGGCAGGGAACAAAAAGTCAATCGCATTCTTTTTTTTCATCACACATAATGGGGCACGGCATGCCACATGCCATGCTCGGGCTGAATAATGCATGTGGTCGCTGGACCAGTTTTGCGCAGTGCGTATGCCCGCTGGGCGGTGCTGCACAGCGAGCGGGCAGGTTTTGGCCTTTTCTTGGTACAAATCTGTATAAGGTTAATACTGTGCAAAGCTGACTCTACAAAATGCTATGTTAATTCGGAAATACAATCAGTCCGCACGCTGCCCCCGCGTGGCACTCTACCCCAGAGCCCGCAAGCCGCCAAGGAGCCCCGGCTCCACCCCGGACCCACACTACGGCCCAGCCCCCACCCGCACTGGAGGTCAATGAACAGCACGCGCCGCACAGTGAGCAGCCACGTGGGGACCGGGCGGGTGGGCATGGGTGCTCTTTCACGGCGGCCTGGAATCTGACCATTCTCCATACGCTTTAGCTGGCACGGTGACTGTCAGCTCGTATCCTGGCCTGGGGTGTCCAATTTGAGGGCCTGGGAGGGGCAAATGGTTCACGACTGGGCGAGGGGGCGGGTAGTGGAGCGATCCTGAGGGAAGGGGGGCGGGGGGCTTGGCGTAAAGGCCACCTGGTGGGAAGTAGCTGCGGATATGTCAAGTGTATACATAGTGATTGGTAGTAATAACTGTGCCGTTTCACAGCGCTTTATGAAAGCGGGTAGGGCAGTGACTTTGAAAATTAGCGAGTGAGGTGGATGCCAGGGCAGCTAAGGTGCCCCCCACCTCTTGCTTATGTTAATTGCCAGAGGCACAGCGGCCATGAGCCTCCACTGCGCGCCCCAGATTTAGGCTGTGCATGTGGGCAGCACACGGAGGGCACACCTGGCCACTGTCAAATCCTTGATCCTGCCTCTACTGTTGGAGCCCTGAAGGCAGTCGGGGATTCTACGGGGTGCAGAGTCGGGCTGCCTGGGTCTAGGCACGGTGGGGAATTAACAGGCTCGTCTCAGCGTCCCGGAAGGGTGGTGAGGTCGCACTCCCTATAGCAAACAAGGGGCCTATCTGTCTCGTCCTGGTTGTCACTGGTGCATGGTAAAGTGTCCCGGTGGCAGCCAGGGGCGCTCTAGCTGACTTGTTCTGCAAGTAATCCATTTCCATTTGGCGTGAGGGGGTTTGGACGTGGCTGCAATATCAGCCACTTCCAAATGTGCCTCGCGCCAAATCAATGGCGCCAGAAAGACTTCTGCACCCAAATGGGAGCGCCGAACTGGCCACCGCGCCAAAGTGGTCATGCCAAACCGGCCCGCGCCGAATCGGCGGCGCCAAAAAGGGGTGTACCGTGTTTGATTGCTTGGAGGGTGCATTTTTAAGGAAATGTCACCACCTGGCGCATTATCCAAAGTGTTTTTTTTTTGTAGATGTTCCGGTGAAGCGCACTTTATTCATCACGATGCACCTCAGAAAGGTACCGCTGGCCACTGTAAAAGCGAAATGGGATCACAAAGTGCCTCCTATGGACCCGTCTAGCTCCTCCCAGATGGAAACTCTGCAGCGCTTTCTCTTCACCTGCCACCAGTATGATGCTCTAAGGAGAAGACATGTTGTGCGCCTTGAGGCCCTCGGGCGATGTGGCGTGTTTTTAAGAGTTGAAATAAATAAATAAATAAGCCATGTATGCATAGCAAGGGCATGACCTCGCTGATCGCGGGAGAAGAATGATAAAAGTGCAAGATCGCTGGACGTTCTTTTTGCATTTTCTATCAATCTGGCCAGCGCAGGGAAGAAAAGAGACTCTCTCCGAAGACTTGATGATACAAAAGTCATCTACAAGCTTACAAAGGACTCGGCAGCAAATGCACAGGATCTTAGTGCATGCCCAAAGCATGTTAACTCCTTGACCATGACAGACTGAACTGTAACCCAACCAAAACCAAGCTTACGATATGTAGCACCATGCTACCGGGCCCCTCACCATGCTACCGGGCCCCTCAGCAATCCCCTGGGCCAGAGATTTGCAAACTTGCCCTCTACCTACTACAGCAATCCAAAATCTTGGACTCTTAATGGGCAGCGGCATCCCACTCGAACGATAGCCTAAAACCATCAGAAGGAGCTGATTCTTTCAACTCTAGAACAATCAGGGCATCAGGCCTGACTGGACCTTCATGCACTGAGCTACGGAAGTGTACACGCTAGTGCTCTCAAGATTAGAACATGCCAACAGCCTGTCCACGGGGTTCCTGCATTACACACTGAACAGGCTACGAAGAGTCCAAGATTCAACGGCTAGGCTTCGTCTGAGACTTCAAAGACGCAAACGCATCACCTCCCGCCCCCTTCCGAACACCCCATTGTCTATTGATCAGAGGGTTGATTTAAAAAGCCTGTGCATAAGCCCACCGTGCCCTGGAATCAAGCACAAACCGGTGTCCAGTCAATTGGTCGACAGCAAACTGGTCGACTGCAATTTGGTCGACACCATTTGGTCGAATGCCAAATGGTCGAATTTTTTTTTTATATATATATATATATATGTGTTTTGTGGGTTTTCGTGTGGGGAAAAAAAATAAAAAAGAAAAAAAAGGGGGTTGGGAGGGACCCCCCCAAAAAAAACCAAAAAAGGGGTAAAAAAAAAAAAAAAAAATTCGACCATTTGGCATTCGACCAAATGGTGTCGACCAGTTGTCCTGTCGACCAAATGTTTTCGACCAATTGACTGGGAACCGCACAAACCATTGAGAAGACTTTGAGTGAGCCGCGTAGTCTTAGTTATGGAATCTTATGATCAGTCCTCTACCTACAGAGGAAAACCACCTGACCGTTGGAAGATCCCTGAAAATCTGGCTACTCGGCTATCAACCAGAAGAGAACAGCTCAACACCTCCACCCACAGACACCCACTATCTGTCCCGGTAACATTGACCAGACAGAACCTCCTTTGCCTGCTTAGATGAACACACCACAAACCGGCATGCTGTTGGTCAACTGAAGACTATAAGAGATTTGACACTTTCATATTGGTCTCCCCGTAACCTTTACTTGGAATCAGACTCAGACTAATACACTCACAAACATGTTGACAACCAAATACTCCATCAACAGCAGACCATCAACCTGGAACCCAAAGGCTTGCTCTCGCTTAACCCTTGCCCCACCTACTCTAAGCGTGGCAGATCTTCATCTTGCTCCGGCATACACTGCACACACAATCAACTCTCTCACACGACAAGCTGCCCACAAACACATCACTTTACTGGAACAATACCACTGCCACATTCTTTAACCCCCTCCCCCACACCAGCGGCTAACCAGGTCCTTGCAATGCTCATCATGTCAACTGGTCCATCTATGGCTCTCCATTCTAGATGAAGCGCACACGCAAGATCTTTCAACCACCACCCACTGGGAATCCCACTGGCACTCAGAACTCTGGTATCACGGCCTGCCCGTACCACAGGGTTCTCACCTTGTTTCTTCCAGGGTGACCTGCAACGAGGGTGCCACACTGGCAAAAGGGCACAGTGACATCAGTTTCAGTCTTTCCCAGAAGACTGGACCAATCACTCTGATTCTCACTGATGTGGATGCAGGGAAATGCAGAACAAAAGTTGGCTGTGTGGATTCCCTCTGCATCTCCCCATTCCTGTGCCAGCAGCATGAGGAAATCCCCCACCGCATGGTAACCACACACTGGCAACGCGTGATGTCCTGCGGTGATCAGAATGATCCTTCTGATCCCCCAAGAAGGGGCTCGATTTCTGCCTGCTTTTCCTTTGCTGGGGAAAAGGTTCAGTCTATTGAAGCCAACAGGGCAGTACTGGCTGCCATTACTACTATAGTGGGTGTCCTTGCTGAATGGGAGGCTCCCGTACTGTTCAATGCACGCATGTGGTGAATCCTGGATCCGTCTCTGCCAAGTGCGGAGACAGGATTCAATTGGAGGAGAGCCCGACTGCACAGAAGTGTTAGTGGTCTATGATCCACCAGAGGTTTCCTTGATATGTGAAGTCCCCAGGGGAGCCACATTACTATTCTAGACAGGACAGTGGTCCTCCAACATAGATTGTGTTCCCCTCTTTGTTATTCTGATAAACATGTTGGTGTCAGTCGAATCCTGGACGAAGATGCATGTCTAATGCTCTAGAGCAGTGTGACACAAATGCACTTTGGGACGAAAGGAATTATCTTCAGATTAAAAATTCAAAAAATTATCTAATTTTCTGGTTGGTCGAAAAATCCTTATATCTCAAAACCTAATAGAGAATTGTTATGTTTCATCTAGTCTCCCCAGTGGCTATGAAGAGGAGTGAGCTAGATCTCCACTTCTGCAGAGACACAGCACTGGGCATTCAGATGTGGGGCTAGTAGCATTCAGGGGTATCTGGTCCATCCATCGAATACTAATGCATCTAACACCATACCATCGAATTATAACCAACGACATGCCATTCCATCGAATGTCCATTTGGTTGAGTATATTTCGATGGATCCATCGAAATTAGTAATATAAACAGTGGGTTAGATTAGGGTTAGGGGTTAGGTTTGGGGCTAATATACAAAAAAACATTAAAACGCTACACGGAGCTGGCCAGTGCCGACATTTCAACACTGGACAGCTCCTTGTAACGTTTTAGCGTTATATAAAAATGGTATCTTTTACATCTAAAAGTGCATTTCCATTGAAACCAGTCCACTTATATTTTCGATGGACTGGTTTCGATGGAAAGGCACTTTTACTTGTAAAAGATGGCCTGTCGACGCTTTCATAGTCGATGCATCGATATTGATACATTGGGCCTCATTACACGGTAGGCGGTAACCATGGCGCTAATAGCACCATGGTTGCCGCCGGTATTTTACTGTGTCCGCCTTGGTGGATGGTGGAATTGCCGCCCTACTCTAAGGTGAGCGGGGGCGGTAATTCCCCCTTCCTCCATGGCTCTTCCCCATTCCCATTTTTGCCCCCATAGGGCATAATGGGAATGGGGAAGGTGCTAATTACGGTACCGCAAATTGCGGTACCGTAATTAGCTCCGAGGTCCCTTTGCGGCACCCTACTTTAACGACTGGTAAAACCAGCCGTTAAAGTCAGGTCCCGCAAAGGGAATTCGTAGTAAGGCGGTAGGGGTTTACCGGTACCGGTGCCCTTACCGGTACCGGTAAACCCCTACCGCCTACCGTGTAATGAGGCCCGTTGACTATAAACCGCATTCAGATCTCCCTTGTTTCCTGATTAACAAACTACTGTGGGCACCGCATGTGGCAGACTGCCAGGAACGCCAGAGATCTCCAGCAGGAGCCATTCACCTGCAATACGCCAGATGCTGCCAAATGCGCTGCTCGATCCAGCTCCGCGGGGTGCACACAAACCTGCTGACCTTGCATCATCGGTCGTATTCCTCTGGGTCGTCTGGTTCACAGGTCTATGTGCCAAGGGGACCCCAGCTGCTCCCAGCACTCCTAGCTCTCAGTGCCAACAAGGCTCAACTCAGCTGGTCTCCTGCACTTGTACTGCATGGTCCCTCTGTGGAGCCAGCTAGCTTAATTCCTGGTGCCCCTGGCCAGAACATGGGTACCCATTCCAGAAAAGGAACTAGAACAGACGCACACTTTGCATTCTGAGGTGCCAGCCATGTAGGACCTCTTCCCCAGCCCTTATCCTGCAGTGCCAGTCCCTGCTATCCACCGATCCAAACTTGACCTCATTATGCACTGCCGGCCCCTGCTATCCACCGATCCAAGCTTGACCTCATTATGCACTGCCGGTTCCTGCTATCCACCGATCCAAGCTTGACCTCATTATGCACTGCCGGTTCCTGCTATCCACCGATCCAATCTTGAACTGATTATGCACTGCCGGTCCCTGCTATCCATCGATCCAAGCTTGACCTCATTATGCACTGCCAGTCCCTGCTATCAACTCATCCTGACCTCATTATGCACTGCCGGTCCCTGCAGACCTCTGCGCCAGCCTGGATCACGTGCTTCTTTGGCAGCCTATGTGTCAGGATAGCCACCGATCCTTCCCACTTGACCGTTTACGCTGTATGACCGAAGACCCTAGGCTCATGTCCGGGAATGGAGAACCTGGAATCGCTGTGCCGGGCAACGCACATGAAGTGGTACAACTATTGCCAGTGTTCCTGTAGCACCATATGCCCACATCCGTTTCAGGAAGTTTTGCCCGCTGATCCCTATTGAGTGGATTCGGACACTGTAGGGTCAATTACTTGATCTCGTCTCCATTCGTTCTACTCTGTCAAGGTGTTCAGTTCCCTTCCCCCTGTGGTTGGACACATCCTTTGCCCTGTTCCCCCTCCCTGGTCACCTGCCCCCCCCCCTTTAGTGGGGTATCTGCTGGAGCCTCCTCCCCTCTCTCTATTCCGCCTCATTGCTTGGCTGCTTGATCTCTCAGACGTAGACCATGGATCTGCTTTCGGACTACTCTTGTGGGACTTCGCCTCAGCCTGGTTCCACAATCTGGATTCCTGGATTACCGACCGTGGCTTCTCATCCTGGGCTGCTTTGGGATCTGGTATTTGGGTGCCTCTTGTGTCTTCTGGCATTTGGGACACTGGACTATCTATTGGACATGCTTTGGTTACTTAGATCACTCTTTGGTGGCACACTGGATTTCTCCATCGAGGGCTATCCTTCTGTATTCACTCACCTTCCGGCGAATGCTTCTAGAGGCTACTCTCCCGTGTCCTCGGGGTGGTCAGGATACCCTCCACACAGCTCAGAATCTGCCCCTTCCAGCAGGAAAGGATGATACCTGTCTGGTACAGGTCCTTGGGAAAGCTGAGTGGGCTGGGAGAATTGCGTACACAGGTTTTGGCCCACTTGTGACCAATCATAATGAGGGGTGCTTTGCAGCTCGGGGTTCGTTTTCTGGGCACTGATTGCTCCCCACTTTTTCTATTCCTCGGGAGCATTTGGGTGTTTTTGGAAAGCCCAACCCATGAGGCGTAAGATAAGGTCTGTGAGGGCAAGCATCAACGCCACCATGCTTTTCTGGCACCACGCTGGCTCTTGCTTCAGCCCTTGTCCAATTCCCAGCAGCTGCAGGCCCCCCATTCAGCCCTGATCTTCCGTGCCAGTGCCTGTGCCAGTTTTCATTCCATTTTGCTTTGACAATCCATGCTGGCCCATGACCCAGCCCTGATATGCAGTGCCAGTCCCCGCTCCAAGCTTGTCCTCCAGCTGCATTCATCAATGAACGTGTTTATCTTCTTGTCCAATGGGAAGCACTCTATCAGTCCTTGGCCTTGAGACCTGAGGGGCACCTGCTGCGCCCTCCTGGGGCCAGGCCTCCAGCGCTCTGAACTGTGAGACGCCTAGCTTCAAAGACAGTGAATAACTTGCTTGCTCTCTGCAGAAATATGATTTTTGGCCCCTCTGTCTACCTCAATAAACACTCTGGGGCAAAAAGTTAAAAAAAAAAATTTAAAAAAAGGAATTCGATTCTCCAAGTGGACTGTGACTTTAACCCGCAAATAGGAGTTTCTTGTGACTATACAATGCGAGTTGAAAGTCCTGACACCGTCCCCTTGGTCTGTGCCCCAGAAAAACACACAACCATATGACAGAAGCCAGAAGATTCCTGTGCTTGCTGGGAATTATTGAATTGAGTCCAGTTCATACCTGCTTGCCTGCCAATCTCATGTCAACTGGGCTCAGTCCCAGCTCATCTTACCATCAATGCTGTCAAACTCTTGCTGCACTCACATTTAAAGGTGTAAATAAGAGCAAGTTGGCTTCCCTTCCAGGCCCCAGCCTCACATCTAGCGGGGGAGCCAGTTTGAAGTGCAGTCCATTGGTCTTACAGGTGCACTGCTCCGTCCCGCCAATGTCCTGGGACAGGTATGAAATGTATGCGGTGTATGTTTGGAGAAGCCACAATTAATAAGGCTCATGGTGAGTTGTGCATGCTTCTTCTGGGTGTAGTTCTGACAAACACAATCAAAATCTTTCAAATCTGCGACCAGGGAAGCCAGGCCTTGGTGGTTTGTATCCATGTAATAATGTCCCCGCAAAAATGTCGCCGTTTTTTGCAGAGATATTATTACATTGAACATTTTTACAAGGGGAGCAGGAGACATCCCTGCAACCCGACCCCATACATATTGTCACCATATATAATGTCGCCAACGGCTTTTCTCAGTGACATTATGTATGGGGACATTATGTATGGGGACAATATGTATGGGGACATTATGTATTGGGACAATATGTATGGATGTATGGGGAAATTATGTATGGGGACATTATGTATTGGGACATTATGTATTGGGACAATATGTATGGGGACATTATGTATGGGGACATTATGTATTGAGACATTATGTATTGGGACAATATGTATGGGGACATTATGTATGGGGACATTATGTATGGGGACATTATGTATTGGGACATTATGTATGGGGGCATTATTACCTGATACCCATGGTTTTACCGCTTTATATCTGAGATTTGAATAAATCGATCCTTGTGGCGCCTTCTTTTAGCAGGGACCGATAATTCAGTAATCATAGCACTTTCACACTAGGAAAATCAGTAGTGGAGGCAGATTCTGGTGCAGGGGCGAGGCAGATAATAGGGCGCCAGAGGGAGGCTGGGGGGGCGACTGCCCCCCCAATATATGATTTTCACTTGCAATAGATAAAGCTCTAGATTACCTACAAGGTATTAGTGTTATTAGCATTTGTGAAACCGCCTTTTGGCTCTATTGCACTGTAAGCGACTTCAATTCAACACTACAGCTAAGTCAATGCCTAGTCTGGGATGCTGATGGAAGCCCTTATTGATGTATTTTTTTATGTCCCGTTCATTTACTCTGGATGACAACCCTTATATAACACCCCTCTCTCAGAATCCCCCCCGACCCCGCTGAGCCAAGAAGTAGGTTTGTTTTGCAAATTTAAAAGGTTTATTTGAAAATTAAACAATATATATCTATCACACTTTTATAGTAAATTAATATTTGATAGCACACTTGTGAGGATGATAGTGACCAACAATGGATAATGTTACAGTGGTACACTCTATTTGATGGCTTAGAAGTGATATAGAGTGGATGAAGTAGCTGAGAATGCTTTTATGGCTTCAAGGACAATGTAATAATGAATGAAAATGCAGTACAGAAAATAAACATGATATGACTTCAACAAAATACAATGTAATCACTTTTATTTGACAATTCACTCCCCCCCTCTATGCAAGGTAAAGAGATGGGAGGAAAGCACACAGTTCTCAGGAATGCAATCAAATATAATTCAGTTCCCCCCTAGCAAGCTTAGAGGAAAGGGGATGATTTTAACACAGGCAAAGTACTTTAAAGGTGGTATGCAAAGAAGTGAAAAATATGCTAAAATGATTTTAATTCCCTCTAGAGGTTCAGGGTTGGTGACAGCTACTTTGTATTAGTTCAGGATCACTTTAGCAACGCTCTATGAATGATTGTCAGGTTGCAAACAAATTTTAGCAAAGGAAAGCAAGGACTAATATTTTTACACCTGGCTGAAATTAAGCAAAATGTCAAATCGCGGCAAATTTAGTCGCGCGCGTCGAGCGCAGTTACGGAGGCACTATAAGGGGTAAGAGCCCTTCCAGGCTCCAGCCTCACATCTAGCAGGGTAGCCAGTTTGCAGTGCAGTCCATTGGTCTTACAGGTGCACTGCTGAGTCCCGCCAATGTCCTGGGACAGGTATGAAATGTATGCGGTGTATGTTTGGAGAAGCCACAATTGAGAAGACTGATGGTGAGTTGTGCATGCTTCTTCTGTGTGTAGTTCTGAGAACACATTCTTTCAGCATAATCAAAATCTTTCAAATCTGCGACCAGGGAAGCCAGGCCTTGGTGGTTTGGATCCATGTAAAAATTTCTCCTGACAAAAATGTCAGGGGTAGCAAGTCGGTTTTAGGTTCGTTGGAAAGCTTACAATCTTAGCTTTAAGATGACAGTTAAAACTCACTCCTAGCACAAACGGTTCCGGAGATACGGCCGATTTAGTAAAGGTAGTTTTTCGGATTTGAAATTTTAAAGCTCAGAATGACAGTTTTCAGTTTTAAAGCTGACAGAATGACACGATTCTAGGAGGCAGTTCTAATAGGCTAAAATAGTTTGGATTAGATTATTTTAAACTAAGAGATTGGTTTTGGCACAGTGCTAGCTGGGTACTCACACTAGATTTTGGACAGGAATGCGACTTCGTCACTGATCGGGTCAGGATTGGCTGGACTTCTGCTAGCCGTTCTTCACAGCGATCTGGTCTCTGGTTCTCTCTGGTTCCGGATACAGCACTGCTTTCTGGATACTGCTACAGGTTCTTGCAAAAGTTCTTGGCAAAGAATTCAAACAGCTCGCCCGGCTGTTGAATAGTTTGGTTGGTTTTGAGGCCTGCTGAAGAGGATTCAGCTTGTGGATTCAGGCCTCTCTGCTACAAATTGTGGAGTTCATTTCTGGTCTCTGGAGATTGATGGATTTGAAGTCTGGATCTCTGGATGTGAAGTCTAAAGTCTCCCGGCAAAGCGTCCCGCAAGAAAGTGGAAAGTGAATGTCTCTACCTGGGTTTCAATGTTCCTTTTATGTGTTTTGAAAATGGGTGTGTGCCTGGGCCTAGCAAAGCCTGCCCCTCTCACTTATGATTGGCCAAGCTTTCCTCTCTCCCATGATTGGGGGAAAGAAATGGAGTGTCAGAGTGATGCTGTAGGTTTTATGGTCAGAGGAACTTCCCCTTGTCAAATTGCACACAAATCTATTTCTGAACCAAATACATATTTATCTATGTACCATTTTTCTAATATTATAGGTACAGTTAACATATTTTCTGTAGCACCAAACCATCCGATCCCTGTCTTTGTACGATGTTGTGTCCACTTATGACAGAATTCTCCCCTTTTCATCCAGATAACGACCTCTAAACCTTTCCAGATTTTACACAGATGTGCACCAGGGATATGGGTTTCAGATGATAAAGTGTCAGATTTTTAACATGCATACATTTGGAGTAACAACCTTTTTTTCCGCTACTATCCCCAAGAACATACCACAGGGTCCTAACACCTCTTAAAATGTGCACAGAAAAATCACAAGAATGATGATGTTCTTTATATAATTTTGACAAGTCCGCACTGTGAATTATCCATCTTTTTAAAATCATGATCTGGCCCCAAAGGGGTGTGGTTTTCCAAAGCACATGGTGGAATTTCTGGTTTATCCACTTCCCCCAAGTTCAGCTTGCCCTCACAGGCACTGCCCCTCCCAGTTTCTCCCAAGAGGAAGCCATTTTACAACCCCCCCCAATATAACATTTGCCTGAGTCAAGGACAGGGCTTTGTTCAACTTCCTGCAGTCCCCAGGTGCTCCTCCCCTAATCCAATCAGAGAGGTGTCATATCCTTTTGGCAGTGGCAGCAGGATGCAGCTAGGCCTGAGAAGAGTGGCTGAGCAGGTTTCTCCTGTCGGGGGTAGTTGTCAGGCAGAATTCAGCTAAATGTCACTTTAGTTCCCAGTTTTCTACATTCAAATCCAACTTACAATGTTTGCACATGCAGCCAGAATGCTGATTCTAAGTTCAAAACTATGACATTTAAACAATTGCAACCTATGTGCCACTCACAAGTAGGTCACTCATTTATTCTAAACATTTCGATTTTAGTGGCTTTAAACCCAAATTCACTTAAGCTGCTGACATCCCCAGCTATTTTGTATATATGCATTAAATAATTACTTCCTTCAAGTCATTTCAGAATATAGTTTTACATTGTATCCACCTCTTAGCAAGTCTTTCCTTGGCCTGGTTTGGGTTCATTTGTTCAGTTTTACACAAAAGTCTGGTGGTTTTAAAACGCCGACTTTCTGATAGTGGTGAGCACCATTATTGCATCCATTTTTGACATTAAGACTATGAATTCCCCACAGTTCCGGGTTACTTTTGGCAATCAGCATTGCCATTCCCAATGGTTTCAGGCTACTGTGTGTGTAGCCCAATGGTGGTTTTAGGCAGTGCCCTCCTGTGCTCACAACATAGGCAAAAATGGGTGGCAGCCTATTCTTCATGTTTTCCCTGTGCACTCTCTGGGGAGTTCTGGCCATCATGATGTTTTCAATGCCAGTAATGCACAGTTTTATGGTAGGGCTTGGATGCATGGGTAAAAACATTCCACAAGCCCCCCCTCTTGCGATGGCCATTCTGATCTTTCACTGATGGAACTCGCAAGATCTGAGATGTTCGCCTCATCTTCTTCCAATTCCGTAGATGGCACAGTTCAGCATCTTTTCCTCCCTCCAGTCGATCAATCAGTTCTCCTTGCTGGTCCTGATGGGAGGATTGGGCGGTACCCCGGGCCCCTCGGATCTTCGCTCCCGGTCCCCAGGTCACCTTCCGTGGTCAGTCTCTGGGTTTTCTTTCTCCTAGGACGACAAAGCAAAGCGGCAATACCTATTCATAGACATTTTTCCACCACTATTGATATAGTGGGGCGGAATATACATTTTCTACATCAGGATACATTTTTCAGTCTTATTTTAAGACAAGATATAACATGAAACTTTTTTTTTTCCAATCATAATATTTTAGAGACTATATGTGGGATATTTTAGGATGGGAACTGGATTAATCTGGAGCGGTCCCCCCTGGGATTCCAGAGGATTCCTCCAGTTGCTGCAGAGTGTGCCTGGGATGGCAACACTTTAGCTGATTTAAATGTACCCACTTGTCTTCCCCTTCCGCCAGACTACCTTTGGGGAGATTTTCTCTATAATTTCAAACGGTCCCTTCCATGTAGGCAAAAATGTTCGCTTTTTGGCCTGGTTCCTTTGGAAATTGTATAGATAGACCCGGTCCCCCACCTCGTATACTTTCCTGGTGGTTTTCAGGTCGTAGTGGGTCTTCATGCTATCAGCTGATCTTTCTAGATTCCGCTGAGTATAGGCAAAAGCATGTTGGAGGTGTTTCCTTAAATTCTCCACATACTCACGAGTTGTGGAGGCATTTATCAGTGTCTGCTCTTGGGTCCTGTAGAGCAAATGCTGGGGAAGCACCATCTTGCGTCCGGTCATCAACTCAAATGGTGACATTTTAGTTGCAGATGAAGGGGTAGATCTGATGACCAGAGGTAATCGGATATCCCAACTTGGCCCAGAATCTGACACAAACTTTTTTAAGATGCTCACAATGGTTCGGATGTATCTCTCTACTGCTCCAGAAGAAGCTGGCCGGTAAGCAATATGTAGCTTCCTTTTGACCCCCAGTATCTCCCACATCTTTGTCATTACCTCGCTGGTGAAATGGCTACCTCTGTCTGACTCAATCCTTTGAGGTAGACCAAAACAAGAAAAGATGTGGTTAATAATCAGGGCAGCTGCTGTTTCTGCCTTGCAATTTGGGGCCGGGAGACATTCCACCCACTTGGTAAACAAACATGTGACGGTCAACATGTACTTGTTTCCTCTAGACGAGCGAATTACAGGGCCTACAAAGTCGATTTGCAAATCTGACCATGGCAGTGTCATCCCCCTCTTTTGGAGAGTTGCACGGTGTGTGAGGGATGATGGCTGAAATTGTGCACACACAAGACACCCCTTCAAGTATTGGTCGAGGTCCTGCCCCATGTGTGGCCAGTATGCAACCTCTCTTAAGATTTCCAGTGTTGTGTGAAACCCCCTATGACCGGCGGTGGCCGCATCATGGGCGTGACTTAACATCAGGCTTCGGAATGAGGTAGGGACCACCCACTGATCATGGTCAGCTTGGGATTTCCTTACCAACAAACCGTCTTGGATACGGAACATCTTTGGACATTTCATCAACACTCCTTCCCAATGTAATCGGTATCTGTCAGGGGAAAGTTCTCAGGGTCCTCAATGTGTTGGTAAAACTTACCAATTATTGAATCCCCCTTTTGAGCCGTAATTAAATCAGCATCGGGGGTCTCCTTACTCCATTGTGCAGTTGAAAGATCATTGTGAGCATTTGTCTGGGACCTAGTGATAGCAGTGACCTGGATTTCCCCCAACAGGGACTCAATCTCTATTAGATCCCCTTGGATGGCCCCGGTTTTGGCCAGCTGATCAGCTAAGTCAGTTCCAGTTTTGTCTGGTCCCTCTACTTTGGAATGACCCTTGATCTTTTTCCAGTAGATGATCATCCCATTCGATGTGACCAGATCATCAATATTTTGGATTAACTTCCCATGTTTCAGGGGTTTGTTATTAGCACATAACATGCCTCTGGTTTTCCAATTAACCAGGTGCTCCACGAACCCGTTCTGTACATAATCCGAATCTGTGATTATGACCAGTTTGTGGAGTTGATGTTGGACAGCAGTGAGGATGGCCTGATGCACAGCCATCAACTCTGCCACCTGACTACTTCGGGGACCAATTTTGTATCCAGCGGAGGGTTCTGGAAACTCCTTCACCCATGCATTCCCTACGCCGGCCCCCAGTTCTTTCTCCCCGTTGTTGTCAACATGGTAAGAGCATCCATCCACATAGACAGTGGGCATTCCCTCACACTTGTCTTCTTGGAAGACTTTTTGTGGGGAATTAAGGTATGCCTCCATGTTGTCCTTGATTTTTAGACTTTCGTCCTCGAGACAGTTTTCTCTGGCACAATTATGCAAGTCAGCCAGACCTTGCGCGAGGGGACTCTTCTTGTTTTGGCCATATCTGACCTCCACAGGAAAGCCTTGCATTGACAGAATCCAGGAAGTAATTCGGGAATTACTCACATTTCCGGCCCGGATTCTGTCACTTTGGAGATATTGCAGAGGCTGGTGTGGAGTCTCCACTATGATGTGTTCCCCCTGGATGAACGGGTGGTAATTCTTCAATGCCCACACCGTTGCCAGGAGTACCTTTTCACAATCGTTGAATTTTTCCTCCACAGAGGATAAAGTTTTTCTCGCATAGGAAATTACTTTATTGACCTTGTCATGCTTTTGGTATAATACTGCTGTCAAGCACGTATTAGAGAACCCTTTCTCCAGGAAGAACTCATTGTTTCTGACAGGGTAAGCTAGGCAAGGCACTTGTGAGAGGCTTCTATTGAGTTGTCTTACTGCCTTGGATTGTTCTGGACCCCATTCCCACTTGAACCCCCCCTTGAAGAGATGAATCAGTGTTCTGGTGATCTCTGTGTAGCCCTCAAATGAACTTTCTGTTGTAATTAGTCAGTCCAAGGAGGCTCAGTAGTTCCCACAGAGTTGTGGGATCCTTCAGTTTCTGGAGTGCTTCCACTTTCTTTTCTTGGGGACAGAGACCCTGAGGAGTAATCTCATGCCCCAAGAAATTAACACGGGTTCTACACCACTGTGCTTTCTGAAAGGAAAGCTTTGCTCCGGTGGACCTCAAC
Source organism: Ambystoma mexicanum (assembly GCF_040938575.1). Classification (NCBI taxonomy): domain Eukaryota; kingdom Metazoa; phylum Chordata; class Amphibia; order Caudata; family Ambystomatidae; genus Ambystoma; species Ambystoma mexicanum. The sequence goes on along the minus strand of NC_090938.1, from coordinate 695,189,194 downwards.
TGCGTCAGAACATAACGGATCTCCGCTACGTGTTCCTCCACAGATGAACTTTTGATGAGGACATCATCTACATAAGCCAGGTTACCCCTCGCACCCAGGTCGGGCATGGCCTTATGTAGGAAAATGTTGAATTCATTGCCGGAGTTGAGGTATCCGAAAGGAGTCCGGTTCCATGTGTACTGCTGGCCCCCAAAGGTAAAAGCCAGTTTGTATTGGTCCTCCCTACTGACAGGCACGGTCCAGTATCCATTGGTCAGGTCTATTGCAGTGAATACCTGTGACCCCTGGATCTGGGCCAGCCCTTGGTCAATGTAGGGCAGAGGCCATCGGGAAGTATGGACCCGTTTGTTGAGCTCCCTAAGGTCGGCGCAGAGTCTCCACTGGCCGTTTTGGCTTCAATATTCCCAGCACCGGATTATTGAAAGTGCTGTGGACTGGACGGATTATTCCCCGGGACTCAAGGTTCTTAATTATTTCAGTAAGGGACTCCATGGATGCGAGAGGCAAGCGATATTGCTTCACAAACACTGGAGTCATATTCCGTGGGAATTGTTGTTGTGTGGATGTCGGTGCGACCAAAGTCATATGAGTCTACCGCAAAGAGATCTTGGAAATCCAAGAAAACTTGTTTCAACTTTTGCTTCTGTTCCAGAGTCACACAGGCATCAGCCAGGTTGACTCTCTCTTCCACCATCTGCCTGAAGCCTGGAAAGACTTCTGGTTTTGCTATCTCAGTGGCCTCCTCCAGCTGGGTGGAGAAGTCCCTGGTCAGAGTGCTGATTTGGACTGGAGGCTTCAGGTGGGAAAGGCAGCCCTCATGGACCTGGAAAATCACCTCATCCCTCCTGAAGTTACAAGTCACATCTTCCTTACCATAAGGGCAAGAAGTGTACACCAGGAAGTTCCCCCCATGCCGGGTGAAAATCCTGTCTGGTGTTGTATTGTCCTCACTGTCACTGTCAAACCAGTCCTTGGGGATTGGTCCTAACAGTTCATTTCCTAAATCAATGGAGAAATGTCGGTCATCAACCGCCATTCCAATAATGGTGCCTGCGGCTAGAGTAATACTCTTTAAGTCGCTGTTATCCACCTCTATTGGAATGGTGTCATGTTCTATGTTGACCAATGGTGTTGGGTTTACCCCCAACCCTTGCTGTTGGAGAGAAGCATTTAGATGAATATAAGCATCAGGGTTTTTCAATTTTTGTCCTCTTTTAACTTTCACTTCCAGAGAGAATTGTCGGGTCCTTTCTGAGATGGTGACTTCCTCTTTAAGCTGAATTTCAACTGCATAAGGTAGCAATTGAGCTGACCTAAATGCTTTTTCTGGATCATCAAAGCCCATGGGATTATCTGCTAATCGGGACCAAGCTTTGAAGTTTATTAGGTCCAAACTAATGGCGAAGCGATTGAGAATGTCACTGCCTAAGTAAAAGGCGGCAGTGACGTCTCGCACGACCCAACAATTATGGACTATGCTCTTGTTGCCAATGGAGATTTTGAGCGTACACCTGCTTGGCAGGAGATGTTTGGAATTGGGTGCTTCCAGGTCCATTTCATTTCTGATTGTCTATCAGTTTGAATGTGGGAATGGCTGGATCTTTTGGGAGTTGGCGGAACATGTCTTCGCTGATGAAGCTCTTACCGTTGTTCACACACACTCGGGTGAGAACGGAGTCCTTCCCATCATTTAACTGAACAGGGATGAACAACTGCTCTCCAATTTGCTGAATATCAGCCAGGCTCTGAGCTGATTTCACATCTTTCTGGACTATAGGAGTGGGAGTGTCTGATTGTGGATTGGTAAAGAATTTCAGAGTGTTCCCTTCCAGTTTGGAATACCACCTTAAACTGGAAGGAAGGTTGATCTTCAGAAATAGAGAGGACCCCCCATCACCAGTCTGTTGTCCTACTGCTATTACTGTCACGTCTGGAATTTGGTTGTTCTGGAAGTGAAATTCTACTTGGTCAGATTTTTGCTCAACCATGTGGCAGGTGCCATTTAAACTAACATGGTTGACACTCATTCCCTAGTAAACAAGGGGTGCCCTCTGGAGTCACTAGTATGACCGGGTGTTTCACCTTGTGTCGCCCAATTTTGATGTCCAAATCTGCAGTCCCCTCGACAGGAATTTCCTTCCCGTCAAAGTTCTGCAGTTGTCCAGGAAGAGAGGTGAGAGGAATACAGTAATTCTCCCCCCTTCCTGCATTTAGTTCATCAAAGGCCCTTTTGGACAGAAGTGTAGCTTGGGACCCAGTGTCCACCAGTGCCCAAATTGTACCCTGCCCCTGTACTTGTACCGAGGCATAGTATCTTTCCTCCTTCTCCTCAAGGGGGCACAGATAATGCACATTTTTGGACAACTGGTGGGCTAATTTTCTGGTTTTGGACATGGCGAGAGAAGAGATTTGGGCAGAATTCTGTGAAGAGCCTGGGGAATCTGAAAGAAAAAGTTGGCAACTGGAAATGGTTTCGGGTTCTGGCCCCCCCCCCTTTTTGGAGGCAGTCATCAGGATGGGTTTGACCCATGGGATTTTGGTATTGTTGGTTCTGGGATAGAATGATGGGCGGCGACAGCTCAATCCCCACATCTACCCAGTCTATTGATTCGGTTTTTCTTGGGACCCATTTTTCCTTGGGAGGAGTTCCCCCATCTCTGAAGGAGAAGATCCTTTTCCCAGGATCCTCTGAGGATCCCTCTCCCTCAAATTGGAAGACCTGTACCTCCTCCACAAAGTGGGTCTGTTTGGGTCCTTTGTTTCTCCTACCTCCTCTCTGCTCCTTGCGTGGCAGACTTTCAGGGGTAGGTGATTTTGTTTCCAGTTCCTGGTTTTCCAGGGGCTGTTTACAAGTTGGGAAGGAAGCTTCTTCCAAGGCTTTACACCCCTCTTCCCCTTGTGCCTCCTCCCTGGGAACCGGTGGGTTATCGGGGTGCTGCCCCCGTCATTGTTCTGGAGCACCAGGTCCAGAGTTTGGGGCATTCTGCGGTGGCATGCTCATCTGAGGGTTCTATTGAGCCCTCAGTATGTGACCCAGATCCTGTGCCATATTTTAGACCTGACGCTCAAGTTGGAAACCTGCTCTGGTTGATACGGGGTTCTGTTTTCTCCCCTGGGCTGATCCCGGGAAGGGTAGCTATCCCTTCTCTGGTAATACCCCGGATTGGGAAGATTTGGGTACCCCTCCACCCTTGGCCTCCCCTCTCCCGGATTAGGTTGTCTGGGCTCAGGGAATTGGGGAAAGAAGGATGGATGGTTTTGGGGTTGGAAATTGGGTGGATACCTGGGAAAAAAGTTCTGCCCAGGATTTGGTGAATTTCTGCCCTCCTGGGGGAAGTTAGGAGGGAAGTTCCCCGGGTTAGGCGCTTGGCTGGATTCCCCCCCTTGGGCTGGAGGAGTCCACACATAACCCAGGATGGGTCGGTTTCCCTTGTAGCGGGGACTTATATAATCAGGGGAGCGAGGGACCCCATTTGTGGGACTACCTCCTCGACCCCCTGTCTGTGACTGGCCCGAGGGCCTTCTGGGCTGTGAATTATTTGGCGCAGGCAGGTTTTTAGGCCCCCCCATCTCCAAATCTAAAACGGGGGCAACCTTTACATCCGCCACCTTGGCAGCAGCAGGGGTGCTGTTGGTTTTGGGGTTTTTCTGCGCATTACTTTTATTTTCTATGGGCTTCTGCACTTCATAGATCCGGGTGGCTTGCTCAATGACCCAGTCTAAAGATCTTTTCTCGTGAAAATCTCTCACGAGCTGGGTCATTATGTACTTGGGAAGAGCATGGAAAAATGTGTTGATGAATTTTCTGCTGTCCGTGCGCACCCTTCTGGTGGTCTGCGCAAAGGCACGCTTCAATTCTTGCACGAATTCTTGTGGGGCCTGATCCTCCCCACATTGCAAATTGTAGGCTGCCTTTCAAGCCTCTTAGGGATTTCTATGTACAGAAAAATGTTTCAAGATGGCTGCCCATATGTGGACCATCTTGAATGGTTTTGGTCCTCCAGCCCCGCAAAGAAACTGGAGTATTCAGGGGAGAATGTCCATTTGACGTACTGGATACAGCTACTGCTGTCCTTCAAATGGAAAGTCTCCATCATTTGCTCATAGAGCTCCAAGTGTTCCCAAACAGAATACTTGGCGTTTTTATGATAAGGCGTGATGACACTCCTGATTGCCTTAATCTGTTTTAAGGGGTCCTTAAGCAAGGCCCTTTTCTCCTTATTGGCCTTTTTGGTTCGGGTAACCCTGGTCCATTCATCCTCTGATTCAGAAGCACTGCTCCCAGAGGTGCCCGTCTGATCTTCCAGGTTTTCCCGGATTCTGCGAGCCTGGGAATAGCTGGCAGAATGTGGGGACCTGGTCTCCTGTGTCCTTTGATGCTCAGAGGAGTCTTCAGATCCCTTCTTGCTACCAGGATTTGATGGGTACCCCCCCCACTGACCTAACTTGGCAGAGGTTTTCAGGATGCCCTTAGTGGGCCTACTCTCCTGGGGTTCCCCACTAAATTGCACTGTACTTAGGTGCCCATACCCGGATGCCCGCACATCCATTCCTGGGTGGTACTGGCCTATGAGCCCCATCCTTTTGGCTGGATCGTAATCTGCCATCCCTATGGCCATGTGCTCATGTGCGCCATGGGACATGGGGGTGGCAGAGTTCAGGGACTGGGAGAGATGAAGGCCTCTGGTACCAGGGCTCCTGAGGTTATGCTCATGCGTTTCCCTTTCCCAGCGAACCTCATCTCTATCAGCCCCTGCTCCCTGTTGCAATGCAAGAGCCTGCGCTTTCAGTTCCTCAGTTAAGGCCTTACTAGACTCTATCAGTCTCTTCTGCATGGCTACCTGTTGCTGGAGCCTATCATTGTGCTGGCAGAGAGCCTCATTCTCTCTCTGTACCTCCTGATTGGTCCTGGAGTACTGGGCCAGTCTTTGCTGCAGGAGGGTTACCTCCTGAGCCCCATCCCTACTGGCCTGCTCCTTTCTTGCCAGAGCCTCCTCCACCCTCCTGGTGTGATCTAGCAAGCCCTGATGCTCTTTTTGGAGGTCACCCAGCCCCTGGAGGACCAAGTGATTTTCTTCAATTTTTCTTTTTAAATGGCAGACTTCCTGGCCTAAGGTATCCCTTTCCTGACCAAGAGCCTGCATTTGTGACGCCAGATCGACCCTCTGCCTTTGAAAGGCACCAGCTTTCTGGCGTTCTTCATCAAACTCTGCCTGGGTATCCAGGTCTTTCAAAATCATTTTATTGCTTTCCTCTTTCTCTCTGTCTAGTTGGATTTGCAGGGTGGCTACCTGCAACGTGCATGCCCTGTTGAAATTGATCTGTTGCTCCAGCTTTTTCTGGCACTGCAGTAAGGAGTCCAAACTGTCTTGGTATTCCTTCTGCAAAGCCAGGATTCTGATATCCTGGTCAGCCTTTTCCTGTTGCAGGATATCCATATCCTCCTTCATTTTAATGATGTATTGTCTACTCTCGTTTTCTGACTCCTGGCTCCTGTGCAGCCTCTCCTCAGAAGAGACCAGGTCAGATTGTGCCTTTTCCAACCGCCATCTGTTGCCTATTTGCCAGATCTTGGCCTTCAGCACATTTGTCCTGCATGGCTCCCATGTGTAAATATAAATATGCCGCTACCCTGGCAATCTTGTTATGCTCATCCTTGGCCTTAGGGGCCATATATAGTTCACTCAGGGCCACATGTAAGGGACCCTGATCTCTCCACATATCTGACCCAGGTGTAGTGACCTGTTGTGTGATCGCCTGCAACCATTCATTTTGGTCCTGTTCAGACCATTCACCTCTCACAAACAGTTTATGTAAGAGGTGCTCCCTAGCTATCTTCATATCTACCGAGGTCGTCATTCTGGAATTTGAGTTCCTTCCTGACTTACAGAAGTTTGTATTTTATTTTGCAAAACAGACCGTTTCCTTAGAGCGTTCCTTTGAGGAGTGCTTTCACAGTGTAAAACAGCGTGGTGATCTAACCGGATATGTGTATGCAGTCAGTTGGCACACTGTATTAAGCTGCACAAGTGGTAAATCTAATCCAGAATCTCCGGCTACGAGCCCCCACTTTGTAAGCGACTTCAATTCAACACTACAGCTAAGTCAATGCCTAGTCTGGGATGCTGATGGAAGCCCTTATTGGTGTATTTTTTTATGTCCCGTTCATTTACTCTGGATGACAACCCTTATATAACACCCCTCTCTCAGAATCCCCCTGACCCCGCTGAGCCAAGAAGTAGGTTTGTTTTGCAAATTTAAAAGATTTATTTGAAAATTAAACAATATATATCTATCACACTTTTATAGTAAATTAATATTTGATAGCACACTTGTGAGGATGATAGTGACCAACAATGGATAATGTTACAGTGGTACACTCTTTTTGATGGCTTAGAAGTGATATAGAGAGGATGAAGCAGCTGAGAATGCTTTTATGGCTTCAAGGACAATGCAATGATGAATGAAAATGCAGTACAGAAATAAACTTGATATGACTTCAACAAAAGACAATGTAATCACTTTTCTTTGACAATTCACCCCTCCCCCCCTCTATGCAAGGTAAAGAGATGGGAGGAAAGCACACAGTTCTCAGGAATGCAATCAAATATAATTCAATTCCCCCTAGCAAGCTTAGAGGAAAGGGGATGATTTTAACACAGGCAAAGTACTTTAAAGGTGGTATGCAAAGAAGTGAAAAATATGCTAAAATGATTTGAATTCCCTCTAGAGGTTCAGGGTGGGTGACAGCTACTTTGTATTAGTTCAGGATCACTTTAGCAATGCTCTATGAATGATTGTCAGGTTGCAAACGAATTTTAGCAAAGGAAAGCAAGGACTAATATTTTTACACGTGGCTGAAATTAAGCAAAATGTCAAATCGCGGCAAATTTAGTCGCGCGCGTCGAGCGCAATTACGGAGGCACTATAAGGGGTAGCAAGTCGGTTTTAGGTTCGTTGGAAATCTTAGAATCTTAGATTTAAGATGACAGTTAAAACTTGCTCCTAGCACAAACGGTTCCAGAGATACGGCCGATTTAGTAAAGGTAGTTTTTCGGATTTTAAATTTTAAAGCTCAGAATGACAGATGACAGTTTTCAGTTTTAAAGATGACAGAATGACATGATTCTAGGAGGCAGTTCTAATAGGCTAAAATAGTTTGGATTACATTATTTTAAACTAAGAGATTGGTTTTTTGGCACAGTGCTAGCTGGGTACTCACACTAGATTTTGGACAGGAATGCGACTTCGTCACCGATCGGGTCAGGATTGGCTGGACTTCTGCTAGCCGTTCTTCACAGCGATCTGGTCTCTGGTTCTCTCTGGTTCAGGATACAGCACTGCTTTCTGGATACTGCTACAGGTTCTTGCAAAAGTTCTTGGCAAAGCATTCAAACAGCTCGCCCGGCTGTTGAATAGTTTGGTTGGTTTTGAGGCCTGCTGAAGAGGATTCAGCTTGTGGATTCAGGCCTCTCTGCTACAAATTCTGGAGTTAATTTCTGGTCTCTGGAGATTGATGGATTTGAAGTCTGGATCTCTGGATGTGAAGTCTGAAGTCTCCCGGCAAAGCGTCCCGCAATAAAGTGGAAAGTAAATGTCTCTACCTGGGTTTCAATGTTCCTTTTATGTGTTTTGAAAATGGGTGTGTGCCTAGGCCTAGCTAAGCCTGCCCCTCTCACTTATCATTGGCCAAGCTTTCCTCTCTCCCATGATTGGGGGAAAGAAATGGAGTGTCAGAGTGATGCTGTAGGTTTTATGGTCAGAGGAACCTCCCCTTGTCAAATTGCACACAAATCCATTTCTGACCCAAATACATATTTATCTATGTACCATTTTTCCAATATTATAGGTCCAATTAACATATTTTCTGTAGCACCAAACCATCCGATCCCTGTCTTTGTACGATGTTGTGTCCACTTATGACAGAATTCTCCCCTTTTCATCCAGATAACGACCTCTAAACCTTTCCAGATTTTACACAGATGTGCACCAGGGATATGGGTTTCAGATGATAAAGTGTCAGATTTTTAACATGCATGCATTTGGAGTAACAACCTTTTTTTCCGCTACTATCCCCAAGAACATACCACAGGGTCCTAACACCTCTTAAAATGTGCACAGAAAAATCGCAAGAATGATGATGTTATTTATATAATTTTGACAAGTCCGCACTGTGAATTATCCATCTTTTTCAAATCATGCTCTGGCCCCAAAGGGGTGTGGTTTTCCAAAGCACATGGTGGAATTTCTGGTTTATCCACTTCCCCCAAGCTCAGCTTGCTCTCACAGGCACTGCCCTCCCAGTTTCTCCCAAGAGGAAGCCATTTTACGACCCCCCCAATATAACATTTGCCTGAGTCCAGGACAGGGCTTTGTTCAACTTCCTGCAGTCCCCAGGTGCTCCTCCGCTAATCCAATCAGAGAGGTGTCATCTCCTTTTGGCAGGGGCAGCAGGATGCAGCTAGGCCTGGGAAGAGTGGCTGAGTAGGTTTCTCCTGTCGGGGGTAGTTGTCAGGCAGAATTCAGCTAAATGTCACTTTAGTTCCCAGTTTTCTACATTCAAATCCAACTTACAATTTTTGCACATGCAGCTAGAATGCTGATTCTAAGTTCAAAACGATGACATTTAAACGATTGCAACCTATGTGACACTCACAAGTAGGTCACTCATTTATTCTAAACATTTCGATTTTAGTGGCTTTAAACCCAAATTCACTTAAGCTGCTGACATCCCCAGCTAGTTTTTATATATACATTAAATAATTACTTCCTTCAAGTCATTTCAGAATATAGTTTTACATTGTATCCACCTCTTAGCAAGTCTTTCCTTGGCCTGGTTTGGGTTCATTTGTTCAGTTTTGCACAAAAGTCTGGTGGTTTTAAAATGCCGGCTTTTTGATAGTGGTGAGCACCAGTATTGCATCCATTTTTGACATTAAGAAAATGAATTCCCCACAGTTCCGGGTTGCTTTTGGCAATCAGCATTGCCATTCCCAATGGTTTCAGGCTACTGTGTGTGTAGCCCAATGGTGGTTTTAGGCAGTGCCCTCCTGTGCTCACAACATAGGCAAAAATGGGTGGCAGCCTATTCTTCATGTTTTCCCTGTGCACTCTCTGGGGAGTTCTGGCCATCATGATGTTTCCAATGCCAGTAATGCACAGTTTTATGGTAGGGCTTGGATGCATGGGTAAAAACATCCCACAGCACCAACACCCGCAACACACACTTACTCATTGCTTTGTTTAATGTCTGGCAGCAAATTGAATCAAGCCTGGCACTTTGATTTGAATTCTCTCAGTACTGAGGAAGGCAAGAAAAGATTAGATCGTTTGGTTTAGGAAGAGGCCTTGCATCACTCATTCCTCTTATTTCTTTTTTGTTTAAGACTTAAGCGGTTTCGGGTTAAGATGTTGATGTGTTATTTGTGCTGCTAATTGTTTAGTATCATGAGAAAAGAAATATTTCACATAAATCCCAAAGGGAAATGTTTAATTCTTTTTTATTACTATTTTTATATATGCTGATGATTTATTGTTTTATTCTTGATTTCATGATTTCATGATTTGATTTTATATGTGCAATTAACATGAGCTAATGCTATAAAAAAATATGTGAACTGTTTTTGCAAACCAATAACAACAAAAACACAATGGAATCTTTTATCTGCAAAGGCATTTCCATGGTGTCCAATTTTTCCCAAACCTACCAAATGTGCACGTCTCGGAGTTTGGAAGGGAAGCATATCCTAAATGTCACTGCATTAAGTTTCCGCCTACATGTTTAAGCTTGGCTCAACGATGACATGTTCATTTGGTGTGACAGAAAGTCATTGTTAAGACTTTTTCTTTCACCTGTAACTGACGCGCATCCAGGGATGACACTAGCCAGGAAGTACACAATACTGCGATGCACTTTCTGGACACACTGATTTTCAAAGATGGTTTTAGATTGGGAAGTTGTAAATACAAAAACCCTATAGCTGGAAATGTATTTCTTAAAGCGTCATTATTTAATCCTCAAACTCTAATTAAAGCCTTACCATATTCACATGTTCTGAGAATTTGAACACTATGCACTCAAGAAAACAGTTTTTCTAATAATCATGTGATGATCTATCAGAAACATTTTTTTATAGAAAGGGGGTGCAATCCTGAAAACATCGAACCAGACTGGGATATGACGTGCAGGTGTAAGTCACCCCATAGAGAGATAGGGAGAGAGCTTTGTTTTGGGTTTGCTATAACATGTACCTCTGATGCCAGACTAAGGTCTCAGAAAAAGGGTGTCACTGCACATGGACCCTTTGGGGCCCTCCCTCTGTAGCTCATGGAGAGGGCCCCAACCACCCTGCTCTTCCAAAAGAAATCCGAGAACTGGCCCTGTGTGGATTCCTCCCAAGAAAGTCTCTCTTCGGGGGATCGAAGACTAGCAGGGCTTTACGCGTCAAGGGTGCGAGCAGGTGACAGAGACCGAGTCGGTGGCCCACAGAATGGCTCCCTAGCCCTTTGACACCAATTTAAAAAACTAATATACAAAGAGTAGTGCCCACAATCCGTATGGACTTACCTCTCTGCAAGCTGTGGCTTCTGGAACTTAGGGTCTATAGAAAGTGACTACAGATTGCCAAATCCCTTACAGAAATGCCCCCCCCAAAGTAAATGAACTATGACTCTGTTTATTTTTATTTTTTATGTTTAACTATTTTATTGCAGCTCAACATAAAAGATGACTTAGAACGGGGTGACCTGGCTCTTTCTCTTCTTATCTCCTGCCAATTCAAACAATGACTCTAACAAGCAAGGGTCAGCAATGCACTAGGAAATGCCCTGGGAAACATATCAGCCACGTGGGTGTCCGCACAGGCCCCAGCTTGCATCTGCCCTGAATCTCCTGCCTTGTAAGGTGCTGCTAACCTGAAGCTTGTGGAAAAATGAAGGTCAGCACAGACTCCTGTGTTATGAAACGAGGTGACTGGCTGAAGCGCGGCCTATGGTGTATACGTGTGCAGAGGCAGGATGGCAGCGCTCATGAATAACTTAAGTACTCAAATGAATAAAGCAAACATTCAGTGGGGAGCTTGGGGGCACTTTATCTGACAGCAGGAAAGTAGATTATGAAATGCATTTAATTAAGGAGCAAAGGAGGGTTTCATACTTTGCCCAAAAGGGAATAAGCGGTGGCACTGTACCTTTCAAAAGAAACATGGAGCAGGTTGGGCGGATGAGGGTGCGGGGAAGAGCGCCAGGTGCACGAGGCCTGCACCGCAATCCCACTGCAGCACGCCAGGGAGCGCCATATCCACATCAGCCTGTGTGCAATCACGCAGGCATGGCAAAAGCGTGCTGTCAGCCTATCGGAACACAGGTCACTGCGCATCTCACAAACGTAAACATCGCCCAAAAGCGCAATAGGAGCACAGTCAGGAGGGTTCTGTGCTCAGACCCCCCATGCCTTGCTCGTCAAGGGTGCACGGTACAGCCCTCAATACTGTGCTTTACCTTCAAGTATGGTCAAGCAGGGCCGGTCTTTGCGTCAGGCAGCCTCTAGGGGGCGCTGCACCAGCAGTCCCCAGTGCTAGAATACACGTGTAACACGTTCGTTTCCTAACATTATAAAAATGAATGTGCCTGTTCATTTTTATAATGTTAGGAAACGAACGTGTTACACGTGTATTCTACCACTGGCACTGCTGCAGGCTGTGGCCTCGGCCAGGGCAGTTTCTAGTCCATGTAGTGCCCAGGGCGAAACACTAGGAATGCGCCTCCCCCGACCCCATCCCATGCACCACTCCTACTGCACCCCATGCTCCACTCCTGCCGCACCCCCCCGCACAGTTCCCACCGCACCCCGCGCACAGCTCCCACCGCACGCGGCGCGCCATTTCCAAACGACACTGTTAAGGAACTCCTACCCAAAGTCAAACAGTCCGTCACACAAGGAATGAATTGCCATTTGCAACGGTGGGCCACTTTTTTTACTGGTGCCCAAGACAATTTTATGCCCCAGTCCCACTTAGGCTGCAGATAATGAGGACTGGGCACACCAACCAAGAGACCATGAATATGGCACAGGATGCAGTATATACAACCAACAAAGAACACAAGATGCTGAAGGGGGTTTGGAGGCAACCTAAGCCAAAAGGGAAATGGCAAGGAGACACCTGAACCCAATAAACAATCACATTAACATTCTTTGAATGGGAATCAAGTGTATGCTTTGATACAGTAAAGTCTGTCTGTTGACTTGTTATAAGGATACATGGACCCGGATTATTTATTTATTCATGCAATGTTTGACGGTACCTGCATATTTATTTATTTATGCAATGTGTGTCGGGTACAGGTATCCGACAAACATTGCATAAATAAATAAATTATCTGTCTCCATGTACCCGACAAATTGCATAATAAATAAATAAACCGGTTCGTAGCTCAAAGAATATTTTCTCAGCAACACTTGTCAAAACTATTATCCACATAATGAAGTAACTCATCACCAGTGCCATGGAAGTGGTTTAAAGTGTAATTGATATATAGTTTGGAAAAGAAATGGCATGAAAGAAATAGCGCTGCTTTAAACTATTATTTTGGCCATTTTCTGAGCTTGCAGGGGCGCACCATGGGCCCGAATGGGTCTCCGTTTGTACCGTGTCGGGGCCCACGGTGCGTCCCTGCAAGGCACGCCCACTTCCCACAGCCCACTGCACCTCCCCTCCCGCCCATCACAATGCCAGCACGAAACCATTTAGTGACTAATGGGCCACCATTAGCAGTTTCCTGCCGGCACTGTGATGGAAGGGGCTGGTCTTAGCTGCAGGGGGCCCTAAAGGGTTTTTATTGGTGTGCTTATGCCCCCCACCCCAAGTGCTGCGAAAGTGGTCAGAGGGAGCCTCTGACTTCTGTAATGTCACATAGTACTTTTGTACTACGTGACATTACAGTCAGAAGGGGCAGCGCCAGCCCCTGACCTCCGGAACTTTCCCCCTGTCAATGTGCCGCCCCACAAACTGGGGAATTCCATCCCCTCCAGAGGCTCCAGGGACCTGGGCAATTGCGTCCCCCGGGCTATTGCGTCCTGGGCAGTTGCCTGCCTCGTCTGCGCCAAGAAAGGGCCTGGCCTCGGCCCTCAGGCAGGGCAGGGGAATTGGCAAATAAATTAGCAACATTTGTTGCTTTATTACCTTCCCCCAGCCCCGGGTGGCGCTGGCGCTGCTGGCGCCAGCCAGGCCCATGGGCGCACGTGCAGTGTGCCCTCCTCCAGGCAATGGGCGCGCACTGACACTGAAGTGTGGATCGATTGGGGCTTGCTGGTGTTGTCGGCCCCGGCCAGTACAGAAAAGAGGAGCGAGTGGGTCACTAAATACTGAAGTTGTTCCCATCACAAGCACATACTGCCAAGCAGCAGCAGAATCAGCAAATGCAAACAGTTGCTGCATCCTGCCCTCGCTGATTGGCCTTGTTTCAGGAAACCCGGCAGTAACTCCAGCCTGCCGAGGCAAGCACACTTCTTTCCTCCTGCTCCCGTCTTCTCAGGTAAGGCCTATTGCTGCATAGGCGTTTTATTTATTTGAAAATGGTATTGCGGATATGACGGGGCCATCCAAGAACAGCCTCTGGGTGCCACAAAGCTAGACACTTTTGTCAAGGCTCAAGTAGTCATGAAAAAGGAAGCAAGCACTGGTGGTGGACTCTCCTCAGGAGATCAAAAGGCCAGTTCTCGGAAGACCTGGGCAGAGTGTCACTGTCAGCAGATCTTAGACAGTTGCACGTTCCAGCGGGGTTGGATTGGTCGGTCCTTTGGCTGGGCCAAAATCACTTCAAGGGTGAGGCCCTGGGGGCCGGTACCACGCTTGGGCCGGTTTGGGGTTTACTATGCCCCCCTAGTTCCTGCTCCCGAGCATATTGTTTGTCGTTCCCTCTTTCCTTGGCATGCACTGCTGACTTTATTTTAGTGCAAGAGTTTCATACATTTCACTGTTTGCTCAGACTTGTCTTATGCTCTTCTTTGTCGTTGTGCTTCTTTTGATTGGAATAGCAATCACTCTAGTCTAACCAGATAAACGAACGCGCCTTGTGAATGATGGTGTGAAGGATGGATGCAGGCGCTGGACCAAAAGCTGAGCGAAGTCTGCACAGGAGCTGGCTTGGGAAAGCGACTCAGCAACTACAGTAGAAACCGTCTCCGTGGACGGATGGCCCGTCATCCGTATAATGCAAATACCCAGACTTGCAGGATGCATGCTTCACTTTCTTTGTTCCATTGGGGGCGACATGCTGTAACATCAATTCATGGCCTTTAAAATACCCTGCACGGTGCAGCTTCCAATCTCCTTTAACACAAACGCTGGGAAATGGCCATGACTAGCTAACGCCACATTAATCAAAGCCAGGTCTCTAAAGAATGGTTCAAGTGTTGGGGAATCACCTGCTCACACTTTCTGTCGTGTGACCAACCAGTGCGCAAAAGATGTTTCAGAGCGTGGGGCTCTTGATGCCACCCATTTCTGCATTTGATACACCAGCAGCTAAACATACCCTGTGGAGGCAGCTCCTTCTGCATAGTCCATTTCTCTCCCAAGCTCGGGATAAGGTTCTTTACCATAATGGAGAATGTGAAAAAGCGCAGGGCTGCAAGGCTGGGGGTTGGGGTTGGAGGGAAAAGCGCACTACGCTTGGGGTACACTGGAGATGCTTCCGCTGATACCCGCAGTACTCCAAGTCCCTTGAAATGAAATTCGTCTATGCACTGCACAATGTGCAAGGGCTGCTGTTATTCAAGCAGCACACGACTAGTAATTTGCGGAAAGTAAACTTAACAAGTCCCAAGAAAAGGTTGCCTTGCACCCTATAAGAATTTGATTGTTTTTGTTTTTAAGTTGGGATGGTAGACATCATTTTTCTTTGTGATCTTACAGTTTCATGGTGCTGTCGGGAGCTAAAATGAGTGATCACGAAGGAAACATTTAAGAATTTTGAGAGTTCACTAGCATGAGCGAAACAAACCCCAATACTCAAAATGCCATTTCTCTGCCACGTTAATGCACCGCAGTGTGTTTCAATGTAAAGTCCACATTGTAATGTCATCATTTTAGAACGCCACCTCTCCAACATTAACATTGGGAGCTATGTTGAATTGTACATGCATGTTAACTCTCTGCATTTGTGTAAAGTAGACTTTACCACTCACATGGAGTAGTGGTATTGTTTACGTGTGACCCTCCTAAATATATTTAACTTCCCATGAAATATTTGATGCAATACATATTGCATAAATGCATGTATTTTAATGCTGAGATAGACAGGCTTGTACAGCTATCGGTGGGTAGGTTGCTGGTGCTTGTTCTAGGAGGTTTGAGTAACACTGTTCGAGACCAGTTCATCACCTTTTAAGAGTGGCTAAATGTTTGAGGTCATACGAATGACATTAGTGTAGATCTGAATTTGTCGATTCTCTGACCTGAGTCACAGCAGCAAACTGGTCATTGTTACTAAAAATGAAGAGCAAAAGCAGACTAACATAACCAGGCCTGTTCGGGTTTGACCCTCTGATTGCTATTTTCTGAGGTTCATGAAATTCAGCAGATGCCAGCATTGACAATTTTGTTAACTCATAGACCCCACTCCCGCTGCTCAGCCCATGACACATGCATGAGATCACAGGTCAGGGGGGGCACCAACGATGCTTCCTGCCTAGGGTGCAATCTGTTGTAAAACCGGCCCTCTGTCCAAGATTGCTATTGGAGTACTCAGAGGCGTTGCTAGGGGGGGCTTAGGGAGCTGTAACCCCTGGTATTTTGGTTGTAGCCCCGGGTAGTCCCAACAGCCCCGACATTAGCGTAGCCCCGGATCTCTTCCAGACCTAGAAACACCCCTGGGACTACTGATCAGGTTCCGGGCATTACCCAAGCTGCACCTTTCCTGTTCAGCAGGACCAGCTCTCAGCATCTGTGGGCTAAACCTCATCTCTCGCAAACCCCATCCTCCAGAGGCCTACACCGTTCCAGAGCTACACGTGACCCCGCTGGCTCATTGACTTATTTATTTATTTATTTCATTTGGAAAGTGCGCACAAACCCTCTGGCATCAGGGCGCTGTGGAGCCAGTTACATAGGGCCCCGAAGGCGAGGAACGCATAGCGTTACAAAGGGCCTGAAGGCGAGGCAAACAACATTTGTGAAATAACAAGCAGATTACAGTGTTGTCGACATAGACAGACTAATTGAACAACCAAGTTTTAAAGAAATTTGTAAAGAAAACATGGGAGACTCCAACCCATCTCCAGTTCCGCAAAACACAAAAAAACGTGCCCTTCCAGCAATGCCTCTGCTTCACTAAATCAATGTTTTTCCACCATTGCAGCCAACAGTACTATGCTGCTGTCCAATCATGCCATGCCCAACACCGGCTTTCACGCGTTGTAAAGTGCTCCGCCGCTCTCCTGCTCGGTTTGCGCTATAAAAAATAAACATTTGCAATTCAGTCGCACCATGGCAAACACCCAGAGCCTCATTACATGTTAGGCGGTATTATCTGTGCCAAGGGCCCTCATTATAAGTAAGCCGGTCCGGAAATAAAGGTGCTGGTAACAATGTTAATGGCAACTTTTCCAGACTGGCTCACTTCGAGTCAGGGGACGTTCCAGCCCCCGCAGGGGAGTGCTCGAGGGACGTCCCACATAGCGTGGGCACCACTCTGGCAGCCCCCCTTCCCGCTATGGAGGTCCCTACCCCTTCCGCTCCATCACGAGTGGGGGCGGGCATCCCCAGGGTGGGCATTTCCGGCCAGCCTTGGGGACGGCCTACACATACGGAGGAGGACTGCAAGAACGGCCACTTTGCAGTTCTCCTCCGTTGAACGGGTTGGATAGACTATGAAAGGGCCTTTAGAAGAAGGATGGCCCAGGAACCCGAAATGAGGTGGGATCACAAAGCTGTGGGTGCATGGATGGAGTTTATGGGAGGTGAGGAAAGGACCAGTTTACCCAATGATGTTGGGATCAAGGGAGCGGGGTGGCCATGGGTGAATAAGTGGGAAGCGAAGAAGGAGTGGCAGCCATTTCAATAACCCCCTCCAAAGCAGGGAGGGGGGAAACAGGCCAACAGGGGAGCCATGGAAGGAAAACAGAGAGAGGACGGGAGGGACCAAACAAACGGAGGATTCAGGGATGGGAAAGAATGTAGGTCATTCAATAAAGGGTCTTGCACATGGGGAAGCAAGTGCTGTTTCTCTCATCAGTGTTCAAAGTGCGGAGGGAGCCACCCAGGCATTTCATGCTTCAGAACAGAGGGGGGACCCAGGGCGGGGGGAGGACAAAAAGGGGGTCAATGAAGGGGTTTGGGCAATGGGGCCATCCCTGGTGGACAGAGGGATGCTCCTGGAATTTCTGCAGGAATACCCGGGGATAGGGATTTGCTGTGGGAGGGGTTCTCTGAGGGATTCAGCATTCCTTATGAAGGCCCCTTGACTGGACGGATGGCAAAAAACCTCCCGTCGGCACTACTACATCCACTGGTGGTCACACCAAAAATTGCAAAAGAGGTGGAACTAGGCAGGGTGCCGGGCCATTTCTCCACCCCCCTCTCCCAAACTGCATTATCTCTCCACTAGGTATTGTGCCTAAAAAAGAGAAGGGCAAGTTCAGACTAATACACCACCTGTCCTATCCCAAGGGGGATTCAGTGAACGACTGGTTGGACCAGGGCAAATGTTCAGTACACTATGCATCATTTGATCAGGAAATGTTGATGGTTGCCGCCACAGGCCGGAGGGATCTTTTGGCAAAAGTAGACATCGAATCTGCATTTAGATTCCTCCCGGTACACCCAGAGAATTTTCATCTATTGGGTTTTCATTGGGAGGGCCTGTTTTATGTGGATAAGTGCATGCCAATGTGTTGCTCAGTATCTTGTTCTTATTTCGAGGCTTTCAGTACATTTCTCGAATGGGTCGCCCGTAGGGTGGAGAGGAGCGGGAACATGATGCATTATCTGGATGATTTCCTGTTTGTTGGGCAGCAGGGTTCTGGGGATTATATGCAGGCTCTATCCTCATTTCAAGGGTTAATGGCTAGAATGGGTGTCCCATTGGCACCGGAAAAGACACAGGGGCCCACCGAGGTGTTGACTTTCTTGGGCATTGAGATAGACACAATTGAGGGCACCTACGGACTGCCCCGAGACAAAGTGAAAGAATTGATTGAGGAAATTGGGGTCACATTGAAAAAAAACACGACAACTTTGGAGAGGGTCCAGCAACTACTGGAGAAGCTTAATTTTGCGGCAAAGGTCAACCCGGGCTGGGAGGGTATTCGCACGCAGGCTAGCCAGGGCTACAGCGGGGGTGACAATGGCACACCATCACATCCGCTTAGGGGCAGGTCTGAAAGAAGATCTGCGCATGTGGCGGCCATTTCTCAAAGATTTCAATGGGGTCACGTTATGGAGGGGCCCTTGGCAGTCCAGTGAAGAACTGCAGTTATACCTGGATGCTTCAGGGAGTGAAGGCTTTGGGGTGATACTGGGCTGAGATGGCCAGGCCAGTGGCATAAGCAGGGGAAGACTAAGAATACCATGGCTTTGGAGTTATTCCCTATTGTACTGGCACTCATGCTATGGCCCGGTGAATTGGGCAACCGAAGGGTGCGATTCTGGTGCGACAACTAAGCAGTGGTTCAGGCCATCAACTTGCAGTCAGCGTTTTGCTGGAGGTTTTGAGCTTACTCAGAAGGCTGGAGGAGGTGTGCTTGAGAAGAAACATTGAATTCAGGGCCAGATATGTAGAGGGTGTGGTAAATATTGCGGCTGAATCTCTTTCTCGTTTCCAGTGGCACAAGTTCCGGGCGACACATCCAAAGGCAAACAGGGAGGGGATGGCCTTCAGGAACGATTGGTGGCAGCTGGTGAGGTGGACCAGGCGCTCTGGGAAATGGGGGAGCGATCGCTCACACCAGGCGTCAGATCCCGGTACCCGCAGGGCTATGGTGAGTTAATCCAAATGATTGAGAACAAGGACATCAGGGGCGCTCCTCTGGAGGAACAGGTACAGTCATTTGTGGTATGCGCTCATGGTAACGGCAAAGAGCAGGAGCTGGGCAGCCGCACACCTGGCTGCCATAGCATTCCACTGCAAACCGAAGGGATTGGGAAACCCAACAGGGGGGTGTAAGGATTGCATGGCTTTGAAGGGATGGGGCTGGGCTCGGGGGACCAAACGGGACAACAGGAAGCCAACTGAATTCGATTTGTTGAACAAGCTAATTGAGGCATTGGCGGGAATATGCTTTGATGGATTTGAGGTGGCACTCTTCAGGGCAACATTTCCATTGGCATTTTTTGGGGCCTTTAGGATCAGCGAGCTAGTGGCAGCAAGTAAAGCTGATTTTTCGGGCAGGGCGATAACAGTGGAGGATGTGCAAATCTGTCCAGAGGAAGACGGGGTGAAGCTAAGGATTGGTATATGAAAAAGTAAGACGGATCAGGCGGGGAAGGGGAAGACGGTGGTGCTCCACCAATGCAACCATAACAGCAGTTGTCCAGTGCGTTTGGTAAAGAATTACATGACCATGAGGCCCACGCTACTGGTGCACCAAAGCGGTTTACCACTGACTAGCTACCAGTTTAGAAAGGTCCTGTCTACAACGTTGGGGGCTCTAGGGATGAGGGAACAGGGCTGGTCATCCCACAGCTTTTGTATAGGGGTGGCCATGACGGCATTTTTACAGGGCATTCCAGCACCCGATATCATGAGGATTGGGAGATAGCAATCAAACAGATGACGTCAGGGGGCTGCGGAGCACCCAGCAGCGGGGACGTAAGATTTGCCACAGTCAAGAGAGGGCCTGATTACTACATGATACGTTGATTTATGTTTTTCTTCACAAACCTTTTTCTTAACTCATTGCAATGTTTTTTACCCACAGATGACACAGTATGGATTGTGGGACCTTCCTTTGTAACACGGCCGAGGTCGCAGCCCGGCACTGGCACTGGCACTTGGGTTCCAACCTAGAGATGGATCAGAATAAAATAGTGTGGTTAGGGACATCAGGGATGCAATGGCACTCGCTTCTGCCGGCCGTCCACAGGCATTTACAATGGAGGCCTGCTCCTAGGGTGCTAGTCGTCCATTTGGGCGGCAATGACCTCACAACCATAGGAAGGGGACGATTATGGGCACAGATCCAAGTGGGCCTAAGGACACTGGCTCGGCAGTTACCAGGGACAGAAGTGATAAGGTCAGAATTGGTGCCCTGGCTGCCATGGCACAGGGATGAATCACAGAGGGCCATGGAAAAATCTAGGCGCAGGCTCAATAAAGGCATTGAAAGGTTTACGCTAGCAAATGGCTTTGGCTTTGTGAGGGACACATTGCTAAACTCACTACCTTCCCACTATACTGCTGACTGCGTGCATCTATCGGAGAAGGGTTACAACTTGTTCCTAACAGCCTTCTTAAGCACCCTCATGAAGGCCGGGTGTAAATGAGTGTGATGGTAAGTTGTTGGAGCATGGGGGCATTGGAGGTAGAGGGGGGGCCACCCCAAAAGCGTGGCAGAGTTAGGGGCAGTCCTAGGAGAGGAGTGTGTGGCGGCTTGAACCATGCATGGTTTCCCGATGGCATTACCCGAGCCAAAGTCGGATGACGGGCATTGGATCCCTATGGACACTGGAGACTCCTCACCTTCATGTGCAGTGGCCCGAGGGAGAAGCACTCTGTCCACCATCTGGCGCGTATGTCCGGTGCCTTGCGACATGCATGGAGATGGCAAGGGGACACCGGAACAGTGAGAAGTTTTGCCCCCCTTTTTGGGGGCTACGCGGTTAGTGGTATAGATGGTCATGAACCATGGTGATTTAGGGCTGGGACTGCCCCCCCTTTTGTATTGTATGCTCCAATAAACTGTGATCTGTTTTTAAAAAAAATGTAAAATGTTGCCGGACTATTATTCACTGACTGCTCAGGTTTTGGTTCCCAAGGTATGTCATCCTCACACGACAAGGAGGGGCGTCAATGGGGGCTGACACCGCTAAGGGGATGTTCCAGCCCCCGCAGGGGGCGCTCGAGGGATGTCCCACATAGCTTGGGCGCCCTCTGGCAGCCCCCCTCCACGCTATGGAGGTCCATACCCCTTCCGCTCCATCACGAGTGGGGGCGGGCGTCCCCAGGGCGGGCATTTCCGGCCAGCCCTGGGAATGGCCTACAAATACGGAGGAGGACTGCAAGAACGGCCTCTTCGCAGTCCTCCTCCGTCGAATTACCCACCCACCCGCACCCAATGGTAGATTAGGGAGCACAATTGGGTTGAGCTAGGGCGTGAGGATCTACGTAGGGAATGACATGGAGGTTGGAATTTGGTTGGACAGAGGATCAAGGTGTAAGTGGCGGTGTTGTAGACCGTTTCAAGGGTTGACTTTTTTTGTTGGGTATTAATTGATCAATTTTTGAGCGAGGTGTCAATGGGAGTAAAGGAAAATGGTTTCAAACGATTGCTTACTTCAATTCGTATGAATATTACATTTTCAGAGTAGATCGAGGTGTAGGTAAATTCAAAGGGAAGTGGGCTAAATTGTTTGCTGCATACAGTACAAATGTCAATCCTTCAGCAGAGTGTAGGGTGTGAATAGGGAAAAGGTTTAAAAGACATACAGACTTCAATTTGTATCAATTTTCGTTTTCAGCGGCAATCGAGGTGTAAGTAGGTGCAAAGGATAGTTTTTGAAGGTTCTTGTTGCATGGTGTATAGTTGTTCCAATTTTTAGCATAGACCGGGGCGGGTGTCGGGGAAATGTTTAGACATGTTTGCTGGCTTCCATTTGTATTAATTTTTACATTTTCAGCAGAGATCTAGGTGTAAGTGGGTGATGGGGATTGTGTGAAATTCCTGGTTTTATTTTGTACTAATTGTTCCTTTTTGTCACAGGCAGAGTTAGGGGCAGTCCTAGCAAGGGAGGACTGCGCTGCGGCTTGAACCGTGCGCGGTGTCCCGATGGCATTACCCGAGCCAAAATCGGATGACGGGCATTGGATCCCTATGGACACTGGAGACTCCACACCTTCATGTGCAGTGGCCCGAGGGAGAAGCACTCTGTCCACCATCTGGCGTGTATGTCCGGTGCCTTGCGACATGCATGGAGGCGGCAAGGGGACACCGGAACAGTCAGAAGTTTTGCCCCACTTTTTGGGGGCTAGGCGTTTAGTGGTATAGATGGTCATGAACCATGGTGATTTAGGGCTGGGACTGCCCCCCCCTTTTGTATAGTATGCTCCAATAAACTGTGATCTGTTTTTCCAAAAAATGTAAAATGTTGCTGGACTATTATTCACCGACTACTCAGGTTTTAGTTCCCAAGGTATCTCATCCTCACACGACAAGGGGAGGGCGCCAATGGGGGCTGACACTGCTATGCCGATAAGGGCTGTGAAATACTATCAAGCCTGACCTGCCGATAGTTCTGGCCCCAACCGGCAGATTTTTCACTGAAGCACCAACATTGTTACTAATGGTGCCAATGCGTCAGGGTTCCCATCCCCATGGAGTCCTATGGGACTCCACGGGAATGGGAAATTACCCTTGTACCACCACCTGTGATATCCCGGTAGCCCCGGGATATCAGGAGGTGGAAACGGAAGGGCGAGTTAACCAGTTACCCGCCGGTAGCACCAGCGGGTTCCCGGCAGATACGTAATGAGGGCCAATATATCTCAGAACTGAATTACAATTCCCTACTTGTTACTCCATAATCTGAAGTCGTAGAGGATTTTATTGGGATATGGCGGTATCACCAAATGCTAGCACTATTATGACCATTGTTAAGTTGTGGTAATACCGCCCCTTCACAAGCCGCTGGCGTGCCTGCCCTTGGGTTTCAAAACCCATACAAAGGAGGAGTGGTATATTTGTGATGAAATAACTACCGCCTGCATCAGTAGTGATTTCTAAAGGTATCGACCCAAAAGATCGTATCTAGAGGGTCTTGGAACCGGTTTTTCCGCATTCAGCATAGGTATAAAATACTGAATCCGAAAATACTGAGGTAGGTGAGCAAGGGTTGCGGGTGTGTCCCCCGCACTCCTACTTCGGTATTTACAGGTTCGGGGCTGTGCAGGGGTGTCCCCTGCATCCATGAAACAATGCGGGGGACCAAAAAAAAAGAAAAACGAAAAGCTTGAATTGCAAAATGCGGCAGAGTGGGCTATGGTATTTAGCAATTTGAGCTTTTCGTCTACGTTCCTTTAACGTTCTTCCATTTCTAAACTCCTTCTCATCCCCATGCTACTACCAGAACAGCAGTGACCTCAATCATAAAGGTGAATGGTACACCGCCTCCACCTCGTACGGTAGCATGGGCAGAGGGAAGACTATACTCCTCAAGAGCGTGTGAGCAAGCATGGACGCATCCAAACAACAAAAGTACAGTGGAAACCAAAACTAAGCAAATGTTAAATCAAGGGACTATACAAATAAGACTTTAAGTGCACTACAAAGGCAGAAAAACGATTAGAGCCACTAACAACCCAGCCCTGCAATAAGATACAAAAAGAATGCAGACTTAGGGAGAAAAAGGTATTCACGGCATTGGGGTCTGCCGTAAAAAGTCTTGTAGAAAAATCAAAAAAGTTCAAGAATATGACCTTAAAGCATGAAATATGGTCTTAAATGTCACTATGGCCCATAGGACAAGGCCAGGAGGACAGACCCACTGATATGTATCTTCTTATTTTCTTTTAGGGTCTCCATAGTGTTGAGTTGGGTATATGGTCCAGCGAGTTGGGTTTGAGTTGGCGCAATGAGATTCAACAGTGCAGAGCAGTTCCATGAGCGGGCAAGACTTCAGGCTCGGAAAAGCTTTGGACGAGCAGACAATATGCAAGTTGGCGTAGCTCGAAGTCTCGACAGGGTCTCGATGCAAGGAAAGCATAGAGTCAACTTCGGAGGCAAACTGGCTCGAATAGATCCAGAAAAGCAGTGTAGTATGACCCGTGACAAAGGCTTGTAGATGCTTGAGACAGGCAGGTGATGATTGGAAGGAGCTTGAAGCGGCTCGAAGTTGAGCCAGACAAAGGCGGCCCTATTGAGTCGTTGCAGCAGCTCCAACATATTTAGAGGGCTCAACATTGCAGAGAGTGCTAAAGGCAGCTTCTTTTGGTGCTTGGCGTGCTGTTGGATCTTTCACCAGTTTCCTAAGGAAAAGTGAGCCCACCTTCTCCCCTTCCCAGCAAGGGCGGTTGTCTGGGACAGTTGCAGGGTTGCCACTTCAGCAGGCAGAATCCTGGGCACCAGTTGCCAGTCACAGTCACTCTTTCCTCCAGCAGGTCATCTCAAATGCTCTTCAGAGATGGGTAGGGAAAGGGTCTGCACCCTCCTTATAGGTTATTGTTTGCACCCGATTGATGGGACTTTGGGAAGCCTTTACCCAACAAGGCTCCAGTGAAATACTCAAGTAGTTTCAAGATAGTTCCAAGTTAGTTCAAAGAGGATTTCCTTAAGGGAATGTAATGATTATTTATTTAAGGGTTAGTCTCACCTCCTTATAGAGTAGCTTTGCCACAGGAAATTGATCCATTCCATACCTTCTGTAAGGGACCAATCCTTGCTGCTGTAACAGAAGTTATTCCTTGTGATATCAGCTCCCAAAGTGCCGCGTCGGCAGGTACTTAGGTGGTTTTCTCAGGAAGGAAGTGGGGCGTAGGCATGTTGACGATGGCTGGTCCTTCTCCAGCTTTTAGGTCCTCTCCCAGACACATTGGCCCTCATTACGACCCTGGCGGAGTGGGTTACCGCCAGCGGTAATCGTGGCGGACCCGTCCGCCCTACTACGAGTTCCCGTAGCGCCATGGAGCCTTTCTCCGCCTGGTTTTACCGGGCGGAGAAATCCATGGCGCTAAGGGACCTCGTTGTTAATTACGCCACCGTACTTTACGGTGGCGTAATTAACGCCTTCCCCACTCCCATTATACCCTATGGGGCAAGAATGGGAATGGGGAAGGGCAAAATGGGGATTGGGGATTTACCGCTCCGCCAAGGTCGGCATGGGGTGGAAAATCCGCCAACCCCCATGGCGCTATCGGCAGCTTTCCGCCGTGCTCCGCGGTGCATTTAGCACCGCGAATTCCGCCAGGGTCGTAATGAGGGCCATTGTCTCCCGTCCCTTGTCTGCCTCAGTTCAAAGAGGCTCCAGTAATGATCCCCCTGGTGCGACTCCTCCATTCTGTTGCCAAGACACCACTGAAGCTCGAGGCTCCTATCCCACCCCTAAAGGAGGCATACCAGGGTCTCCTGGGAAAGGCGTCAATGTTTCCCAGCAGAGAACAAAGGGCTACCTGGCCAAGCCAGCATCTGTTGCGGGCGAAACTCCCAGGGCCAGACACAAATATACAAATGGCTCTGGAGTTGCTGGTCACAGTGGAAGCCAAGTGGATAATAAACAGAGTGGCATCAGATTAGGGTTTGGAACTTTCAACTGTGTTCCCTCATCTGCTACTCAATCTAACCAGGCACAGTTTTATTCCTACCTCCAGCTAAATAATTGCCACCAGGCGTATGACAATTTGCAGTTGAAGGCAGTTTGAACATGGGTGCCACTACTTTTAAAAGCATCCCATGCATTTTAGATTGAATCTAAGGGCCTCATTACGAGTATGGAGGCAGCCATGCCCTTAATAATGTTCCCTCATCTGCTACTCAATCTAACCAGGCACAGTTTTATTCCTACCTCCAGCTAAATAATTGCCACCAGGCGTATGGCAATTTGCAGTTGAAGGCAGTTTGAACATGGGTGCCACTACTTTTAAAAGCATCCCATGCATTTTAGATTGAATCTAAGGGCCTCATTACGAGTATGGAGGCAGCCATGCCCTTAATAAGGGCATGGCTGCCTCCATACTGGGTTCCAGTACCGGGTTCCTCCAATGAGGGCTTACCGGGCTATTCCAACCATGGAGGACCCGGTAAGTTCTCATTGGAAAAACCCATCCCCATTCCCATTTGAGCCCCGATAGGGCTCAATGGGAATGGAGAGGGAGCTAATAACGGGCCTGTTAATAACAGGCCCGTTATTAGCTCTTTGGTCCCCTCGCGGGACCCGGAAAGGACGTCTGGTTTTACCAGACGTCTGTTCCGGGTCCCGCAAGGGAACCTTGTAATAGGGCATCCCGCCTTCATTACGGGAGCGCCTATGTCATAATGAGGCCCTAAGTGTTTTAGGAATCAAATCAGGTTTCCGCTTTAACTTAACCAATTAAAGAAGGAAAAGATGAGCCAAAACACATCTGCCAGTATTAGTGTGTGACACTTAGGGACACTAGGCCGAGTAGAAAGGGAGACCCACATGAGCAGTCAATACCTAACGGTGCACATGTGAAGATACATGTCACTCTAGAGCTGTCATGTGTCCAAACCGTGTTGCAGCTGCTGGTGTGTCATTAGACAAGGCCAAGCACATTCCACCTCTATTCACTATACCTGTCTGCAGAGAGTCCTGGAAAGTGCAGTTTGTTTAGCAGAGCACATTTTCTGGGAATGAGAAAAGCATCATTTTTGCATAGCAGTCTGGCACAGTATTATTTCCGGTGCTAACCACTATTGCCAAACTTATAATGAGCCCTTTAGAAAACAGCAGTCTCTCTGGAAACACTTGGCAGCAATACAATGCACCATCTCATGGAAAGAAACTCTCTTTCTTTCTATTTTGATGTTAAGGAAAGAGGACATCTCTGCTATGTATGTTGTTTATGAAACAGCCACTTAACTTGCGCTGGAGGTGATGGGGTAGTGCACCTCTAGGAAACAGGAAGAGACAGGGGACCCCTATTCTAGCAGAAAATGAAGTGTTTTTCCTTGTTTTGTTCTGGTAGCTTCTGGTGAACCTGAGTGACCAGGAAGGCAGGGATCTGCCTGCCCCAATTCCATGTGCAAAGACGTAGTTTCATGGGCGTATGACATGGGGGGGGACAGAGGGGACAAATTCCACCCCACAATTGTAAGTGGGGGGATAGAATGGCATTGATCCACCCCAGAATAAAAGTGTTTGTTGGGTCGGGTTGTGCACAAACCCAGTGCAGTGCACTGCACTGTCTGCAATTGCATACGTCTGCAGGCTGCTGCAGCCGTCACTGCGTGAATACAAAAGGAAAAGTTCTTCTGCAGACTGTGTGCAGGCTAAAGGTACATTTATTTGCTCGCAGCTCCCTCATGCGTGCCACGGGCCTGCGCATTTGGAACATGCCCGGGCTGTCGGGGAACAAACTGCACATGCCCCTGCAAAGTGCACTGCTGCGCAGCCTCAGCCCGCATTTTTTTTCAGAACGAAAGGAGCAGCCAGACAGCGACGCATGCTCTCGTCGTGCTGACTGAGAACTTAAAGGCTGGCCCGGCCTCCGCTGATGGCATTATCGAGGAGGGAGAGAGAGACACAGGGGGCCTCATTACGACCCTGGCGGTAAGGGGTTTACGCCAGCGTTAGCTGCGCCGACCCCTTACCGCCAATTACGAGGTCCCTTAGCGCCATGGAGCTTTTAACACCCGCTTTTAGCGGGTGTTAAAATCCATGGCGCTAAGGGACCATGGAGTTAATTACGCCACCGTAATTTACGGTGGCGTAATTAACGCCTTCCCCACTCCCATTATGCCCTATGGGGCAAAAATGGGAATGGGGAAGGGTAAATGGGGATTGGGGACTTACCGCCCCGCCAAGGTCGGAATGGGGCGGTAAGTCCGCCAACCACCATGGCGTAAACGTAGTTTACGCCATGGTGGTAAAGTGACGGCCCAGGCGGTAACTTACCGCCTGGGTCGTAATGAGGCCCAGGGCCTCATTACGACCCTGGCGCTAATGGGTTAACGGCGCCGTAAAAGGCTGCAGCGCCGTTAACCCATTAGCGCCTAATTACGAGGTCCCTTTGCGGGACCCACCCTTAACGGCTGGTCTAGACCAGCCGTTAAAGTAGGGACCCGCAAAGGGACCTTCGGGGTAAGTACGGTACCGCAATTTGCGGTATCGTACTTAGCGCCTTTGCCATTCCCATTATGCCCTATGGGGCAAAAATGGGAATGGGGAAGGGCCATGGGGAAATGGGGAAATACCGCCCCGCCAACCTTGGAATGGGGCAGTAATTCCCCATTTCACCATGGCGGACACGTTACGATACCGGCACCAACCATGGTGCTAATAGCGCCATGGTTTAGCGCTGGTATCGTAATGAGGGCCACAGACTCTACTCAACAGCTACGAGCTACCTAATGTACGTCAAGTGTCCTGTGGGTGTGTGATGTCGGGTCGGCAATCAGGCCCTGCTGGGCAGTTTACAACAGTTATTTCCTAACTTTCCTGTTTGAGAAACATTTGTGTGTCACATGCTTCTCAAACAGGAAAGTTAGGAAACTACTGTTTTATGTGCCCAGCAGAGCCCGACACGACATCACACACACACACATGTGTGTGTGTGATACCGGTGTCAGGCCCTGCTGGCAGATACAGTAACGCACTGCGCACCCTCATGAATGGTCCTGATGATTTTTATATAGCGCTTTCATCTAAGCGCTTTACATCGGACATGTTTAGATACATTACTATTGTTAACCCATCGAAGTTGGTACTTTATTGATCTCAGCAGGATGTAAGGCTTGATGGCCTTGCCGGTATTTGGACCTGTACCCGCACATCAAAAAGACTGATCCCCGCCGCAGAAGAGATTTACCCCATTGAGCCAGCTAGTCGTCTTTTTCGCGGTTTGCATTCATGGGGTGATATCTTTTAAACAAGTGTGGGATCCTTATTTGTCCTGACCCAGTTTGTTGGACTGCTTTGGATTACACTGAAACTTTTCTCAGAAAGGCCAGCAGTTTTCCCAGCCTGGGCCTTATACGAAAACACAAACACGAACACGTGAAGCTGTCTCTATTTTCCACTATGCTTCTCTAGTTTTCCCCACCACGGGGGTTTGCTTTCTGCTGAATTTTAAAATTTCCCCCCCTTATGCCTCCATAAGAATATCTGGGACCGGCAACTACGCGGGCACACCTATCCCGGTGTCCTTTGCTAGGGGGTTTTCAATGTTGGCGTTCAATGTTCAAGGTTAAACTCATTTCCATTTGCATTTCCCTGCATTCAGGACCCTGTAACTCTTTTAATCCTGGGCAAATAAATTATAATCTATTGTCCCATTCATTTTCTGTACGGTTGGATTGTCGACTAATCCCTCCCTATGGCACGCCCGATATAACGTTTTTAAAAAAGCGAACCGGTGAAGGGTGCCCCGTTCATTGCTTCTGGGCGCTGGGTTGTCATTGATGCTTGGAATATTACCTTTCATGATCACCTAGCGAGCATTAAATGATATTCGTGATGCATATTTGCCCTTACCCTTAAAATGCAGATTGTTACATGCAATTTTTTTAGTTGGGAGGAAAAGAAAAGCTGACCAAAACATGCATGTAACCTGCCATTTCTATTGATTCACGAGGAAATAATGCTTAAATCCTTATGCTTTGGGGGAAGGGAGGGCATAATATGATTAATGCATACTACCACATTTTATATAGCACTTCTATATGCCGTAATCAGCCCACTTCTAAGTGCTATAAACCGGGGTGTCCTTTTAATGCCATTTTATTTTATTGATTTTTGTTTGTCATCATTAACTTAGGGGTGTAGTTTGTACGTGGATAGCATCGCGCTGTGCCGCACTTAAACCACTTCCTCAAAATTCTATTAATTACACTTCAATGGTGGGGCCACTCAGCGCGTGACCGGGATCCAAACCTGTCGACACTCTACAGTTGTTAGCTTTGGGGCCAACGCGTTGCTCCGGGGCTATTTTCCCCAGCCCATCTCTAGCAACTAAACTACTCCTTGCAGGCCCCTTTACTGGCACTATCTCTGTAAATGAAACATGCGTGTTCATGGTAACGGGTTCCGTCAGCCCTTTAACACTTACCAAAACTTCTCAATTTTGCTGTGACGCTTGCGACAACCGGGCTGTGCGTTTTCATGCGCCTCTGCTGCCTGCGCTCTTGACGTGACTTAGCCAAAGGCCCTGTTGTCCGCCTTTTTTAGTCTGCTGACTAGAACGTTGGCCGGACTACCATCCTTTCCACTTCTCCATGTGCTCTTTGTAATGCTGAAAACGATCTGACTGCGACTGTTGCCTCAATTTGCTTCCGTGCTAAGTTTGATGAATTGCAACATTTCCCCGTGTTCACTTCAAACTTCCAACTTGCTGTATTTCGATTCCGCTGCCCACCGTACCCAAACTGAGTGGAAGTGCATGAGGAAAAGAACCAGGAGTCTGCCTGGAGTTGTGGGGTACACCGTACACGCCGAGCTGGGAGGGAATGTCAGCTAGTCGTTCCGGGCTCTGTGCACAGGGCCCATGCGGCCTGACCTGGTTAAACTCTAGTCCCTCTGGGCAGGCGTAGCACCTCCTGGCCTGAGCCTGCTAGCATTGATTTAGGGTCCTCCCAGCAGGTCAGACAGGTGCGATTTTGATCAGGCTCGTGGGGGACCGGTCACAGAAGCAAAGGAGGGTTGGGGCAGAAAGATAAATGTGAAATGGAAGTGGCAATCCAAAGAGAAGTGAATGAAGGGCCTGGGAGATAGGAGACCGGGATGAGCGAGTAGAGGAAGGGACCTTTGTGTGAGGGAGTAAAACAGAAGGAAAGCGAAGGGGATGGAGAAAGATGAGGAGGGGAAGACAGGAGGAGGACATTAATTAAATGAATGGAGAAAGAAAGAAAGAAAGAAAGAAAGAAAGAAAGAAAGAAAGAAAGAAAGAAAGAAAGAAAGAAAGAAAGAAAGAAAGAGAGAAAGAGAGAGAGAGAGAGAGAGAGAGAGAGAGAGAGAGAAAGAGAGAGGAAGGGGCAGTTTGAAGTCAGAGAGGTCTTTAAAGAGAGAACTCACTTGGAGAAGAGGGCAGAGGGGGTTAAGTACAAAGTCCATATCCTGGTTCCTTTCCTCACTGCTTTTCTTTTTCCTAATTTACTTCTGTTTTCTTTTCTCTTGTTTTATACAGTGATAATATATGTAATTTAATACATACTGCTATTTTAATTTTGTGAAAAGTGAAGTTCTTTGACAAAAAAACAATGGGCCTGATTATAAGCATGGCGGTCCGGGAACTATGGTACCGGAAAGCATGTTGGTACCATAGTTCCCGGACCGTCATACTACGACCTGTGCTTGCAAGCGCCTGTCAGCCCGCCAGGCCTGACCTGGCGGGCAGAGCGGCACCCGCGAGCACAGCACGTTGGATGCACCGGCACCATTCTGAATGGTGCTGGTGCATTCGTGCTCGCCATTCTCATTCAGCCCTATGGGGCCAAATGGGGAGTCCCTTATTGCCGGCACCCGAAAATGGGCAATTACCGGGTCCGCCGAACTCGGCATGACTCGGTTCTTGCAAATTCGCGGGTGCCGGTAAAAATGCAACTCCGGCGGTAGCCGTGCTGGATTTGCTGGCATGGTTACCGCCGGAGTTGTAATGAGGCCAAATGGGCCTCATTACGAGGCTGGTGGTAGCCATGCCTTTAGTACACGCATGGCTGCCGCCGGTATCCATTTTTTTCCAGCACCCGAGAATGGACAATTACCGAGTCATGCCGAGTTTAGTGGACCCGATAATTGTCCATTCGCGGGTGCCAGTAATAAGGGACTCCCCGTCCCCATTCGGCGTCATAGGGCTCAATGGGAACGGGGAGGGTGGTAGCACCGGTACCATTCATAACGGTACCGGTGCTACCATCATGCTCTGCACACCTGGTGCCGGTACGGCCACCAGGTCAGACCTGGTGGCTACAAGGGCACCCGTGAGCAGAACTCCTAGTATGGTGGTACAGTAGCAACAGTGCTGGTAACGAGACCAGCGCCGTTGTTGCCTTACCGGCATACTTATAATGAAGCCCAATAAATAAATAAAGAAAGCAAAGTCCCCAAGGTGACCCCTGTCCCCGCCCCCCCCCCAGATTGTATGTGTCTCCTACGCCCCTGAGTAGTTTTGTACATGTCTCGGCTGTTCCTTGCTTGTTGTGTAAACTGTGGGCAAAGACACTACTTGTCTATACGTCAGGGTTCAGGCATCCAACACTCCTGTCAGGGGCACAGGCAAACTGGGTTACTCCAGATGTTTTGGGCTGCAATTTCCACCAGCCCTAGCCTGTGCAATATTCATCAGAAAAAATGTGCATGGATTTAGAATCCTACTATGTAAATTTATCTCATGAATATTAATGAGGGTTATCCTGAAAACCCGATATGTTTTCGGCCCTCAAGGCCTGGAGTTGGACAACCTGGGGTTACACCATAAAACTGGGATTCCCTGAACTAACTAACATATTTGCAGTGGCATTCCCTAACAGGCCGGAACAAGGACTACTGGCTCCACACTCACACAAGCTCTCAGTGCACATTTTGGAATAAGCCAATAGAGAGCCTACCTGTAGTGCATCCAGGGAGTGTGCAGAGCCCAGTGCATAGTTGGATCCATGTGACTGTCTGACTGTCTGCCACACGCCTGTCTGGGAACACACACACGCTTTCGGGTAACATAGGATGAAGGGTCTGGAACCTTAATCTTGACAAGCAATAGTGGTGCGGTACGGCTTACTGGTCACCGCCAAAGTTGGGAATGATGGCATACCATCAACACCCTGCTCTCTTAGACTGCATTTGGCGCACCCATTCAAAATGGTCAGAACTGCCCTGGGAAAGAGAGCCACGGCACTCACGGATGACTGCTCTGTGGCCGGCAGACTGCCCACGTCCCTTGCAGCCTGGAACGCAGAGTCTTCACCCACATCATTTCTACTCCCAGCAAGCAGTGACAGTGTGCACTCCACTTCAGATGCTGAAAGGCCTGGACCGCGCCATTCAGACGCATGTGGCTTCACGCTTGCATAGCTGCTCTTTCCAAACAGAAAACGAGAAGGAGCTCCCCCTCACTTCTCCGCAATGTGTTTTCCTGGTACTGCATTGGCTGGTTGCCTGCTTGTGTATTTTGGCTCTGCCCGCATTGTAACTTGCTCCTCCCCTGAGCTTGTTCCTCAAGCTCTGTACTCGGCTAGCCATCCTGCTCCCCTTACTCTTTCTCTTTTCCAGACTGCCCTCTTGATCTTCAGTCATCGTTGCTGTTGGCTCCTGGTCTGGTTGGCCAATTAGCTTTGATTGGACTTGTCGTCATGCGCATTTCATGCAGGGTGCGGTTCGGCCTTCATCTTTCAGTTCCTCCGGAGCCTTTGCCTTACATTTTCCATGTGTCCGGCTTCTGGAACTCTGGCCAGAATGACAGGCATTTATACATCTTGTAGGTATTACTGGATGAGGAGCCTGTTGCTTGGAAATGAATCTCACATCTGTGTTTTCTTTTGCAGCTCAGGGCAGTGCCCAGTCCTAGGGTCCTCCCCAACCACTCCTGGATGGGTTCTGAGCTCTCGCAGTCTAGTGAACTGGAAGAGGGTGTTGAGGCCTTTGACTGCGGAGCCATGGTTGCTAGACACCCGGCCAGGCAAATCCCCAAACCTCAAACTGTTCACACCCTGTAAGTGCTTTATATGCAGTGGGTTTTTTAATGTCTTCATCTTTTGGTCTTGAGATGGCATTGGGGGTGTCTCATTTTTGAGACACAACTATCTCTTAAACTGGAGCCAAAATGGAGGTGTGCCAGGAGTGCCAGATTTGACTTTCTGAGCACGCTCAGGTTGGGGAAGGCAGTCGGCCGTGGATCAACGCTCTATGCTCTGTGCAAGCAGTTCGGGCTGGACAGCCCCTTTGAGAGTGGGAGCAAGCCTGATTTGCATATGGTCTTTCCCCTTTTGTAATGGCTTGGCAGGCTAAGAACGATGGTTTGGAGGGTTGCCCAGAGCAATGCCAGAGGTTTAGATTCATTCTAAACCTTCCAGCCATCACCTCTTTGTTTTTGCTTTGTCACCCCGAGTGGGACGGGTATGCACAGACGTGGGTCCCTTGCCTGCTGGGCCTAGAGACCCAAGCTACTCCCACTGATGATGCCCAACATGGCCGAAACATGTTTGGGGATGCTTGTGGTCTCGTGCAGAAGGGATGTGACCACGCAGTTTGGGCTGGACTACCCTTTTGGGGTGGGACCAAGCCTAATTTGCATATTGTCTTTCCCCTTCTGTAATGGCTTGGCAGGCAAAGAACGATGGTCTGGAGGGTTGCCCAGAGCAATGCCAGAGGTTAAGATTCATTCTAAACCTCCCAGCCATCACCTCTTCTGTTTTGCCATGAGCAGTGGGCTGCCAGGTGGGTGGATATTCTTCCCAAGGCAGACTTCCAGCTCCACCCCTAAACTACACACATGTACCCCATTCTGTGCTACGTCGCGGACGTTCAGCAAGCCTGGTGTGGCCACCCATCAGATCCCGCTGCTGGGTCATCTGCACCCAAGCGAAGGAAAGACTGTTGCACAGCGATGGACCAGCCTATAGCGAACTCTGGAGATTTCCCGGTAGGCCTCTGCGCCCTGGGCCTCTGTGCGATAACCTATTTTATTTCCACATTTTCCCATAGGAAAAGGGTTAGTCTTGCTGCAAATGGGCAATATGAGGCCACTTTATTTCCAGGGCTTCCTTTGGTTCCCAGTCCACCCCTGTTGATGTAGCTGTAGACCCTGGAGAGATATACACCTTGAAACATCTCTTCTGGTTCCCGTTAATGGCGTTAGCCTTTCCATATATTGTGACTAGTGACTTCCTTGATCCTTATTTCACAGTGTACACAAAGGCTATGTAATCACACTTGTTTATAAAAGGGCTAAATAAATAGAATGAAAGCCAGTGTGAGACTTGAAATACCTGTTTGACACTCAGCAATGATTCAGATCCAATACAGAAATAGGAAGCTAGGTCCTGCCATTTGAGGGAGTGTCCAGCTTCTCAGGGAGCAGTGTCAAGCCTTTTAAGCCATAGTGACCATCTTCGAAATGTGGCCACACCGACCTTCTAAGGCAGGGCTCTGCAGCCTTTGGCTTACCAGATGTTTTAGAGTACAACTCCCATCCGCTCTAGCCAGCATAGTCAATGGTGAAGGTTCATAGGAGTCGTCGTCCAAAACATCTGGAGAGCCGCAGGTTGCTCTAAGGGAACCAGCCAAAGCCCTGGACTAGAGTGGATAGCGACCAGACTGCAAGGGGATGAGCCCCCCAGCTGCTGAGGTAGCAGAGATGGCAAGCAGGGCAGTAGTTATAGAGGAAGGCTAAAGAAAAGATCAACCAAGCACTTTAAGCACAAAAAGATGTTTGCTTGCTTGACAAGAAAACAACCTTCTATTTTCTTCCACATAATGCATGTCAAAAAATGTCTGTTTCAACAATGAAAAAAGCAGGCAACCTTGATTGACAATACAACCAACCCACGGGAGAATATACAGATATATCTCAAGCTGGCCGATCGTCATCTATCAATAGGACAACTAGCAATGCCTCCCCTGTTTCTTGCATTCTAACACATGCAGTGCTGCAATTATAATGGAAAAGCAAAACTATGAGTACCAGAATGCAAAGAAACAAACAGCACAGGATGCGCAACCCAACCCACTGCTGGCATGTGCATAGCTGCATTCTTTGTTTTTGATTTCGGGGCACTCGGGAGCGATTTTCACATCTAACACCTTACAAATACAAAAAGGGTCTGTCGGCCAGACGATGACAGTGCATGATGCAGCCGGAGAGCACCTGGATAAGGAAGCCTTGGATAGGGCCTTCCTGTGAGTCACAGGACCAAAGTTCACAAAGAGCTGAGAAGTCGTCAGGAAATCTTTAGAGCGAGCCACATAGAACTTCAAGGTACAAGCAACATCCAGCAGATGCAGTGAGCGTTCAGCAGCCGAAACAGGACTAGAGAAGAAGACTGAAAGTACTAAAGGTTTGTTAAGGTGGAACACAGATGAAACTTTCAGCATGAAGGAAGGGTGAGTGCAGAGCACCACCCTAACAGGTTGCAACAATAAGTAGGGGGCTTGGCAGAAAAGAGCCTGAATTTTGCTGATCCGTCTGACTGAAGTACTCACCACTAGGAACGCGGCCTTCCATGAAAGAAACTTGACAGGGCACGATGTAAGGTTCAAATGAAGGTCCCATGAGCTTTGTGAGGGCAACATTAAGTTCCCATGCCAGGGCCGGAGCTTTCACTGGAGGGAAAGACCTCAAGAGGCATTTAATGAATTATTTGACCCGTCTGTGAGACCATAACGATGGCTTTGTAGGTGAATGGGTGTACCGTGAAATGGCTGCCAGATGCACTTGAGGGAGGTGTGGGCCAAACCACACTTGGCCAGTGGGAGCAGGTACAGCAAGAGCTGCGGTGCAGAAACATACAGCGGCGTGATGCCCTGCATCCTGCACCACACTGTGAAGAGTTTCCATTTGTGACTGTAGCATGATAGAGTAGAGGGCTCTCTGGCCTTGGCAAGAACAGCTTTGCATTCCACTAGAGGAGCCGGGCTGCGAGGTTCATTGAAGCTCGATAGTGAAGTAGGATGGTTCCGCTTTCTCTGGAGAGCAGGTGGGGAAGAGGAGGCAGCCTGATGGCCGGCACTACTGGCACACACAGCAGGTCTGGCTGGGTACCATATCAGGCAGGACCATGCTGGGGCGATGAGTATCATCTTGCAGATGCATCGCTTCAATATGCTACAACTCATAGCAGAAAGGGAATTGGAGGAAAAGCATACAGGAACTGACCCGCCCATCTGAGTGAGAAGACGTCCCCCAAGGTCCCCAGTTGAGGTAACCTGCTGGTGAACTGCTTGCATTTCGATTTAGCTGCAATGTTATGTTATGTTATGTTATGTTATGTTATGTTATGTTATGTTATGTTATGTTATGTTAAAGGATATTTATACTGTGCACTATCACCACCGTAGTGGTACCCTGATGCTCTGGCAGATCTGAGAATGGAAGAGGGTGGGATGGGTTACTAAGGTTCAGAGGGAAAAAGAGCAAGAGAGCTGTGATGTGCTGTTGGCAGCCTCAGTTCGGTTAACACCATTCGCTGAGCTTAGGTGTGCTTTTCGTTTGGTAGCCGGCGTCGGTTGTTGTGCGAGGCTATGTGTGTTATGTTTTGTTGCTGCAATATAGTGAAGTGTGTGCGGTTTGTAGTGGTTTGGAGTTGTGGTTGTGTTTGTGTAGAGTGTGAGAATTGTATGCAGAGGGGAGAGATTGTTTAGTGGGGTTGGTTAGTGGCAACGCTATTTAGAGGCGACACATGCTAGTCTTCAAAATTCTGTCTAGATGTGGTGCAATGCTAATCTTTATAATTCTATCTAGATGTGACGCAAACTAATCTTTACAATTCTATTTGTATGTGATTTAAGCTAGTATTGCAAGTACGTCTAATTGTGAGGCAATGCTAATCCTCCCAATTCTGTCTAGATGTGAAGCAAGCTAGTATTACAATTCTGTCTAGATGTGACGCAATGCTAATCTTTACAATTCTGTCTAGCTGTGACGCGAGCAGATGTTTACAATTCTGTCTGGATGTGACGTGAGTTAGTATTACAATTTTGTCTAGATCTGAAGCAATGCCAGTCTTCACAAATTCTGTCTGTGATTTGAGTTAATCTCACAATTCTGTTTCGATATGATGCAAACTAGTATTACAATTCTGTCTAGATGTGGCGAAATGCTAATCTTCACAATTTTGTCTGGATATGACGCAATGCTAATCTTCACAATTCTGTCTGGATGTGACGAAATACTGATCTTCACAATTCTTTCTAGATGTGATGCAATGATAGTCTTTACAATGCTGTTTAGATGCGACATGAGCTATTATTACAATTCTCTCTAGATGTGACGGAGGCTAATCTTCACAATTCTGTCTGGGTATGACGCAGGCTACTATTACAGTTCTGTCTAGATATGACACAATGCTAATCTTTCCAAATCTGTTTAGATGTGGTGCAAGCTGAAATTCCCAAGTCTGTCTAGATGCGACGCAAGCTTATCTTTACAATCCTGTCTAGGTGTGGTGCTAGATGACATTCACATTTCTGTCTTGATGTGACGCAAGCTGATATTCATAATTCTGTGTAGCTATGATGCAAGCTAGTATTACAGCTCTGTCTAGATATCATGCAAGCTAATTTTCATAGTTCTGTCTGGATATGACACAAGCTGGTGTTGTACTAATGTCTAGATATGATGCTAGCTAATCTTCCCAATTCTGTCCAGAAATGATGCCCGCTAGTATTATGGTTCTTTCTAGATATGATGCAAGGTAATCTTGAAAATTAGGTCTAGATATGACACAAGCTAGTATCACAGTTCTGTCTAGATATGACATAATGCTAATCTCCGCAATTTCGTCTAATTGTGATGCTGGTTCATATCTGCAATTTTAGCCTACCTAGTGGAGAGATATTGCTCGCTAATAGTTATCTTGATGTGAGAGATCTGGCATAATCAGTCTATCTGGCACAAACAGGGTGA
This sequence comes from Ambystoma mexicanum, assembly GCF_040938575.1. NCBI lineage: Eukaryota > Metazoa > Chordata > Amphibia > Caudata > Ambystomatidae > Ambystoma > Ambystoma mexicanum. Next base: position 695,150,755 of record NC_090938.1, on the reverse strand, counting down.
ATGTGAAATGCTGCTGTCTAGCACAGTCAGGCTATCTGGCACAATCAGGCTAAATGTGAAATGCTGCTATCTGGCACAATCAGGCTAGCTGGCACAATCGGGCTAAATGTGAAATAGTGCTATCTTGCAAAACCAGGCTGTCTGGTACGTTCAGGTTATCTGGGACAATTAGGCTCAGTTTTATGTTATGTTATGTTAAAGGATATTTATACCTTGCACTATCAATGCCGGAGGGGTCCCCTGGTGCTCTGGCGGATGTGAAAGTTAAGAGGGCAGGATCGGTTGGTGGGTGTAGCGGGATAAAGGTAGATCGAGATTAGAGGTGTTCTGTTCATAGCTTCAGTTAGGTTAGCGCCGTTCGTTGAGGATGGGTGCAGTTTTCAGATCCGTGGGCTCCCATGCGCTGTTGTGCGATAATATATATGGGTTGTTTGTTTTTGCAGTGCAGTGAAATGCTTCCGATTTGGGTTGCAGGGGAGTGGTTGTGTTTGTTTAGCATTTGAGGGGCGTGTGCCAAGAGTTGAGGTTTTAGTGGTTGGGTTAGTGAAGTTATGTCATGCTTTCGGGTGCCTGTCTTGTGTTCCTGTCTATGGTCTTGCTGTCTACTGGAGCATTCCCCTATGGTTCATTCACCCAGTTCAGCATGAGGCAGCAGCCTATATCTGAGGCTGTCTAGTGCTCTGTGGGAGGGACAGGAGGTGAGGGCCTCCTCTACCCAGGTTTGAGATTTCTACAGTTATCAGTTGTTTTTTGGCAGTGAGAATGCGCTGTCTAGCATCGTCTCCCTTTGTTCCTAGGGGGCCGTCCCCTCCCTATGAGTTCTAAGCACTCCGTTTCCTGTCGGGTGTTAGTTAGCATTTAATACTTCTTTGTCTCTAGCGGTGGTCCCATCCCTTGGATTTAGCCTGGTGAAGGGGCTTGGGTTTGGAGGTACCGGATTCATTTTGGTTCTGTGGTGAAGAGCAAGGTTTTTAGTAGTTTTCTGAATTTTAGGTGGTCCTTTGTATTTCGGATGTCTTTCGGGAGGGTGTTCCAGGTTTTTGCTGCCAGATGAGAGAAGGAGGATCCGCCTAGCTTTTTTCTGTAAGGCTTTGGTTCAAGGCAGATATCATTGCATGATCTGAGTGTTCTGGTCGGTTGGTAAATGGTTATTTTCTTTTGTAGTAATTCTGCTCCTTGGCCGTGGATTGCTCTGTGCTTTATACACATTGTTTTGAACGTGATTCGTTGTTTGACTGGAAGCCAGTGTAACATTTTCAGTGCTGGGATGATTTGGTCTCTTCGTGATAGTTTGAGGAGGAGTCTGGCCGCTGCGTTTTGGATACGTTGCAGTTTCTTCAGTAAGTTTTCTGGCATTCCGAGGTAGAGGATATTGGCGTAGTCCATTTTTGACATGATGAGGGCAATGATTGCCAGTGTCTTATCGGTGAAGGACATTAAAGATAGGATTCTTTTGACCAAGTTTAGGAAGAAAAACATTTCTTGATTATTGCATTTACTTGTGGTTCTAATGTTAGCACCTTGCCCGTTAAGATTCCCAGGTTTTTGACTATTTTCAATGGTGTGGGTGCTGTTCCTAGTTCTGTGGGCCATGGGACATACGTGTTATTTTCAAGGCTTGTGGATACAATCATGATTTCTGTCTTGCCTGGGTTGAGTTTTAGGCTGTTTGTGTTCATCCAGTCGTTGAGTTCTTTGAGACATTCTACCAGCGTTGTGTTCTCTTCTTGTGTATCTTCGATTTTATTGATGATTTGTGTGTTGTCTGTGTAGTTGTAGCACATAAGGTTGTGTTTTTTAATGATCTTGATTAGCGGAGCCAGGTGGATGTGGAACAACAGTGGGGATAGGGATGATCCTTGTGGCACTCCACAGTCGATGTCCCATGAAGCGGTTTTCAAGGGTTTTATCCAGACAGTTTCCAATCTATTTGTTGGGAATGATTTTATTCAGAGCAGGGCTAAGTCTGTTATTCCTGTTTCTTCTATTCTCTTGATGAGGATGTCATGGTTGTCTGTGTCGAAAGCTGCGGAGATGTTGAGTAGAATTAGGACAGAGTTTGTGCCAGAGTCTGTATTTGTCTTTAGGTCATCCCCGATAGACAGGAGTGCTGTTTCTATCCCCCTAATGGGTCTAAAGCCGACTTGCGCTGGTCCAGCAGCTGGTGTTTTTCTACGTGTTCTTGTGTTAGTTTGTAGATGTAGGTTTATAGTAGTTTTGCTGGGTAGGGAATGTTTGAAATCAGTCTGTAGCAGGGTCTTCCACGTTTCCACCTGTGCCCTTGAGTAGTGGTTTAATGTGCACCGATTTGAATGATTGCGGTACTTTCCCTGTTGTGAGTGACAGGTTAAAAAGGTTTCAGTAGTGTTCCAGTGGTGCGCTGTGAGTGAGGATGGATTTGCAAATGTCTGGTGGGCAGGGGTCCATGGGTGATCCTGCTTTATTGCTATGGCTTACCAGTTTGACAAATGTCTCTACTGGTATTTGTGGGAAGTTTTGGAGTTTATACTGTGCTTCCTTGTTTGGCGGAATTGGTTGTGCCTTTGGGTTGACCACTCTGCTTTGTATAATTTGATGGATATCCCTGAATATTTTTTTTTAAGTGGTCTTCTAAGTCGTTGCATAGTTTCCTGGAAGGTACCTGTGTGTTGTTGCATCCCGGTGGGTTTCTCATTTAATTTATGATGTTGAACAGTTTTTTTTGGGTGTTAGTGGCTTTGGTGATTCTGCTGTCGTACTGTTTCTTTTTGGCTTTTTGAATTACCTTTTTGTAAGATCGGATCTGTCACTGGAATTGTGCTCTCTTGGTTTGATCATATTCTCTCCTCGATTCCAGTTCAAGTTTCTTGTTGTTCTTTTTCATGGTGCGGAGTATTGGGGTAAACTATTTTGCCATTGCTCTCTTTCGTGACGGGTTGAAAGGTTCTTCAGGGGAGATGCCGTCAATTGTTTCAGTGATCCATTTATGAAGTAGCTCTGTTTTTCCGTCGAGGTCAGCTTCATCCAGGTTAGTGGTAGTTGGTTTTGTGAGTTTCAAGTTGTTCTATTAAGCTGTTCGCTGTGAAGGCTTTCCAGTTTCATTTAGCGATAGTTGGGAGTTTATCGGGCTGCTTGGCTGCTTTAGTTGGTAGCATGAGCACAAACGGGATGATGAGGTGGTCGTGCAAGTGTATCTTTATTGGTGGTGTGGTGGCAATAAGATTTTTGCTGGCAAAGATTGCCTCAAGTGTATGTCTGTTTTTTTGTGCTGGTCCTTTGACCAACTTTCATAGTTTCATGGCTTTTAGTTGTTCGATTTGGAATTTTTGTTCATGTTGGATCTATGTTGGTGATGCCTTCTATGAAGTTGTCAATGAAAGTTGCATCATATGTCGGTGGTCTGTAAATCAGTATGAATTTTATGTTTGTGTTTGGGTTTACTTCCGGGAGAAAAACCATTGATTCACAGTTTTTGATGTTTAGTGGTTCATCTGTTTTTATTTTCAGGTGTTCCTTGAAAGCTATTGCAAGACCTCCTTTTTTCCTTTTCTGTTTAACTGTATGCACTTGAAGTTGTCGGGTAGGCAGCTGTGATTTTGTAGTTGTCATCCAACCATGTTTCTGTGATGAATAGGACGTTGATACCGTCTTCGCAGAGCAGGTTGTATATCTCTATGTCGTGTTTTGACATTGACCTTGTGTTGATTTGGTTGCAGTGTATTTTTGTGGCTTTGTTTTGTTTGTCTTTTAATATCGGTTTTGTCTGGTGGTTGCTGCATTGGTTTGCTCCCATTTTGCTCTCAGTGTTTGATGGTGGTTCAGTCGCGTCTGTGTTGTTCGTTGAGTAGGTCTTCTAGGTTAAGTATTGGGTTCTTGTTTTCTTCAGGTTCCTCGCCAATATTTTGCTGTAGTTTAAGGAGGTGTCTTCGTGTTTTTGAGATAAATGTGGTGAGTGTGTTGATTTTGTTCATATTCCTTCTGGGTCTTTCTGTTTGTTTTCTGCGTGGCTCCATTTTGTTGTTGGTCCGTCTCACTACGTTGGTGGAATTGACTTGTTCCGGTGAGTTGTTGGTCGCGAGTTATGGTGTTAAGTATAGAGATTGTTCTCTTCTTTTGGCGTTTGTTCAGTTGTTGACCGTGTTTGTGTGGGGGGGAGGGGTGTTCCATGTTTGTGCTTATGTGGTGTTGTTCCATTTGGTTCATTCCTATGCCTGGTTGTCTTTCATGTGTTCCCGCTCGCTTTCGTGGCATGTTGCGCTCTTTAGCGGTAGGTTGTTTTAGGCGTTTCTTTGTGTTTGGGTTGTCAGTGTTGCGATCTTTTGGGTTTCGTTGCTTTTTACGCTTGTTTGCCTTTAGCTTTCTTTTTTGGTTGCAGGGGCTGTAGTCCACATGCAACGCTTTCCTGGTTGGATTGTGGCATTTCTTGGCTTCCTTACATTTGCGATTGTATGCATAATGGTTTAGCGTTGGGTGGTTTTATGGCTTGGTATATCGGGTGGTTATGGGAGAGGGTTTGAAGGCTGTTGGGGCCAGTAGCTGGGGGGTCCTTGCCTTACTGTTGGATTTACTAGGGGAGGTCCAGAGAGGTCCTAGACTTGATGGATCCAAGGTTCATTGTTGGGGTTTATGTTATGTTATGTTATGTTATGTTATGTTATGTTATGTTATGTTATGTTATGTTATGTTATGTTATGTTATGTTAAATTAATTTATTGACCACACATACGCCCAAAGGCATCTTGGGGCTGATTGCATGAAGGGATTTCCGTGTTAGAATGCGGCTAGAACAATAGGGTTTTCAACATCCGACGGAAGGTGAGATGATCCTCAGTCCTGCGAAGGGCGATGGGCAGAGCATTCAGGCTTTAGCAGCAGCCACAGAGAAAGCCCACCCACCTGTCCATGAGTGTCTGTTCCAGGGAACCGCCACCAGCAGGACAGATTGAGAATGCAAAGCGCGTGTGGAGGCATATGGCACACATTTCTCCTGGAGGTATTCCGCCCCCATGCCGTAAAAGGCATGATGTGCAATGCACATGGCCCTAAAGATAATGCGACTTTCAACGGGAAGCCAGTGGAGCTACTTAACAATGGAGACATATGGGCTCCAAAGGGGGGGAGGTGAAAAATAGATCTGACAGCAGCATTTTTGAGTAACTGAAGCCGGTAAATCAGATAGCGAGGTTGTGCCAAGTAAAGAGAGTTGCAATAGTCAAGCCCACTCAAGACCAATGCAGCCACCACCAGAGCCTGGCACTCCACAGGGATAAAGAGAAAAATCTTTCACAGAATCCAGAGCTTAAAATGACCAGTTTTGCAAACTGCCACCACCTGCTCAACCATAGCAATGGATGCAGAGATTTTAACCCCCAAGTTCTTGACCGACGAGGTAGGCACGGGCAGAGTGCCAGGAGAAGTGGGCCAGAACTCTGCAGTCCTGGAACGGAGGGTAGAAATGGTCCCAATGACCATCACCTCGGTTTTACTTCCAGTGAGTTTTAGCCAGTTAGTTCTCATCCAAGCTCCTATCCTCAAGGCACTTTCTAAACCAGACCACTGTATCAGCTTGAGTAAGGTCAAGGCGGACCAAGAGTTGGGTATCGTCTGCGTACGAATAGTAGCGAAAACCATGAGACAAGATGAGGAGCAGAAGAGGCCTAATATAGACATTAAACAAAATGGGGGACAATGCAGATCCCTGGGGGACACCACAGAAAAGTGAGACCAAGCTGGAACAAAAAGGGGGAAGAGAAACTGATTGAAAAAGATTGGCCAGGAAAGTCACAAACCATTCAAGAACTCGGCCAGACAGACCAGCGTCTGAAATGCGGGAGTTCAGGGTAGGGTGGTCAACCGTGTCGAAAGGCTGAAAGAACCATTAACAAAACCGCTCCGACACCTCCCTGATCCACCAGGCAGCACAAGGTCGTCCAGAACTGAGTTCAAGACTAATTCAGTGCCTCTCCCAGACCGGAACCCAGACTGAAATTAATCAAAATGATGAGAGGATTCCAAGAAGGTGGAAAGGGGGAGGGAGACCAGTGATTCCAGGACCTTCATCAAGAAAGGGAGATTGGATAATAATTGCCAACACTTCGGGATCTAAGGAGGGCTTCCTTAACAACAGAATCACCAGGGCATGCTTAAGTGCTGGCAGAATCACACCACTTGTAAATGAGGCATTTACAGCAGCAGTGATATGAGCAATCAGATTCCCCGAGGCTTCCTTCAGAAGGGCCAAAGGAATGGCATCCGCAGAGGAGGCTGATTTCAGGTGCTGAATAGTCTCCAGGACATCTATATCAGAAAACGTAGGGAACGTAGGCCACAGCCCCTAAGCAGGAGGAGGCTCAGCAGGGGCTGTTTGACAAGGTAGCTGCAGTAGCTCCCTATTAATATCATCCTGAATGGTGGCAATTCTTGTCAAAAAAACGAGGAGAGACAGTCACACAGAGCCTGTGACGGTGGCACCTGAGCTTGAGCCTTCTCAGGGGTGGATAAAGACTGGACAAGATCAAAAAGGTCCTTAGGTTTGTTGAGGGCGCCCTGTACCTTATGAGCAAAGAAGGATGTTTTTATCATTGATAACTGCTTTAATGATAGGCAGTAAGAGAGCAGCGAAAAATTGATTTGGCCTCAGAGGAGTAGGTCCCCATTTTCTCTCAGCTTGTCTACAACACAGTTTACCAACTCTAAGTTCCTCTGAGAACCAAAGCTCCAAGGGGTGATTTCTTTGCTTACATAGTCTAAGTGGAGCCAGTAAATCAGCAGTCACTCTAAACAAGGCATCCAGAGTGTCTAAAGAGCAGTCAACTACCTGCCCACAGTGAGCTTTCATGGAAGTTATGAGCTCAGGGTTAGACACCCGGTGCCAACTATGCTTGAGAATAGGTGGTCTCACCAGGGGCAGAGAGGGTGCCCTGCAAAGGATTGAGAATGGCACCAGGAAATGATCAGACCATATTACTGGGCTGGGAGAGGCAGTGATGATAGATGCCGCAGGGGCAAAAATCAGATTCCAAACATTTCCCCTTTGGTGGATAGGTTCTACCACCCACTGTGGGAGACCTAGGTCAAGCATAAGAGCCATACAGTTGGCCACTTGCTCAGCAGTGTTAGAGTTTACCGGAAGATTGAGGTTGTCCACAATTAAGACGTCAGGGTATATAATACCAGACCAGGAAATTCTGCATAGAACACACTGTCGGCCCCAGGGGGTCGATATACCACCAAGATTGTAAGGGTCGAAGTGGGAGAAACAGTGATGAGGGCTAGTAAGCATTCCATTTTCAGAGACGAGCGGGTATTGAGTAACCCACACTGGAAGTCAACATCCAGTTTAACTTGCAGAGTTAAAAGGGGTTTAATAAAAACCTGTGGGCTATATAGTATTAGGAGGCGCCAAAGATAGTAGATTGCTGCGCCGCAGTACAATCTTTTACAAAGTATGCAATCATAAAGGAGTCTCTTTAAGGGTTTATCTAGGGTTAGATATAGCAGTCAATGAGAAAGACCATTTTATTTTTTTATTTCTTTCTGGACAGTGGGGAGAAGGCCTAAGTTTCTGAGCACAGTAGTTAAAGAGATAGTGACACTCCAGGATCCGAGTTTTCTCAGTAGTTGAACTATGGCTATCAGGCACAGTCGGGCTACCCAGTACAGGTCAGGCTAGATGGCAAATGCATTTCTTTGGGTCAGTCTGGCTAATGTTGAGGTAGGCTCTCTGGATCAATCAGTATGAATGAAAGATGAGGCTATCCGGCACAAATGAGGCTACCTGGCAGAAATCCAGCTAGGTGTGGAATGCTGCTATCTGGCTCTATCAGGCTAAATGTGAAATGCTGCTATCTGGCACAATGAGGTTTTCTGGCACAATCAGGCTATCTGGCACAATCATGCAATTTCCGGACAACCCCACTGGTGGAACCGACGGGTTACTAGGTCCTGCTGGAACTCCCATTCGTGATTGGATCAAAGCTCCCTGCTGAGGGCATACACTATGGTGGTCTTTATACCTGCTAGATGAAAGGGTATGAGTAACATGTTCTGATGGATCGGCCAGTGCCATAGGGTTTGCACCTCCAACGACAGAGCAGGGGATCGGGTCCCACCCTGCTTCCTGATGTAGAACATTGTGGTACTGTTGTCTGTGAAAATCCTCACCACTCGACCCTTCAGCATTGGCAAGAACGACTTGAGAACCCAGAACACGGCCCGAAGCGCCAACACATTGATGTGTAGATCCTTTTCCTTCACCAGCCAAAGGCCTCTGGCATGGGACTGCCCAGTGAGGGTCCCCCATCCATCCAGCGAGGCATCCATGGTGACTGTTTCCTGAAAAGGAGGGGTTTGGAATGGGGAACCTTGCGTAAGGTAAGAGCCAAACCCCCACCATTGGATGGCTTGTCTGAATTCCAGGTTGAGCTTCAACTTGTCTGACCAATTGCCCTTGGCCTGATATACCCTGCAGTCCAGAAACTCCTGGAGAGGCCTCATCTGCAGCTTACAGAACAGGATCAGATGTATACAGGAGGACATCATGCTGTGAGAAACCTGAGGGTGTCTCACATACCGGTCCCGGGGATTTGTCGTCCAGGTGGCCAGGACACGGCCATTGCTATTGGATCCTGTTCCAGGTGTGGACTAGTGTGGGAGGATCATTTGGACAAGGGGGATTCAGGGAGTGGAAGTGGGACACCGAGGGTTGAGACATGGTATCCCCTTTCCTGTAACACCTTTTCCCCATTCTACCCTGTAGGATATTTGGAAGCTCTCCCCTCTTCACTTTTCCCACACACTTTGTTACACGGTAACAGATAACAGACTAACACCAGTGCCGTTTACCTCATATGTCCCAATACACGGGTCAGGCAGAGTCAGGCAATTGATAATAATCATGCACACCTGACAGCCCTTTACCTTCCCCACAGGGATAAAAGGCGGAGCATGAAAGCACACTTTGAGCAAGGCTGAACGCACGAGGAGGCAGCTACACCAAACTGGCAGTTCAAACAGAGGAGAAAAGCGGTGAGACCTGGAAAGACGACGAAGGGGGAGTTGCCCTGGCCCTTTTCACCTCAGACATCCGAAGCCTCTGAAAAGGGAAATTATAAAACCGGGAGCTACAGCTGTCGTGTGAAGCAGCAGACGTCAATGGTACACGTGGGACTCCCACTTTGAGTAGGCACGCGTAGAGGCACGCTGGCTACCGTGGTACTATCCTTGACTCCAGAGAACAAAGAAGCCAACGGGTTCAGCACAGCCAGTGAGTCGGAGGACGCTGATAATAAACTGAGCTGTGTTGAGCCCAAGGTTGCAAGTGACAACTTTTTTAATGCAAGGAAGCCGAAAGAGAAATAAGTTGTGTTTTTGTTTGAACTTTAAAGAAAGGCCAGTTGAGGTCCAGGTGCAGAGGTGTTTGGCATCACGTGGGCGCTCATTCGAACGACTCTGACCAGGACCTGTTTATAAACTACAAGAACCAGAAGCCCTATGAAGGGGTGGCATGAGGCGTCATAGCGGTCGTCTGAGGGTGAGCTCAAATCCCTTCGACATTCGAAAGTCTATGACCCGTGGTCAGAGGAAAGCTAGGGGAAGGGAACTCAGCTTTCTGAGAAGGTTGTGAACTGTGAATTAGGGCAAGTGTAAACCCGACAGAGGGATGCCGTGAGAAAGCTAGGAGAAGGAAAACCTTGCTTTCTGATGAAATTGAGCAATGCATGAACTGTGTTAAAATACATGAACTGTGTTAGAGAAAGGCGGTAGTAAACCCGATGGAGGGAGGCCCAAACTGCGAGAAGCATCCCAGCCAGATAGAGGGAGATCCTAGGAGAAAAGGCAAAGGGGATCCAAGCCCAGAAGAGGTAGATCCTAGGGGTGAGAGGCAATCACCCAGGGTGCAAGATCACAGAGAGAACTTTTGTTTATTCGATTATTTTGCATCAAGAGTCATATACCCGTGAACATTGTGTTGACAAGAGTAAACCCGGTCAAGGGTTGTCTGCAGTGGGGAATTGTTTAAAAGAACATTTGACTCATACCAGCAGGGCTTTAAGTGGGCTGGGGCCTGCCGGGGCTGGGCCCTGACAGGCTCCAAAATTTCATTTTGAGGCGGGACCCTGCCGATGCCCACTAATCACCCCTAGAAGCCCCGGCAACTACACAAAAAGGCTTTTTTTTCGACATCATGAAGCTCTCGCTCGTGTGCGAGTGCTTCAGGCTTCAGAAAAAAATGCCTTTCAGCCATAATGGTGGCGCCACACCTACAAGGCATCTCTTTAAGCAAGAGATGCCGTGGGCCGGCGCCACCATTATGGAGAAAACATGAGACCGCTTGAAGCAATGGCCTTGCTTTCTAAATACTGAAACTCCCGCGGATTCACAGGAGTTTCAGTCTTTAGGAAAAAGGCCTCTGCTTCCAGTGGCCTCACCCTTTCAGCCTCAATGGTGACGCTGTCCCTCCCCAGCTGGCGAGGGGCAGCGCCACCATTAAGGCTGAATAGGCAAGGCACTGGCCCCTGCCAGGCAAGCCTATAGAAAATAAATGCAGAGATCAGCACCCTCTCCCCCAAGGGGAGAGGGTGCTGATCTCTACAAAAGGCTGCCTGGCAGATGTGCCAGGAGCCCATTGAGCCGAGGCTCGTCAGGGGGGCATGACCTAATGAGCCAGCAGGACCCCCACCGTTAGGCCACGCCTCCTTGATGAGCCCCGGCTCATTTTGTAAAGCCACTTAAGGCACTGCATACAGGCAACATTTGAAAGGCTGTAGTGAACCCGACAGAGGGAGGCCCAAGTTGCAAGAAGGATCTGAGTGCGACGGAGGGAGATACAAGGGGCAAAGGGCAATTGCCCAAGATACAAGAAGTACCGAAGTAACTTTTTGCTTATCTGTTTTGTTTCTTTGAATCAGCCAGCATTCTAAGGCAAGAGACTTTTGCAAGAAGGAGATTTAACCTCTGAAGGTTTTGATATCATTGAACTGAACTGTGAACCTTGTGCTGATGAGGCTAAGGAGTGTGCTGTGCTTGAGAGTTCCGCCTTGTACCGTGCTTCAGACGTGGGGAAGCGAGACCCAGCCATACCATCCTGACTTTTCCTTTGGTGAATACTTCTTTCTTTTCTGGTGAACATTATCCCACACTCTTTTTGTAATTTAGCAGTAAGGAATTGACAATAGTTTTTGTTTTAGTATTGGCCCTTTTGATTTTCAAGACGCCACAAGGACAGTCTTATTATTATTTGATGGTTGTAGCTTGCTCCCAGCTTAGATTTAGGTTTAGATTAGGCATTTATCTCACCCATTATAAAGTTCAATAAACACCCTTGAACTGTGATCACTTGTGTCTGCCTTTACTGTTGCCACCATGCGTTCCTTACAATGCCCAGCATCGACTTGATTACTAGGAAGGTTACTGATTTGATGTTGGACAGACAATGCACCTTCCCGTGGATGGCCAGCACCCGCTCTTTCAAGGGCAAAGCTAAAGACGCCACTATGTCGAGACGTGCCCCCAGAAAACGAATGTCCTTTGATGGCGTTATGCAGGCTTTCTGGTGATTAATAGAGAATCAGAGCTCTGTAAGGTTGTGTATGGTCTCCTGTGTGTGCTGCCCTGCCAGGCTACAAGAACGTTACCGGATGAGCCAGTCGTCTAGGTAGGAGTAGACATGTATGCCCTTAAGACGTAGATGAGCTTCCACCCGGACCAAACACTTCGTGAACACCCTTGGTGCCAATTTCAGTGCGAAGAGCAGCGCTTTGAACTTGTAGTGATTCCCCAGAACTACGAAGTGAAGGAATTTCAAATGTTTTGGATGAATGTAGACGTGAAAGTAGGCATCTTGCAGATCGAGAGTTGTCATGAAGTCCCCTTCCTTCAATTGGCCAAGCACTTGCTGCAATGTGACCATCCTGAACCTTTTGGACCTCAGGCATTTGTTATGGCGTCATAAATCCAGGATTGGGTGCCACCCCATGACTTTTTTCGGACTAGAAAGTATCTGGTGTAAGCTCAGCAGCCCCCAAGTTGCAGCAGGATGTGTTCTATTGCACTCTTTACTAGCAAGAAACGCACTTCCCAGTGCAGCTGGGGAGTGTGTTGTTCCCTCGCTAGAGGTGGAATACGAGGGTACTTGCGTTCAAATTACAGCGTATGCCCTTTCTGCAGAATGTCCAGCACCCATTCGTCTGTGGTGATGGTTTTTCAGGCATCGACAAAATTTGACAGGCACCCTCCCACTGTGGTGCGAAAATGGGGTCCCGGTCCTGCGCCAAGTCAGGCCTTCTTGGTTGTTTGGGACTTTCCTTGTGGGTGCCGACGGCACTGAGAGCCTCCACCAAAGTCCTGGGGCCAAACTCTGTATGATTCCTGCACCATGGAGCAGGAAGGCTGGTGGTAGGAAGTGGATGCGCATCACTTTGGACATCTTCCAAAAGTACTCCTGGAGGACCGAAAGGAAGAAGAGCGGCGCTTCTGTAGGGTTTCTAGGGCCCTTGCCATCTCTGTGTCCTTTTTGAGGACCTGCAGCGTTTCATTCACCGCCTTTCTGAAGAGATTATCACAGTTGAAAGGCATATCCACTACCTTGGCTTGAAAGAAAGGCCTAAAATTGGCAGCCTTCAGCCAACCATGACGCCTCAGCGCTACGCCATTCTCCATTTGGCGGAAGTATGAATCTGCAACATCCATAGCCACAGTGATGGCATGAACAGAGTCCACCTCCCCCTCCTGAAATAGTGCTGGCGCTTCCATCCTCTTGTCATCCAGCAAGAATTCCAGGAGTGGGCCTGGTTTAAACTACAACTCCCTATCATACCGGGCCAGGATGACTAGAGCGTTGGCAGTCTTGATGGTCGACGCTGCATTATATATGATGCACTTCCCTGACGCATCTGGCTTCTTCCCTTCTTGGTCCGGTGGATTTGGAGGATGGCTTTGCCAACCGCTTGCTCGCTGAGGCTTAAACCACTGAATCCAGGGATGGCTGTGAGCGGAGACATTTGGAGGCTGAGTCTGGAACCCTGTGTTTTTCATTAGCCGGTCTTGCTTCCCTGGTGCAGAGCTTGGGGGCTTCATTAAGGCCAGGCCCTCTTCCCATACCTCGTAGAGCAATGGGACAGATAACATTGTCTACCTGGTTGACGCCCATCTCTTGTAGAGGAAACATTCTTTCCTCTTCTCCTCTGGTACCAAATTAAATAGGCAAGATAACCTCGCCATCATGGAATGGAATGCCCGAACTTCATCTGGAGGTGAAGCTCTGCGGGTCACATCCGCACCAACTGGCTTCCCATCAGCTGGGAAGTCATTGAAGTCATCTGTGTCCGTTGTGCCAGTGTCAGTGTTTGTTGCTGTTTCCGTCAGTGTGTGTCGCATAGTCTGGCGGTGTTGGGACAGGCGGTGGTGACAGGTGTTGCCTTGGAGTAGCCGAGCAATGCCTGTGTGGAGGCCTTGAAGGGCTGTACATAGGGCCACTCCCTGACAGGCCTGCTAGGTATCTCTGATACCAGAGAACTGAGCACCGTGAAGATGTCATGGGACATATCTCTTGGAATGCAGAGGGACCCCTCGACCCGCCGGGGGAATGCTGGTGTGCCTCAAGAGGCTTGTCTGCCTTGGTGAATCCACGCCTATAGGGCTGTATCCATCTGCATCCAAGCCAACATGCTGTATTGTTGTCGTCAGAGCTAGTATACACGGGCAAAGGACCACCTGAGCTCTCTGTCCGCTGGACTACTGGTCTAGCCACCTCCCTCAGGGCTACAGACATGACCAGCGCCTTCCCTGACTGGGTAGTGGTGGTCGATGAAGCTGTAGTTGTGGGTCTTAGAGGCAGCGAAACCCTTGGTGTAGGCTTTGACAGTGGCTTCTCCTTGCTTGTCGACGAGCTGGTCATTGACGAGGCAGTCGCTGACGAGGCCGTTGATGGAGGCGCCGTTGACAAAGATGAGCCCACTGGAGCCGATGACTAAGCAACCGTCGATGGTGGTTTGGTTGACGTAGGCGCGGCCGTAGATGGCAGGCTTGTAGTCGTTGATGAAGCTGTAGAAGTGGGCTTCACCAAGGGCTTCGAAGAGGGTTCCTTTCGGGAGTGCTTCTTCGGTTTCTCTCATGAGGAAACACTATGCTTTGAGGACTTTACACCGGCCACTGGCAAGCTCACCATGGACGGACAAGTTGACAGCGAGCACGTGTGCCCTGTACTAGGACCCACATCAGCAGCGTCGCTAGCCGGACCAACTGCCTGGCGCTTGGCTTTACTGGTGACCTCTGGGGGGTACCTCCTCGGCCGATCTGTTGGAGAGCTCTCTGGGGAGTGGCCTGATCTGGGCTTTGCTTGAGCCCTGTTTTCCTTCAACCACGTCACCAACTGTCGGTAGTGGTCCCTCTTAGTTTAGGCTGAAAAACTTCAGCAGATGTCGCATTGGTCCTCTTCGTGATCGGGATACAGACAGTAGAGACATCTTGTGTGCTTGTCCTCCATGTAGATGTTTCATAAGCCACATCGGGAGCAGAGCCTAATGAGACTTCTTCCTTTCTCTGACATGGCGAGGCGCGAATAGGCCTCGGAAGGCCTTTCCACGTTGACACGTAGTATAGATGTCAAAACTTGACTGGCAACTGAGCCCCCTTACCAGAGCAGATTAGTAGTTAGTAGTCTTCGAAATTTTCACAAAAACTGGATATTATCCGTAGAAAAAAATGTGATTTGTCCTAAAAAGCTCGGAGAGCAAAACTCGAGCACTCCCTGCACCGAAATGGGCAGTACAAATCTGAAGATGGCACCCGGGGGCGGGACTCCGGGAGACGACCATCATTGGATGGGTGCAATATGACCCGGTCTTCAGTGATTGGATATCAGGAGAAAGGCAGTATTCAAGCTTTTAAAACAATACTGTGTTTCTTTTCTTCTCGAGGATTGCCAGCCTGACGATGGGGAATATTCATGAGCATGTGAATCCATGCCAGACCCCGTGCTGGTGAACTCAAATTCTCCGATGTCACATGTGAGTACTCTATCTGGTCCATATTATCTTTTTATGTGCATTCTGGTACCAATAGTTCTGTGCTTAGAATGGATTAAGTATTGATGGGAAAAAAGGTGAGCAGAGGAGGTGGCGCTTTGGTTTTTAGCCAATGCACCTTTGCAGTTTTTGATCCGTAGGTCCAATGCTATTTGAACAGCAAAACTACCAGTCCCATAATGTAAAATGCTGGTGACTGAAAAACTACAAGTGGATGGAGGTCTCACAAATGTCATGGGACCACCTAGCAAAATCTAAAGCTGTGTAATGGAATTTGGTCCCCTCTCTGTAGGTCTCTCAGTCTGTCACATGTCACCTGAAAAATACTGCAACGGTCCTGGCTTCCATGCCAAAATCCCCCAGCCAATCTGCTATTTGAAGTCCCACATTTATAATGAAAAAATTAAGTCTATGAGCTGAAAATGTGACCAATAGAACATCTCAAATCTGACACTAGACCACACCGGCACGTCTGGAATCTCAGGGGTTCGGCTTCTAGATTGTAAGGGGGTACCCCCAGAAGTCTGTTAGAGCTGGAGCAGTTGGGAGAAGTCTGCAGCCACGTTGAGGCTCTCAAAAGAAGTCCCTGGGTGTCAGTCATCACCCATTAGGCAGGAGCTACCTTTGGGGAACCAGGAGCTAGTACATAAGATGCAAACTCTAATTTTCTGTTTATTATATACTATCCACTAAGCTTTAAATGTCCCTTAGGTGTGTCCTTAATTCTCTTGTATACACATTCTTAAACTTACACCGTTAATATCACATAGATATGTTTGTACGGCACCACTTGGCTGGGGAGTCAAAAGTAGCTCCTAGTAACTATTGGTTTCAAGCTAACCAGGCTCCCCGTGGCTACAACCAAAAGCTAAATAGCTCCCAGCTCCTGACCATTTCTAAATCTGGCTGCATGGCTATATTCATTAAACCTGGCTTAGGCTATTGCCAGCGCCCTTTCACTCTTTTATGAGACAGACGGTTTCGGCATATTTTTCGGAAATTAGATTAAGCGAGTGATGTTCGATGACAAAAAGGGCAATCATTTGTCATGATTGCTTTGCCTTCAGACTGATACTGTGCGACGAAACAATCTACATGATACTCGTTCTCCACATTGCTAGTTGGGAACTATCATCATTTTTACACTCTGGACGTTTCTGGGTGACATCCTTGGATTAGTTTATAGACCCGTTGACTGGGATCTGCTCTTCTCTGCTTCGCCATCATCATCATGGGAGATTGGGTCTAGCAGATAGCTGTGTGTGTTAAGCGAGCCTTCTGCAGGATATAGTACCAGAGATTAATATTAATATATGTGTATTTATTGAGCGCATACCTTGCTTCGGGAAGCAACGAAGTGATGTACAAGTCATAGCGGGAAGGGCATGTTGAGGGAAGCAGAGAAACAAGAGAGCGGGAGGGAGCAAGAGATCTATAAACAAGCAGGAAAGGAAACAGCGGGGAGCAGATCACACAGTCGCAGGTTAGGAAGGAAGCTGAAGGTGTGTGGCCCTTACTTGACACAATGCCCATTATTTTGTTGACCATGGGAGAATGAAACACCATGTTGGCCCTGCCAAGATTCAAGCATGTGATGTACAGGTCATACAACACTCTGCAGCAGGCCCTCAGCCCACAGAATTATATTGGTATCACTGTCTTGCATGTTAAGGTGTATGTAGTTGAAAACATACATTCCCATTAAGTAACAATACTAATGAATCACTAAATAGATGTTGAATGTTTTATAGCAAGTTGGAGAACTTCTTAACTAGTTACTCATAATAAATGTTATGTTATGTTATGTTATCTGCACTTGTAGATCGCACGGTCGCATGAAGGCATCAAGGCGCTGAAGAGGACTGCTGAGGTAGGAGAGAAAGCCGCAGAGTAGAGAGCTAGAAGAGGACGGTCTTAAGTGCTCTTCTAAAACCAAGGTGGTTGGGTATTTTCCTCATGACAGGGGGAAGACCATTCCAGAGGGTAGCTGCGGCTATAGAAAAGGCACTACCACTGACCCTGGTGGGATGGAATCTTGGAACAACAGGAAGGTTCGCAGTGGAAGAGCGTAGATCCCGCTCTGGGAAATGGCGAGAAAATGTGGCCTGCAGAAACTCAGCCCCTTGACCATGGATAGCCCGGTGAACTATGCACAGGGCCTTGAAATTAACACACTTTCCAACCGGGAGCCAGTGGAGTGAACGCAGCACTGAGGAGATGTGAGCTCCATACGGGGTGCCCATGGCCATTCTAGCTGCCAGATTCTGTATGCGCTGTAGCCGCTGTGTTAAGCCAATAGGTTGCGACAGGTACAGCAAATTACAGTAATCCAAGCAAGAGAGAACTAGCACTCCGACTACAGGATGGTGCATAGGTTCAGGTATAATGGGTAGAACCTTCTTCAAGACCCTGAGTTGATAGTGACCGGCTTGGCACACACCTGACACTTTATTATACATGAAGAGTGTAGAGGAGGTCCCAGACATGGCCTGCACCCCTGCCCCCCATTTCGAGGTACCAGGAGCATACTCGCCAAGGTATGTGACGTATGAGGAGCAAATGAACCAACAGAGAGCTGTGCTGGGACTCTGCCCAGTGTACATCAGAAGAGCTGTACCTGTTGAAGCGCCCATAACCAGACAGCAATGGGCTGCACAGTACCCTCTTAGACAAGCATACCAGCAGCTGAGACGAAATTAAGAGTACCTACAGACGGTCCACGAAGAGAACCAAAGAGCCTTAATGGATGGCCAGTGGAAATGACACAAGGTCCTGGACAGACGTGCGAATGAACAAAAACGGCTATCAAGGATAGCACGTCAGTGCGAGCAGTTATGAAAAATAGATGTAATGGACACAGGAAAAGAGACACGTGATATGAGGCAAGATAGAAGTAGCCAACTAGTTAATGCATGTAAATAGGCTTGGAATGCAAGAAACTAAGAAAACGATACTGCTTGCAATGCTTAGTAGAAGAATAGAGCGGCAAGCGCCAACCATATATCTACCTCAATAAGGCACATTATACAAGTGTGACTCCATTTTGTTAAGCAGACGTATGCCCAGGCGGCCAAAGGCCTACTAGGCCAGGTTTCATATTCCAGCTGAAGCCAGAAAGAAGAGCGGAATCGAAACTCAACAAAGAGCAGCTCATGCCTGGGAATTCGAGGTCAACCCAAGGAAAGGGGGAGAGCGTCAACGCTGGAGAAACAAAACTACAGAGCATACCAGCCTGCCCCGTGATGGTCACCACCTAAGGCCCACAATGGGGCACTGCCTCCATCCTGCTCTTTTCCTGCTCTCACCTCCCTCTGTGATGGAGCCTTCCCCTCTGCCCCTCAGCAACCTCTACCTTGCGTCGGACAAACATCAAGATGTGCACTGCTGTGGGGTAAGGAAAATGGGACACTGTTTCCTGATTTATGCTCACTGAGGCGAGCGACTGCAAACTTGGCTGCAATTAACACGATACGATCGTGCTTGTTTTACCTTGACTGCCGTTACCATCATGCTGCGCTTCGTGCGTTTTAAACCTGGCATTTCCTGTAATTCGTGCTTTGTACTGGCTAATTTCAACTTGTGGAAAGGCCTTTCAAGATGGCGTTCCTTGCTTCTGTGTGCCTTTGTTTTGGCCATTTCTTCCTGTTTTCTTCTGTGCCAGCTCCCGCCCCCCTCTCCCACTGGTTGCCTTCGGCCCTTAAGCCAATGGCAAAAACCGGGAGGCGGGAGACGGCCTCACCACCTAAGTCCCACAACGGGGCGCTGCCTCCATCCTGCTCTTTTCCTGCTCTCACCTCCCTCTGTGATGGAGCCATCCCCTCTGCCCCTCAGCAACCTTTACCTTGCGCCGGACAAACATCAAGATGCGCACCGCTGTGGGGTAAGGGAAATGGGACACTGTTTCCTGACTTTTGGTCACTGAGGCGAGCGACTGCAAGCTTGGCTGCAATTAACACGATACGATTGTGCTTGTTTTACCTTGACTGCCGTTACCATCATGTTGCACTTTGTGCGTTTTAAACCTGGCATTTCCTGTAATTCGTGCTTTGTACTGCCTAATTTCAACTTGTGGAAAGGCCTTTCAAGATGGCCGTTCCTTGCTTCTGTGTGCCTTTGTTTTGGTCATTGCTTCCTGTTTTCTTCTGTGCCAGCTCCTGCCCCCCTCTCCCACTGGTTGCCTTCGGGCCTTAAGCCAATGGCAACAACCGGGATGCGGGAGCCGGCCTCACCACCTAAGTCCCACAGCGGGGCGCTGCCTCCATCCTGCTCTTTTCCTGCTCTCACCTCCCTCTGTGATGGAGCCTTCCCCTCTGCCCCTCAGCAACCTCTACCTTTTGCCGGACAAACATCAAGATGCGCACCGCTGTGGGGTAAGGGAAATGGGACACTGTTTCCTGACTTTTGGTCACTGAGGCTAGCTACTGCAAGCTTGGCTGCAATTAACGCGATACGATTGTGCTTGTTTTACCTTGACTGCCGTTACCATCATGCTGAGCTTCGTACGTTTTAAACCTGGCATTTCCTGTAATTCGTGCTTTGTACTGCCTAATTTCAACTTGTGGAAAGGCCTTCCAAGATGGCTGTTCCTTACTTCTGTGTGCCTTTGTTTTGGTCATTGCTTCCTGTTTTCTTCTGTGCCAGCTCCCGCCCCCCTCTCCCACTGGTTGCCTTCGGCCCTTAAGCCAATGGCAACAACTGGGAGGCGGGAGCCGGCCTCACCACCTAAGGCCCACAACGAAGGCCCTGTCTACCCCTGTCCACCACGGTACGCCGGATTGCGCCCCCGTGAGTGTCTGTTTGCCCCCCCGTGAGTGTCTGTTTTCCCCCATGGCCCCCTGTGAGTGTCTGTGTTCCCCCATTCCCCCGTGAGTGTCTGTTTTCCCCCATGCCCTCCCATGAATGTATGTGCTCCCCCATGCCCCCCGTGAGTGTCTGTTTGCCCCCATGCCCCCGTGAGTGTCTGTTTGCCCCATGCCCCCCGTGAGTGTCTGTGCTCCCCCATGGCCCCCCGTGAGTGTCTGTTTGCCCCCATGACCCCCTGTGAGTGTCTGTTTGCCCCATGCCCCTGTGAGTGTCTGTTTGCCCCCATGCCCTCCCCCGTGAGTGTCTGTTTGCCCCATGCCCCCCAGTGAGTGTCTGTTTGCTCCCATGCCCCCCCGTGAGTGTCTGTGCTCCCCCATGCCCCCGTGAGTGTCTGTTTGCCCCCATGCCCCCCTGTTAGTGTCTGTGCTCCCCCATGCCCCCCTGTGAGTGTCTGTTCGCCCCCATGCCCCCTGTGTGTGTCTGTGTGCCCCCCTGCCTCCTTGCCCCCGTTAGGTCTGTGTACCCCCTTAACGCCCTTGAACTGCCTTTCTGCCCCCTCCCCCCTCCACAAATCCCTCTTCTTTTGCCACCTTCCTACTCCTCACCCCACTATATTTCTCTCTCCTCTCATACATCCCCCCACTTAGCACTTACTCTTATCATTTGTTCTTGTGACTTTTTGATAGCAGCTTGTCTGTCTCTCCTCCTCCCCTCCTTGTTCTTCTCCTTCCTCCCCCCACCCCTGCTCTATTATTTTGTCGCTGACAAATTTGCACAGTAGCGTGCCTTGTTCATCTTCTTCTCCCCACTCTTATGCCCCCGTCCCCCCCTCCCACCCCTCCTCTTGTATACCTCTTGCACTACATCAATTGTCGTCAGGCATAGTAATGTTACTGCTTGTTTTGTTCTCCTTCTTTTCCCCTCCCTCTTTGCTTTATTTTTTCTATGCACTTGCACTATCCAAAATGTCGACAGGCCTACTACGATAGTTATTTTTCACATTCTGTATTGTTTCAAGGAATTTAATTGAATGTAACTGTATTTTCCTATGTTCCCTCCCCCCTTGAAGCGCTTTGAAACACATTGTGTATAGGCGCTATATAAATAAACAATCAATCAATCAAGATAAGAGGGGCCCAGGCAGGTGGCGAGGCTAAAGGAGAATCAAATACACGAAAAGCTGGAAACTGAAGCAGATTCACGGTGAACAGACATGTGACCAGTCAGACGCAAAGAATTACCAACGTCTGATGTCACCCAGATCCAAGGGGGCCATAACTTCTCCAGATAAGAGGCTACAGTTTCGAGGCCATGCCCAGCCAACTAATTGACACATAACTCAAAAGCCCTGATTGATGGAAGGGAGGCAGGGTAAATTTTGGGACACTAGTCACCTGGGTGTCCAGTCTGCATGCTGCTAATTAAAATTGAGATTTACGTCTAGGGGTGTAACCTGCCCAATCACAATGGACCAAGTTATCTAGGGTCCTATAGATAGTAGAATCAATGGGACGTCGTAGTTGTAGTGACGTCTATCACGCGTGATGTAGAGGGTTGGGCGTAGACGCCCACCCGATAAGAGTTATCCAATCCGCATGCTCTGTTACCATATACAGATATAGCTCCTATACTTAAGTTACCTTTCCTAACCAATTATATTGCATGGCGATTTTGTAGAGGTAGACTTCAGTGATGACAAGTTTTATGTATAAAAGTTGCTGTTCGACTGAAGTTCGAGGAAGTTGGAGCGAGACAGGTGATCGCAACGATGCTGATTTCCAATTGTTTCCCTGTTTGATGTACTTGTCATTAAACTGACTTCCCTTTGCCAAACTACTGAGTCCTCATTATTGAGTCGTGTCGGAGTAAGTGAATCCTGCACCCTCATTCCTCACATGTGCAGCTATCTTGTCTTAAAAGTACTTGAGGGTGAGCACTATTCTATGGGCCCGTCAGTGGAAAAAACCGCCCATGTGTACAAGAGGGAAGCAGAGAGAATGACACCCAGGTTTTTTACCTTACTTACTGGACTGGGGAGAGGGCCCAGTGAAGCGGGCCTGAAGGCAGTGGTCCAGAGTGAGGGATCCAGGGGACAGCCCACCACCAGTACCTCGGTCTTGTCACCGTTGAGCTTGAGCCAGTTCTGGTCCATCCAATCGCCGACGGCACTCAAACAGTCACGAAGGCACGACGACACATCTGCTCGATCCTGATCTCGACGGATCAAGATTTGGGTGTCGTCGGCATACGAGTAACAGTTGAGGCCGTGGGCACGGATGAGGCATACAAGTGCCCAGATATAAATGTTGAACAGGATCGGGGATAGTGAAGAACCCTGCGGGACACCACAAGTGAGGAGGCAGGACGAAGAAAGGAAAGGAGGCATAGCGAGAGTCTGAGTGCGGTCTGATAGAAAAGAAGTGAACCAATCAAGAACTTGGCCAGATATTCCGATCTGTGCCAGGCGTGACAACAGGATGGGGTGGTCGACTGTATCAAACGTGGCCGAAAGATCTAGCAAAATCAATGCACCAAGCCCACCTGACTCAACCTGTCTGGACATGTCATCCTGCACGGATACAAGCACGCTTTCAGTGCCTCTCCCTGGTCTAAATCCTGCCTGTGCAGGATTAAAGACATTTGAGGAGTCCAGAAAAGAAGATAGGAGGGGGGTAATAAGAGATTCCAATAATTTGGAGAGGAAAGGAAGCAGAGAGATACGGCGAAAATTAGCCGGGACCGTGGGTTCGAGTGAGGGCTTCTTAAGAAGGGGAATGCGTTTATTTCAACACATACACAGGTGGAGAGCGCCACACATACATTATCGAAGAATGATGTTTTAATCTTGCACAATGTATTACCTGTTTCATGAGCATTTCAATTTTGTATATTAATTTCATTTTTTTTTTATAAGGCGCCTAATACCATACCTGAGTCCGTTTTCTAAGCGCGGATCCGGGATTCGAACCTCTGTTGCTCTGCCTGGTCTTGCTTCCAAGACCAGGACGTTAAAAGGGCTTGATCTCAGCGGCTAGGTTCTCGTTTTTAGTCATGTACACCACATAGACTGTTGGGACCATTTTACCCCCTCCACCCCAACATTACTGGCCCTCCCAACATTACTGGCGTATAAGAGGCAGCCAGCCCCAGCCTCTCAGGGGAGCAGGGTTGGGTAGTGCGGGGTTTCTGGCGACAGTGCAGATCATATTCTAAAGACAGGGGGATTTGGGGAGGCCACTTGTAGCCCCCTTTTAGGAAAGCCTTGGACAGAGATTTTTTAAGCGAGAAGCCGTGTCGCCTTTCTGATACAGGAGGGCTTCTCAGGGAACCGCGCCCAGCTTCTGAGGGGGTGGTACACCCTCTGCGGCTATCGAGGAAACAGTTCTCAGTCTTTGGGGGAGCAGTAGTCAGTAATTGGGGAAGCACTGCCCAGGCCCGCCTGCCAGTACTAATCTTTTTATCCATTTACGATGTGTATGTTATGCATTTGATCAGAAATCCCTCATTTCCTGTACTCCACAGTAGCTGTAAGCATCGGTAATCCCGATTTACAATAATCCTTCCTTCTTCAGAAAAAGCACCAGCAGGGCGGGGCACACACACATGCGACACGCCACAAGGCGCAGAGGCTCTGGGAAAGACCATAATACAGCAGAACAGAGGGCCACACAACATGGAGGAGACTCAATGCACAGCAACAAAGAGACTCTGTCCACAGCACCAGCAGAGTGGGGCACACACACATGCGACAGGCCCAAGGTGCAGAGGCTCTGGGCAAGACCACAATACAGCAGAACAGAAGCCCACACAACATGGAGGAGTCTCAATGCACAGCAATGAAGAAACACCACAGCAGCACAGAGGGGAGCGCACACACATGCGACACGTCCCAAGGCACAGAGGCTCTGGGAAAGACCACAATACAGCAGAACAGAGGACCACACAACATGGAGGAGTCTCAATGCACAGCAACAAAGAGACTCCTTGCACAGAGGGGGGCACACACACACACATGCGACACACCCAAGGCACAGAGGCTCTGGGCAAGACCACAATACAGCAGAACAGAGGACCACATAACATTGAGGAGTCTCAATGCACAGCAACAAAGAGCCTCCATGCACAGCAGCACAGAGGGGGGCACACACACATGCAACACGCCCCAAGGCACAGAGGCTCTGGGTAAGACCACAATACAGAAAAACAGAGGGCCACACAAAATGGAGGAGTCTCAATGCACAGCAACAAAGAGACTACACGCACAGCACCAACAGACGGGGGCACACACACATGTGACACGCTGCAAGGCACAGAGGCTGTGGGCAAGACCACAATACAGCAGAACAGAGGGCCACACAACATGGAGGAGACTCAATGCACAGCAACAAAGAGACGCTGTCCACAGCACCAGCAGAGTGGGGCACACACACATGCGACAGGCCCAAGGCGCAGAGGCTCTGGGAAAGACCATAATACAGCAGAACAGAGGGCCACACAACATGGAGGAGTCTCAATGCACAGCAATGAAGAAACACCACAGCAGCACAGAGGGGAGCGCACACACATGCGACACGTCCCAAGGCACAGAGGCTCTGGGCAAGACCACAATACAGCAGAACAGAGGACCACACAACATGGAGGAGTCTCAATGCACAGCAACAAAGAGACTCCTTGCACAGCAGCACAGAGGGGGCACACACACATGTGGCACGCCCAAAGGCACAGAGGCTGTGGGCAAGACCACAATACAGCAGAACAGAGGGCCACACAACATGGAGGAGGCTCAATGCACAGCAACAAAAGATTCTGTGCATAGCAGCACAGAGGGGCGAGCACACACATGCACACATGCGACACACCCCAAGGCACAGAGGCTCTGGGAAAGACCACAATACAGCAGAACAGAGGGCCACACAACATGGAGGAGTCTCAATGCACAGCAACAAAGAGACTCCATGCACAGAGGGGGGCACACACACACACATGCGACACACCCAAGGCACAGAGGCTCTGGGCAAGACCACAATACAGCAGAACAGAGGACCACATAACATTGAGGAGTCTCAATGCACAGCAACAAAGAGCCTCCATGCACAGCAGCACAGAGGGGGGCACACACACATGCAACACGCCCCAAGGCACAGAGGCTCTGGGTAAGACCACAATACAGCAAAACAGAGGGCCACACAAAATGGAGGAGTCTCAATGCACAGCAACAAAGAGACTACACGCACAGCACCAACAGACGGGGGCACACACACATGTGACACGCTGCAAGGCACAGAGGCTGTGGGCAAGACCACAATACAGCAGAACAGAGGGCCACACAACATGGAGGAGTGTTGATGCACAGCAACGAAGAGACTCCACAGCACCAGCAGAGGGGGGGGGGCACACACACATGCAACACGCCCCAAGGCACAGAGGCTCTGGGCAAGACCACAGTACAGCAGAACATAAGGCCACACAAAATGGAGGAGTGTCAATGCACAGCAACGAAGATACTCAGTGCACAGCAGCACAGAGGGGGGCACAGCAAAGAAAAGTCTCAATGCACAGCAGCATAGAGGAGCACAAAACATTGACAAGACTCAATGAACAGCAGCATAGAGGAGCACAAAACATTGACAAGACTCAATGCACTGCAGCATACACGAGTGCAGAGAATAAATACACAATGCACAGCAGCACAGAGGAAGGCACAACAAGGAAGAGACTCTTACCGGATTGCCTAAAATTTTGAATCTAGCTGTGGTAAAAAATCTATTGCTGCTATGCCTACCTGTACTACTTACCTGATGTAGCCCCCCGTAACATGAGACGCAGCTCGGCCAGGCTGTATACACACCAACTCTGTAACCATATGCATATTCCTGCACTTCACTAGTGTATTATGCACCATTTGTAACTACTGCCTAGATGCCTCAGAGCTTTGTGTGCTGAAATTCATGAAAAGATAAATGAATAAATAAAGCAGCAGGTAGCATTGACAAGTCTCAGTGAACTGCAGCACAGAAGAGGCCACAGCAATGTAGAGATTATATGCACAGCAGCACAGAGCAATGCACCGCACAGAAGAGTCTAAATGCACAGCAGCATAGAAGAGCAGGCAGCATTGACAAGTCTCAGTGAACAGCAGCACAGAAGAGGCCACAGCAATGTAGAGATTATATGCACAGCAGCACAGAGAAATGCACCGCACTGAAGAGTCTGAATGCACAGCAACATAGAAGAGCAGGCAGCATTGACAAGTCTCAGTGAACTGCAGCACAGAAGAGGCCACAGCAATGTAGAGATTATATGCACAGCAGCACAGAGAAATGCACCGCACTGAAGAGTCTGAATGCACAGCAGCATAGAAGAGCAGGCAGCATTGTCAAGTCTCAGTGAACTGCAGCACAGAAGAGGCCACAGCAATGTAGAGATTATATGCACAGCAGCACAGAGAAATGCACCGCACTGAAGAGTCTGAATGCACAGCAACATAGAAGAGCAGGCAGCATTGACAAGTCTCAGTGAACTGCAGCACAGAAGAGGCCACAGCAATGTAGAGATTATATGCACAGCAGCACAGTGAAATGCACCGCACTGAAGAGTCTGAATGCACAGCAGCATAGAAGAGCAGGCAGCATTGACAAGTCTCAGTGAACTGCAGCACAGAAGAGGCCACAGCAATGTAGAGATTATATGCACAGCAGCACAGAGCAATGCACCGCACAGAAGAGTCTAAATGCACAGCAGCATAGAAGAGCAGGCAGCATTGACAAGTCTCAGTGAACTGCAGCACAGAAGAGGCCACAGCAATGTAGAGATTATATGCACAGCAGCACAGAGAAATGCACCGCACTGAAGAGTCTGAATGCACAGCAGCATAGAAGAGCAGGCAGCATTGACAAGTCTCAGTGAACTGCAGCACAGAAGAGGCCACAGCAATGTAGAGATTATATGCACAGCAGCACAGAGAAATGCACCGCACTGAAGAGTCTGAATGCACAGCAGCATAGAAGAGCAGGCAGCATTGACAAGTCTCAGTGAACTGCAGCACAGAAGAGGCCACAGCAATGTAGAGATTATATGCACAGCAGCACAGAGAAATGCACCGCACTGAAGAGTCTGAATGCACAGCAGCATAGAAGAGCAGGCAGCATTGACAAGTCTCAGTGAACTGCAGCACAGAAGAGGCCACAGCAATGTAGAGATTATATGCACAGCAGCACAGAGAAATGCACCACACTGAAGAGTCTGAATGCACAGCAGCATAGAAGAGCAGGCAGCATTGACAAGTCTCAGTGAACTGCAGCACCGAAGAGGCCACTGCAATGTAGAGATTATATGCACAGCAGCACAGTGAAATGCACCGCACTGAAGAGTCTGAATGCACAGCAGCATAGAAGAGCAGGCAGCATTGACAAGTCTCAGTGAACTGCAGCACAGAAGAGGCCACAGCAATGTAGAGATTATATGCACAGCAGCACAGAGAAATGCACCGCACTGAAGAGTCTGAATGCACAGCAGCATAGAAGAGCAGGCAGCATTGGCAAGTCTCAGTGAACTGCAGCACAGAAGAGGCCACAGCAATGTAGAGATTATATGCACAGCAGCACAGAGAAATGCACTGCACTGAAGAGTCTGAATGCACAGCAGCATAGAAGAGCAGGCAGCATTGACAAGTCTCAGTGAACTGCAGCACAGAAGAGGCCACAGCAATGTAGAGATTATATGCACAGCAGCACAGAGCAATGCACCGCACAGAAGAGTCTAAATGCACAGCAGCATAGAAGAGCAGGCAGCATTGACAAGTCTCAGTGAACTGCAGCACAGAAGAGGCCACAGCAATGTAGAGATTATATGCACAGCAGCACAGAGAAATGCACCGCACTGAAGAGTCTGAATGCACAGCAACATAAAAGAGCAGGCAGCATTGACAAGTCTCAGTGAACTGCAGCACAGAAGAGGCCACAGCAATGTAGAGATTATATGCACAGCAGCACAGAGAAATGCACCGCACTGAAGAGTCTGAATGCACACCAGCATAGAAGAGCAGGCAGCATTGTCAAGTCTCAGTGAACTGCAGCACAGAAGAGGCCACAGCAATGTAGAGATTATATGCACAGCAGCACAGAGAAATGCACCGCACTGAAGAGTCTGAATGCACAGCAACATAGAAGAGCAGGCAGCATTGACAAGTCTCAGTGAACTGCAGCACAGAAGAGGCCACAGCAATGTAGAGATTATATGCACAGCAGCACAGTGAAATGCACCGCACTGAAGAGTCTGA
This sequence comes from Ambystoma mexicanum, assembly GCF_040938575.1. Taxonomy (NCBI): domain Eukaryota; kingdom Metazoa; phylum Chordata; class Amphibia; order Caudata; family Ambystomatidae; genus Ambystoma; species Ambystoma mexicanum. The sequence continues at coordinate 695,122,669 of NC_090938.1, read as the reverse complement.
ATGCACAGCAGCATAGAAGAGCAGGCAGCATTGACAAGTCTCAGTGAACTGCAGCACAGAAGAGGCCACAGCAATGTAGAGATTATATGCACAGCAGCACAGAGCAATGCACCGCACAGAAGAGTCTAAATGCACAGCAGCATAGAAGAGCAGGCAGCATTGACAAGTCTCAGTGAACTGCAGCACAGAAGAGGCCACAGCAATGTAGAGATTATATGCACAGCAGCACAGAGAAATGCACTGCACTGAAGAGTCTGAATGCACAGCAGCATAGAAGAGCAGGCAGCATTGACAAGTCTCAGTGAACTGCAGCACAGAAGAGGCCACAGCAATGTAGAGATTATATGCACAGCAGCACAGAGAAATGCACCGCACTGAAGAGTCTGAATGCACAGCAGCATAGAAGAGCAGGCAGCATTGACAAGTCTCAGTGAACTGCAGCACAGAAGAGGCCACAGCAATGTAGAGATTATATGCACAGCAGCACAGAGAAATGCACCGCACTGAAGAGTCTGAATGCACAGCAGCATAGAAGAGCAGGCAGCATTGACAAGTCTCAGTGAACTGCAGCACAGAAGAGGCCACAGCAATGTAGAGATTATATGCACAGCAGCACAGAGAAATGCACCGCACTGAAGAGTCTGAATGCACAGCAGCATAGAAGAGCAGGCAGCATTGACAAGTCTCAGTGAACTGCAGCACAGAAGAGGCCACAGCAATGTAGAGATTATATGCACAGCAGCACAGAGAAATGCACCGCACTGAAGAGTCTGAATGCACAGCAGCATAGAAGAGCAGGCAGCATTGACAAGTCTCAGTGAACTGCAGCACAGAAGAGGCCACAGCAATGTAGAGATTATATGCACAGCAGCACAGAGAAATGCACCGCACTGAAGAGTCTGAATGCACAGCAGCATAGAAGAGCAGGCAGCATTGACAAGTCTCAGTGAACTGCAGCACAGAAGAGGCCACAGCAATGTAGAGATTATATGCACAGCAGCACAGAGAAATGCACCACACTGAAGAGTCTGAATGCACAGCAGCATAGAAGAGCAGGCAGCATTGACAAGTCTCAGTGAACTGCAGCACCGAAGAGGCCACAGCAATGTAGAGATTATATGCACAGCAGCACAGTGAAATGCACCGCACTGAAGAGTCTGAATGCACAGCAGCATAGAAGAGCAGGCAGCATTGACAAGTCTCAGTGAACTGCAGCACAGAAGAGGCCACAGCAATGTAGAGATTATATGCACAGCAGCACAGAGAAATGCACCGCACTGAAGAGTCTGAATGCACAGCAGCATAGAAGAGCAGGCAGCATTGGCAAGTCTCAGTGAACTGCAGCACAGAAGAGGCCACAGCAATGTAGAGATTATATGCACAGCAGCACAGAGAAATGCACTGCACTGAAGAGTCTGAATGCACAGCAGCATAGAAGAGCAGGCAGCATTGACAAGTCTCAGTGAACTGCAGCACAGAAGAGGCCACAGCAATGTAGAGATTATATGCACAGCAGCACAGAGCAATGCACCGCACAGAAGAGTCTAAATGCACAGCAGCATAGAAGAGCAGGCAGCATTGACAAGTCTCAGTGAACTGCAGCACAGAAGCGGCCACAGCAATGTAGAGATTATATGCACAGCAGCACAGAGAAATGCACCGCACTGAAGAGTCTGAATGCACAGCAACATAGAAGAGCAGGCAGCATTGACAAGTCTCAGTGAACTGCAGCACAGAAGAGGCCACAGCAATGTAGAGATTATATGCACAGCAGCACAGAGAAATGCACCGCACTGAAGAGTCTGAATGCACACCAGCATAGAAGAGCAGGCAGCATTGTCAAGTCTCAGTGAACTGCAGCACAGAAGAGGCCACAGCAATGTAGAGATTATATGCACAGCAGCACAGAGAAATGCACCGCACTGAAGAGTCTGAATGCACAGCAACATAGAAGAGCAGGCAGCATTGACAAGTCTCAGTGAACTGCAGCACAGAAGAGGCCACAGCAATGTAGAGATTATATGCACAGCAGCACAGTGAAATGCACCGCACTGAAGAGTCTGAATGCACAGCAGCATAGAAGAGCAGGCAGCATTGACAAGTCTCAGTGAACTGCAGCACAGAAGAGGCCACAGCAATGTAGAGATTATATGCACAGCAGCACAGAGCAATGCACCGCACAGAAGAGTCTAAATGCACAGCAGCATAGAAGAGCAGGCAGCATTGACAAGTCTCAGTGAACTGCAGCACAGAAGAGGCCACAGCAATGTAGAGATTATATGCACAGCAGCACAGAGAAATGCACTGCACTGAAGAGTCTGAATGCACAGCAGCATAGAAGAGCAGGCAGCATTGACAAGTCTCAGTGAACTGCAGCACAGAAGAGGCCACAGCAATGTAGAGATTATATGCACAGCAGCACAGAGAAATGCACCGCACTGAAGAGTCTGAATGCACAGCAGCATAGAAGAGCAGGCAGCATTGACAAGTCTCAGTGAACTGCAGCACAGAAGAGGCCACAGCAATGTAGAGATTATATGCACAGCAGCACAGAGAAATGCACCGCACTGAAGAGTCTGAATGCACAGCAGCATAGAAGAGCAGGCAGCATTGACAAGTCTCAGTGAACTGCAGCACAGAAGAGGCCACAGCAATGTAGAGATTATATGCACAGCAGCACAGAGAAATGCACCACACTGAAGAGTCTGAATGCACAGCAGCATAGAAGAGCAGGCAGCATTGACAAGTCTCAGTGAACTGCAGCACAGAAGAGGCCACAGCAATGTAGAGATTATATGCACAGCAGCACAGTGAAATGCACCGCACTGAAGAGTCTGAATGCACAGCAGCATAGAAGAGCAGGCAGCATTGACAAGTCTCAGTGAACTGCAGCACAGAAGAGGCCACAGCAATGTAGAGATTATATGCACAGCAGCACAGAGAAATGCACCGCACTGAAGAGTCTGAATGCACAGCAGCATAGAAGAGCAGGCAGCATTGACAAGTCTCAGTGAACTGCAGCACAGAAGAGGCCACAGCAATGTAGAGATTATATGCACAGCAGCACAGAGAAATGCACCGCACTGAAGAGTCTGAATGCACAGCAGCATAGAAGAGCAGGCAGCATTGACAAGTCTCAGTGAACTGCAGCACAGAAGAGGCCACAGCAATGTAGAGATTATATGCACAGCAGCACAGAGCAATGCACCGCACAGAAGAGTCTAAATGCACAGCAGCATAGAAGAGCAGGCAGCATTGACAAGTCTCAGTGAACTGCAGCACAGAAGAGGCCACAGCAATGTAGAGATTATATGCACAGCAGCACAGAGAAATGCACCGCACTGAAGAGTCTGAATGCACAGCAGCATAGAAGAGCAGGCAGCATTGACAAGTCTCAGTGAACTGCAGCACAGAAGAGGCCACAGCAATGTAGAGATTATATGCACAGCAGCACAGAGAAATGCACCGCACTGAAGAGTCTGAATGCACAGCAGCATAGAAGAGCAAGCAGCATTGACAAGTCTCAGTGAACTGCAGCACAGAAGAGGCCACAGCAATGTAGAGATTATATGCACAGCAGCACAGAGAAATGCACCGCACTGAAGAGTCTGAATGCACAGCAGCATAGAAGAGCAGGCAGCATTGACAAGTCTCAGTGAACTGCAGCACAGAAGACGCCACAGCAATGTAGCGATTATATGCACAGCAGCACAGAGAAATGCACCGCACTGAAGAGTCTAAATGCACAGCAGCATAGAAGAGCAGGCAGCATTGACAAGTCTCAGTGAACTGCAGCACAGAAGAGGCCACAACAATGTAGAAATTATATGCACAGCAGCACAGAGCAATGCACCGCACAGAAGAGTCTGAATGCACAGCAGCATAGAAGAGCAGGCAGCATTGACAAGTCTCAGTGAACTGCAGCACAGAAGAGGCCACAACAATGTAGAGATTATATGCACAGCAGCACAGAGCAATGCACCGCACTGAAGAGTCTGAATGCACAGCAGCATAGAAGAGCAGGCAGCATTGACAAGTCTCAGTGAACTGCAGCACAGAAGAGGCCACAGCAATGTAGAGATTATATGCACAGCAGCACAGAGAAATGCACCGCACTGAAGAGTCTGAATGCACAGCAGCATAGAAGAGCAGGCAGCATTGACAAGTCTCAGTGAACTGCAGCACAGAAGAGGCCACAGCAATGTAGAGATTATATGCACAGCAGCACAGAGAAATGCACCGCACTGAAGAGTCTAAATGCACAGCAGCATAGAAGAGCAGGCAGCATTGACAAGTCTCAGTGAACTGCAGCACAGAAGAGGCCACAACAATGTAGAGATTATATGCACAGCAGCACAGAGCAATGCACCGCACAGAAGAGTCTGAATGCACAGCAGCATAGAAGAGCAGGCAGCATTGACAAGTCTCAGTGAACTGCAGCACAGAAGAGGCCACAACAATGTAGAGATTATATGCACAGCAGCACAGAGCAATGCACCGCACAGAAGAGTCTGAATGCACAGCAGCATAGAAGAGCAGGCAGCATTGACAAGTCTCAGTGAACTGCAGCACAGAAGAGGCCACAGCAATGTAGAGATTACATGCACAGCAGCACAGAGAAATGCACCGCACAGAAGAGTCTACATGCACAGCAGCATAGAAGAGCAGGCAGCATTGACAAGTCTCAGTGAACTGCAGCACAGAAGAGGGCACAACAATGTAAAGATTATGTGCACAGCAGCACAGAGAAATGCATCGCACTGAAGAGTCTAAATGCACAGCAGCATAGAAGAGCAGGCAGCATTGAGAAATCTCAATGCACTGCAGCATAGAAGAGCAGGCAGCATCGACAAGTCTCAATGCTCAGAAACACAGAGTAGGGCGCAGCAATGAAGAGCCTCCGTGCACAGCAGCACAGATAAGCGCATAGGACTGAAGAGTCTGAATGCACAGCAGCATAGAAGAGCAGGCAGCATTGACAAGTCTCAGTGAACTGCAGCACAGAAGAGGGCACAACAATGTAGAGATTATGTGCACAGCAGCACAGAGAAAGGCACCGCACTGAAGAGTCTAAATGCACAGCAGCAGAGAAGAGCAGGCAGCATTGGCAAATCCCAATGCACTGCAGCATAGAAGAGCAGGCAGCATCGACAAGTCTCAATGCACAGAAACACAGAGTAGGACACAGCAATGAAGAGCCTCCATGCACAGCAGCACAGATACGCGCATAGGACTGAAGAGTCTGAATGCACAGCAGCATAGAAGAGCAGGCAGCATTGACAAGTCTCAATGAACTGCAGCATGGAAGAGCAGGCAGAATTGACAAGTCTCAATGGACAGCAGCACCGAGGAGGGCACATAAATGAAGAGACTCTGTGCACAGCAGCACAGAGAAGCACACAGCACTGAAGAGTCTGAATGCACAGCAGCAAAGAAGAGATGGCACTATTGACTAGTCTCAATGCACGTCAGCACAGAGGCGTGCACAGCAATGAAGAGACTCTGTGTACAGAAGCACAGAGAAGCGCATAGCACTAAAGAGTCTGAATGCACTCCAGCATAGAAGAGCAGGCAGCACTCACAAGACTCAATGCACTGCAGCCTAGAAGAGCAGGCAGCATTGACAAGTCTCAATGCACTGCAGCACAGAGAAGTACACAGCACTCAAGACTCTAAATGTACAGCAGCATAGAAGATATGGCAGCATTGACCAGTCTAAATGCACGGCAGCATAGAAGACCAGGCAGCACTGACAAGTCTCAATGTGCAGCAGGAGAGAGGGACACACAACATTGAGAAGTCTCAATGTGAGGAATTCGACCATCCACATGGGTGTGCACTCACCTGGGCTTTTTTGACATTTTATATGAAATTGAATGAGGGTAGGTCAGCCTCTGGAAAATGTGTGGGGCTAATCTGCACACATTTTCCCATGCTCACCGCACAATATACACATAGACCTGTGTACTCTAAGTGGACACAGCGTACAGGTTCTGTTCTCCCTGTCATATTTAGTTGTAATGTGACACCCAGGAGTACATCAAGGCATTCCAAAAGGGGGAGGGCAAAACCTTCCCCCTGCCAGCCATGGCCAGCCTAATTAAATAACAAAGGCTCCATGGATCCGCCCTATCCTTTCCTTTGTTGGCCCTGCAGAATCATGGCAGCAATTAAACATAATTAGCATACTAACAGGGTATACCTCAAACAGGCCCATATGAGGCCTGACTGCAGAGGCTAAGACCAAAGAGACAGGAAACCCCCAACAACCTTTGATGTGCACTGTGTCAACCTGAAGCCAGCTCCTGCCCCTCAGTATCAAAGGCAGTGAAGTGTCATGTCTAATACATGTGTTTACAGTAGGTAACCCACGCAGGGGTACCCCTTTCAGAGGGTAGGGATATGTGATTTGATGGAGTCAGAAAGTCTGTTCTCTCCACAACTTCAAGGGAGACCTGCCTTTAATTAGGAACCACAGAGAGCTCAATTAACCATAGAGACCCTTTGATCCACAACAAAGGGAAGATGGGTGGGACTTAGTAGTACATGTTTTCACCCCTGTTGCAAAGCACTCTGGTTTGACCTCACACACAACAGAAGATTGTTTTTGGGGACCCAGGATTGGTTCATTAAGTTAGGCTTAGTCCACACCAATCGCTGGGCCTATTTGCCTCTAAAAGAGGGTTGAGCCCCTCTTTTGGCAGATCATCTGGCGACTTCGAAAGGAGTAAGAAGAAGGACTAATTTGAACCCAGTCTCCCTTATAGCTTCTGCCAGTGAAGGAAGACCAGGATTTCCAAGAGGGAAGCAAGATCCCTCGCCAAAACATCTTGCAGAAAACAGAGAGAGATACCGACCTCAGAGGACCTGTCCAGCAGCTCCAGAACTGGTACCCAGCCAGCACACAGCGTGCCCTGCCAGATTCTGCCAGCAAGCTTCCTTGGTGGGAGGTGCCAGAGAGTCTATGACCAAAGGACAAGGCGGTTGTCTGCAAACACCCTGCTTAGCTTTGGGCCGTCCACGACACGTGCCCAGCGAAGAAGCTAGGAGGAGTGCCACAACAAGCACCAACCAGTGTCCATCTTTTAAGGATATTTTCGAGGCAGTCGAGCCCTCGAACCGCTAATGACTAGACCACTGACTGTTGTCACGCTGCAGTCACTAAAGCCATCTGAGATGCCTCGACCAGCATTCCAGATCCACCAAACAGCACAGAGACAATGATTCTTGACCCGAGCCGTGTAGGCAGCCTGCAGCTGTCCGTCCAGCCTCACTTGCCGAACTGCCTGCCGCCTGATAACTGCAGCTATCTCCCATCTTGGACTCGGTTCCAGAATGCTCTGCAGCTCCTGTGACAGACGTGTGGTGTTTGAGTGGCATCCAATGTCTGGGTGACCTGCTCGAAGATGGAAAATGGATCTCTTATAACAGATTAAAAAGGGAGAAGAAACTTGAGAGTAGCACCTTTGGGTATTATAGGAAATTGAAAAAAGCTGTAGGGAATAGAATCTCGGAACTGAGCAAGAACTGGAGGGATTAGTTGCAAGATTACAAATTGAATGGTCATATCGCCTACAAGGTATATACACATCTAGCACAATATAAGGTCCCAGATGAAAAAATGTTGGTCAAATGGACAGAGATCATAGGCTCGGAGATAAGTGTGAGCAGATGGAACAATATATGCAGACATGTGTCATTGACCTCACTGAATTTAGGGGAAGAGCTAGACAGATTAAAATACTGAATAGAGTATACTGGACTCAGCAGAAATTATATAAACGTGGCTTACTGGACTCAGAGGCGTGTTGGAAATGTAAGCATAGAGTGGATTCGTTTGAACACATGATGTGGGAATGAGGAAGTGTGAGGGACTTCTGGAGAATGAAGAATGGTCTAATGATAGATGTGGAGTATGATTTTGAAAGTATTATTCTGGTGGAGGAGGGGTTCATTGCAGACCAGACATTTCCTCAGAGATGTTGATTCTTTAGAGCTTCACTTGGTGCTAAGAACATTATTTTAAGGATTTGGAAAAGTGAGCAAACACCCTCTGTTTCAGAATGATTAGCAGATTTGGGACAGATGTCAAAAAGTGAAAGGTCAATATTTTGTAGGAACATGAAGAGACCTTTATGAAGAGATATGGGATAGATTCCTAGATATGTGACCAATTTTCTTTTCTGACTTTGTAAACTGTATAACTGGACTTACTTCTACTGTGATTTTTATTTTTTTATTTTTATTTTTATTTATTAATTATTTTTCTATATGTGTATTTGTAAACTGTGTTTAGAAGCTGATTGTCTTGTTTCGATTGATAATAAACATGTGAATACAAAGATCATCTCAAGCACAAGGTACATTGTGGTTCTGTCCCCCTGGACCCTAGGGACATTTACGACCACTTACTCCATTGGTGCTGAAACCAAATAACCTTGAACAGTTAGGACTGATTGGACATTTACAGGAGGGTAGTCCGTAAAGCAGAGTGCATGCCTTTCCTTTGTGAAACTGTCTGTCGTCTGTGTTCCTTTACAGGGTGAGATGCATTTTGTAGTGTGCTAAAACTGTCTGTTGTAATAATAATAAAGTAGATATTTTTATGCAACCTTCACTGGACAGTCCCTTTTATCATTGGGTAATAATTGTATTTTTGCTGTGTTGCAACTAACCAACGATCCATGACCTTGCAGAGATAAGCCTGCAGCTCCGTCCATGTTACCAAAATTACCACAAGGAGGTTTAACATTTACTTGTGTTTCCAATTGGTTTGGATCTCTTCTGGTGTACTAGAGGTGTGGGGCTGAAAGATGGTTTAGAAACCAATATTCCTCCCTGGACCACTGGTGCCCCGGCAGTTGATTAGTCACAGCAACCTTCATTGTGTACTTCCTCTGTTCATTCACTCTCCTTTCCCCTCTCTAAAATTGAATTGCTAGGGTCCTGACGCTGCCTTATTTCAGAAGAAACCGGGTGCAGCTGTTGATGTACTACTTCTTCTGTTTCTGTTTGTGTATCTCGAAAATACCTTACAGCCTTTTTAGACTTGTTTAGCATTCAATTACTTAATATGTCTATTTTGACATTAGCTCCCTTAGGATTAATGTGTGTGCTTTTACTTCCTCTTTTATATTCCCGTACAGTTCTACTGAAAGCCGTATTTAAGGCGATATCGACGGAGAGGTTAGTTTCATGTGCTCATCTGCCTGTCTCAAGGTGTAATGCAGAATCCTTGGACCTAACCTTTCAGCATCCTGAACCATATCACTATTAGTGAGCTGGTCCAGAAGTTGCGCGGCAGAGCCTTCTCTCAGGCCGCTGTCCAGCTGAATGGGTCCTTCATTATTAGCTTTGGGATCATTGGACGGTGAATATCTGGAGGTGCCATCTGCAGTCGTTGCAGATCTAGCTCACCATTGCAGATCACTATCTCACTGCCAGAGGATCCTGCCCCTTCAAGTTTACTAATGCCTCTTATGTCGCCCAGGAATCCTATGACACAAGAGTTGGGGCGTTTAGAGCCTCTAAGCTCTGTACTACTTCCCACCGGTTTGTATAAATCTGTGATTTTTGGGTCTGTACCTGCTGTTATATTTAACTGACCTCGAGCCTTCAATTTGGAAATTGGTCTTTTACCCCTCCCTTCTCCCATGGGTCCATCCTCTTGAAAATTGCCTCATTTACAGCCGAATCGTCGCAGTGGAGGTACATGACGCATCCAGGCTGGAAGTGCTGACAAGAACCAAAAGGGACTGCATTCACCGAATTTAACAGCGGTGGGGGCCTAACGTCCAAAGAGCCACGCGTCACGTGGTGTGGCTGGGGGGGATTGAAAGGGTTGCGTAAAGCAAAATGGTGGGAGTAGGGTGGGAGGGCTAGCAAGAAACAAGGTCTCTCCTGTGTGGGAAAACAAGTTAGTTTGGGGAAGGAGCAGGGGTCCAAAGACACTGCAAAAGGGTACGTCAGCTGGGGGACGTAGTAGAGGACATAGAGGTCAGAAACGAAGGAGATGAGGAAAGGTGTAAGAGAGAGGGGCAGAGCAAGAGAAACCAAGGGAGGCGGTTAGAGGTCAAGAATCGAAGGAACCCAAAGATTGGGTAAGAGGTCCAGAGACCAGGGACGCAAGGAAAGAAGGGAACACCACCAGGGGGAAGCAAGCAAGTGGGAAGAGGACACGTCACAGGGGAAACGTTAAGGGGGCAAGGGCAGGACACATGGGGAAACCTCATGGAAAGAGCAACTGGCTAAAATGACAAGAAACCTGGGGAAAAGGGCACTCTATAAGAGTTCAAGTCACCTAGGAAATGGAGAATGGTGTGAGAGGTCAAGGGACGGGGGAAAGAGTAAGAGGTCAAGGCCCATGGGGTTATGAGTAAGAGGTCAAGACATCTGGGAAACATGTAATCGTGTAAGAGGTTAAGCAACCTGGGAAAGCCACTGATTGCAGGAGGAGGTCATGTGGAAAAGGTTACAAATGTGTAAGGGCACCAGCTCCGAACAGAACCCTGATGCTGCAGTGCTGAAAGCCGAACACCTCTAAGTTACCTCCTGCCGAATAAAGCAGCTGCGGACTTATACACCCACAATATGTTGTCCGCCTGATATTGTTATGATGGGACATGGTGGGGGCTGGCCAAAACTGGGATGATATGGTCAGGGCTGGGACAGGGAGCCGCTACCGACAAACACGGTCGAGGGGCCTAGTTTGGGCTGTTACAGCTAAGAGCACACAGCATTAGCAAGACTCAATGCACATCAGTACTAAAGAGCAGACAGTATCGAAGTCTCTATGCACAGCAGTACTGAAGGGCACGCAGAAAGGAAGTCTCAATGTTCAGCAACGCAGAGGTACTCTATGGCCAAGTCCCATGCTTGTGGTTAGGAGATGAGGCTACTTCAGGGAATGGGCTACTCGCCGCAGAACCTGTGCAGAGGACCATAGCTGCAAGATTGCACGACTCACAGTCACACCTGGCGACTTCCCTGCAATGGTGGAAAATTCAGTATGCAGCAGCGGCCATCAGTCTGTTGTTGTGGATGAGATGTTTGTCCTGAATTCCCATAAGAAATCATTGTAGGCTCCTCCCACTCCAGCAGTTAAGCATGGTTTGCACACAGAGCCACGTTTCAAGGGCAACCCAACACACTTCAACTGTGAATCAGTTTGAAATTAGCAAACCAATCTAGGCTCCCACCACTGCTGGCGGGTGCTTGTTGTTCGCTGGAAGAACGGGGGGGGGGGGTAGAGAGGGAGAATCTGTGGCCCGATAAATTGCCCTTGGCAAACCCGTGCAGCGTGGTGGTGGTGATGGGTGCACTGGCGTAACAGGGGCCCCCGCACCCCCTGCAGTGCGGGGGGCCCCATGACCACATGTTCTGGAAGGGGACCCACTTGGAGTAAAAAAAACATTTTTTTAATTTTTTTTTTTACATTTTCTTTTTGAATTCACTATGCATTTCTAAAGAAATGATTTCTGTAACAGAAGGCAGAGGGAATACAAAATGTCCGGTGGCTACCCCCACCCCATGACATGAAGACCCTAGGCTGGAGGCCTCCATGTCATGGGGTGGGGGAAGCCCTATGACTTCAAAAATAAATAGTTTATTTTTGAAGTCACTCTGCCTTCATAAAAAAATTATTTCCGTTATGGTTCAGTCCTAAATGGAAATAATTTCTTTATGAAGTCAGAGTGACTTCAAAAAGAAACAATGGGCCTCATTACGAGCATGGCGGTAGCCGTGCCTGTATGGCAGGCACGGCTACCACCAAGCTCGCTACCGGCACAGCCTCCAGCGAAGGGCAAGATTAATGGCCCGGTAATTGCCCATTCGCGGGTGGCGGTATTGCCGGGCTCCCGATCCCCATTCTGCCCAATAGGGCAGAATGGGGGTGGGGTGCATGGTTGCGCCGACACCGTTGATAATGGTGCTGGTGCAATTACAAGTTATGCTCACGGGTGCCGCACAGCCCGCCAGGTAACACCTGGTGGGCTGTCAGGAACCCACGAGCAGAACTCGTAATGCGGCGGGAAGGTATGAACGGTGCCGGTGCCTTACCGGCACCGTTCATACCGTCACCGCCAGGGTCCTAATGAGGCCCAATGTATTTTTGAAGTATTATGGCTCCCCTCAACCCATGACGTATGCGTGTGTGAGTGTATGGTGAAAGGATGCACACTGAAATGTATGGGTGGCTGCCTGGGTGTGCCTGTATGGTGAAAGTGTCCACACTTAAATGTATAGGTGACTGTCCGTGTGAGTGTATGGTGAAAGGGTGCACACAAATGTATGGGTGGCTGGGTGTGCGTGTACGGTGAAAGGGTGCACACTTAAATGTATCGGTAGGTGCCTGGGTGTGTGTGCCTGTGTGGTGAAAGGTTGCACACTTAAATGTACGGGTGGCTGCCTGGGTGTGCCTGTATGGTGAAAGGGTGCACACTTAAATATATGGATGGCTGGGTGTGCGTGTGTATATATGGTTAATGGTGTGTGTGCTTGTGTTCAGAGGCGCAACAAAACCTATATTTCAGTGGGGCTAACTTTTCAAATGTTGGGAGAGGTGCTAACTTCACGTGTGGTGGGGAGGGGCAAACCTATTCGTGTGGGGGCATCTAACATCTTTATGCATTCTAATGAGATTATTCTAATGCAGCTTAAATGTTACAAGCAGTTAACTCTCTCTTTTAGGTCTGAAAGCACCCACTTATGGGCTTCTGTGAGAATTACTGGTCTCCTGTTTCCGTTCTACCCTTCCAATCACTCCCCTGGCATGCAAGTACTAAACCCACATCCCAATTTCAATTGCTTAAAAAATTTGGCATTTGAATGCAGGTACTAACAGTGAAATGATGTACATTAGTAATTGCTGGGCTGGGCCCTTGTTAATGGCAAAACCCAGGTGCCTTTTAACATCTGTGTCCTTTTCTGTCCAGCAACTGCTTTGAAGGTTAGCCAGGTCAAGTCAACATAGCACATAATTTCAGTGGGGGGAGGTGCTGAAGCCCAGTCAGCTCAATGGTGTTACACCACTACTTGTGTTTAATGCCTTGATTAATTATTGGTAATCTTCTTTACACCTAGCCCCATTCTTCCTCCTCCCAGTACTTGTGTATGAGGCACTATGCATCCTACACAAGTACTGGGATAAGGTAGAGGTACATGAAGGTAATGCCTGACTTAGCTACCTATAATCTTCATTACTCCTAGTCCCACTCTTCCTCCAGTACTTACCAGTGAGGCAAGGAGCCTCATACGTAAGCACTGGAGGGATGTGGAGGCAATTCTCGGCCAATGAGCTGATTTTGGAGGTTGGGGTAGGGGATGGGAGGGAGAAGGGATGTGTGGGGGGGAGGGGTTGTGCAATAAATCATAATGGTCATCTATGTCCATGCTAAGCAGGCATGATATGTGGTAGTGGCTAGAGAGGCATTTTGGTACAGCCAGTCTAATCATTCCTCAGTTTGGTATGACTTTTTTAACTGGGCATTTCTGATAAACCAGTGCTGCTAAATTGAATTACCTGGCTAGACTGGCATTTGGGTTCTACCAGTCTAGCCGTTTCTTACTGCGGCACTGTATATTTTTCTGGGCATCTGTGATAAAATGACATGTTATGATATGATAAGTCATATATAACGCGCCTGTACACAAGTGTTTTTAGGCACGACAAGACAGGAGAAGGAAAACTGAGGGAGGACAAGACAAATGATCTTACTAAGCCTTGTGTCATTCAGATCGTGCAAGTGCGAGAATGAGAAGTGCAAGGGGAAAGGGAGGGGGGAAGTGCAAGGGAGAGGGGAGGGGAAAACAGGGCAGCAATGCTCTGAGTAAGTGCCGCCAGGGCAGCGCGGTTCTGGGTAGTGCAAGGAGAACAAAGGACTGTTGGGTTACAGTTACAGCCCCTAACTGCGTGGTAGGCCTGGAGGCAGTGCAAGGGTGACTGATCAAGAAAGAGCCTGGACTCAGTGAGACAGAGGGTAGCCAAGCAACCAGTTGGTATAGCGGACAGGTAGGTCAGCAGGGGAGGGAGAGAGAGAGAAAGCAGAGGAAAAGAGGAATGTGTTGAGCTGCTTCCGGAACTTCAGGTGGTCCGGCTCAAGTTTGAGAGGCTCAGGGAGGCCATTTCAGAGGGAGGAGCCTGCAGGGGAGAAGGACCTACCCTCCCACTCTCTGCCTAGAGAAGTATCTAACCTTTAGGGCTCGAGAAGGAAGGTATTTTGGAAGATAGTGTTGGATGTAGTGCAGATACCAGCCCCAGAAAGCCTTGTGGACAAAGAAAAGGGTCTTGAACTTGATCCTTGCAGCCAACAAAAGCCAGTGGAGAGATTTCATGGCTGGAGAGATACAGTCCCTGGGTTTGAGGCCAAGGATAAGTCTCGCAATCCTATTCTGGATTAGTTGCAGAGGGTGGAGAGTAGAGGAAGGCAGATTGAGAAAGTGGATGTTGCAGTAGTCCAGCCTAGAGAGAACCAGAGCTCTGGAGACAGTGAGCTTCTGGGGGAAAGTGAGAAATGGAAGAGTCCCTTTGAGGAGGTGCAGCTGGTAGTGGGATTTCTTGGCGTTGTCAGAGATGTGAGGAGAGAAAGAGAGAGTGGAGTTGAAGATGACACCAGGAATGAGCGAGAGAGGAGAGTAGGCTTAGGGGAGCCTGAAGGAAAGCTGAGTGTCATCCGCACAACACTGTAAGTTAGAGGAGAAGGTAGAGATCAGGTGGGTCAAAGGGGCCAAGTAGTGGTTGAAAAACCAGGGTGAGAGGATAGAGCCCTGGAGAACGCCACATGTAGAGAGAGGTGGCGGAGTGAAAGGGACAAAGTTGGACCTGGGAGGGGCGGTCCAAGAGGAAGGAGGTCAGCCACTCCATGATGCCCAGGTTCTCACAGAGTCAATTGATCAGGATGGCGTGGTTGACCGTGTCGAAAGCAGAGGAAAGTTCCAGGATGATGAGGGCAGAAGGAATGCTGGAATCAAGGTTAGAGATCAGATCTTCACAGGTGTTCAGGAGAGCAGTTTCCGTGCCTCTGGCAGCTCTTAAGCCAGACTGATGGTCATGAAGACAACCAACAGATTCAGTGTGGAGTGTAAGCTGGCAGTTGGCCAGCTTTTCCAAGAATTTGGGAGAGGGGAAGTTCCAGTGGCAAAAGAATGATTACAGAAATCGGCCAAGGCTAGATCGTGTCAATGTGGTCCTTGATGGTTCTGAAGGAGCAGGTGAGCACCTGTTTCGACGAAACTTCCATAGATTGGACTTGTCTAGAAACCTTGTCAGGTGTTAGAGAGAAAGAGGATAAAGGAGGAGGAGAGGGAAAGATGGCCAAAGGGGGCCGAGAGAGCGAGAGGGAGAGGAAGAGGAAGAGGAAGAGGAGATAGTGGACAGGATGTCCTGAGTTTTAGCAGAGAAGCGAGAGCCCAAAGCCGTACAGAGGGCCTGTTGAGGGAACAGGGGAGGTAGAAACCGCAACAGGATTGGCCAGTTCCTTGCAGATTTTAAAGAGTTTGGATGTGTTGTTAGAGGCCGTAGAGACGCAGGCTGGAATGTGTGCTCTCTTCTTGATGAGTCTTATTGCTTCGACTGGCATTTTGGTGCAACCAGTCTAGGTATGTCTTAATGTTACTGTACTGTTATTTTTTTAAAATAAATTATTACTTGTGTATAGACACCAAAATTAAGGAAATGTGACTTTTACAAAGTCTGATGACCGCTGCCTGGAAAGATGGAATGACACAGCTCCTTGTTCTAAGTTTCTTCGAAGAGAATAACTGGCGAAAAAGGCAATCAAGGGAGCTAGTCGTTATGCTATATTTCTAACGCTTTTCCAGGATGAGAGTTCAAAGCCGACTAGGACACGTCTCTAGTCTCTTGGGATTGTAGGGAATTGATCTTTTTAAAAGCTACTTCGAGTAGTTTTGCTGTCGCCACTGACCATTTGGGCTTTTCCCCAGCGATCAGACGGAACCACCACGTTTCTTCTTCCGCCACCTCTGATTCAGCACATAGTGGGGCAAGAAAGGTGGTACGTTCTTGACTCAGGTTGGAACAATTGAGGACCAGGTGTTGCACGGTTTCCTGTTTATCGGGCACCTCACACAGTCTAGAGGTTGTAGTGTTGGTCAACATTCTTATTGCTAGAATCTCCCGGGTATGCAAAAGGTTTAGGCGCGCTCTTAAGAAAGTTTTCAATGTTATTATGTGTCTACACTGGTCTACATTGTGCAGCCAGTTGGACATGTTTTTATTGTGGCATGGCATTTTTAATAGCAAATTATTAATGTTCATGTGCACTGTTGGTGACTTGCATGTTTTGGATTGCTGTACCCTACACAACAATAGCAAACACTGTGGCTTTTTAATCTATTTTTCTCAGAAAGTGTGCTGTATATTGAATTAAAACACATATTTATATCTTTCTCCTAGTGCAGTGTGTGGCATACCCCTTCAGCAACACGTGTGTGCGTATTGCGCAAGCGTGGTAATCTGGGGCGGCCCAGAGTGTGGCGCGATTCGTGATTTGTTGCCGAGTTGGGGTGGCCCCCTCAGCATGGCTGTTACACCACTGGATGGGTGTTGAAGCGCTTAGCATTAGCAGACAGAGGAAATCAAATAAAAGAAAATGTGAGAAGGAGAGTGGATGAGATATGGGAGAACAGGGTTTGTGGGGAGGGAGCAGAGCGGTCAGGAGAGAGAGGTGAGCGGAGTAAATGAGTGGAGCGAGCAGCGGATGTCAGCAGAGCTGTGGAGAGTCAGTGGAGAGGGAAAGGGAACCCAGAGAAACATAGCGGGTCTAACCCCTATTGAAGCCCACAAACATTGAAATACATCACACCGAATCATATTTTCTTCCCCCAAATAACTTACGCCAGTTTTTGATTGGGAAAACATGATCACTTTATTGGAGTCATCCTAAGGGGAGGTCCTAGCCCTGCTCAGGCCACAAGTATGCCTGGCCTACAAATACTTTCCCGGGTGGCCCTTGCCATTCCCGTGCTTACTTAGTTTCACTTTAAAACTGGTGAGCTCGACTCACTTCGGTTTCCGATCTGTTCTAGCGAGAAGAACGGCCCGGCGCTGGTATCCAACTGCCAGTTCAGTCACTCGCATAAACTTTCCGTGGAGCAAATCATAGGCCACTGTATTCAGTTCTTAAGGAGTCCCAACTCTCCGTAGTGGTGTCAGTGCCCGTATCACCCCCTCCTGGCTCATGCAGCCAGCGAGTATAGCTCGCGGCAGCAGACCTCCTTCTCTAGGTCCACCCTCATAGCTCTGTCATGCTTTGGGGGTGGCCCCAAGATCCACAATGCCCCCACCTATTTCTGCCTCCTACAATTCTGACAGCTGACACCAATACTCACCATAGCTGTCTATGTACATCCTGCCTTTGTCATTGCTCCAACAAAACCCATCAGAAACAAATCGGTGCCCTCGTCAGACACGTGAACCCCATCCCTGGCATAATGGACTGTGTCCTTATCGCACAACAACCGGTGTCTGGTGAAACCCAGTCCTTCCCGGCGCATAAACCTCTCCTTGTTTTTGTTCACTCTTTTCCTAGATGTTTCTATGTCCACATTCGACCATGCAGCTCGCCAAACGCTTCTTGGCACTACCTCTACCAAACATTTTCGGTCTTCGGGAGCATTCACCCCACGATCTTGATGCCCTCCAGCATGTCCTTGGTAACCGACCGCTTCCCTGGTGTGCGTGTTCATTCCCCCAGAGGTGCACAATGAGCACCTTTGGTGCTCCCAACCTTTCCAGCTGCCTCCGCACACAGGGGAGCAATGCCTGCCATCGCATGGCCGGTGTGCCCAGCCAGACCACCTCGATGTTCTTTAATCCTAAACTGCCCCCTCTCAGCGGCCACAGATGCACTCTCCCCTCTGCTCGCATGATGAAGGAGTGGCCAATGACCCACACTGTGCGACCTGCTGGTGCAAAAGGCATACATTACTTCTTCACTTAACAAAGGTGACTGCACAACGAGAGATACACAACTCGGTATGATTGTGCGCTTTGAAACACTTGTGTATAGGTGCGTTATAAATGCAATATCATATCACTCCCATAAACCTTTGCATGCTACCCCTCCCCGGGCTGCAGCCCCTTTCCTTCAGTGCACCTATGAACCACCTACGTTGTCCCGGGCGCAGTGGCGCCACGCCCCCCCACCCGGTCTGACGTATATCTTGTACCTCTCAGATTCCCATCTTCCGACCTTCTTTATCGCTGCATCGGCCATTCCATGCTAGAACACTGCAGTGGCCACCCCTATTCTGAAGGCATGCAAGGACCAACCTTCCAAAACTGAAACAGAGTTAATGGGGAGCCAATCCCCATGCACTAGAAGGATTTCCCCCGCCCCCGGGGTCCTGGCCACCACGTAACGTGAAAGAAGCCCGGTAAGGCAACCCTCCCGGTGCGATCCATGGTACAATCTATCCTCCTCCCGCTCCCCTCCTGATCAGTTGGGACATTCTTCATCGTATTCTCACGCCCATCTTTGTGAAAGTCACTTTCAGTACTAAGTGCCCTTTTACCGGCTGCAACCACTCTGCTCACTCATTGTGCCCCAGAAAATGCAGCTGCAAATGCGTGCACTTGGTAGCCTTACTAGTAATTCAAAATCAATAACCTTGCAACAGTCCTTCCAGTTTCCCACAAGCTTTAAGGGCAGCACACACTGTGAAGCCCTTGGTGGGGTCTCTGGCCCGGTTCCGTTTGCTATAAAAGGCTATTGCCCCTGCCACCCAGCTCCTTGTCCTCCATTCCTTGTGTGCCCATATGAGAAATGTCCCAACTTGCTATTCCAACCCCATTGCTGAGTAACCCAGGTAATTAGACACACTCAAGAACTTGCCATACCCCTGCTGGTATCTGGACCTCGTTCCTGGTGCGAGTGAGCACTCCCCAAGGTCCCAGAGCGTCGGGTCCACAAGACCAGCTGCCACCATTCCGCTCTGAACTCCATCCTCTGTCGTCGTGCCCGTGGATAGGCCATCTGGAACTTCCCCCACTGAAAACGAGAGAGCGTCAGCTGTGATATTAGCAATACCTTGCACATGGCGTGCCCTAAACTCAATATTTTGATACAGGTAATCTTCAACCATCTTTCTTACAATCCCAGTACCACAGGGCAGGATGCAGATTGCAAATTAATGGCCTGGACCACTGCCATGTTATCTGAAAGAGCAACCTACTGCTGCACAACTCACCTGGCCACAACAGGAGTGCTATTACAATTGGGAAGTGTTTGAGCGCCATGATGTTCCCCAATCCCCTCTTCTTCTGCCACTGTGTAGGCCACTTCTGTGTGCACCATTCTGAGCCCAGGATGACCCCAAAACCCTCCTTTCCTGATGCGTCAGAGTACAAATGTATTTCCTGGCTGGTCACCCATGGGGCCCACTACAACCTAATACCATTGAACCCCTAAAGGAAATTGCACCACACGCGCATGTCTTCCTTGATGGGCGCACTCTACCTGATGTGATGATGCCTCAAGGCCACACCCGCTGTCACTCTTGCCAACCTCCTAGCAAACACCCTTCCTGAGGGCACTACTTTGGCTGCTAAATTAAGTTTGCCAAGCAGTTGCGGAACCTTCTCAAGGGTCCTTTGTTAAGTTGTAGTCAATCTCTGCCATCAGGCCTTCCACCTTATCGCTGGATAATCTCCAAGCACGCGATCGATCAATTCTTGGAATGACGCCAGTGCGGCAGCGCACTCCTCTGAACCCTCTTTTCTTGCAAAGACGAAATCGTCCAATTAGTGCATGAGGGCCCCCCTGCGCTCCCTCCTGCACGCAGCTCACTCCAGGAAAGAGCTGAATTGCTCGTAGAATGTGCATGATACCGTGCAGCACATGGGCATGCATCTGTCGAAATAAAATGAATCCTGCCATTGGAACCCCAAGAGGTGGAAACTTTCCGGGTTAACCGGCAGCAGTCTAAAAGCTGACTCAGTGTTCACTTTTGCCACCAGGTCTCAAATGCCTGCTTCCATTACAAGATCCATTGCCTGGTCAAAGGAGGCATAAGTCACCGAGCAGTAGTTGGGGTTTAACCAATCATTCACTGAGTCCCCCCTTTGGGTAAGACGGATGGTGGCTCAGCCTGTACTTCCCTAATTCTTTTTTGGGTACCACTCCCAGTGGGGACACTATGAAGTGAGCAAGGGGGTGGGGGTGTGTTGCCTACCCAGCTCCTGCTCTTTTTGTTTTTTCTTCAGTAACAATGTCTGGTAGTCTGTCAGCAGATGGGAGGCTCCATGCTAGTCTGGCCATAAGCGGCCTTTCGTATGGAATTCCAAACCCATCCCAAAATCCCTTGTACAACAAGGAGCACTCTTTCTCCCTGGGGTAATCGCTTAACAAACTGTGTAATTCAGTCCTGTTCACCAGTAAGGGGCCCTTTAACAGGCTGGTGGAAGGAGGTCAGCTAGGAGCTAAGCAGGAGGGTAGCCAAGACCCTGCTAGTCACCCATGTCTGAATGGCGTGTGTATGGTGGAAGGAGGTCAGCTGGGAGCTAAGCGGGAGGGTAGCGAAGACCCTGCTATTCACCCATGTCTGAATGGCGTGTGTATGGAGGAAGGAGGTCAGCTGGGAGCTAAGCAGGAGGGTAGCGAAGACCCTGCTAGTCACCCATGTCTGAATGGCATGTGTATGGTGGAAGGAGGTCAGCTGGGAGCTAAGCAGGAGGGTAGCGAAGACCCTGCTAGTCACTCATGGCTGAATGGCGTGTGTATGGTGGAAGGAGGTCAGCTGGGAGCTAAGCAGGAGGGTAGCGAAGACCCTGCTAGTCACCCATGTCTGAATGGCATGTGTATGGTGGAAGGAGGTCAGCCGGGAGCTAAGCAGGAGGGTAGCCAAGACCCTTCTAGTCACCCATGTCTGAATGGCGTGTGGATGGTGGAAGGACGTGTGGATGGTGGAAGGAGGTCAGCTAGGAGCTTGGCAGGAGGGTAGCCAAGACCCTGCTAGTCACCTATGTCTGAATGGCGTGTGTATGGTGGAAGGAGGTCAGCTAGGAGCTAAGCAGGAGGGTAGCCAAGACCCTGCTAGTCACCCATGTCTGAATGGCGTGTGTATGGTGGAAGGAGGTCAACTGGGAGCTAAGCAGGAGGGTAGCGAAGACCCTGCTAGTCACCTATGTCTGAATGGCGTGTGTATGGTGGAAGGAGGTCAGCTGGGAGCTAAGCGGGAGGGTAGCCAAGACCCTGCTAGTCACCCATGTCTGAATGGTGTGTGTATGGTGGAAGGAGGTCAACTGGGAGCTAAGCAGGAGGGTAGCGAAGACCCTGCTAGTCACCCATGTCTGAATGGCGTGTGTATGGTGGAAGGAGGTCAGCAGGGAGCTAAGCAGGAGGGTAGCCAAGACCCTGCTAGTCACCCATGTTTGAATGGCGTGTGTATGGTGGAAGGAGGTCAGCTGGGAGCTAAGCAGGAGGGTAGCCAAGACCCTGCTAGTCACCCATGTCTGAATGGCGTGTGTATGGTGGAAGGAGGTCAGCTGGGAGCTAAGCAGGAGGGTAGCGAAGACCCTGCTATTCACTCATGGCTGAATGGTGTGTGTATGGTGGAAGGAGGTCAGCTGGGAGCTAAGCAGGAGGGTAGCCAAGACCCTGCTAGTCACCCATGTCTGAATGGCGTGTGTATGGTGGAAGGAGGTCAGCCGGGAGCTAAGCAGGAGGGTAGCCAAGACCCTTCTAGTCACCCATGTCTGAATGGCGTGTGGATGGTGGAAGGACGTGTGGATGGTGGAAGGAGGTCAGCTAGGAGCTTGGCAGGAGGGTAGCCAAGACCCTGCTAGTCACCTATGTCTGAATGGCGTGTGTATGGTGGAAGGAGGTCAGCTAGGAGCTAAGCAGGAGGGTAGCCAAGACCCTGCTAGTCACCCATGTCTGAATGGCGTGTGTATGGTGGAAGGAGGTCAACTGGGAGCTAAGCAGGAGGGTAGCGAAGACCCTGCTAGTCACCTATGTCTGAATGGCGTGTGTATGGTGGAAGGAGGTCAGCTGGGAGCTAAGCGGGAGGGTAGCCAAGACCCTGCTAGTCACCCATGTCTGAATGGCGTGTGTATGGTGGAAGGAGGTCAACTGGGAGCTAAGCAGGAGGGTAGCGAAGACCCTGCTAGTCACCCATGTCTGAATGGCATGTGTATGGTGGAAGGAGGTCAGCAGGGAGCTAAGCAGGAGGGTAGCCAAGACCCTGCTAGTCACCCATGTCTGAATGGCGTGTGTATGGTGGAAGGAGGTCAGCTGGGAGCTAAGCAGGAGGGTAGCCAAGACCCTGCTAGTCACCCATGTCTGAATGGCGTGTGTATGGTGGAAGGAGGTCAGCTGGGAGCTAAGCAGGAGGGTAGCGAAGACCCTGCTATTCACTCATGGCTGAATGGTGTGTGTATGGTGGAAGGAGGTCAGCTGGGAGCTAAGCAGGAGGGTAGCCAAGACCCTGCTAGTCACCCATGTCTGAATGGCGTGTGTATGGTGGAAGGAGGTCAGCCGGGAGCTAAGCAGGAGGGTAGCCAAGACCCTTCTAGTCACCCATGTCTGAATGGCGTGTGGATGGTGGAAGGACGTGTGGATGGTGGAAGGAGGTCAGCTAGGAGCTTGGCAGGAGGGTAGCCAAGACCCTGCTAGTCACCTATGTCTGAATGGCGTGTGTATGGTGGAAGGAGGTCAGCTAGGAGCTAAGCAGGAGGGTAGCCAAGACCCTGCTAGTCACCCATGTCTGAATGGCGTGTGTATGGTGGAAGGAGGTCAACTGGGAGCTAAGCAGGAGGGTAGCGAAGACCCTGCTATTCACTCATGTCTGAATGGCGTGTGTATGGTGGAAGGAGGTCAGCTGGGAGCTAAGCAGGAGGGTAGCCAAGACCCTGCTAGTCACCCATGTCTGAATGGCGTGTGTATGGTGGAAGGAGGTCAGCTGGGAGCTAAGCAGGAGGGTAGCCAAGACCCTTCTAGTCACCCATGTCTGAATGGCGTGTGTGTGGTGGAAGGAGGTCAGATGGGAGCTAAGCAGGAGGGTAGCCAAGACCCTGCTAGTCACCCATGTCTGAATGGCGTGTGGGTAGTGGAAGGAGGTCAACTAGGAGCTAAGTGGGAGGGTAGCGAAGTCCCTGCTAGTCACCCATGTCTGAATGGCGTGTGGATGGTGGAAGGACGTGTGGATGGTGGAAGGAGGTCAGCTAGGAGCTTGGCAGGAGGGTAGCCAAGACCCTGCTAGTCACCCATGTCTGAATGGCGTGTGGATGGTGGAAGGAGATCAGCTAGGAGCTAAGCCAGAGGATTGTGCGAGAGGATAGACAGTGAAGTTAGAGTTTGAATTTTTCGTCGTGAAAGGTAGCTGAATTCTTATGGTAATGTAATTGGCAAAGTCCTGTATACCTAGCGCTTTTTTTGAAAAGCTGGATATTAACACGGTTGTTTGAAGGAAACCCAATTGGTTTTATTGAGGTAAAGAAGACATATAGGGCATCATTACGACTTTGCAGGCAGCCATGGCGCCATTGGCGCCATGGCTGCCTCCAAAACCGTCCCTGAATGGGGAAATACCAGGCCATTCCGAGTATGGAGGGCCCGGTATTTCCCCATTCACAAATATATATACAGATATTTTTCACTGAGAATGGTATTTCCCCATTCACAAATATATATACAGATATTTTTCACTGAGAATCTATAGTGAAACCTATTCATCACAGAAATGATTTTACAATATAAAGCTGGCCATAAGGGATTAACAATATTAGCATACCCTGTATTTAGATGCATCTAACCTCTAATATAGTAGTCGAATTTTTGACAATTGAAGTATCCGTATGAACTTTTAAATAAATTTGTGGACCCACATGGCTGCAAATAGTTACACTTAGAGAAGCTTACATATTGACTGTCTGTGGACAGTACCTTTTAGTGTGCAGGGGACGCGAGGGAGCCACATCCTGTGGATGCCCTCCCTTTTCCAGTTAACCCAGACCCGGACCTTCCCCATTCCCATTCGAGCCCCCATAGAGCTCAATGGGAATGGGGAGGGAGCTAACAACGGGCCCATTACAAGAGGGCCCGTTATTAGCTCCCTTGTTCCCTTGCGGGACCCGCTATGGACGTCTGGATAAACCAGACGTCCACATCGGGTCCCGTGAGGGAACCTCGTAATAGTGAAGAATGCGTTTAATGGCACCGGCACCATTACCGCTGCCGTTAAACGCATTCCGCACGACTTGTAATGAGGCCCATAGTCTTTTGCAGCTTCACTGAGAGCTGTACTACACAGCGATGAAGTCACAAACCATCAGCCTATCCAGGACTATAACCCAACCCAGACCTACAGAGGGCAGACAACTCCTTACCACGGCCTAAATAGGAACATTACCAGCCCAGGACACATTTTGGGCCATAACCAAGAACAATAGCCTTGAAAAGAACCCTAGAGGTTGAAACACGTGGTGGCTGACCACACAAGACTATGGGCCTCATTACAAGGTTGGAGGTAGCCTTGCCAGTTTTACCAGCAAGGCTACACCCAAACTCGCATCCAGCTCGGCATCTGCAAAAGGGAAATCACCGGGCCATTCCGACCTCCGCGGACCCAGTAATTCCTCTTGCGCGGGTGCCGGAGCCGGTACGTCCCCATTCCCAATTGAGCCCCCATAGGGCTCAATGGGAATGGGAAGGATGGTAGCAGCAGTACCATTTATAACAGTACCGTTGCTACCATCAGGTGCTGCTCGCGGGTGCCGGTACGGCCACCTGGTCAGACCAGGTGGCTGCAAGGGCACCCGCAAGCAGAACTCCTAGTATGGCGGTATGGTAGCAACGGTGCCAGTAGCGATACCGGCGCCGTTGTTGCCTTACCGCCATACTCCTAATGAGGCCCTATATGTCTTCTTTACCTCAATATAACCACCCAGGTTTCATTCAAACAACAGTGTTGATATCTATCTTTTAAAAAAAGTGCTAGGTATCCAGGACAGCCAATTACTCTTTACAAAATAACTGGAGGGCAACACTTCCACCAACCCGTGACCTTGCTGCTAATCAATTAACTCACCACATCTCAGAGCGAAGCGCAGGAAGTGTTTCAAACTAGGGCCCACCCCTTTCTTTGTACTTCTTATGGTAGGGGTGTTATGAAAAAGTGTTTGAGTTGTATGTGAAAGCAGATGTGTGTGGGAGTGAGGCCGTGTCTTCAGCTGAGAGACGGTGGCAACTCAAGCACCCCCATACTTGGAAGCCGGCATGTTCCAAAATCTGCCACATCACCAGACTAGAAACAAACAAAAAAAACACCAGAGAAAAGAACCAGGAGACAGGCCTTCTCTAGAAATGCCCCGGCACTCTGGAACACCATCTCAACCCACATCTGCATGGCACTATCGCTCCTTCGGTTTGGGAAAGAACTGAAGACCCTTCTTTTTAAGTAGTTCCTCTAAAGATTTATGCACCCCACAGCTCTGGTCAGAGCTGTTCTACTCCGGCCCACGTGGTGACTGCACCCGCCCATGTGTGTCACTAAGACATTGGAGAGCACCCTGCTGCTCCGTAGCTTGGTTTGCGCAGTATACATACCATATGCATATTTACATACAGACCCACATGTTAAAGCCTCAAAATACCTCTGTC
This sequence comes from Ambystoma mexicanum, assembly GCF_040938575.1. NCBI lineage: Eukaryota > Metazoa > Chordata > Amphibia > Caudata > Ambystomatidae > Ambystoma > Ambystoma mexicanum. Next base: position 695,097,050 of record NC_090938.1, on the reverse strand, counting down.
CTTGAAGTGTAGATACATAAGGGTCTTTCAGCATTCATAGAGCATAATCATCTCTTCATTCCAGTGGAGGGAGCTCAAGAGCCATTTTGGGGCAATAGTTTGGATGCTCCCAGGACCATTCCGTCTTGGTTGATCATTGGGTAGGTCCATTGGTAGCAAGAACTTGCAGTTCCACTCAATCATCTGGGGAAGATAACGGTCACAATAAAGGCTACTCGCCAAATGCGGTCCCTAGGGTTTTGAGAGGACGCAGGATCTGAAAGCTTAGCAGGCCCATCTCCTACTTTGGCCCCCTGCCACAGACCCACAGGCAAATGCACTTACTAAAATAGACCACAGGGACAATTCGATTTTTGGAACAAACAGAGCACATTTTATTGGAGTCAGCAAACAAATGGGGGAGCGGTCCCGGCCTCCTTTAGCGTAATGGCCTACAGCACCTTTTAGATGGCCCTTTACAATTCCCGGGCTTTCACCGGTAGGTTATTGTCCTCGGGTGACCAGTGTCACTTCTGGTTGTTACATAGCGGACGTCCGCCTCTGGTTGCCAACTGCCAGGCAGTAGCTCCCGCACCCTAGCCTGGAGCGCATAAACCCGGGAACACTGCATGCAGTTGTTAGGGCATCAGGTAATAATATCGCCATATATATGGTCGCCGTAAATAATATCGCTGCAAAAATGTCATGGCGATATTATTTGGGTGACCATATATATGGGGACAGGGGCAAAAAAAAAAGGGAAAAAAAAGAAAAAAAAGTTTGGGGGTTGCGCAGGTGTCCCCCGCATGTTCCATGCAATAATTTCGCCACAAAAAACGGCCATTTTTGCGATATTTTTGCATGGCGAGATTTTTGTAGCAACATTATTACATGGAACCGTTGATAGGGAGTCTCAACTGTCCGTAAGGGGCCAGTGCACGTCAAACCCCAAACTTTGACGGCTATCGGGTGCCGCTCAGGCCAGCCCAGGGGAACACCCCTTCCGCCTCCTTTGAGAGAGGTAAGTGGGGGAAGGGGATGAGGGGGGAGAAGGATGGCCCGCTATGCTGGTGTCCCTCTAGCACCCCCTCCATGGGCTGGCCATCCACTGAACATGCATTCTCCAGCTTACAAGAGCACCTTGCCTCATATATTAGCACCGTCGCATCTACTATGATTCTTAGGTTTTCTGGGCATGATAAACACATAGAAATACTATGGAAAACAGTCTGTGCCATTACAAATATGCACTGGCTCCAATGAAGCAGCTATCAATGTAGACACAACAAAATGGATTTGCCAGTATGTAGCAGGATTTTGCGCTGAAGGAAACGCTCTGATCCAACCTCAAACTCCCTAACAGTTGCACCCATTATAAGTAGGGCGTTCCAGACTTTTTTGACTTAGGGTGCTTTCAGCAACTTGACGCGTAGTCAAATTCAGTCGGCTTTTCACAATGACCAATAAATATGCAAAACTTCTTTAATAGAATTCATTATATGTAAATTGCGCTCATGCATATTCATTGTGAATGTACCCAGCGCCTGCCTAGAATTTAAAATTCAAGGGCCAACACCCCCAGCTCCGCTTTCTATATTTTGAAATTGCTGTCAGGTGCACTCTGGTGGAGGAACTTTTTCAAATCCTCTTGTGCTACGTGCAAGCGGTACGGCAGCATTGATGTGGCCAGCCCTGAACCACGGAACAGGTCACCCCTTATGGTATGGTCTCCGTTGGTCGTCAACGCTCTTGACGCCCTTTGGATGTCCATGCATTGCAATGGGTCATTCAGGGATTCGAATCCTAGGATGTCAAGAGCAAAGCAGGCAAACTGAAAGATGAGGGTTTGGATTGCAGCACACCGTCGTCATCTCCTTGGATTTCAGCACACTGTCGTCGTCTCCTTAGATTGCAGCACACCGTTGTCGTCTCCTTAGATTGCAGCACACCGTCGGCGTCTCCTTAGATTGCAGCACACCGTTGTCGTCTCCTTAGATTGCAGCACACCGTCGGCGTCTCCTTGGATTGCAGCACACCGTCATTGTGTCCTTGGATTGCAACACACCATCGTCGTCTCCTTGGATTGCAGCACACCGTCTCCTTGGATTTCAGCACACTGTCGTCGTCTCCTTAGATTGCAGCACACCGTTGTCGTCTCCTTAGATTGCAGCACACCGTCGGCGTCTCCTTAGATTGCAGCACACCGTTGTCGTCTCCTTAGATTGCAGCACACCGTCGGCGTCTCCTTAGATTGCAGCACACCGTTGTCGTCTCCTTAGATTGCAGCACACCGTCGGCGTCTCCTTGGATTGCAGCACACCGTCGTTGTGTCCTTGGATTGCAGCACACCGTCGTCGTCTCCTTAGATTGCAGCACACCGTCGTTGTCTCCTTGGATTGCAACACACCATCGTCGTCTCCTTGGATTGCAGCACACCGTCGTCGTCTCCTTAGATTGCAGCACACCGTTGTCGTCTCCTTAGATTGCAGCACACCGTCGGCGTCTCCTTAGATTGCAGCACACCATTGTCGTCTCCTTGGATTGCAGCACACCGTCGTCGTCTCCCATGGAAAGGATGTGTGTTGCAGTGCTAGGGGTCCGGAAACCAAGCTGGGCCGACCCAAGTGGGCGCGGTTAGGATTATTCTGTAACCTGAGCTCATTTCCCTGTGCACTAGACGAGGAATCAGAAGAGTAGAGTTAATGGAAAGAATATGATTCTATCAGGGCATCAAAAACACATCCCCACTGAACCTCGCTAGGGCACCACGAAGCCCACCTTTGAGACTACAAGTCTTCCCTCTTGCCAAGAACTCCCAACCTGAGGTTCCAGATACAGAGCATTTTGTATAGGTGTTATTTATCCGGATCCCACTAATGCCCTCTACCTCAACTTATTGCATAGAGGGTGCTTTTATCGCCAGAAAGCCCTCTAACTCCAGGGAGATGCTCTATTTGGAGGTCCATTTCCATAGGAATTTGGCATCAACTCAAGGCTTGCTTGATCGTGTGCCACTTTGCTTGTCATACAAAGCGGCAGTGGTACCAGAAGGATGCATGTGATTTCTTCAAAAATATTTTACCTAATGGAGATTTCACCAAATCCATAATGCAGTGGGAGACCCCCGCATTCCTCCTCACCCTACCTTATATCCCTTATCCCGCACCCCACCTATTATACATTACACATATACCACTTTACCTACCATTTTCGGTGAAATCTCACCAGGTAAAATAGTATTCAGTGAAATCTATGGGAACGGTACCAGAAGAGGCTCTCTTCACTGTGATCACTCCGGGGCCAAGTACAGAAAAGGTTTCTACCTTATTTGGTTACAGAAATAGATGGTAGAACGAAGCAACAAAGATGGACTCCCGCCCGGCACCCCAATGGCTTTTGATGGTAGCTACTACCTTCCACCAAAAAGGACCCTCTCTCCTTCACCTTCATACACGAACAAGACCCACACAACCCACAACTTCCCTGTTAGCAAGCACAAGGCAGGACACAACAGTACTGTTGTCCAACAGTGAAAGGACTGACGGGCTAGTCTGACAGCTAGCACCTTCAAAGGTTCGTGCAGAGAAGACGCGCGTCCTCAAAGCAATGGTCCTTCATCACGTCCATCCAAATGCACTGCCTGCAGATGAAGAAGAGAGATGCGTCTGTGATGACTGTCCCCTCACGTCCGGGGTCCACAGAGGGCCATTGCTTTGCCCGCTATTCAATATTTCTTTTCACACTTCTGTGAGAGTCCTGGCATCTTCCTAAATGTTCCTATGTTTGCTCCGATTTGGCATTTTGCTTCCTCCAGCACAGTACTAAAGTTGCGGCGCACACTCAGGATTTAAGGGTCTAAGGATCCATTTTTTATAAAAACTGCTTGAAATGTTGGCATTCTGCCCTAAGGTCAACTGTTCCCAGGTCAATTTTCTGTTTGTAATTACACTTATCTCTATTTACTATTCCAGGAAGTTGATTTTGCTTTGGAATTGGGTTTTTGTGTATGACATTAAAATGTTTTTTTGGGTTTAAAAAGTGACTATGGGCCTCATTACGAGAAGCGCGGTAAAAACGGGGTCATTTCCGGCATGGAGGAACTAGCGGGTCGGTGCTCGTATGAGGCCACTAATAGCGGGTGATTACGAGTGCACGCGCGATCGCCCATGCTGGTAATGGCCATACAGCCATGGCGCTAAAGGCCCTCCAACCCCCCCAGAGCGCCATCACGGGACCCGCCGATACCGCCTCCGCCTAGGAGGCACCCCTTAATACTGACCCGGTAATAACATCATGCTAATACCGGGCTCGTAATTCCGGACCCAGAAGTAACGTCATCGCGTCGGAATGGGAAATGCGCCGGTGGCCATCTTTAAAAACACATTCCATTGCAATCCTCCCAAACCACCAGTTGTGTTCAGGAGAGACCAGTGCCAATCCCTTCACCATGTCAAAGGCTCCCAGTAAAACAACTCCCCGCCTGCTCAAAAAGCGTTTTCCAGACGATGAACTGAACATGAGGAGATCATCCTGCAGAACCTGAAAAGGGAGGTGCAGCAGCGCAAAAAGGAGATCTGGGAGGAGGTAGCCCGCAAGGTCTCGGCAGTCGGCACCACCCCACAGACAGTGAAAGACTGTAAAAAGAGGTGGGATGACCTCCGCCTCAGGGTATGGAATATCCTGGCCAGCAATAGGAGGGAGGCCATGGCCACAGGCGGGGGTCCCCACTCACCTGCCAAGCTGTCATGCTGGGAGGAGACGTGCAGCACGTTTATAGAGATGGAGTCGATCGAGGGCTTCGGGGAGATGGAGATGGGTGCCGCAACATCTGCAGATGGAGGTGAGTGACCCTGCAGATCCCAGTGGGGGAAACCATGACGTAGCACAAATGATGTCGAAGAGAGCCTAGGCAAGGCAATGCATGCCCCAACACACACATACATATCCTTGTTCAGATGGAGGCCCAAACCCTGCCACACTGAAATGCATGCAGAGTGCCAATCCCATTACCAACACACAGCCAACACACATGGACTGTGCCCATGTACTACATCACACAAACCCCAATACAACGGCATGCCACCTGCCATGCAGCAAATGCCAAAATGCCCCCTTCATACTACTCTGTGTGACACACCTGTAAGGCATGAATACATGATAAATGAAATACTCCACAGCACCATATGATGCATCTTGCATGTAACACCATCACTGATGGCCTGCATCTCTTCTACCCCCCCAGGCACCGATGGAGAAGATGCCAGTGAGGAACCAACCACAAGGGCATCCACGTCCCGGCCGAAGACAACGGCCACTGACAAATCCACCTCCAGGGCAGCCTCGCAGCCCACACCAACACCCAGGGCATGTGGCCAGGCCATGGCCGCACATGAGGGCCCCACATCAACGCCTGACACCGTGGAAACAGAGCTGGCTACACCAGTGGAAGGCGAGGCCGTTGCCCCACTGAGCAACATAGATACTGCAGTGGAGGAGTTCGTGGACCAGGATGGACTGATCCATGTGCCATGTCCACACTCTCAAGCCCCATGTTCACCCCCCAACCCACACACAGCCCTCACCCTCCTGCAGCAGTGCAGATCCTTTGCTGCACAATTCGGACCTCAGCAGCATCCCCGAGGACAGCACTGCCAATGAAGGCCCGGTCGCAGTACCCTCGACCACTGCTGCTCCCACCACCAACCTTGAGGCACGGCTAGCGAGGGTGGAGGCTAGACAGGACTCTATGTTGGACCTTCTCTGACAATATGTCGCGGATGGGGAGGACACGAGGCGTGAGATTGCCCAGGTCATAGCGGCGACCACAGCCGCCATAGCGGCGAACACAGCTGCCATCAATGCCTCTGCATTGATGATGCCAGACAGTCCGGGGGCCATCACACAGGTCCTCACCTCCATGCTGCTGCACATGCAGCAGCCACAGCCCGCAACAGCCGTGCAAATCACCATGGCTTCCACCCAATCCACCACACCCGCTTCCTCTGCACCCGCTTCCTCTACACCCTCCAGCCCTGTGAGTCTAACAAGACGGAGTGCCAGGCACTCAGAAATGCTTCCCCCGGACATCAAGAAGTCCAGGAAATAGTGTGGGACAACTATGGGAGTGGGTCAGATGGTGTCGGCGGCGTATGGGTGTATTAGGGGGAGTTCACTGGGGGGGTTTGGGAGTTCACTGGGGGGTTTTGGGAGTTCATTGGGGGTTTGGGGAGTTCATTGGGGGGTTTTGGGAGTTCACTGAGGGGTTGGGGGTTTGCACTTTCTGCAGTTGATATCAATACACCCGTTGTGTTCAATATCATTCAATGCCTGGACATTGTTCATTTCGTGTGTATCCATTTAATTTATGACGGTGCACAGTGCCCAACTCCCCACATTCCCTGTGTGCATGTCCACATGGACACAGTGTACAATGTGTCATTGACACATATCTATCAACGTCGCTGGGTCAGAAGTATTCGTCAATCAGTGATTGACATACTGCATAGCCATCCTGTGCATCACGTACTGGCAGGGGTGCTGCATCTCCTCCGTCATCATCCTCATCATCCTCACCCGGTGCATGCATGTCAATGTCAGGTGGCAGTGGTACATTTGTCCGGACGCACATGTTGTGCAGCATGACACAGGCCATGGTGATCTTTGCCACCTTCTCAGGCGTATAAAGGAGTGCTCCACCAGACCTGCTTAGGCAATGGAACTGTGCCTTCAACAGGCCAAAGGTCTGCTCAATCAACACACGGGTATGGGTATGTACCCGATTGTACTCATCTTCATGGCTATTCTGCGGGTTCCGCACAGGGGTAAGTAGCCACGGCTTCAAGGGATATCCTCCATCACCTGCAAGCGAATACAAATAAGTCTATGTGAGTCACTCTGAGCTGCCACCTTCAGGATTCACAGTCATGGCCGCAGCTATATGCTGTCGTCATGCACATGTCCCTGTACGTATGCACGAATATTGTTTAGATGCATTCTATGCTGAAATATGGTGTGGTAGTCTGGATGGCGTTTTACAGATGATGCATTCTTGCATGCTGATGCGGATGTTCTGTGGTTGCAGGACGATGTTTTGTCTCCCATTTTTGCTGTGTATACCACACTGTGCATGGTCACACTAGCCACATTGGCACAGTTGCAATCATGTTCAGTCATGCATTGCTTGACATACCCATGGTGGCCAGGTTGTGACTCTTACATGTTGTCATTGATATACATAATTGGTCCAATGTGTGCCAGTGATATGTTATGTTGGGGTTGGGAGGTTCAGGTCAGGAGTGTTTAGCTCTGCGTGCATTCTCCACTCACTGTCCATTCCCTATGCATCCCCCCCCATTCCCACCCAGGTGGAGTATGCATCCCAACACATCACTACCCCGATGCACTGCCATGGGCCAGTCAGGCAACTCACCAAGCAGCCAGGCACGTCGTCCAGCATGTCGTTCTATATGACGGAGTAGCGTGGAGTTACACAGCACCATGGCATCATGTGTCGATCCGGGATATCGGGCACATCAATGTGTGATGATCTTGCTGGAGTCACATACCATCTGCACATTGATGGAGTGGTATTGCTTGCGATTGTGGAACACCGCCTCTACGGCATGGGGGACTACCAATTCTACATGGGTGCAGTCCAGGGCACCAACACAATTGGGCATGCCTGCCAGTGCATGGAAGCCTACTTTGGTGTTGGCTATCTCCTGGGCAGTCCGTGGTAGGGATATGTGGGTGCTAGCGTACTTCAGGAGGGCATCCAGCACTTGGTTCAGCATGCGTGAAAATAGTGGTTGTGAAATGCCATGCAGCTGCCCCACTGTGTGCTGGTAGGTGGATGTGGCCAGGAAGTGGAGCACAGACACCACCTTTAGTAGCGGGGGGATGGCAGTGCATATTTCTATGAGGCTGACGATGTTGTTGTGTATCATGTCCACTATGGTGGTGATGGTGTCCCGGTCCAACCGGTACAGGGTGTGGATCTTCTCAGGGGTTAGATTGAATGGACTGGGTCTGATGCGAGGGATTAGTGGCTGCCTACGAGGTACTACTGGCTGCACTGGTGGTAATTGCTGGGCCTGTCTCACCCTCCTTCTCCTCCTGTGTCTCCTATGTGCTGCCTGTTGTTGCTGCTGTAGTTGTTGTTGTAGTTGCTGTTGTTGCTGTAGTTATAGCAGTATAGGCATGTCCTCCAGCCCCATGATTGCAACAGCTAGTGGTATCATTTTGGTGTAGGAAGGGGTGTGGTGTGTGAGTGTACTCCTTTTATACTGGGCCAGGCTCCATTGGCTCCACCTGTGGTGATTGTGTACACCTGTGGCAGTTGGCTTGATTGCAGATTGCTGTTTACGGGTGGTCTGCGATGCCTGTATGGCCACCATCGTGCAGGCCCCAATTAGTGCCTTCGGGATGCCAGTAATTGCACGCCCGCATGGGTTGTGATGTCCTCCTATTACCGGCATCCCGGTATTTACTCCACGAAGGGGCGCGTGTACGCGTGCATGCCGATATGAGGGTGCATGGTACGGGCGGTGGCGTTATTGGTGGGTTGTCGGGTTGTAATGCCCCGGACCCGTTAACGATGTCGGTATTACCATTCCGCCTTCCTTTTTTCATTACCTCCATTCTCGTAATGAGGCCCTATATGTATTTTGCGAAAACAACTTTTTTGTCTAACATTAAAACAAAGGGCAAGTAGAGGAGCAGAGCTGAAAGTGGTGTGAGAGTACTTATAGATGTGAAAAGGGGTACGCGGCTTCCTCCGGCATCAGTACTCCAAAGGAAGGGATCCTGTAGCAAATAATGGCCCTTAAAAAAACACAGAAACAAGGACATTTATTGTCTGGTATTGGAGACACCACACTGGGCTGCCATGCGTCAAGGCCGGGCAGGGTAACTGCATCTAAAAGTAACATTCCCTTGAAATGACATGGCATCCGGGATGTGGATTCCATGCCATTCCACGAGATAGCGACGTCTAGTAAACACCTCTCAATAACAGTCCCTGTTACACACCCCAAGAAAAGTGGGCTGGGGATTGTGCAGGGAAAGCAGGGGAAGCAATGGAGGGCTGGCATCCACAGTACTAGAAATACTATTTTTGATTTCCCTCTGCTGTTGTTCCACAGGTATATGGTCTTGGTGTTGCATAGCCCAGGGAAAACACAACTACTGACACTAGAATAAGCTTAACAGGTTTTATTAAACAAAAGTAAAGCATAAGACTATTGCATGGTAATTGGTTCAAGAAGGCTGTAACATAAAGCTTCCTGTGACGCGTAGTCCTGGAACTCAGGAATATAAAAGAAGGGCAGCTAACGAAAGGGCATTCAGCAAGTTCCAAATAAGAGGTTCTGCTCTTTAGGTCACGCTAGCATTCCGTTCCTGTCAATTCCTCTGGGGACCATAAGGCCTCTACACCTCTAGCAGCATTCAGGGCTTCCTCCCTTTACCAAGTACCCCAAAAGTCGTCCCTTTCACTGGGGCTCTCTTTCTCTCTGTTATTTATTCATATTCCCCTCTTCTGGGGCCATGTGCCCCCTCCCTACCTCCTGGCTTTTTTCTCAGGGATATGATGTTCTGCTCACCCTTCCAAATCCAGGGATGTAGTGCCCGGATCACTAATGCACATCCAGGAATAAAATGCCCTGCTCACTTACCCACACCCAGGGATATAGTGCCTTGCTCGCTCTCTCGGGGATATAGTGCCCTGCTCACTTGTCCGCACCTAGGGATATAGTGCCCTGCTCTCTCTCTCAGGGATACAGTGCCCTGCTCACTTGTCCACACCTAGGGATATAGTACCCTGCTCACTTGTCAGCACCTAGGGATATAGTGCCCTGCTCACTTGTACACCAAGGGATATAGTGCCCTGCTCACTTGTCAGCACCTAGGGATATAGTGTCCTGCTCACTTGTCGGCACCTAGGGATATAGTGCCCTGCTCACTCTCTCAGGGATATAGTGCCCCACCCACTTCTCCACACTTAGGGATATAGTGCCCTGCTCACTTGTCCGCACCTAGGGATATAGTGCCCTGCTCACTCTATCAGGGATATGGTGCCCTGCTCACTTGTTCGCACCTAGGATAAAGTCTGTCAAGTGGCACAGCGAGTAGAGCGCTCGCTTTGACATCCGTGCAGAGCTTGCTAACGCAGGTTCGAATCCCGGCAGGGCCAAACACAGCCTTTCATCCTTCCGAGGTCGATAAATGAGCACCACACGTAGCGCTATATAAATGCGAAATTATTATTATTATTAGGGATATAGTGCCCTGCTCACTTGTCAGCACCTAGGGATATAGTGCCCTGCTCACTTGTCAGCACCTAGGGATATAGTGCCCTGCTCACTTGTCGGCACCTAGGGATATAGCGCCCTGCACGCTCTCTCAGGGTTATAGTGCTCTGCTCACTTGTCGGCACCTACGGATATAGTGCCCACCTCGCTCGCTCAGGGATATAGTGCCCTGCTCACTTGTCTGTACCTAGGGATATAGTGCCCTGCTTCATTCATCCCATGCAAATATTGTGGTCCAAGTACATCACTTCCTAGAAGAGTCCAAAGCAAAACTACTCCTACTTCAAGGTGAAACCTTTCGACTTGATGAAACCAGGTATGTTGTATGATCAGGTATCATGCTCTTCACTTGCTAATCGTCACTACTCCCGATGTAGCCGACCCTGAGCCTTAAGAAACCTATTGAGATAGGAATCTATCTGGGCTTGTATTGGGGACACCCGACTGGCTGCCACAGGTCCAGGCAGTGCAGGGTCATCTCATGCAGCTTGAAAAGTCGTGTTCTCTTGCGATGACACGACATTCTTCAGGATATGCCCAACTTCCAGTAAACACATCTCAACAGCCGCATGGTGGACTTGTTCAAAAGGCAGGTTGTGTAGGAAAGGAGGGGGGGTGTTGCCCTGATAGCATTATTGCAGATTTTTCAGTTTATGGGAAAGAAATGCATGTAGCCCGACAGAGCAGCCATACAAGCAACTCAATGTTGACATACAGCCCACACCTTTCAATTCCAGTAGAGTTCCAGCTCTCCAATATACATCTCCCAAGATCCAGTTATCTCAAACCTAAAACAGAAGTGGAGTCTGGCTGCGCAGGCGTCTGTTAAATGAGAAACGTTTAATGCTTCGTAACAGCGCTACATTTCATTTATCCGAAAGCTTCACCAATACTCAAAGGGCCTCATCACGAGCTTGGCGGTAACCCTTAAATGTGGTGGTAGCTTTATTACCGCTGCATTTAAGGGTCCGCCAAATCACGGCTTCGGCTGATTTCCCCCCAGCTTTTAGCTGGGGGGAAATCCGCTGAAATTTCGCGCTCTTACCGCCGGCGGGAAATCCACCGGCGGTAAGACCGCGAAATTTCTCCATTGATCCCAATGGGGAATGGAGAATTCCCGAATGGGCTCAATGGGGAATGGGCAATATCCGTTCCGCCAAACCCGTGATCCGGCGCTATTAGCGCTGGGAGGTTTGGCGGTAGGGCTATTAACGCCGGCGCTAATAGCGCTGCATTACCACCCAACTCGTGATGAGGCCCAAAGTGTAAGGAATTTTGGACCCAAGAACTGCATTTTTGCCCAAAGTGTCAGTGATGTACCGGGTACGGGTTCCTTGAATGAGCAATTACCGGGCCCTCCAAGATTGGAATGACCCGGTAATTCCTCATTCAAGGAACCCGGACCCGGTACCCGGTAAGGGGGTAGCCATGCTGCTAATAGCGGCATGGTTACCTCCTTCCTCGTAATGACCCCCATTGTTATGTATCAAAGCAACGATCACGTCTTAATCTGTTTTTAATCAACTTCTGGATTTTTATGATGAATGAATCGTTTCATTTGATCGTTTTTTATTGTATTCATTTCTTTTTCACTTGTTTGTGCTTCTATGGGACTGATTTCGAATAAAAGCACTGAGCATGGGTTTTTTATTGCTAACAAATCACTTTGATCCCAGCTTCAGAAAATTGGGAGTAAAAGACTCTTTACCTTGATCCCTTCCCGTGGGAGCCCAGAAATATTCCCATGCAGGCAGCCTGTCTCTGGTGCCTCAGAGCTGATCTGGAGGGAGGGAGGCCTGTGCAACTCTTTGGGAGCCCAGACATATTCCCATGCAGGCAGCCTGTCTCTGGTGCCTCAGAGCTGATCTGGAGGGAGGGCGGCCTCTGCAACTCTTTGGGAGCCCAGAAATATTCCCATGCAGGCAGCCTGTCTCTGGTGCCTCGCAGCTGATCTGGAGGGAGGGAGGCCTGTGCAACTCTTTGCGAGCCCAGAAATATTCCCATGCAGGCAGCCTGTCTCTGGTGCCTCAGAGCTGATCTGGAGGGAGGGAGGCCTGTGCAACTCTTTGCGAGCCCAGAAATATTCCCATGCAGGCAGCCTGTCTCTGGTGCCTCAGAGCTGATCTGGAGGGAGGGAGGCCTGTGCAACTCTTTGGGAGCCCGGAAATATTCCCATGCAGGCAGCCTGTCTCTGGTGCCTCAGAGCTGATCTGGAGGGAGGGAGGCCTGTGCAACTGTTTGGGAGCCCGGAAATATTCCCATGCAGGCAGCCTGTCTCTGGTGCCTCAGAGCTGATCTGGAGGGAGGGCGGCCTCTGCAACTCTTTGGGAGCCCAGAAATATTCCCATGCAGGCAGCCTGTCAGTGATGCCTCAGAGCTGATCTGGAGGGAGGGAGGCCTGTGCAACTCTTTGGGAGCCCTGAAATATTCCCATGCAGGCAGCCTGTCTCTGGTGCCTCAGAGCTGATCTGGAGGGAGGGAGGCCTGTGCAACTCTTCTTTGGGAGTCCAGAAATATTCCCATGCAGGCAGCCTGTCTCTGGTGCCTCGGAGCTGATCTGGAGGGAGGGCGGCCTCTGCAACTCTTTGGGAGCCCAGAAATATTCCCATGCAGGCAGCCTGTCAGTGGTGCCTCAGAGCTGATCTGGAGGGAGGGAGGCCTGTGCAACTCTTTGCGAGCCCAGAAATATTCCCATGCAGGCAGCCTGTCTCTGATGCCTCAGAGCTGATCTGGAGGGAGGGAGGCCTGTGCAACTCTTTGCGAGCCCAGAAATATTCCCATGCAGGCAGCCTGTCTCTGGTGCCTCAGGGCTGATCTGGAGGGAGGGAGGCCTGTGCAACTCTTTGGGAGCCCAGAAATATTCCCATGCAGGCAGCCTGTCTCTGGTGCCTCAGAGCTGATCTGGAGGGAGGGAGGCCTGTGCAACTCTTTGGGAGCCCAGAAATATTCCCATGCAGGCAGCCTGTCTCTGGTGCCTCAGAGCTGATCTGGAGGGAGGGAGGCCTGTGCAACTCTTTGGGAGCCCAGAAATATTCCCATGCAGGCAGCCTGTCTCTGGTGCCTCAGAGCTGATCTGGAGGGAGGGCGGCCTCTGCAACTCTTTGGGAGCCCAGAAATATTCCCATGCAGGCAGCCTGTCTCTGGTGCCTCAGAGCTGATCTGGAGGGAGGGCGGCCTCTGCAACTCTTTGGGAGCCCAGAAATATTCCCAAGCAGGCAGTCTGTCTCTGGTGCCTCAGAGCTGATCTGGAGGGAGGGCGGCCTCTGCAACTCTTTGGGAGCCCAGAAATATTCCCATGCAGGCAGCCTGTCAGTGATGCCTCAGAGCTGATCTGGAGGGAGGGCGGCCTGTGCAACTCTTTGGGAGCCCAGAAATATTCCCATGCAGGCAGCCTGTCTCTGGTGCCTCAGAGCTGATCTGGAGGGAGGGAGGCCTGTGCAACTCTTTGGGAGCCCAGAAATATTCCCATGCAGGCAGCCTGTCTCTGGTGCCTCAGAGCTGATCTGGAGGGAGGGAGGCCTGTGCAACTCTTTGGGAGCCCAGAAATATTCCCATGCAGGCAGCCTGTCAGTGATGCCTCAGAGCTGATCTGGAGGGAGGGAGGCCTGTGCAACTCTTTGGGAGCCCAGAAATATTCCCATGCAGGCAGCCTGTCTCTGGTGCCTCAGAGCTGATCTGGAGGGAGGGAGGCCTGTGCAACTCTTAGGGAGTCCAGAAATATTCCCATGCAGGCAGCCTGTCTCTGGTGCCTCAGAGCTGATCTGGAGGGAGGGAGGCCTGTGCAACTCTTTGGGAGCCCAGAAATATTCCCATGCAGGCAGCCTGTCTCTGGTGCCTCAGAGCTGATCTGGAGGGAGGGAGGCCTGTGCAACTGAAGGTGTTACTATTAGTGAAGCTTAAACTTAGCTTGGCCAACACTTGTTCTTTTATCCTACGAATTGCTGAGACGATGCTTAATTGCAAAGGCAAAGGGGTGAGAAAAGGGGAGCGGGGGGAAGAGAAGTGGGACAAGATTGTATGTGGAGCGGGACTACAAAATAAACCGGACCTGCAAAAAAGAGGTGAAGATTGGGAAATTGCCCCACTTGGTATTTCAAGAAACGGAAGGGTGGAAAAGAAGAAATCAAGGTGTGTCTCCTTATATCTAGTCATGAAAATGGGCGGGAAAATGCACGACAGGCTGAGTGGTCTCATCATTCCTATGGCTTCTTTGAGAATTTGTTGAACCATTTTTCACCTTGCAAGAATGCCCTGAAACGGCCAAGCAGAAGGATTCTGTCTTCCCACCAACCACAACTTGCTGCCACACTGTGGTGAGCTACCCTCACACTGGTCTCGCGTGTGGCTTGCAGAGTGGCATCAATGCCATGCAGGAGGAGAGGATCCCCCAGGAGAGTCTTGGACGGTCTCGACGTGGTTTGGCGTCCACCAACCACACCACGTGACTCTTTCTCATGCCAGTCACCTGCTCCGAGTGGCACGCTGCATCCACCACTGCTAAAACTCTTGCCATGGACAGCGGACGCCATCATTTCTAGAGGTTTAGTGGGAACAGCAAGGCTGCAAAGGGTTTGTTGGCTCTGGCTGGGCTCCATCATCAATGTGGGAGACAGGTGTCGGGAGACAAAGGGGCTTCTTCTGTGGTGGTGGGTTTCTACCAGGGCGGCCATTTTAGGAAGATACTTGTTGCTGGTTTCAAGCCGAATGAAGGAACCTTTGAATGGTAATGACAGCCTACTGATCAGAAACACAGACAATACCAGTGCTTTGCGTGCACCCGTATGTGTATGTATGCACCGTGCAGTTCAGTGGATGGTGGGACATCTAACTTCTGTGTCATTATGAACACCTGACGGTTAACCATATTGAAAGGGTTCTCTCGTGAACCGGATGAGAAATCTTAGATCCGTTATCAACCTCCATTTTTAGTTTTTCTTTTTCATCAGTTGGGTCCCCCTCGATAGCACACTTGCTTGAAAGGAGTTTGACTTCTTTCCTGAGCACAGTCAGTCAGTTGGTGTTGTGGTCTGTGTGCAGTGATGGAAATGAACGGACAAAGTAGGAACAGGAGAGCAAGTGATTGACAGGGAACAGCAATGAGGGAGAGAAAGGGGCAATGAGAGAGAAGGATAGCAAGTGATTGACAGCGAACAGCAATAAGGGAGAGGATGAGGCAATGAAGTAGGAGATCAAGTGATTGACAGGGAACAGCATTGAGGCAGAGGGAAGGGCAATGGGGGAGGGCAAGTGATTAACAGGGAAGAGCAACGAGGGAGAGGAGCGGCAATGCAGGAGGAGAGCAAGTGGTTGATAGGGAACAGCAATGAGGGAGAGGAGGGGCAATGAAGGAAGAGAGCAAGTGATCAGCAGGTAACAGCAATGAGGGAGAGGAAGAGGCAATGAAGGCAAAGAAGAGAAAGTGATTGACAGGGAACAGAAATGAGGGAGAGAAAGGGGCAATGAAGGAGAAGGAGAGAAAGTGATCAACAATGAACAGCAATTAGGGAGTGGAAGGGGCAATGTAGGAGAAGGAGAGCAAGTGATTGACAGGGAACAGCAATGAGGGAGAGGAAGGGGCAATGAAGGAGGAGAGCAAGTGATTAACAGGGAACAGCAATTAGGGAGAGGAAGGGGCAATGAAGGAGGAGGACAAATGAATGACAGGGAATCGCAATGAGGGAGAGGATGAGGCAATGAAGTAGGAGATCAAGTGATTGACAGGGAACAGCAATGAGAGAAAGGAGGGACAAGGCAGGAGGCGAGCAAGTGATTAGCAGGGAATAGCAATGAGGGAGAGCAAGGGGCAATGAAGGAGGAGAGCAAGTGATTAGCAGCGAACAGCAATGAGGGAGAGTATGAGGAAATGAAGTAGGAGATCAAGTGATTGACAGAGAACAGCATTGAGGCAGAAGAAGGGGCAATGGGGGAGGAGAGCAAGTGATTGACAGGGAACAGCAATTAGGGAGAGGAAGGGGCAATGGTGGAGGGCAATGATTAACAGGGAAGAGCAATGAAGGAGAGGAATGGCAATGCAGGAGGAGAGCAAGTGATTAACACGGAACAGCAATGAGGGAGAGGGAGGGGCAATGAAGGAGGAGAGCAAGTGATTGATAAGGAACAGCAATGAGGGAGAGGATGGGCAATGAAGGAGGAGAGCAAGTGGTTAGCAGGGAACAGCAATGAGGGAGAGGAAGAGGCAATGAAGGCAAAGAAGAGCAATTGATCGACAGGGAACAGAAATGAGGGAGTGAAAGGGGCAATGAAGGAGAAGGAGAGAAAGTGATCAACAATAAACAGCAATGAGGGAGTGGAAGGGGCAATGGAGTAAAGGGAGAGCAAGTGATTGACAGGGAGCAACAATGAGGGAGAGGAAGGGGCAATGGAGGAGGGCAAGTGATTAACAGGGAAGAGCAACAAGGGAGAGGAGGGGCAATGCAGGAGGAGAGTAAGTGATTAACATGGAACAGCAATGAGGGAGAGGGAGGGGCAATGAAGGAGGGCAAGTGATTAACAGGGAAGAGCAACAAGGGAGAGGAATGGCAATGCAGGAGGAGAGCAAGTGATTAACACGGAACAGCAATGAGGGAGAGGGAGGGGCAATGAAGGAGGAGAGCAAGTGATTGATAAGGAACAGCAATGAGGGAGAGGATGGGCAATGAAGGAGGAGAGCAAGTGGTTAGCAGGGAACAGCAATGAGGGAGAGGAAGAGGCAATGAAGGCAAAGAAGAGCAATTGATCGACAGGGAACAGAAATGAGGGAGTGAAAGGGGCAATGAAGGAGAAGGAGAGAAAGTGATCAACAATAAACAGCAATGAGGGAGTGGAAGGGGCAATGGAGTAAAGGGAGAGCAAGTGATTGACAGGGAGCAACAATGAGGGAGAGGAAGGGGCAATGGAGGAGGGCAAGTGATTAACAGGGAAGAGCAACAAGGGAGAGGAGGGGCAATGCAGGAGGAGAGTAAGTGATTAACATGGAACAGCAATGAGGGAGAGGAAGGGGCAATGAAGAAGAAGGAGAGAAAGTGATTAACAAGGAACGGCAATGAGGGAGTGGAAGGGACAATGGAGGAGAAGGAGAGCAAGTAATTGACAGGGAAGAGCAATGAGGCAGAGGAAGAGGCAATGGGGAGAAGGACAGGAAGTGATTGATAGGGAACAGCAATGAGGGAGAGGAAGGGGCAATGAAAGAGAGCAAGTGATTGACAGGGAACAGCAATGTGGCAGAGGAAGAGGCAATGGGGGAGAAGGACAGGAAGTGATTGACAGGGAACAGCAATGAGGGAGAGGAAGGGGCAATGGAGGAGGGCAAGTTATTAACAGGGAACAGCAACGAGGGAGATGAGGGGCAATGCAGGAGGAGAGCAAGTAATTAACAGGGAACAGAAATAAAGGAGAGAAAGGGGCAATGAAGGAGAAAGACAGCAAGTGATTGACATGGAACAGCAATGAAGGAGAGAAAGGGACAATGAAGGAGAGCAAGTGATTGACATGGAACAGCACTGAAAGAGAGGAAAGGCAATGAAGGAGGATGGCAAGTGTTAGAGAGGGAACTGCCATGAGGGAGATGAAGGGGAAATGAAATAAGGGGGGCAGCGAAGGGAGACATGGGCAGTGATGGGAAGGGAAGGGCAGTAAAGGAGAAGTGGAGGCAATGAAAAGAGGCTGTGATTGACAGTAAATGGTATTGAGAGAAGAAGGGCCAGCATTGGAGCGGAAAAGGCACAGGGGAGGCAGTGAAGGGCGACAGAGGGCATAATAGAAACATAAGGGCAGTATAGAAAAAGGAGATGCAGTGATGTAGAGGGAAGGGCAATGGTGAGGGAGACGCAGTGAAGGGGGCAGAGGCAGTGAGGAAGTGGGAGGGGAAGGGAGTAAGGAAAGGAAGCTAATGAGAGGCAGGGACAGTGAAGGAGAAGACGGGTTAGAGATGATGAAAAGAGGAGGAAGCATTGAATAAGAGCTAGAAGCAATAAAGGAGAGGTAGGATCAATGAAGGAGAGTTAGGATCATTGAAGTAGAGGTAGGATCAGTGAAGGAGAGCTAGGGGCAATGAAGGAGGGGGTGGATCAGTGGAGAGTTAGAAGCAATAAAGTAGAGGTGGGATCATTGAAGGGGAGGTAGGTTCAGTGATGAAGAGGTAGGATCCTTGAAGGAGAGCTAGAGGCAATGACAGAGGGGTAGGATCAGTGAAGGAGAGGTAGTATCTGTGAAGGAGAGGTAGGATCAGTGAAGGAGAGCTAGAGGCAATGAAGGAGAAGTAGGATCAGTGAAGAAGAGCTAGAGGAAACGAATGAGAGGCAGGATCAGTGAAGAAGAGATAGCAAAAAGGAGGCCGACCCGGTGAATGAGGGTTAGAGACGCAATAGAGGTAGGGGAAGAACATGTCAAAGAGAGTAAACAGTAGTAAAGGAGAGGCAGTGAAGGGTGTTAGAGGTAGTAGATGAAAGGCAGCGCAAGAGAGTGCAAGGCAGTGAAGGAGAGTAAGGGTCAGTGAAGAAGGGTAGGAGGCAGCGAATCAGAGGCTGGGCAGTGAGGTAAAGAAGTAGCGAAAGAGACCATGAAGGAGATTTAGAGGTAGCAAAAGGGAGACAGAAGCAGTGATGGAGAGGGAAGGGGGGCTGTGAAGGAGAGTTATGGTAGAAAAAGGGAGACATAAGCAGTGATGGAGAGGGAAGGGGAGGCTGTGAAGGAGAGTTAGAGGTAGAAAAAAAGGAAGATAGAATCAGTGATGGAGAGGGAAGAGGGCTGTAAAGGCGAGTTAGAGGTAGAAAAAGGGAGACAGAAGCAGTGATGGAGAGGGAAGGGGACTGTGAAGGAGAGTTAGAGGTAGCAAAAGGGAGATAGAAGCAGTGATGGAGCGGGAAGGGGGCTGTGAAGGAGAGTTAGAGGTAGCAAAAGGGAGATAGAAGCAGTGAAGGAGAGGAAAGGGGAGCTGTGAAGGAGAGTTAGAGGTAGCAAAAGGGAGACAGAAGCAGTGATGGAGAGGGGCGGGGGCGGCTGTGAAGGCAAGTTAGGGATAGCAAAAGGGAGACAGGAGCCGTGATGGAGAGAGAAGCAGGCTGTGAAGGAGAGTTAGAGGTAGCAAAGGGGAGACAGACGAAGTGATGGAGAGGGAAGGGGGCTGTGAAGGAGAGAAAGAGGTAGCAAAGGGGAGACAGAAGCAGTGATGGAGAGGGAAGGGGGCTGTGAAGGAGAGTTAGAGGTAGCAAAGGGGAGACAGACGCAGTGATGGAGAGGGAAGGGGGCTGTGAAGGAGAGTTAGAGATAGCAAAGGGGAGACAGACGCAGTGATGGAGAGGGAAGGGGGGCTGTGAATGAGAGTTTGAGGTAGCAAAGGGGAGACAGAAGCTGTGATGGAGATGGAAGGGGAGGCTGTGAAGGAGAGTTAGAGGTGGCAAAGGGGAGACAGAAGCAGTGATGGAGAGGGGAAGGGGCTGTGAAGGAGAGAAAGAGGTAGCAAAGGGGAGACAGAAGTAGTGATGGAGAGGGAAGGGGGGCTGTGAATGAGAGTTTGAGGTAGCAAAGGGGAGACAGACGCAGTGATGGAGACGGAAGGGGGGCTGTGAATGAGAGTTTGAGGTGGCAAAGGGGAGACAGACGCAGTGATGGAGAGGGAAGGGGGCTGTGAAGGAGAGTTAGAGGTAGCAAAGGGGAGACAGACGCAGTGATGGAGAGGGAAGGGGGCTGTGAAGGTGAGTTAGAGGTAGCAAATGGGAGACAGACGCAGTGATGGAGAGGGAAGGGGGGCTGTGAATGAGAGTTTGAGGTAGAAAAGGGGAGACAGAAGCTGTGATGGAGATGGAAGGGGAGGCTGTGAAGGAGAGTCAGAGGTAGCAAAGGGGAGACAGGAGCAGTGATGGAGAGGGAAGGGGGCTGTGAAGGAGAGAAAGAGGTAGCAAAGGGGAGACAGAAGCAGTGATGGAGAGGGAAGGGGGGCAGTGAATGAGAGTTTGAGATAGCAAAGGGGAGACAGACGCAGTGATGGAGAGGGAAGGGGGCTGTGAATGAGAGTTTTACGTAGCAAAGGGGAGACAGACGCAGTGATGGAGAGGGAAGGGGGGCTGTGAATGAGAGTTTGAGGTAGCAAAGGGGAGACAGACGCAGTGAAGGAGAGGGAAGGGGGCTATGAAGGAGAGAAAGAGGTAGCAAAGGGGAGACAGAAGCAGTGATGGAGAGGGAAGGGGGCTGTGAAGGAGAGTTAGATATAGCAAAGGGGAGAATGAAGCAGTGATGGAGAGGGAAGGGGGCTGTGAAGGAGAGTTAGATATAGCAAAGGGGAGAATGAAGCAGTGATGGAGCGGGAAGGGGGGCTGTGAAGGAGAGTTAGAGGTAGTAAAGGGAAGACAGAAGCAGTGATGGAGAGGGAGGGGGCCTGTGAAGGAGAGTTAGAGATAGCAAAAGGGAGATAGAAGCAGTGATGGAGAGGGAAGGGGGCTGTGAAGGAGAGTTAGAGGTAGCAAAAGGGAGACAGAAGCAGTGATGGAGAGGGAAAGGGGGCTGTGAAGGAGAGTTAGAGGTAGCAAAGGGGAGACAGGAGCAGTGATGGAGAGGGAAGGGGGCTGTGAAGGAGAGAAAGAGGTAGCAAAGGGGAGACAGAAGCAGTGATGGAGAGGGAAGGGGGGCAGTGAATGAGAGTTTGAGATAGCAAAGGGGAGACAGACGCAGTGATGGAGAGGGAAGGGGGGCTGTGAATGAGAGTTTGAGGTAGCAAAGGGGAGACAGACGCAGTGAAGGAGAGGGAAGGGGGCTATGAAGGAGAGAAAGAGGTAGCAAAGGGGAGACAGAAGCAGTGATGGAGAGGGAAGGGGGCTGTGAAGGAGAGTTAGATATAGCAAAGGGGAGAATGAAGCAGTGATGGAGAGGGAAGGGGGCTGTGAAGGAGAGTTAGATATAGCAAAGGGGAGAATGAAGCAGTGATGGAGCGGGAAGGGGGGCTGTGAAGGAGAGTTAGAGGTAGTAAAGGGAAGACAGAAGCAGTGATGGAGAGGGAGGGGGCCTGTGAAGGAGAGTTAGAGATAGCAAAAGGGAGATAGAAGCAGTGATGGAGAGGGAAGGGGGGCTGTGAAGGAGAGTTAGAGGTAGCAAAAGGGAGACAGAAGCAGTGATGGAGAGGGAAAGGGGGCTGTGAAGGAGAGTTAGAGGTAGCAAAAGGGAGACAGAAGCAGTGATGGAGAGGGAAGGGGGGCTGTGAAGGAGAGTTATGGTAGAAAAAGGGAGACATAAGCAGTGATGGAGAGGGAAGGGGAGGCTGTGAAGGAGAGTTAGAGGTAGAAAAAAAGGAAGATAGAATCAGTGATGGAGAGGGAAGAGGGCTGTAAAGGAGAGTTAGAGGTAGAAAAAGGGAGACAGAAGCAGTGATGGAGAGGGAAGGGGACTGTGAAGGAGAGTTAGAGGTAGCAAAAGGGAGATAGAAGCAGTGATGGAGCGGGAAGGGGGCTGTGAAGGAGAGTTAGAGGTAGCAAAAGGGAGATAGAAGCAGTGAAGGAGAGGAAAGGGGAGCTGTGAAGGAGAGTTAGAGGTAGCAAAAGGGAGACAGAAGCAGTGATGGAGAGGGGCGGGGGCGGCTGTGAAGGCAAGTTAGGGATAGCAAAAGGGAGACAGGAGCCGTGATGGAGAGAGAAGCAGGCTGTGAAGGAGAGTTAGAGGTAGCAAAGGGGAGACAGACGAAGTGATGGAGAGGGAAGGGGGCTGTGAAGGAGAGAAAGAGGTAGCAAAGGGGAGACAGAAGCAGTGATGGAGAGGGAAGGGGGCTGTGAAGGAGAGTTAGAGGTAGCAAAGGGGAGACAGACGCAGTGATGGAGAGGGAAGGGGGGCTGTGAATGAGAGTTTGAGGTAGCAAAGGGGAGACAGAAGCTGTGATGGAGATGGAAGGGGAGGCTGTGAAGGAGAGTTAGAGGTGGCAAAGGGGAGACAGAAGCACTGATGGAGAGGGGAAGGGGCTGTGAAGGAGAGAAAGAGGTAGCAAAGGGGAGACAGAAGTAGTGATGGAGAGGGAAGGGGGGCTGTGAATGAGAGTTTGAGGTAGCAAAGGGGAGACAGACGCAGTGATGGAGACGGAAGGGGGGCTGTGAATGAGAGTTTGAGGTAGCAAAGGGGAGACAGACGCAGTGATGGAGAGGGAAGGGGGCTGTGAATGAGAGTTTTACGTAGCAAAGGGGAGACAGACGCAGTGATGGAGAGGGAAGGGGGGCTGTGAATGAGAGTTTGAGGTAGCAAAGGGGAGACAGACGCAGTGAAGGAGAGGGAAGGGGGCTATGAAGGAGAGAAAGAGGTAGCAAAGGGGAGACAGAAGCAGTGATGGAGAGGGAAGGGGGCTGTGAAGGAGAGTTAGATATAGCAAAGGGGAGAATGAAGCAGTGATGGAGAGGGAAGGGGGCTGTGAAGGAGAGTTAGATATAGCAAAGGGGAGAATGAAGCAGTGATGGAGCGGGAAGGGGGGCTGTGAAGGAGAGTTAGAGGTAGTAAAGGGAAGACAGAAGCAGTGATGGAGAGGGAGGGGGCCTGTGAAGGAGAGTTAGAGATAGCAAAAGGGAGATAGAAGCAGTGATGGAGAGGGAAGGGGGGCTGTGAAGGAGAGTTAGAGGTAGCAAAAGGGAGACAGAAGCAGTGATGGAGAGGGAAAGGGGGCTGTGAAGGAGAGTTAGAGGTAGCAAAGGGGAGACAGGAGCAGTGATGGAGAGGGAAGGGGGCTGTGAAGGAGAGAAAGAGGTAGCAAAGGGGAGACAGAAGCAGTGATGGAGAGGGAAGGGGGGCAGTGAATGAGAGTTTGAGATAGCAAAGGGGAGACAGACGCAGTGATGGAGAGGGAAGGGGGGCTGTGAATGAGAGTTTGAGGTAGCAAAGGGGAGACAGACGCAGTGAAGGAGAGGGAAGGGGGCTATGAAGGAGAGAAAGAGGTAGCAAAGGGGAGACAGAAGCAGTGATGGAGAGGGAAGGGGGCTGTGAAGGAGAGTTAGATATAGCAAAGGGAAGAATGAAGCAGTGATGGAGAGGGAAGGGGGCTGTGAAGGAGAGTTAGATATAGCAAAGGGGAGAATGAAGCAGTGATGGAGCGGGAAGGGGGGCTGTGAAGGAGAGTTAGAGGTAGTAAAGGGAAGACAGAAGCAGTGATGGAGAGGGAGGGGGCCTGTGAAGGAGAGTTAGAGATAGCAAAAGGGAGATAGAAGCAGTGATGGAGAGGGAAGGGGGGCTGTGAAGGAGAGTTAGAGGTAGCAAAAGGGAGACAGAAGCAGTGATGGAGAGGGAAAGGGGGCTGTGAAGGAGAGTTAGAGGTAGCAAAAGGGAGACAGAAGCAGTGATGGAGAGGGAAGGGGGGCTGTGAAGGAGAGTTAGAGGTAGCAAAGGGGAGACAGAAGCAGTGATGGAGAGGGAAGGGGGGCTGTGAAGGAGAGTTAGAGATAGCAAAAGGGAGATAGAAGCAGTGATGGAGAGGGAAAGGGAGGCAGTGATGGAGAGGGAAGGGGGGGCTGTGAAGGAGAGTTAGAGGTAGCAAAAGGAGACAGAAGCAGTGATGGAGAGGGAAGGGGGGCTGTGAAGGAGACTTAGAGGTAGTAAAGGGAAGACAGAAGCAGTGATGGAGAGGGAGGGGGCCTGTGAAGGAGAGTTAGAGATAGCAAAAGGGAGATAGAAGCAGTGATGGAGAGGGAAAGGGAGGCAGTGATGGAGAGGGAAGGGGGGGCTGTGAAGGAGAGTTAGAGGTAGCAAAAGGAGACAGAAGCAGTGATGGAGAGGGAAGGGGGGCTGTGAAGGAGAGTTAGAGGTAGCAAAGGGGAGACAGAAGCAGTGATGGAGAGGGAAGGGGGCTGTGAAGGAGAGTTAGATATAGCAAAGGGAAGAATGAAGCAGTGATGGAGAGGGAAGGGGGCTGTGAAGGAGAGTTAGATATAGCAAAGGGGAGAATGAAGCAGTGATGGAGCGGGAAGGGGGGCTGTGAAGGAGAGTTAGAGGTAGTAAAGGGAAGACAGAAGCAGTGATGGAGAGGGAGGGGGCCTGTGAAGGAGAGTTAGAGATAGCAAAAGGGAGATAGAAGCAGTGATGGAGAGGGAAGGGGGGCTGTGAAGGAGAGTTAGAGGTAGCAAAAGGGAGACAGAAGCAGTGATGGAGAGGGAAAGGGGGCTGTGAAGGAGAGTTAGAGGTAGCAAAAGGGAGACAGAAGCAGTGATGGAGAGGGAAGGGGGGCTGTGAAGGAGAGTTAGAGGTAGCAAAGGGGAGACAGAAGCAGTGATGGAGAGGGAAGGGGGGCTGTGAAGGAGAGTTAGAGATAGCAAAAGGGAGATAGAAGCAGTGATGGAGAGGGAAAGGGAGGCAGTGATGGAGAGGGAAGGGGGGGCTGTGAAGGAGAGTTAGAGGTAGCAAAAGGAGACAGAAGCAGTGATGGAGAGGGAAGGGGGGCTGTGAAGGAGACTTAGAGGTAGTAAAGGGAAGACAGAAGCAGTGATGGAGAGGGAGGGGGCCTGTGAAGGAGAGTTAGAGATAGCAAAAGGGAGATAGAAGCAGTGATGGAGAGGGAAAGGGAGGCAGTGATGGAGAGGGAAGGGGGGGCTGTGAAGGAGAGTTAGAGGTAGCAAAAGGAGACAGAAGCAGTGATGGAGAGGGAAGGGGGGCTGTGAAGGAGAGTTAGAGGTAGCAAAGGGGAGACAGAAGCAGTGATGGGGAGGGAAGGGGGGCTGTGAAGGAGAGTTAGGGGTAGCAAACGGGAGACAGAAGCAGTGATGGAGCGGTGATGGGGGGCTGTGAAGGAGAGAAGAGGTTATTCCGGTCCAGGCCTATACATCTCGTGTCTTGTGAGTGCCCCCGGGCAGGTCTGCAGAGAGGCCGCTGACAGCGCTGCTGGCGCGCAGCCCGGAGTGCGCTCACCCTCACAAATAGCCAGCGGTCACCGTCACATTCAAAGAGGAAAAACAAAAAGCAGTGATTCCAAACAGATCAGCATGAAACATGATTTCAATGCAAAGGGAGCGAATGACGTAGCCCTGGGAGAGGAAAACTCGGTCCCCATTAGAGAAGGGGGATTTCTGCTTCATTTCACGGAGAGACAGAGCGAGCTGAGTCATAGCGGAGGAAACGTGGATACACAGCGCTCTCTGCTGGAAGCTGATGACAAAACAGAAACCTTGGCCCATGGCACCTTCTTTTTGGACAAACAGAAAACCTGAAAAGCACAGCTATCACTGAGCAAACAAAGTAGAAATCTTGGCGCGCAGGGTGACCAGACGTCCCGGTTTTGCCGGGACTGTCCCGGAAATTGGAGCTCTGTCCCACTTTGTCAAGATTATGTTTCCATTGGAAACTGCAGTGGTCCTGCACTCCTGGTTTTTTGTAGTAGGTCTTCACAGCTGGCAGGTACAGATCGTACAGAAGAAATGCTGCATTGTACAACTTAAGATAGTGTTAGTTTGTGATAAATTAGTGATGCATTATAATGTGTTTATTTATACAGTAACACTTAAAATCCCTTCTCCTCCAACCGCTACTGAAGTGCAGTGCCTTGACAGCCACTTACAAGCGTTAGTCCTGTTAGTGGCCATGTCCCGGTTTTTTACTTTTTAAATCTGGTCACCCTATCCTCTGGGAACTTACCCACGGCAAAGAACGGGTCAGAACAGGTGCAAAAGAGAGAGCTCGTTGGGAGTTGGGGGAGCCTGTGTCTGGCACTGTCTGCAGAGCGTTGGTCCACAGCAATGAGAGTGGGGCGAAACGGGGCACCCCGCACCTTCTGCTGGGAGTTGCCTGAAAAACAGGAAACCTGGGTGCACATCGCTCCTCAAGCCGAGCAACAAAAAAGAAATATGGTCCCCCCCAGCACCCTCTGGTAGGAATCTACCTTTTTAGGTTATGTTAACGGTTCTTATACCGTGCACTGTTGCCACCTGCGTGGTCTCTTGGCGCTCTGGCGGATCTGTAAAGCCAGGGGGGAGGCGAGTAAGTTAGCAGGACTGAGCGGGAGAAAAGAGCAAGAGAGCTGTGATGTGCGGCTGCCAGCCTCAGTGCGGTTGACACCGCTCGGTGAGCGTAGGTGTGTTTTTCGGTTGGTAGCCGCCATGTGCTGTTGGGAAGGCTGTGCACACGGTTTGATTTGTTGCCGCGGAAAGAGAGAGATATAGTGAGCGAGAGAACTAGAGAGAGAGAAAATGTGGGTGCACGGCACTGTCTCCTGGGAGCCGATCCACAGCAGAGGGCAAGCAGAACACTGGTGGGGCAAAGGGAATTACTGGGGGGAGAAGGGAATACTGGGAGCCGAGCTCTTTCTGATGGAGCAGAAAAACAAATAAACCTGGGCAGACAGCACCCTGGCAACCTCCACTGGGAATGTACCTGCTGCAGAGGGATGGGGATAGAAAAAGAGAGAGTGAAGGAGTGGGTGCGAGAGAGAGAATGTGGGTGCTGGTCTGCACTGCTAGGGAGATTTCACTAACGCTCGTTCTTCTCTGGCTTTAGGTATGCCTTTCTAACTTGGGTGTAGCCGTCATTTTCTGGAGCTCACCAGACCCTCTAAGTGGCAGTGTGGCAGAGCATCACAAGCTTAATTCTCAGGGGGTGTAACTGGGCGATTAACACCTACAGTGCACGCTTTTCAAGTCACAGGAGCTCTTGAGAGAAGGCCCATACAATATACTTTTATAAAAATATAACTTTTAGATTAAAAAAAGGCAAAATATAAAACACTACACTAACAGGTAAGTACTTTGTTAAATCCATGCAACACTGTAACACTTAACTAGCAACAGTTCCAAAAAGAAGAGTGCCCAATTGTTCAATAGAGTCTGTCCTAGAAGAGAAAATGCTATCACGTGTAAGTAAAACACTTTGGCCAGCTAGGCCGGAAGGTATGGGAGGAGACTAGGGGGATGGGTGGGGGGCAGTTGTTCAGATTTGGCCTGTCTTTACCTTCTGCAAAAAGGTAATTTCTGGAGTTCTGGAGTTGTTCAGGCCACAGAAGACCCTTGGTGATGAATAGGGGGCCCGGAGAAGAAGATTCAAGTGAAAAAGGGAATATTCAGCAGCGTGGGAGGGCCAGGGAACAATGCATTGGATCCAAAAAGCAGCTCAGCAGCAGGCAGTGTTGCAGTTTCCAAAGGCACCGACTGTGCATGCTGTCTGGCAAACACACCTACCTTCCAGTGATGACACACCCGTGCAGGAGGGACCCCAGCAACTTTAGGAAGGATCATTATTCGGCATTCAGTGGTTTCCAGGCTGAGGGTCTGAGCAGGAGGATGGAAGATGCAGAGACTCGGAAGTAGTCAGCGATGCAGGGTTTCTCCATCATCCTCTGCCACAGGATTTGGCTTCTGAGGCTGGGGTGTGCTTAAAGATGTTTTGCGAAGTCACACCAGAGAGGAGCCGGCCACAGAAGAAGGGCCGGTAGGCCTGTTTGGCAGCGTGGTTGCAGAACAGGGGAGCCGAGGCCCCTGGGTCTTGCCAGATGGTGGGCATGGAATAGGGCACTTGGCTGATGTCCTTGGATGAAGAAACTCTGGTTGGTTTGGCACAGAGAGCCTATGGGGTCCTAGCAGCCAATGAGCACCCACTTCTAGATCCAGTGATGCAGGTACAGTCCGGACATTCAGAGAGGCATGGCCTTAGAGCATGATCTTTGATCCCACTGGATCAAGGTGAAGGAGTGCCACAGTTGTTAATTAGTCTTCTGGAGGGGGTGGGGGGGGGGGGAGCAGAGGTTCACATTCGGATTCAGTGCAGTGTCAAAAGATGCTGGTGCAGGGCTTCATGCCTCCCAAGAGCAACAGGCCTTCCAGAAGTGCCGGAACCGGGACAGAGTTCCAGCAGAAGACAAGGGGCGGTATAAGGGGATCTGCTTTCATACCCTCGGGAGGCAGCGAGTTAACACAGCACCCAAACACGCAATAAGTATAATTCACGCAGAGGGGTGGTAAGCCAACGGCTAGCCATCCTCCCAAAGCCCCCCAGGCACTCAGGAAGCGCTCTCACTCAAAGCAATGCAATCCACACTAAACCAGACAGACATCTGCCTGTGCCAGTCAGAACTAGTTTCAGGCCAACTACAGCCCCCTGACCTTGGATACAGGCGTCCGGTGGCCAAAGGTGTAGCCCCTTTCCTTCTCTTACACACAAGGAAGGACACGAGTCATGTGACCCCTTACGTCTTAGAGGAAAACAAAGACAGACATATTTTCAGTGAAATGAAGGAGGGGTCCAAAGGGGTTTACATTAAGTGGAGACATTTAACAGGGATCGAAATTAAGGTTTGATCAGAAAGGGCTAAAAGAAGCTCCTGGGTTTCCAGCAATAAGTGACCAGGAGCTACCACTGGGGAACCAGGAGCTAGTACATAGCGTTTGGCAAATCTAACTTTCATATAAGATGCAAACTTTTTATTTTGTGCAATATTTTTGACTCCTTATGCTTTAAATGTTGTTTTATGTATCCGAAAGTATATGTATAGATTGTCCCAAAAGCACAGAATTAAATTCAAATAGGGGTGTTTGTTCTGCAACAGTTGGCCTGTGGAGCCAAAAGTATCTCCTAGTGCCTTTTGGTTGCAAGCTGACCAGGCTCTTCTAGGCACCAAGCAGGTGCTAAATAGCTCCCAGCTCCCCTCAATTTCGAACCCTGCATTTTACACAAGCAAAACGCTAGTGCCACCCTATCCACATAACAGAGAGGGGAGACCCTCTCTGGAAGTATGGGGTACCTTTGGGGCACTCCTGCCTCAGGAGTCATAAGGGCGTTTAAAGAAGAGCCCATAGAAATAGAGCCACACACGCAGTCAGGCTTGGGTTTAAACCTGGATGAAAGAAAAAGTCCAAAACCCATCAAACCCATCAAAATGTACGGGGGGGGCTTTCTTAATCAGGATACATGTGGGCTGTCTACCTAGCGTGCAGCAGAGAGAAAGCTGTGGAAACTAACCCACAGCAGGGGAGGAGGGTAAATCACAGCACACGGCATTCTCTTCTTCGAGGTCACCAACAAAGTAGGAATGTGGACACACAGTGCCCTCTACTGGGCGTTTAGCCACAGTGGAGAACGTGGGGCCATCTAGGAGCACAGCACACTCTGCTTGCTGGGAGCTTGGAGAGGGTGACGATTTCTCATGAATTTGTGCGAGGGATGCCGCCAAACAACCAAAGTTGGTTCGTGGGTGTTCTGCCCCTTCAGAATGTGTTTTAAATAAGTAAAAATGGTACATTTTACAGCACATTGTCTCTGAAAACCTGGGGCGGGGGGGACCACACACAATTTATAATCGGTTTTGCAGGGTAACCCATTTAAAATTCCAATAGATCCAGGTCACCAAAAGTGCACAGGAGCATTTTCTAACACATTTTCATAAAGCTTTTGCCCAGAATATATGCCAGTATTCTGTCAGTGCAAAAGAACATATGCATGCTGGCTGCGCTCAAACATGTCCATACTGACTGTGTCAACATAGGTCAGTATCCTATCCTATCCTAAAACATACTCATGTTTGCTTCGTCTTAATGCCAGTGTTGATGCTATAAGAAAACATATATATGTTGGCTATGTAATACAGGCCAGTAAACCCCATACAAACATACTCCAATTTGCTTTCCCCACAATGCCAGTAAAAATGAAATGCCACTGTAAGAATAAATGCCCATACAGGCTACACCAATGTAGCCCAGTATTCCCATGTAAGAACACTCTCCATGTTGGCTTTGCCCAAAATGCCAGTAGCAATGATATGGCCACCACTGTAAGAAAAAACATGTTAATACCAGCTGCCCCAATGTAGGCCAGTATCCCCACATAAGAATACTGAACATGTAACCCGGTAAAATAGCTCAGCTGGGTGAGCGCTCACTGCTGCAATCTGTGTGTGATCGGCAAGGCCAACTCAGCCTTTCATGTTTCTGAGATTGATAAATGAGTACCAACGTTGATTGGGTGATATTGTATTCAATTATGTTCTATGTAAATCACTTCGGCGAAACGCTATATAAATAACACATAATTATATAGGCATATCCAATAATGGCAGTAAAATTGCTATGCCACTGTTAGAAAGAATGCCCATACTCCGCTGCACCAATCTAGGCTAGTGTCCCCACTCATGTTGGCTGTGCTCATGATGTCAGTTAAAATGAAATGCCACATGTCCACCCTGGCTGCACCAATGTAAGCCAGCATTCTCACTGGAGAACACTCATTGTGTTGGCTTTGCTGATAACGCTGGTAAAAACGGTTCCATAAAGGCTGTGCCAATGTAGGCCAATGGACCCACCTAAGAACACTCGTCATGTTGGCTTTACCTATAATAGGCAATACAAATTATACACCACAGTAACAAAATATGTCGATAGATGTTATGGGATCCAGAGATCCTACCCCCAAATCGCATCTTCTCCACACCAGCCACCAGCACACATTCACACACACATACATTCCCAATTCACTCATTCTCCCATTCACCCAAGCACCCATTTGCTACAACAGTCACCCTGTACTATCATTCTCCCATTCACACATGCATTCTTACACTACAACACACACTGCACACCTACTCTCTCATTCACACTTGCACTCTAATGCTACAGCATACACACTGCACTCCCATTGACATACACACTTACACAGAAACGTACAGGCACAGCAGCTCTGAGGTTTGTTGCTTTCCTGTCTTGCCCAATGCTGATGTCTCAGAATTTCCATCATTGCCAAGGCCACCACACATGCAGCCTGAATGGCCCACTGGCAACAACGCACCCCGCGCACATGAGTCAAGAATCAGAAGGAGGTGTCAAATACCCCACACTTCCAGATCCCTCAGATGCACTGTGGAACTGCAGCACCCCCTAATCACACCCCAATACCTCCTAATGCTTGTGGAGGTGCAGAGAGGGAGAGGGAGAGATAGGGTGGGAGGGGGGGGAGAGGGAAAGGGAACGAGAGAGGAGAAAGAACAAGAGAGACAGAGAGGATATGTAGGCACTAGGCACAGAGAAGCCTGCTGGGACTTTTGGGTGCACTATGCTCTCTGCTGGGACCTTTGCTCGAGAGAGACACCTGGATATACAGCACCCTCTGCTGGTAGTTGAAACAAAGAAAAAACAGGAAGATGGCACACAGCTGACTCACAGCAGAGAAACAAAACCTGGATACAGCGATAGGATCACGTTTCTGTGACCAGGGCCTAGAGACCCTGTGTCACAGCTCGCAGCTGCCCTTTCCTCGTTCGCCGCAGCATTGCTGGACATTGGCAGGATGCTTGGGAGACCGGGGACGCATCCGGAACCACGTGTCCCAAAAGCCGGCGGTGTCAACACGTCCAATGACACAGGACCAATCCGGATCTGGCGGTGTCAGCACGTCCCATGATGCGGGACCAATCCGGGCACGGGACACACTGATGAACCGCCAATGGAAAAAGAAGACACCTGCGCTCTAACAGCCTGGCACCCCTCAGCGGCATCTGTACCTAGCGAGTAGCGTTACTGTGTATCCCTCCGCTCTCCAGTCCTGCGTTTGGGTATCCTGGCTACGACTTCTTCTGTCGAGCTTTTCTGAACTCTGCTCATGGATTTCGACGTGGCTAAGGCCGTTCTGTCTGGGACTTCTGGTTTGACCTGTCTCAGATCCGGCCTTAGAGCAGGGGCGAACCGGATGACCTTCCGGGGCGCCACGGCGCCCAGGCCGCCATTGCATAAATGCCAACCCTCCCGATTTTTTCATTAAAAACAGTGCTATTTTTTACTGTCTCCTGCCTAAAATAACAATATCCCCAATGCATTCCTATGAAGAAAATGCATTCCCCCGATTGCCGTGCTGAAATCTCCCCCTTTGGGGCTTCAGATTGTTGGCATGTCTGCCATTAGGCCCCACCACGCCAGCTTGGGGGAGTCTTTCAAGGGCTCCCCTGAGCTGGCATAGTGGCAGAAGGCGTGGCAGGTGCCTCATTGTCATTAAATGCACCCGCGGCGGCGGGCTCGTTTAATGACAATAGGGTGCTGACGCGCCCTATTCATATCATTACCTCCTCGCCGGAGCGAGGAGGTTTAAAAAAAAAAGAAAAGAAAAGTGGCCCATCCTGCCCCGCCCCCTTTCGCTCCGCCCCTTGTTAACCAGGGGCGCGCGGAGGGCGCCAATTTGCCCAGGGCGCTGCTGCCCTTAAGGCCGGCCCTGACTTGCCTCAAGCGCCTTGGATTTTTCTGCTGGATCTTGATTTTGAACGCTCTGTTGTTTCATCACCTGGTTTAGCCCGTCTCACGTTTCTTGGTTTACTCCGCTGGATTAGCTCTTTGTTCTATTTTGTTCTTGCTTTTTTGATTAACATTTTTATTGAGTTTTTGTCATATCAGAAAAGATGCAAGAAGACATGTCTCAACAATGATTACATAACACCGTTCCCCTTCAAATTAAACTCTCCTCCATGCCCCTTTTACAGAAACTCAAGGTCATGGACAGTATGGAAACCGTACTGCACATAACCGAAACATTAAAGCCTTCAAGAGGTCAGTGAGGTAGTCATTCCCATCTGGCAGCCCATCCACCGTCCCCCCCGAGGGTGACATCTCCGGTAGGGGGCACGGGAAACCTCAAATATTTCCAGACTCAATCTCAGTAAAACCAACCTATGTCTGGTTTCGTAAAGCTAGTTGACCCTGTACTTATTGTGAAATCCTACCCATCCAATTTTTGTAACGGTATTTCTTTCTATTAACATGAATTCCCTGGCTTTTACTACTTATTACGTCACAATCAGCAATTGTTCCCACTTCCACTGTGTCGGCACGAGCAACAGGAAATGAGTCATGCATGGCAAGGTATTGTTCCCACTTCCACTATGTCGCCAGGCAGGCCCTCGCCACGAGTCGTGCATGGCAAGGTATTGTTCCCACTTCCACTATGTCGCCAGGCAGGCCCTCGCCACGAGCAACAGGAAATGAGTCATGCGTGGCAGGGTATTGTTCCCACTTCCACTGTGTCGCCAGGCAGGCCCTCGCCACGAGCAACAGGAAATGAGTCATGCGTGGCAAGGTATGGTTCCCACTTCCACTGTGTCGCCAGGCAGGCCCTCGCCACGAGCAACAGGAAATGAGTCATGCGTGGCAAGGTATTCTTCCCACTTCCACTGTTTCGCCAGGCAGGCCCTCGCCACGAGCAACAGGAAATGAGTCATGCGTGGCAAGGTATTGTTCCCACTTCCACTGTGTCACCAGGCAGGCCCTCGCCACGAGCAACAGGAAATGAGTCATGCGTGGCAAGGTATTGTTCCCACTTCAACTGTGTCGCCAGGCAGGCCCTCGCCACGAGCAACAGGAAATGAGTCATGCGTGGCAAGGTATTGTTCCCACTTCCACTGTGTCGCCAGGCAGGCCCTCGCCACGAGCAACAGGAAATGAGTCATGCGTGGCAAGGTATTGTTCCCACTTCCACTGTGTCGCCAGGCAGGCTCTCGCCACGAGCAACAGGAAATGAGTAATGCGTGGCAAGGTATTGTTCCCACTTCCACTGTGTCGCCAGGCAGGCTCTCGCCACGAGCAACAGGAAATGAGTAATGCGTGGCAAGGTATTGTTCCCACTTCCACTGTGTCGCCAGGCAGGCCCGTGTCACGAGCAACAGGAAATGAGTCATGCGTGGCAAGGTATTGTTCCCTCTTCCACTGTGTCGCCAGGCAGGCTCTCGCCACGAGCAACAGGAAATGAGTCATGCGTGGCAAGGTATTGTTCCCACTTCCACTGTGTCGCCAGGCAGGCTCTCGCCACGAGCAACAGGAAATGAGTCATGCGTGGCAAGGTATTGTTCCCACTTCCACTGTGTCGCCAGGCAGGCTCTCGCCACGAGCAACAGGAAATGAGTCATGCGTGGCAAGGTATTGTTCCCACTTCCACTGTGTGGCCAGGCAGGCTCTCGCCACGAGCAACAGGAAATGAGTCATGCATGGCAAGGTATTGTTCCCACTTCAACTGTGTCGCCAGGCAGGCCCTCGCCACGAGCAACAGGAAATGAATCATGTGTGGCAAGGTATTGTTCCCACTTCCACTGTGTCGCCAGGCAGGCCCTCGCCACGAGCAACAGGAAATGAGTCATGCGTGGCAAGGTATTGTTCCCACTTCCACTGTGTCGCCAGGCAGGCTCTCGCCACGAGCAACAGGAAATGAATCATGCGTGGCAAGGTATTGTTCCCACTTCCACTGTGTCGCCAGGGAGGCCCGCGTCACGAGCAACAGGAAATGAGTCATGCGTGGCAAGGTATTGTTCCCACTTCCACTATGTCGCCAGGCAGGCCCGCGTCACGAGCAACAAGAAATGAGTCATGCGTGGCAAGGTATTGTTCCCACTTCCACTATATCGCCAGGCAGGCCCTCGTCACGAGCAACAGGAAATGAGTCATGCATGGCAAGGTATTCTTCCCACTTCCACTGTGTCGCCAGGCAGGCCCTCGTCACGAGCAACAGGAAATGAGTCATGCATGGTAAGGTATTGTTCCCACTTCAGTGTGTCGCCAGGCAGGCCCTCGCCACGAGCAACAGGAAATGAGTCATGCGTGGCAGGGTATTCTTCCCACTTTCACTGTGTCGCCAGGCAGGCCCTCGTCAGTTCCCACTTCCACTATGTCGCCAGGCAGGCCCTCGCCACAAGCAACAGGAAATGAGTCATGCGTGGCAGGGTATTCTTCCGACTTCCACTATGTCGCCAGGCAGGCCCTCGCCATGAGCAACAGGAAATGAGTCATGCGTGGCTGGGTATTCTTCCCACTTCCACTGTGTCGCCAGGCAGGTCCTCGTCACTAGCAACAGGAAATGAGTCATGCATGGCAAGGTATTGTTCCCACTTCACTGTGTCGCCAGGCAGCCCCTTGCCACGAGCAAAAGGAAATGAGTCATGCGTGGCAAGGTATTGTTCCCACTTCCACTATGTCGCCAGGCAGGCCCTCGCCACAAGCAACAGGAAATGAGTCATGCGTGGCAAGGTATTGTTCCCACTTCCAGTGTGTCGCCAGGCAGGCTCTCGCCACTAGCAACAGGAAATGAATCATGCGTGGCAAGGTATTGTTCCCACTTCCACTATGTCGCCAGGCAGGCCCTCGCCACAAGCAACAGGAAATGAGTCATGCGTGGCAAGGTATTGTTCCCACTTCCACTATTTCGCCAGGCAGGCCCTCACCACGAGCAACAGGAAATGAGTCATGCGTGGCAAGGTATTGTTCCCACTTCCACTATGTCGCCAGGCAGGCCCTCGTCACGAGCAACAGGAAATGAGTCATGCATGGCAAGGTATTGTTCCCACTTCACTGTGTTGCCAGGCATCCCCTCGCCACGAAAAACAGGAAATGAGTCATGCGTGGCAGGGTATTCTTCCCACTTCCACTGTGTCGCCAGGCAGGCCTTCGTCAGTTACCACTTCCACTATGTCGCCAGGCAGGCCTTCGCCACAAGCAACAGGAAATGAGTCATGCGTGACAGGGTATTCTTCCCACTTCCACTATGTCGCCAGGCAGGCCCTCGCCACGAGCAACAGGAAATGCGTCATGCGTGGCAGGGTATTCTTCCCACTTCCACTGTGTCGTCAGGCAGGCCCTTTCCACGAGCAACAGGAAATGAGTCATGCATGGCAAGGTATTGTTCCCACTTCCACTGTGTCGCCAGGCAAGCCCTCGCCACAAGCAACAGGAAATGAGTCATGAGTGGCAAGGTATTGTTCCCACTTCCACTGTGTCGCCAGGCAGGCCCTCGCCACGAGCAACAGGAAATGAGTCATGCGTGGCAGGGTATTCTTCCCACTTCCACTGTGTCGCCAGGCAGGCCCTCGCCACAAGCAACAGGAAATGAGTCATGCGTGGCAAGGTATTCTTCCCATTTCCACTGTGTCGCCAGGCAGGCCCTCTCCACGAGCAACAGGAAATGATTCATGCGTGGCAAGGTATTCTTCCCGTTTCCACTGTGTCGCCAGGCAGGCCCTCTCCACGAGCAACAGGAAATGAGTCATGCGTGGCAAGGTATTGTTCCCACTTCCACTCTGTCGCCAGGCAGGCCCTCACCACGAGCAACAGGAAATGAGTCATGCGTGGCAAAGTATTGTTCCCACTTCCACTATGTCGCCAGGCAGGCCCTCGCCACGAGCAACAGGAAATGAGTCATGCGTGGCAAGGTATTCTTCCCAATTCCACTGTGTCGCCAGGCAGGCCCTCGCCACGAGCAACAGGAAATGAGTCATGCGTGGCAAGGCCATCCATTCCTCATCTCTTCTAAACTAAACAGCATCAGTTT
The DNA here is from genome assembly GCF_040938575.1 of Ambystoma mexicanum. Lineage (NCBI taxonomy): Eukaryota > Metazoa > Chordata > Amphibia > Caudata > Ambystomatidae > Ambystoma > Ambystoma mexicanum. Next base: position 695,060,547 of record NC_090938.1, on the reverse strand, counting down.
AGGGTCTAGGTTCCTAGAAAGCCCTCAGCTTCCCAAATCCACCCTAACACCTCAGACCAGTATGCCTGCACCGCTGCACAGGACCACCACATATGCCAGTATGTGGCTCGTCCACCACAGCCCCTCCAACAAAGCGGGCTCACCCCCGTGAACATCTTGGAGAGCCTGACCGGATCATATTGCCAGCGGTGTAATAACTTAATACTGTGCAATTTATATTGGCAAGCGATAGGGGTTCGAGATGCTCTTCTGCACATTCATTGCCACAAATGTCCATCTACTTCACATCCCAAATCCCTCCCCTATCTCGCTCTATGTCTTTCCGTAACCCCCATCGTCGCCTCAACTAATGATGCATACAATAGGCAAATAAGTCCTTTCATCTCCCCATGGGAGTCCAAGATCTTCTCCATGCGCGCCAGCTCTCTTTGTACCCCTTCTTTCCACTTATCTTCCATCAGCACCCCTTTAACTGCAAGAAAGAGAATACCAATAAAGGCCGATCTTCAGGGACGTGTCCAATTCTTGCAAAGTAATGAACTTTCCGTTCACCCACAGCTGACCCACACGCGCCAACCCTTCCTCGAACCAACTCTGAAGCCGTTCCGGGTGCAGAACATCATCTCTAACCACTGGCGCCCATGCAAGACTTAAGCGGGGAGGGCCATGTTGTAACTCCCTGAATCCCAGGGCTCTGTTTCCAGATACTCCAAATAACGACCATTAGGGGGTGATCCCGAACCCTCCTCGGCAGCCTTTCCGAAGGGACCCTTAACCACTCCACCACTGTCACCGGCCTCAGGTGGTGGTTTTCTAGATAAACCCATTGCTTAGTCACCTCTTCCCTCAAATGTGGCACCAGTACTCTCAGCTGTGCTGCCCTGTAGTATGAGGCGAGGTCTCGGAACCCCAATCTCTGCGCTCTTTAGCCAGTACTAAGCAACTATAAGCAATCCATGGCTTCTTCTTTTGCCAGAGGAACCGAAGCATCCAACCGGTTCCTTCCGTAAACACAGCATCCGGCACCTGAACCGGGAGCATCTGGAACAGTTATAGAATCCTTGAGTGAAAATTAATTCATCTTGAGGGCATTCAACCTGCCCATCCATGTTGTGGTTTGTTTACTCCATAGTGGCATCTCCCTGTGCAACCTCTCTAGCATTGTAGGGTAGTTAGCACCACACAAGTCACCAATCGCCCACATGAGTGTCACCACTAAGTACTGCATCTATTCCAGCCTCATCTCCATCCCCAATTTGGCCAGGGCTTCTATTTCTCCACACTCATTCACATCGAAGGGAAACAGCGTTGATTTCTGTCTATTGACTTTAAACCCGGAGTATGATACGTAGTTTTCAATCACCTCCAAGGCCGCCGACACAGAGGACAGCGGGTTCCTCAAATGTAATAAAATATCATCTGCATCTAATCCTAGCTTAAACTACCTATCTACTACCGTTATCCCTTCCACCAGTCGAGTGCCTCTCAACCGTTCTGCTAATGGTTCGATGTAAAGCACAAACAACAAGGGGGACAAGGCTGCCTCGTCCCTCTCCGTAAAGCGATCCGCCGCGAGATCCTCCCATTTACCTTCACTCTCGCCCCTGGCTATTTGTATATCGCTTGGATGGCATTGAGATTGATCCTCCCAAATCCAAATTCTTGGAGGGTTGCATAGAGGAAGTCCCAGTCCACCCTGACAAATGCCTTCTCAGCATCCACCGCCAAGAGAGTCAGTCTGCCCCCATGCCTTATATCCATGAGATGTAGGGTCTTCCTCACCGTATCTGCCCCATCTTTCCATAATAAACCCAACCTGATCTGGGTGGACCAGTTTGGGAATGAATACATCAAATCGAGAAGCAGGTACCCTCGTAACTAGATTGGCATCAATGTTGAGAAACAAAATGGGCCTGTAGGACTTACACAAAGTTGAATCGTTTCCTTCTTTCGGAATCACTGTTATGAGGGCCTGACAAGATGACTTGGGAGCCCTTACCCGTACTCAGTATACGGTTGAGCAGTTTAAGTGTGGAGCCAGCAAACCTGCAAATGCCATGAAAAAGCCCACTGTACATACACCTGTAACGCTCACCTGATTCCCGCAGAGGCGCCGGTCTTGACTGGGTGAATGCCGTATCTTCAAAGGTGATGTTTAACACACGGTTGGCTCTTTGGGCTGGACCTCTGTGCACTGTATGTCTGACTCGAAGAGTAAGATGTCTGCAGATAGAAAATATGGGATTAATGAACTGGGGTTATTGGGTGCCTCTCTCCTCTTCCCTTTCTCTTCTCCTGTAGAACCCCAAAGGTTAACGCCCTCACCTTAGGTAAGTGAACGCCGAGCTCTCCATCTGCCTCGGGGCAGGGTGCCGTAACCAGTTTCTTCACTGGATAAGGGTGCAGGCCTCTTGACCTCAGAGGACTGCTGTCCGTCGTTAACTGCACGAACGGTAAGTTCTGGGCACTTCAAATGTCTTAAAAGTCTTTTGTAATGATATCTCTTGTTTTGCAGGGTTCCGGCGATGGCGGATGGCGGGCTGATGAGAGTTGAGGATCGAACCCGCGTGAGGAATGGAAGCGCCTGGAAGCACGTAAGTAAGCGCTTGTAGGCTGCTTCACGATGCGCACTAACTGTCCCTTTTATCTTGTAGGTACAAGTTCAGAGCTTTAGAGAGGCTGAAGGGTGCTGGAATAACCACTGGATTCGGCGTGGGAAGGAGTAATGGCACGTGAGTAATAAAGTTGGCCAATGTCTTTAAACGCACCTTCTTTTGTCTTTCAGATGCGGGATGCAGCGCCGAAGGCCTCCGGAGCGTGCAAAGAGCTGGTAAGCTTTTGTCTTTCAGATGCCGGAATGCAGTGCGAAGACCTCCGGAGCATGCGAAGAGTAGGTAAGCCTTTGTCTTTCAGATGCCGGAATGCAGCGCGAGGCGTTGGTGACAGCCGATGGACCAGGTAAGAGATGCGCTGCCACTGAAGACCGTAGTGCTAACCTGTTCTTTCTTTGTCTTTACAGGTGCTGCTGAAGACTGGATTCCAGGATGGTAAGGCTTTGTTCCCTTAGGCCCAGAATCAGAAGCAGAAGACACGATGAGCGTCTTGCTGCAGAGAATGCAGAATAACGCAAAGCAAGATTCATCCATCGGGTGTGGTTTAAATAGCCTCCTGTAGTGCTTAGGTGTCTCCTTCCACAGCCACGCCTAGGTAAGAAAAGAGTTCCTGCTTTCCAGAAGAGTTCCAGTGTTCTGAACCTAGGGAGTGGCTCCTGCCCCACCCAACAGGAAAAGTAGTCCCAAACAGAAGAGGATCAGGGGTTCAACTGGCAGGTAAGTAAGCAGCATGGTCTGCTGCAGGTAAGTCCACCCAAGCATTATGAGCCCGGCGCTTCCAGCGCTGGGACTGGGCATCTTTATGAGCCTGGTGCCACTGGCGCCAGGACAGGGTCCAAAAGGTCCCAATTGGGACCGGCTGGCACTCGGAACCGGGGTTATGGGTCTGCTTCCAAGGGAGTTGGGCAAGTCCTGATCTTTTGGAAGCAGAGATCATGACAGCACCCCCCCTCAAGGCCCCTCCCAAACCGGGCTTCTCCGGGGGTTTGGGCTTGTTAGGAAATGTTCGATTAAATCTTTTGATTAGACGAGGTGCGTGGACATATTCTGCAGGTTCCCAGGATCTTTCTTGGGGACCGTAGCCTTTCCAGTCAATCAGGTAAAATAGTTTAGATTTGGAGATCTTGGAATCCAGGATGCTTCTGACTTCAAACTCGAGTTCTCCATCAACTAGAAAAGGTTTTGGAGATGTAGTTAGTCGGGTTTGAGGTTGCACGGGTTTTAATAGAGAGACGTGGAAGACCGGATGTATCTTCATGTGAGGGGCAAGTCCAACTTGACCGCTACTGGATTTACTATGGTAGTGATGGAATAGGGACCAAGGTATCTTGGGTTGAATGTGCGTGGTCCTTTTAGAGGTAGATATTTGGTGGATAACCAGACTTGATCTCCTACTTGATATTGGGGGGCTTCCTTCCGATGTTGGTCTGCTCCTTTCTTGTATTGTTCTTTAGCCCTTTGAAGGTGAGAAACGGCTTCCTTAAAGGCTTGGGTGATTGTAGAATGCAGGTGGTCTACTGCTGGTGTTCCAAGATCTTAGAGTGGATCCAACTCCGAGGTTCGAGGGTGACTACCGTATAAAAGAAAAAACGGGGTCTTCCCAGTTCCCGAGTGGACAGAGTTATTGTAGGCATATTCGGCTATCCAAAGGATATCTTTCCAAGTTTTTTCAGTTTGTTGTAGCATGCAGCGCAAATACTGTTCCAGAGTTTGATTGGTCCTCTCGGTTTGTCCGTCGGTTTGAGGGTGGTGGCTGGTCGAAAGTCTCACATCAATTTGAGCCGACCGACAGCAACTTCGCCAAAAATGAGAAATTAATTGACTACCTCGATCCGAAATTAGAACTGAAGGAAAACCGTGCAGTCGGACGATGTTTTCGAGAAATTCTCGGGCCAGAGTTGCTGCTGTTTGTAAGCCTTTGAGTGGAATGAAATGCGCCATCTTGGAGAATAGGTCCACGATTACTAGGATCGTATTGTATCCGGAGCATGGAGGTAGATCGGTGATGAAGTCCATAGAAAGCGTATGCCAAGGGCGAGGCGGGATGTCAATAGGGCGTAAGAGGCCGGCTGGTTTTTCCTTTTGACTCTTGTTTTGGGCGCATACTCCACAGGACATTATAAAGTCTCTGATATCTTTTTTCCAAGACGGCCACCAGAAGTAGCGCTTGATCTTTTCCGAGGTCTTGGTCATACCGGGATGTCTTTCCATTAAAGAATCGTGATAACAAGAGATTACCTTTTTCTGTAAATCTGTGCTGGGCAGGTATAACCGTTCTTGGAAATATAATAGGTTGTCCTTCACCGTAAAGTCCTTTCCCTGCAGATGCCAATTCTGTATGTCTGCTGGAGTTACCAGTAGCCTGGCTTTATCCTTAACTTCCTCTATGGATTGTGTGGCGATTACACCTAGAATTCTTTGTTCGGGAATGATAGGTACAGGTTTAGGATTGATCAAATGTTCTTCCACTCCCATCCGGGAAAGGGCATCAGCTTTACCGTTTTTTGTACCAGGTCGATAGGTAATTATGAAGTCAAACTCGGCAAAGAATAGTGCCCAACAGAGTTGCCTAGAGGATTGAGCTTTTGCGGTTTTCAAATATTGCAGGTTTCGGTGATCTGTAATCACAGTAACGGTGTGTCGGGCCCCCAGAAGATAATGCCGCCAAGCCTTAAAGGCGGACTTGATAGCTAGAAGTTCCTTATCAGTAATAGTGTAATTGATTTCAGGAGGCGAGAATTTGCGGGACCAAAATGCCACGGGATGCAACTGATTGGTTACTGGGTTCTTTTGTGATAGAACTGCCCCCATGGCAAGGCTCGAAGCATCAGTTTCAACGATGTAGGGGAGTTCTGGGCGAGGATGTTTTAAGATCGGTGCAGAGATAAATCTAGTCTTCAAATTCTGGAAAGGTTGTTCCGCCTCGGTAGACCATTCAAAACATTTGTTTTTCTTTAACAAGGCGGTAATGGGCTGGACTATTCGAGAGAATTCGGGGATAAACCTGCGGTAAAAGTTAGCGAAGCCTAACATGCTTTGAACACCTTTTACGGAGGATGGCGATGGCCATTTGAGAATTGCATCGACCTTCTTTGAATCCATACGCACTCCGCTAGGTGATAATATGAATCCCAAGAATTCAACTTCAGTCACGTTGAAAACACATTTTTCCAACTTAGCGAAAAGTTTGTGTTGACGCAATCTCTCGAGGACCATTTTCACGTGTTTCCGATGTTCAGTTTCCGATGAAGAATAAACGAGGATGTCGTCAATGTAAACAACAACACACACATCTATGAGCTCTCTGAGGACATCGTTCATAAAATATTGAAAGGCGGCCGGGGCATTGCAAAGTCCGAAGGGCATGACCTGATATTCAAATAGCCCATACTTGGTGCGGAAGGCCGTCTTCCATTCATCGCCCTCTTTTACTCGTACCAAGTGGTAGGCTCCTCTAAGATCCAGCTTTGTATATATGCATGCTTTTCTGACTTGGTCCAGGAGTTCAGGGATCAAAGGTAACGGATATCTATTCTTAACAGTGATCTGGTTCAGGGCGCGATAATCTATACAAGTTCTAAGGTCCCCTTCTTTTTTTGGAACGAAGAACAAAGCTGAGGAAGCAGGGGACTTGGAAGGACGAATAAACCCATTCGCTAGGTATTGATCCAGGTATTGTCGGAGGTGAAGATTCTCAGGCTCGATGAGGGCATAAATTCTACTACAAGGAGAAGTAGATCCAGGTATCAGGTCTATCTGGCAGTCATAAGACCTATGAGGAGGTAGAGAGTTAGCCTGATCCTTCCGGAAAACATCTTGGAATTCTAGGTATTCAGGAGGTAACTGGGGAGCCTCCGAGGAAATTGCTGCCAGTGCAACACCAGGTCGAGGGTGACAAGTAGAGACACATTCTGGAAACTGAACCGTTCTTGCTCGCCAATCGATCTGAGGATTGTGCTTCTCTAACCAAGGAATTCCTAGAGTAATCTGGAACTGAGGGGCCTTGATCACATCGAACACGATCTTCTCATGGTGTCCATCTTGACTTACTAGCGTCACTTCTTGGGTGGTATGCGTTACTGGTCCGGAGGCTATCTCCGTACCATCCACCGTAGTAATGACGTCCTTTACAGCCTTTGGACAAAGAGTCAGATTCATCCTCAAAACCATTTCATGATCCACATAATTGCCGATGGCACCGCTGTCGACGTAAGCTTCAATCGCATGTAATCGATCCGGATGTTCAGGGCTAATGAGGACCATAGGTATCACGAAATGCAAGGTCACGGAACTGGTTTTAACGCTCGTCAAGAGGACCTCTATTCTTGTCGGGCGAGGTCATTTCCCTGCTCAGAGTTTGTGACCCTGGTAACTGCAGCTCCTACTGCCTTCTTGGCTGGTTTCACCGGACAGTCTCGAAGAAAGTGCCCCGAGTTTCCGCAATAGAGGCATAATTGCAGCTGTTTTCTCCTTTCCCGCTCCTTTTGTGTTAGTGGTCCTTTCAGGCCCCCTATATGCATGGGTTCCCCGGAGTCTGCTCCTTTGGTAGGAGTTGGTGGTTTGGAAAATACTCGAGCATCAAACTTGGAACGATCGGCCTTCCTGTTCAGCAGTCTGTGGTCAATTTGAACGACTAAGTCAATATAGTCCGAACAGTCTTGCGGGGGATTCACTACTTGGGCTAACATATCTTTGAGCTCTCCACGTAGACCTCTATAAAACAGCGTAATCCTTTTGTCCTCAGGCCATCGAGTTTCCACTATCAGTCTGTTGAAAGACGCAATATAAGCCAAAAGGTCTTGATTACCCTGTCGCAATGAAAGGAGCTCATTGTCCAAGGCCTGCCCCTGTGAATGTCTTGCAAACAGTTTTTCCATACTGAGCTGAAAAGCTTGAAAATCATGGAGAACCGGATCATCTTGATTAACTAGAGGGATCGACCAGTCTGCCGCATTGCCACTAAGGTACGAAAGCACGAAAGCTACCTTAGCTTGATCAGTTGGAAAGGCTGCTGGCCGGCATAAGAAGTGCAACCGGCACTGATTAATAAATACTGCAAACCTCTTTGGGTCACCAGAAACTCGTTCGGGCGGAGCCAGAGGTACATTCCCAGGTAGGTTGATCTGCACTGGGTTCGTAGAGGATGTTGAAGGAAGATTTGCCCCTGATGCGGGTAACGGAGTTTGTCCGGCTTGTGACTGTAGCAATTGTCTAGCGAGATCGTCTGTTCGCTCCTTGGAAATAATCAGTTCCCTTCTTAGAGCATTCGTTTCCTGACGGGCTGCATGCACTTCTGCTCTTAGTTCCCCAAGTAACTGGGCTAGCTGGTCGGTATCCGAGGTTTCCATAGCGCCTGGGTGGGAGTTTTGCGGTAGGCTTTGCGTTCTGTAACGCTCACCTGATTCCCGTAGAGGCGCCGGTCTTGACTGGGTGAATGCCGTATCTTCAAAGGTGATGTGTAACACACGGTTGGCTCTTTGGGCTGGACCTCTGTGCACTGTATGTCTGACTCGAAGAGTAAGATGTCTGCAGATAGAAAATATGGGATTAATGAACTGGGGTTATTGGGTGCCTCTCTCCTCTTCCCTTTCTCTTCTCCTGTAGAACCCCAAAGGTTAACACCCTCACCTTAGGTAAGTGAACGCCGAGCTCTCCATCTGCCTCGGGGCAGGGTGCCGTAACCAGTTTCTTCACAGGATAAGGGTGCAGGCCTCTTGACCTCAGAGGACTGCTGTCCGTCGTTAACTGCACGAACGGTAAGTTCTGGGCACTTCAAATGTCTTAAAAGTCTTTTGTAATGATATCTCTTGTTTTGCAGGGTTCCGGCGATGGCGGATGGCGGGCTGATGAGAGTTGAGGATCGAACCCGCGTGAGGAATAGAAGCGCCTGGAAGCACATAAGTAAGCGCTTGTAGCCTGCTTCACGATGCGCACTAACTGTCCCTTTTATCTTGCAGGTACAAGTTCGGAGCTTTAGAGAGGCTGAAGGGTGCTGGAATACCCACTGGATTCGGCGTGGGAAGGAGTAATGGCACGTGAGTAATAAAGTTGCCCAATGTCTTTAAACGCACCTTCTTTTGTCTTTCAGATGCGGGATGCAGCGCCGAAGGCCTCCGGAGCGTGCGAAGAGCTGGTAAGCTTTTGTCTTTCAGATGCCGGAATGCAGTGCGAAGACCTCCGGAGCATGCGAAGAGTAGGTAAGCCTTTGTCTTTCAGATGCCGGAATGCAGCGCGAGGCGTTGGTGACAGCCGATGGACCAGGTAAGAGATGCGCTGCCACTGAAGACCGTAGTGCTAACCTGTTCTTTCTTTGTCTTTACAGGTGCTGCTGAAGACTGGATTCCAGGATGGTAAGCCTTTGTTCCCTTAGGCCCAGGATCAGAAGCAGAAGACACGATGAGCGTTCTGCTGCAGAGAATGCAGAATAACGCAAAGCAAGATTCATCCATCGGGTGTGGTTTAAATAGCCTCCTGTAGTGCTTAGGTGTCTCCTTCCACAGCCACGCCTAGGTAAGAAAAGAGTTCCTGCTTTCCAGAAGAGTTCCAGTGTTCTGAACCTAGGGAGTGGCTCCTGCCCCACCCAACAGGAAAAGTAGTCCCAAACAGAAGAGGATCAGGGGTTCAACTGGCAGATAAGTAAGCAGCATGGTCTGCTGCAGGTAAGTCCACCCAAGCATTATGAGCCCGGCGCTTCCAGTGCTGGGACTGGGCATCTTTATGAGCCTGGTGCCACTGGCGCCAGGACAGGGTCCAAAAGGTCCCAATTGGGACTGGCTGGCACTCGGAACCGGGGTTATGGGTCTGCTTCCAAGGGAGTCGGGCAAGTCCTGATCTTTTGGAAGCAGAGATCATGACAACACCCTCCCCCTGGTGCCTTCCTGCCCTGAATACCCCCAACCACACGTAAAATGTCCTCCTGTGTAATTGGTGCCTCTACCCCCTCCTATTCCACAGGGCTCAATTTCTGGAGGGAAATCTCTGCGAGATATCTCGCCAACTCTTCTACGCTCCTCCTCCTCTCGGCACTATATAGGGTTTTGTAGAACACTGAAAAGCAATCTGCTATCCCCTGTGAGCTGCATAGTGGTCTCTACTGTCATCCACAAACTCCCTAACCCAGTGATCGGCCTTTTGTTCCCTTAGCCGTGCCGCTAAGGGTGGGTCTGTCTTGCCTCTTCTGTCTTAATATTTTTGTTGAAGGAATTATAGATTACACACCACCTTACCCACTTCCGGTGCTTTTCCTTCCTTTCTCTTATCCAGCACCTCCTGTATCCATTCTTCCGATTTCTGCTACCCTCCCTGAATCTGTTCCTCCAGGGTACATATTGCCGACCTGAGTTTACTTTCCAGGAGACATCTCCCTTTTCTTACTTGCCCCTTCCTTTATCAGCACCCCTTTCCTTGTTACCTTACCTGCGTCCAACACTGTGCAGATATCCACCTCCCCCGTATCATTGACCTCAAAATACGCTGTGATAGCATCCTTCATTGCAGCCAAAAACATGTTATCCCTCCACAGGGAGCCATTACATCTCCAAAGACACTCCTGAGAATACAGCCCAGCCGTCGAGAAGACCATAGGCACCATGTCGCGATCCGACCAGCTTATAGGGGCCAGGTTATAGGGGTCAGCTCACAGGACGATACCCTTCCTAGCACTTCCCTTCCCACATATATATAATCAATACGAGTATACATATCGTGCGGCCGAGCGAAGAACGTGAACCCCATTTCCCCTTAATGGAGTTGTCGCCACACATGCACCATACCCTGTGTAATCAAGTAATCCTGGACACCCTTGCGCCAGGTCCCATTCATCCTCTTTCCCAAATGTACGGCGATAAATCTGCGGGTCAGCCCGCATGTTGAAATCCCCTCCCAGGATTACAGCCCTCTGCACACCCTCAACACTTGGGATAGCATATCCTTAAAAGGGGCCATTTTGCCCTGATTCGGACAGTATATCACGGCAATCATGAGCATGGCACCACTGATCGCTACAGAGATCAGGCGAGCCCTGCCCCCTGGATCTTTCCAGACCTATAGGTCCCTCATGCTCAGCCTTTTGTGCAGCAATATCCCCACGCTTCCTTTCTTAACCTCTCCAGAGGCCCAGATCGCCTGTCCGATCAACCTGCAAGGTATTCAGCATTCCTCTCCCGAGACCATTCTTCTTTCCTGCACCAACAAAACATCCAAACCCTGCCTCCTGAATTCCCTCGCAATCAGTGAGCACTTGATAGGTTCGTTCAAACCCTTCACATTTAAGGATCTGATCTTTAATTGATACGCCCCACCCCCCTGAACGGGTCTCAAAGCTACCATTTCCATAACCTTATCCAACTCCCTTCCCTCCCTCCCCAGACTTCCCGTCACACAACATTAGCCATCACCCAATTTATAATCTGTATTCCCTATCCCTCTCTTGCCCCTCTCCCATCCCCATCCCAATCTCCATCCCAGCCTAGGCACCCCCCTGCAAGCTGGGACCTAATCCATGTCATTCGTAAATGGGCTACCAAAGGTAACTAGCTCTCTCCCCTCCCATCTCTTCAAGCCCATTGAGACAACATGCCCTGAACCCGAGTTTGAAATACAAACACAAACTGCTGAGCGACTCCCGTGTACCCTCCGCTCTTCCACCTCTGCAGTCACGCCAGTCCTTCTTCACATCTTCGGCAACGGTGTATTCAATCTCCGAAATGTTCTTCCTTGTGGTACTCTCCTACGAAGCGTAAGTTCCTGCGCTGGGGTCGACCCCCTCCCCATTTTTGGTAGATGTTGTGCCACCCTCCCCCCATCACACATCACCCTCCACAAGAGGTTGCAACACCTGCTGGGCCTCTGATCCTTCAGCCACTCCATAGTCCACCTCTCAAGCACCAGTGCGAAGGGATATGTCCACAGAGAGCAAATATTCCTCTCCGATAACTAGGATGTTAGTGGGCGGCGGTCACGTTGTCGAGCCAGAGTGAAGCTGGAAAGATCTTGGGAAATGTGCGCTGAGTCGCCTTCAAACTGCACAGTCCTTTGTCACTTTGCTCTCTCAAGCACTCCCATGTTGTCCAACTTCACTACCATCGGCCTCTGACCTTTTCCACTCAACATGGCCCTAGGGTGAGCCTGCTCAATCTCCACATCCTTCCCTCCCAAATCCTGGAACAGAGTTTTCACTAGGATTTTCTCCCCCCTCTGTCCGTTCATCCCAAAGATTCAAAGGTTGTTTCTCCTTTCTCTGTTCTCTAGGTCATCCACTTTTCAATTGGGCCTCTTTTTCCCGTGTTTCAAGGTCGGTCAGTCTTGCCACATACTTAATCTCAAAAGAGGTCTGCAACAAAATGATTATTTTCCATTCCCTGAAACGTATTCTCCAAAACTTCTACTCTGTCCCGCAGGTTGGAGAGGGAGGTCTCAATATCTCCCATCAGTGCTTTAATTTCCTGCAAAGTGTCTCTAATGTTGTCCTTCAAGGACGGGGATGGGCTCTCCACCTGCATGACCCTCCTGCGGCACAGACGCCTTATCTTCCTGTGCTTCAGACATGCTTACTCATATCTGTATTGTTGCAGGGATCAAATCTCTGACCCCAGACCCATCTCCAGTGTGCCGACAGGACACAAATTCTACTGTGCCCACATTTCTTCCCTCCACCTATGTGCCTCTCCCTGGAGGTCAGTCAGCCCCCTCCAATGACCGCCCATCATCCACCAGTCCGATCCCGCCGAGAGAGGCGCCCCACAATCTGGGCCCCACTAGGCGACGGCTCCCTGTGTTTCACCCCCCTCTTCAGCACTCTTGTGCCCACTTTGTCATTCCTTCCCTATTCACACCACCTGCCTGTCTCATGTGGGCGCTCTGAACCATACCCTGATCACACCAGGTTCTCCCCAATATGGTAGATCCGATCTGAACCATGCTCCGGCAGGCCCAGCCTGCGGCATCTCTCCTGGCTTCAGGGATATGGGCTCACTCTGTGTGAGGCCCAGCTCCTCAATCGCCCAGGCGCCCCTCTCAGGTGTCCCTGCACTCCTCGCAGCCGGGGGCCTTCTCCCCTCACTGGATCGCGCAGCTGGGTGTCCCCACCTGGACCGCCGCTGGCACTCAACCTGGCCTGCGCTGTCCATATATCTTAGACCCTACGTGCAGGCCCGTTCCAAACTCTCCCTGCCTGCAGGCCTGCTCCAAGCTTCTCCGGCCTTCACCGGTATATCTCCATGAAGCTCACAAACGACCACACCCACCGGCACTGCAACCCACACGGGCTGCCATGCTCTTCCTGGCCTGTGGAGCTCACTTATCCCTCTTGCCACCTGCAGGGCCGTTCCAAGCACTTCCTGCCTCTTCGGCGTTGTCAGGCCAGCACTCCACCAGATCTCCCTTGCCGCATTGGGATCTGGTCTCTATGGCAGCAGCTCCTCTGCCTCTGTCTGCAGTAACTGACCTCTTCCCACAGTTCTCTTGCTGCCGGGCCACCTCCCGATGCTCAGCACAGTTCCTGGGTACATCAGGGTATATATCTGCATCCAAAGAGTGGGGAAGTGTGGTGCACGTCCTCTACGTGGCCATCTTAATCCGTGCCCCCTGGTGGTCCCCTTTTTCTTCCTTTTTTTCCATCCACCCTCGTTCTGTCTAGGTTTGGTCGATAGGGACTTGCAAGGGTGTTGCTAGGTCACGAAAAGATCAGGGGCTAAGCTAATGTCGGGACTGGCAGGACTGGGGGCTAGCTAGCCTTTTGGTTGTAGTCCCTGAGCTTCTATCCGGGGCTACAACCAAACGACCGGGGGCTATAGCCCCCTCAGCCCCCCAGCAACGCCTCTGGGGACTTGTGTTTGTGTTCTTTGCCACACCAGGTGAAGGACTTGGCTCCAGGCGGGTATCTGGCGTATGGATGCAGACATGTCTCTGCTTGCACATGTGATGCACATAGGTTCTCCACTAACCCACATCTTCTCTAAGGTAGGACAATGGAAAAGTGGGATAGTGGGAGGTCCGAGAGGGTGTGCCGCACACCACGTACGTGACCCTATCTTTTTCCCTTGCAGCCTGGGAGAAACTGTATCCTCACATATCTGCCTTTTCACAGACTCTTCCACTCAGCAGTGCTTTTGTTTCTGTTAGTAGGGGTGTGGTCCAGAGGAAAGCTAACAATCCTTCAGGACACCAGCACATCATGCAGGGGCCATAACACCCTGGGAAAGACCACCTGCTCAGTGATGTTGAGCCAGTAGTAGTACAATGCGGATCCCAGGGCCTCTCTTCTCTTATTACCTTCTGTGCAAAAACAGGTATGTTCCTCCCCAAAGGAATAATAATAATATCTAGTTTGATATAGCATTACAAGCCCGCAGGCATCCGAGCGCTGAGATAACAGTTGATATTATTATCCCACTGTGTGGTATTGCATGGTACTCAATTTATCAACCTCAGAAGGATGAAAGGTTGAGTTGGCCTTGCAGAAACGGGCACTCAGCTTGTTGTGCTATCTGACCGGCTAATCAGAGTGGACCTTTAGTCGCAGATTCACATGAACTCACATTCCCTGGTCATGACCGGGGCCTGCAAACCTCTACAACAGAAAACTATTAGACACAAGATCGGGGCCCTGAACCTTCAAATGTCTAAACAACTCAGTCCCAACTTATCTCATGGAAAGAATAATCAGAAGAACTTCCACCCTTCCCTCCAGAGCGGTTAATTCCCATTGCCAACAAATACCCAGATTTAGGCTAAAATAAAACGGTGGAAACAGCTTCCCTGTAAAAGCTGCCCAGTCCTGGAATGCACTCCCACCTGAGCTTAGAACAGATCAGTCCCACAATAGCTTCAGACATAATACCCTCAACTGGTTATGATCCAATGACCACTATGACTCACAAACCTGCACTAGCCTGGAGCGACTCTGTTATTTATATATGTTTTGACTGTGTTTCTAATGTATGTATGCCTTATCTGTCTCTACCCTGTAACTACGCCATAGGTATCTTGTACTCTGCTGTGCCCAGTAACCTAAGGGTTTGGTGTGCCCTGCAAATTAATAAAACAAACACTTATCCCACATTTGAGGACACATACGCCACAGCAACAGCAGCAAACAAACAACATCCCTCAGATTGGAGACACACAAGGGCCAGAGAGGGAACCATTTCAGAATCAGGCGGCTACAATGACAGGGCTCAAAAAAGGCAGCAGGTGGCCTTCTCCAGAAAGAACATGGCATGATAACCTGTTCTGTTGTTTTTTCCCACTTTGAGAGTTCACAGCCATCACTTTTTGTTCACTGTACCTTTCACAGATGGGAAATATGCATTTGCATATCAGTCTTTGTCCTGTCCACATGGCCAGTCCAGCACCGAAATGCCAGGCAATTCCCTTCTGAACAAGAGTGCCAACAGCAACCCCATACACGTGTTTCAGCCTTGTTGGGCCTCATCAGTGAGGTGGAGCTGTGCCTCTCTGAGCATAGTGAGCAAGGGGTCCACATCTAGGTTCCCCCAGGTAGCTCTGGGTGTCGCCTTGGAAGCATGATGACACAGAGCAACACAGGTTCGACCCCCGGGCTGCGCTTAGAATCCTCTGGGTATTAAGCGCGTTATAAATAACCTATCATATAATGTACCCTGCGCCCCCTTGCCTCCTTCCCCCTTCCCAGCCCACTTCAATTTCAGGTACCGTTATCCGGAGAGAGACGACATCATTTTATCATCTTGTACTTTAGTTTCTCTTTTGCTAAAAGCCGAGTGAAACAGCAGAGAGAGTAAACCGGGGCACACATCGCTCCCTTTTGAGAGCTGTCTTTTCAGAGTTGAGCAAGAAAGAAGAAACCTGGGCACACAGTGCCCTCGTCTGGTAGCTGTCAACAGCAGCATGAGAAATAGTGACAAGAAAAGAGAGAGAGAGAGAGAGAGAGAGAGAGAGAGAGAGAGAGAGAGAGAGAGAGAGAGAATGCCGAGGCACACACTTCCCACTCCTACGAGATTACCCACTGAAGGGTTGGAAATCTGGGTGCACACTGCTCCTCTTGGGGGGAGCTTGTGGAAGGTAAAAGGAGAGAGAGAGACCCTGAGCATACAGCAGAGTCTTCTATGAGCCGGCATTCAGGAGCAGGGCCGTCACGAGGGTGGTGCAGGGGGGGCAAACCGCCCCGGGCCTCGCGCTTGCTGGGGGCCTCGCGGCCCCCTCTCCTAAGTGGAAGGCAGCACAGTCTCCCGTGTCCTTTATTCACACGGGGGACTGTGCTGCCCCTGCAATGATTTTGCTGTTTCTTGTGAAGCCGTTTGGCTCCGCAACAAACAGCAAAATAATGGGAGACAGCAGGGCTCAGAAGTGAGCTCTGCTGCCTCCCGTCATTCAGCTGAAAACGTGGACACGCTGACTGACAAGAGAGGACTCCTCTCTCGTCAGTCAGTGTGTTCAGGTTGCTCAGCGTGACCACACTGACTGACAGGAGAGGAATTCTCTCTTGTCAGTCAGTGTGTTCATGTTGTCAGTGTGACCACGCTGACTGATGGGAGAGGAGTTCTCTCTTGTCAGTCAGTGTGTTCATGTTGTCAGTGTGACCACACTGACTGATGGGAGAGGACTCCTCTCCTGTCAGTCAGTATGTTCATGTCAGCGTGATCATGCTGACTGACAGGAGAGGAGTTCTCTCTTGTCAGTCAGTATGTTCATGTTGTCAGTGTGACCACGCTGACTGATGGGAGAGGAGTTCTCTCTTGTCAGTCAGTGTGTTCATGTTGTCAGTGTGACCACACTGACTGATGGGAGAGGACTCCTCTCCTGTCAGTCAGTATGTTCATGTCAGCGTGATCATGCTGACTGACAGGAGAGGAGTTCTCTCTTGTCAGTCAGTATGTTCATGTTGTCAGTGTGACCACGCTGACTGATGGGAGAGGAGTTCTCTCTTGTCAGTCAGTGTGTTCATGTTGTCAGTGTGACCACACTGACTGATGGGAGAGGACTCCTCTCCTGTCAGTCAGTATGTTCATGTCAGCGTGATCATGCTGACTGACAGGAGAGGAGTTCTCTCTTGTCAGTCAGTGTGTTCAAGTTGCTCAGCATGACCACACTGACTGACAGGAGAGGAGTTTTCTCTTGTCAGTCAGTGTGTTCATGTAGTCAGTGTGACCACGCTAACTGATGGGAGAGGAGTTCTCTCTCGTCAGTCAGTGTTCACGTTGCTCAGCATGACCATGCTGACTGACAGGAGAGGAGTTCTCTCTTGTCAGTCAGTGTGTTATGTTGTCAGTGTGACCACACTGACTGATGGGAGAGGAGTTCTCTCTTGTCAGTCAGTGGGTTCACGTTGCTCAGCATGACCACGCTGACTGACAGGAGAGTTCTCCTGTCAGTCAGTGTGTTCATCTTGATTAGAGAGGACTCCTCGCTTGTCAATCAGTGTGTTCACGTTGCTCAGCGTGACCACGCTGACTGATGGGAGAGGAGTTCTCTCTTGTCAGTCAGTGTGTTCACGTTGCTCAGCGTGACCACGCTGCCTGATGGGAGAGGAGTTCTCTATTGTCAGTCAGTGTGTTCACATTGCTCAGCGTGACCCCGCTGACTGATGGGAGAGGAGTTCTCTCTTGTCAGGCAGCATGTCTACGTGTCGGCTGCGTGGATGCTTTTTAAGGGTGCATGGAGGTAAGGAAAGTGTTTTTTATTTTAAATTAAAAGTGTGTATGTGTATTTACATTAAATTAGTATGTATATGTGTATGTATGTATGAATGCATGCGTGCATGTTGATGTTTGTG
Organism: Ambystoma mexicanum; assembly: GCF_040938575.1. Taxonomy (NCBI): domain Eukaryota; kingdom Metazoa; phylum Chordata; class Amphibia; order Caudata; family Ambystomatidae; genus Ambystoma; species Ambystoma mexicanum. The sequence continues at coordinate 695,043,183 of NC_090938.1, read as the reverse complement.
TCAATGCTGTGTTTGGTTTTATGTATACATGCATGTATGGAGTTGTGTAACTGGTGGTTGAATGCATGGGTGAAAGTGTTTTTTGTGAGTGTGTGTTCAGCACCACCCCTAAATGTAGCCACCCTGGGGGCCACTTCATTAAGGGGTGGGCTCATGGCATCAGAGGTGCACCTAGGCTAAAATGTCAGGGGGGAAAGGGGACTAATACTTCAAATGTTGGGAGAGGTGCTAACGTCAGTAGCTGTGAGGAAGGGGCAAACTTCCTTGTGTGGGGGCACCTAAAATCTTTCCACTTTTCGAATGAGACTATTCTGGTGAAGCTTCAATGTTACAAGCAGCTACCTCTTGCCTTCATTTCTGAAACATCACACTTAAGGACTGCTGTGAGAATGAGATGTCTCATGTCACCACTTCCCTTCTAATCACTCCCCTACATGCAAGTGCTAACCCCACATCACAATTTCAATTACCTAAAAGTGTATGGATATGAATGCAGGTGCTAACAGTGAAATGACTTCTCATGGCCATGCTTATCCCTATGGCATTCTCACCCAGTCCCTGTCCTCCCCACCCAAAACAACTCCTCACTGGAACTCTTTGGGCTAGCTTTAAACATGGCTAGCCATCAAACTTTGCCCTCAATGTGCCTGCAAGTGTTTCCTCAAAGGAGTCTTCTAAGAGTTCATGACTTCATTGGAGTTGTAAACACGTAACTGGTGTAATAAAAATGTCTTAATCAGGTCTGCCTTTGGCCACTCAATTTAAAAACACCCTTTTAAAAATAAGCATTGGCAAAGCCAACAGTTTTGGCTTATGTATAAGTATTAGGCATTTACGAGGCACTGCTATTAGCTGCTCAGGTACTCAAACCATTTTGCACTGGCACTATCAATGGCCAGCTAATACCAATACAGAAGTGCCTTTGCCATGCCTACACAAATGCCCAAACTGTTAGCATTGCCAGTGCTCTTTTTGCTTTACCCTTGATGCACAGGACTATGCATCAAGGTTAAAGCAAACATACTACTTGGCTAAATTGGCCCACTTTGAATGTAGGCCAATCTAGCCAGTAATAACACTTATGGTACACAGTCAGCCTGGATATACTTTCTGTGGCATGGCATTTTTACTGGGTGGGAATCCGTACATGGTAATAATGGCAAATATTGATGCAGCCTGCTTCAACATAATTAGAACAACCAGCATGAATATATTTTTATACTAGCATATCCCTTGTGGAAAGGCGGCATGAAATGTATTGGAAAATGTTCCTATGCACAATTTGTGATTTGCAACTATTGGGAATTTCCATGTGCTTCCATACAAAACCAATTGCAAACTGTGTGGATTTCTACCCAATTTTGCAAAGAAAGTGCTATAAAATGCATACTTTTAACCCAATGTTTCAAACCACCCCAAGCCCCCCTTTGGTTTGGGCTCCCTCACTGTGCTCTGTTGATCCTGCCTAATTGGCAAAAACATTTAAGTCTCTTAAGTTCAGAAATGTACCAGCCTCCACTGTACATCATTTGTCACTAAGTATGATGTGTGTTTTAATGCGCAAACAGGGGCAGGGTGCTCCTTAATTATATGATATGGCATTTATAACGTGCCTGTACGCAAGTGTTTCTAGGCGCGACAAGGCAAGGAGGGAGAAACAAAAGAGTAGGACAAAACACAGATCTTACTAGGCCTTGTGTCATTCAGATCGTACAAGAGCAGGGAATGGGGAGGGGAGAAGTGCCGAGGGTGGGGTAGGATGCAGAAGTGCAGGAACAAAGTAGAAACAAGAGTGCAGCCAACTGGTGGCAAGTGTGAGTACTCATAAGTGTAGCCAACGGGTGGACAATACGAGCAAGAGCGGGGACTGTAGGGTTACAGATACAACAGATACAGACCACAAGTGCAGGGGAGCCAAGAGGCAGTGCGGGATTGCAATAGGACGTACAGGCAGGTACCTGGGCCCAAATTCAGAGCTTGACCAGGTGACCAGTGCATGGATCAGGCAGGTGATCAGCAAGGGAGAGGAAGAAAGAAGGCAGAAGCAAATAAACAGGTCTTGGGGTGCTTCCGGAACCGGAGATGGTGCTCCTCGTTTTTAGCGAGGCAGGGAGGCTGTTTCCAGAGGGAGGCCCCAGCCGAAGAAAGAGATCTGCCCTCAACTCTTTGCTTGGAAAAGTGATTGACCCTCAGAGAATTGGAGGTGGCGCAGTGGAGAGCTCATGCCATCTTATATATATTTATTCATATGATAAAAATGTTAGTCTGGCATGAACCTTTCTTCAGTAGAGAAAGTAGTAATAGACCATATTTGGGATCCTGCACACAAACTCAAGGGTAGATTTCTCAAGTCTCCTGTGTGCGGATATGCCGCCGCTGGCCGAGTGCAAAAAACTGTAAGGGGGCCTCACCAAATGTTTTGCCCCGGGCCTCACCACATCTTCTGACAGCCCTGTTCAGGAGAGTGGGATACAGAGGAACCCTGGAAGCACAGCGCCATCTGCTGGGTGCTGACCCACAAGAGGAGGGTGGGGAGAAGAGAGCGAGAATGGGGGGTGGGGGGGTGAGGGAGGGGGAAAGTGGGGGGAGAGAGAAAGAGATAGAGTGAAAGAGAGAGAGAAAGAGGCAATCACGGCACAGTACGCAACTTCACAAAGCTTGAAAGCAAACAAAATGCACATATTCTGTTAGAAGAATACTCAGGAGTGACAGAAAAAGCGCAATACATATCAATCAGCATGTGATGCCATCAGTCACACACGTGGCAAGTTGCTGCAGTGCCTATGAACCCGCAAAAGCTTTGGCGTTACTTGTGACCTTACGACTGATGCTAATACGGCACTATTGTATTGAAAAAAGAACATTTTGCATACATCGCTCTGTTTGAGGCCCCTATCTGGCTCAGTAGACCTCTGTAACTCCTGTTTTCCGACCCAGGTCCGTGCAAGGGTGTACTCTTCCCTTCCCCGGAGAAGGGCCAGACCCCAAGGGAAACCCCCTCATCTCCCAGGCAAGCAGGATAGGGAGGGGCGCTGCACCTGTAAAATAAAATCACTGTTAACATGAGCTGGGCTACACCCTAATAACCTAGAAACAGACCCCAGAGTGGATTTTATAAGGATCCCAGCAGGGACCCCTCTTTATTTATAAAAACACATATACTTTTAAAAACACTTCCTACCCCCTTCCTATCATTCCCCTGGCGTGAGTACCAACTTAATGAGTATCTGCTACGTTACCCTACCCTTCTTTGGAGGGGTTTCAGAGACCCATAGGGTCAATCTGACTCAACAGACCCCTTCCCCAACTCTTGGTGCCACCCACATGGAGTCTGAGGCCAGAGGATGACCTCTGTGGGTGGTGCCATTTCCCTAGGCAGCCTCAGGCAGGCCGCTGCTTCCTTCCGCTGCCTCGCACTTGGGTACCGCCCATCTACCCATACTTAAAATTCCCATTAAAAAAACCTATTCCCTACTTAAGCTGCCCTACTTAATCTTCATTATAAACCAAAAAATATGTATGCACTCTAACATACAACATGTATAATATATTATATCATGATGGGGTTGAGTGACTGCTGCAGCCAGTCACCCCCTTTACAGTACCTTTGGTGCTGTCTCTGGTGGCTGGCTGGGGCTTGTCCCCTGATGATATATGGGGTCTTGACCCTCTTGATGATATATGGGGCCTTGACCCCCCCTGATGATATATGAGGCCTTGACCCCCTGTGCTCTCTTCTGTGAGGCCCCATCCACGTCGGACCACCCACTCTCACCGTGCAGCCAGTGCTATAAAACTGTCTTTAGGTGGCTCCCTGCCCGAGTGGGTGCTCATGGGAGTCACTGCCGCACCCGCTGCCTTTCCTGATCTTCAGGTTGGACCCCATAGACTGGGGTCCCACATGCAATCACTATCACAACCTGTGGCCACTCAAAAGTTCCTAGGGCAGCCCAGTTGGCATGGGGGCCACTCACATCATCACCACGCCCCGGGACTATGTTTTCTTCAGGCAGCTAAATTGTGTGGGGACGCTGCTGCACTCCCACAGCCTGTTTTCTTCTCTTGCTCTTTCATCCAGGCTGGCTGACGAGCCAGCCCAGAACTTTGCCTTCACTGCTCCGTCCTCCTGGGCGGGAAGTGGACTTATCACTCTTCACCTCCCAGGCCACCGTCTTGATCGCACGGCCCAGAAGGACTTTGAAAAAAGGCTTGCCTCGCCGGCCACAAGTCAGGCTGACTGGAGTCATAGACGGGCAACCTGGTTCAGGCTTCCCCCCTCACACAGCCGGACTGGGCTGTTACTTTTTGGCTTGGGCAGCCCTATGCATGCTGCCCGAGCCCTTTACTTATCTGGGCCTGTCCGGTGTGGCCCTTGGGTGCAGACGGGCTGCTCCTGCCACGCAGCCCAGTGCCACGGATCATCTGCTGGGGATTCCCCATGTTGGGATGCGCGTACAGAGTCCCAGCCAGGCAAAAAGGTTCAGGCTGAGAAAAACCTATTGTTGTATTGTTTTTTGGTTGGTTTGATACATATTAAATACTCACATATAGCAACACAGAAAGAGCAACAAACGTATTAATGTTGCGGTTGCAGAGGTTATTGATAGGGCATTATTATAGGCCCTATGTTTAGTTGTTGTCGCCAAAGTTATGATTTTAGTGATGTGTGCGGAAAAGAGCTGAAACAGGTGTAAGATGGAGTCAGAAAGGTGCTGTGGTAGAAGCAAGGTCAGTGTATTAACATGGCAGTAGTGTCAACATATTGGATGTAAAGGCCTAGAACACAATGAACAGAAGAGAATGCAGGCCCTGACGTGGAGCTGCGGCTCTGTTTAGTTCAGTCACGAAAACAAATCCCCTTTACCATTCCCTAGGAGAAAAGACGAGGTCAGAGGCACCTACAGTGCACAGATAACCGCTGATTGTATCCAGCTACAAGACCCGAATGTGGTGGGAACAGAATATTAGTTGTAGGCAGAGTAGGTAGGGATGCACCCTTCCAAGGACAAATTCATGAGAACAGGGCATGAGGTGTTGTGATGCCAATAGGCCCAGTAAAGATTTAGTGCACTACTGCCCCCACCCAAGGAGTGGTCATCCCATTTGAATTACAAGTGAACGCACAACTAAAGCAAATAAATCCCTGAAATTCAGACACAAGAGCAGTGCCCCATGGTCACGTCATTACTGGGCACCTGTAGTTTGAAGGAGATAAGGGGGAGCTCTGTCTGGAACGTTCCGTAATTTGGGATAGGGGGAGCAGAGGTGATGCCAATAAATGCAGTACTAAGTCGGGGGTGCAGCTTGTGTGCGCCGCACGTCTGATATAATGGAAGGCGTGTTGTCTTATCAAAGCAGAGTTGGCCTCACAAGTTTACTTTGATTGTGTCTGGATCGGAGGGGTGCACATTGCGTGAGGGTCAAAGATTTATTAATGAGTCGATTCTGTTTGAAAAACCAGTCCCGTACCAATAGTGACGATGTAGTGGGCCACGTGTCTAGTGGAATGGGTTTAGATGAGATGTGGCCAAACAGTCCAGAGACTAAGGGGGCATTAGCATGTTCTTTAGGTGGCAACCAATGAGGGTGGTAGGATAACATTGTAACCTATGTATGCAGAGTTTGCAGTTTTCTGCTTTATAACCTGTAAGTTCTTGTGGGAAGTGACAAGCTCTGTGTCAGTTTGGTTCTACTGGACCGTCTGAGATCTTTTGCATGTAACACACCTTGTTTTCCCTTGTAAAAGAGGTGCAGTGATTATTTGACCTTTTGGATTATTTTTACCTTTTGGGTTTTGGGTTGCTCTTTCTCTTTACACCCACACAGGCCAGCGCCAAGATGCCTGGGGATGCTCGAGGCAGCGACCACTAGTTTCTTTTTCCTTTCTCCTCCCTTTTCCTGTGTCTTCTTTCTTTCTCTTTTTTTTCTGTCTCTTTTCTTTCAAATTAGACTCTTTTCTCCTCTGTGCAGTCCCTTCTTGGGCAGTGATCCCTGTGCCGTCATGTCTAGGTTTTCCCTTAAGGGACAAGCATGTAGCCCCTACAAGCCGGACCCTTTTTGGGCCACGGGCTAAACTTCTTGTTGGGCAATCATTTGGGGTGGGGACTCTTCCATGCTAGAGGATGATGGGCCCAGTGGTGGCATATGGGAAGAAGCATCCCCTTGTCACTCTCGCTTGTCTTTGTCGCATGGCAGTGGATCATCACAAGAGGTCCAATGTATCCGACTTAAGAAGAGACTCAGCTCCTGAAAGCATTAAAATGAATGGCAGCAGTGAGACGTTTCTCTTATCCTCCAGCAGTACCCGTTCATGTGTTCATGGTCATGAAGCAGTTACTGACACAGTCTCTTTTAGGAAATTTGAACTTTTTAGCCTCAAACAAACCTGTAGCATATAAATCCATTTCCTTTGGTTCTCATACAGCAGTCCCATTTAAACATCATAGAAAAGGGGGAAAAGGTCTACACAACATGTTTCACACACTCATGCAGACACCAAAACACACTAAATATCTCTATTCTCCCCGCTCAGAGAGCCCACACAAAACAAACAAACAAAGTGACATTTATTGCGCTGCTCGCTTCGCGGACCAGCACGTAACATAGAAGCCCATTACATTCTCTGGCCCTGCTCACATGACGAGCATGGCCTGATGAAAGAACACTGTCAGTTCCCTGACTGTGTGAACAGAGGGAGATTACTGGGGAAACTGACACAATACTAAAAATGATTTCCCCTCATTTAACACCAACAGTGGCATCCAAGGTACATTGTAAGGGTGCAGAAGAAGGAGACTGACACAAAGGTGGCATGTTTGGGGCTAAAGACTTTTATTCAACAATAAAGCAAGAGAAATCCTATCTTTCCCTATTCCTAAGAGGGGTTTCCCTGCCTCAACTAAAGATCTAAGGTGATTGTCAGGATATCTGTTAACGTAAAAGTGTCCACCGCCCTGTGCCAAGAGAACCTTACTTCTGTCCCTTACTCTATAAACTAAAGAATAAAGCAGTACTGTTCTGATTCCAGGAAAATGCCCTCCTTTTGCCTGGATTATAGTCAAAGTTCCACAAAAGGTTTCCTTGGTTGGCGAGGATGATGCCTCCCTTCTCCTGGCATCTCAGATGGCTTGGGGGAATGACTCCCTTCTTGTGGCGTCTCAGATGGCTTGGGGGAATGACTCCCTTCTCCTGGCGTCTCAGATGGCGTGGGGGAATGACTCCCTTCCCCAGGTCACAAAAATGTAAACAATACTTTCTCGGTGGGCCAGGAGAATGCCTCCTTTCTCCTGGCGTTCGGTCTCAGTCTCAAATTATCCTGAGGGGAATGACTCCCTTCCCCAGGCCCGTTGGACCTTCCCCTCAGTACATGTTACCAGGAGAATAGATCCTTTCTCCTGGCAATCATAAAACAGTCTGTTACAACCAGGAGGAATGGCTCCCTTCTCCAGGTCTTCTCTTTACTAGGTTTCACACCTATAACACCCAACTCTGAGTGTTTGGAGGGTCTGCGACCCTGGCTTCTCATCTTTGTTTGGGCCCACTTGGTTCACTTCCCTGCCAAGTACTGCCACGAGGAAGATGACTTGTATCCCTCTCTTGGTTTGGGCCCCTGGCCCTGGTTTCTCTCTTAGTGGGCCTATCCAAGCTGCTGTTGTGAGGGACTCTCCCTCTCAAGTTCTATTTAGGGTATCTGGGGTCCTCGACCCTTCCCTGGTGATCAACAGACTTTGTTTCACTCTTGAAATTATGAGGAGGTTTGTAGGATTTCTGCCCCTGCCGTGCCACACCAGCGTCTTGCCTTCCCAATGTCTGTGCAACGGTGTTCTCGGCTGCCTTCTGCTTCCCTTCCTCTTCCCGGTGCTGCTGGGCACCAGTCTACTCCTGCAGACCTCCTGATCATCAAACGTGGCAGACTTCCAGCGTCCTTGGAGTTCTCCCTCTCCGGATCAGTGATGCAGATTTGCATCTCCTGCGTTCAGTGTGCAGCATACCCGCCATCCTCCACGACTGCCTGAGACAAAGTATTTAGTCCATTGTCTGTTTTTATGAGAGTTGCATGACCACTTATCTGTGGAAGTGTATAACGTTCCTGCTTCTTCCCTGGGCTGCTCTTTATAGCTCCCGAGTGCCACTTCTTCTCATTACTTGCATGGGTGGTGATCTTTATGTTTCTGATGATCTTCTACGTGCTAGTACTTGAATCAGCTATACTATTTGTATCGCCATCAGTCTTCGTCATCTCAGATCTGTTAAGGAAAAGGTTAGAATTAGCTAATTGGTCTAGCATGGTCTTCTTAACATCATAACCAACAGACTTAGAAGAACTGATATCGCAGTGGTACATATTAGCATTGCTAAAGGAGCTGTTTAGGGACTTTGGGGTCTCCACAGTAAAAGAATGGCAAGGCTCCGTCATGGGATGATAATTGTTACCCTTAGAACAACCTGGTGTTATCGGATTGTGGGGTTGGGGTTTAGCGAGCCTGTGCCTCATAGCCAGGTTCCTATCCCAAGTGGATGTGGTGCAGTTGTCAGCTTGAGGGCTTGGGAGTTAAAGGGCTGTATTTCAGACTTGGGTCCTTATCCCAGGAGGGGAGTTCCTCCCCATGAGGTCCTCCCACATGTTTTCAACCCGAGGTGGACTACAGGTCTATGGCCGCAACTCCATGTCCTCATGGAAAGGAGCTCCCTCCTGGGGAGAAGAGGCACCAACCAAAGGATTGTCATAGTACACAAACTAAAACCCCATGGTCTATATCCTTCAGGGGACCATGGGGAACACTCCTGAGACACACACAGAGAGCAACAGAAATCCATATTTGGCAGCTCATCTTTGAAAATGTTTGGTTTCACCAGCAAAACTCAAATCCCTTGCATATAAAGCAATTAACAGCAGCCAACCACTAGCCCTCACTGACTGGTCTACAAAGGTGCTTATTCACAGAGATGCCAACATCAAGTTGGAGCGTGGAAGGATTACAGCGCTATATAAGTGCTCGTGCCCAGTCAGGTGAGTTGGGTGTTTGGAGTAGGGGACATTTTGGAAGAGGTTCAAGAGAGAGAACAGTTTGGAGGTGGTTGGAAAGAGCAGGGAGCTTTTGGAGGAAAACAGAGAAAAAAGAATTCGAAAAAGGTTGGATAGAGAAAAGAGATGGTGGAGGAGATTTGAGAGTGAGACGTGTTTGCGAAAGTGAAAAGGAGTTTTGTGGGGTCTGTACGGAAGAGTTTTGAGGAGAAGGGAGACCAGAGGGGGAGGGGTAGATTGGAAGTTTCAAGAGGTGAAAGGATGAGAACATCAGGAAGGGAAAGGACAGCCAAAGTATGAGGAGATAAAGAGGTGCCTGGAGGTGAATACCAGGTGGCGGTAGTGGAACATCAGGAGGAGGTTGGTGCAAGGAAGCAGGAGGTTGTTTGAGACATTGAAATGAGGATTGGACGGAACATCAAGTGGCTAGCAACGCCCTAGCCAGTAAGATCAGGTATAAATGGGAGTGCATGCTTGGCCCCAGGCAGCACTTAGTGGGTGTGACTTTGCTTTTAGACTGTGGATTTCTTTTATCCCTTTACTGTAGTTACATACATGGTTACACAGGGAATTTCTTATTTTTCAGAAATCTAGGTATCATCTAGCCTGGATGACTACACAAATGCATTCCCGTAAGACTGATTATGGAATGTTAAGGTACACAGTTTATACTGTAGATTTGTGAAGACTGAAGAAATATAGCTTGTGTCAAGTGTTAACCCGCTCTCTCAATGACTTGCTTTCGGAACCAGGAGGGATTTCATTGGAGACCAGTTTTGAATGTTTGTCAATTATGGATTTAACTTGGATGAATTTGGTTACACACAACTGTTCTTGATACTTAGGTGTCAATCTTTAAATGTGTATGAGCCAAAAGGTAAATTGCCTTGTATGAATATGAAGTACTGAGTTTACACTGCTGAACTTTTTGTATGATTATTTTCTAGAAAAATTGCCCCTGAAGAAGAGAGATTGTTCTCGAAACCCATTGGGCCATATCAATAAAAAAACGTTGTATTAAAATAGCACTTTTATTGACATTGCCAACACAATACTGTGACTTTATATATTGAACAAATTATTTAAATTGTTTAAACTGAATGAAGTACATGGACATAAGTTATTCATTGAATGTTTGGCTGATTTGTTTCGGCTTATGCCTTATTTTTGGGAACTGTTATCTCGTATTTTTGGCGTCCATAGTGTATCCAGCAGAGTGTGTTGGACCAGGAGGCAGAATGGAGAGGAATAGGAAGGTGAGAGGTCAATGAAAAGAGTAGATGCTGTGCCAGGGGATTCCAATCGGATGTTGAAATCACCTAAGAGGAGCAACTTGGAGGAGGTAGTAAGTAAGGAGGACCAGAAATCAGCCCATTCAGAGAGGAACAGGGAGGTCGCGCCTGCAGGCCGATAAATGGTAGCATTGGTCAAGGTGGAGGAGGGAGAGATGACCAACTTGCAAACCAGGCTCTCAAAGGAAGACTAGAGCTGGGTGGATATGTTGTAAGAAGGAACCCACTCAGGGAAGATTAAGGCCGCCCCACCCCCAGCACGGTGAGGTCGCGGCTTGGAAATGATCTTGAAGCCGTCAGGTAGGAGGGAGTCAAAAGAAGTGATTGAGCTAGCGTTGAACCATGTCTCGGTAAGAGCGAGAATGTCGAAGTCAGTGTCTTCAAGAAGGAGGCAGATGTCAGCAGAGTGTTTGTTGGCTGAGCGGGAGTTAAGGGTCGCCGGTGAGATGGTCTCTGCCTTTGAAGGAATTCTGAGGTGGGGTACGTGGGCGTGGTACTCCAGTCAGAGGGGGGGACCGAGAAAGTGGTAAGGAGAGAATCAGGAGAAGGAAGAAAGTTAATGAGGGACGGCATGATCCGGTCAAGGAGCTGGAGGTTGGCTTGTGGACCCTGAACCAGTATAGTGCCAATGTGGTAGACATTAATGATGCAGCGGGATGAAAAGAAGCCAGCCAAAAGGACTTCCCACTTTGTGCCACCATTAATGGGTGAGGATGTGAAAGGCAAGAGAGTAGAGATGAGAAGTCCATAGGTCTGGAGAGGGGACAGAGGAAATGATATCGGTGAAGATCTCTCTGGAAGATGCGCTGACATAAGTGTCTGCGACAGGAAGGCCAGGATTTGCACCCAGAATGTCTATTTTGTGCTTTTTCCATCCAGACTTTGTGAGAGAGGGGGGATAATGCTAGTGCAGCAGTTAGAGAAGATACAGAAAGATGGTGAGTGCCATCTCAGTGGCAGAGGATAGATGAGACAGAGAAGGGGGGATTGCACTGCACAGTCCCGGCCCTTACTCTAAGGTGGCCTAGTAGTTAAATGGGGTGGAGGATTCAATTATAAAAGGATCACAATGCAGTGCACAACATCGATGCAATATGTAAAGCACACCCACCTAGATGCAATGTTTTTAAATGGTTCACAATGCAGTGCACAAGATGGATGCAAGATGTAAAGCACACCCACTTAGATGCGATTTTAAAAATGGTTCACAATGCAGCACACAAGATGGATGTAAGATGTAAAGCACAACCCCCTAGATACGATTTTAAAAAATGCTTCACATTTTTGCGAGATGTAAAGCTCACCCACCTAGATGCGATTATTTAAAAGTGGATCACAAATGAATGTGGAGCACACGAGGATGCGAGATGAAAAAGGAAGAAGCACAACTTAAATGAATATACCAATGTAACAAAAGGTCAGTGAAGAAAATGGGTCATCGAAGGAGAAAGGCGGAATTGGATTGCCACAGATTATGGTTAAGGAGATAGGTGGAGGCAATAGGGCAGTTCAGCCATCACTCACAATTGAGCAGAAAGGGAGTTTGGGGGTGCGGGTGTCCAAGTTCGTGCAGGATCCAGATGTGCACAGGACGTTGTAGCATTGATTGTAGAGGGGCATGAAGGTGGGGAGCCCTCCCGAGCCCTTCCAGGCACAGACAGGGCCTTAGATGTGGGTCCAGAGAGGTGGGCCAGCATTCGCCCTGCCGGCTTGCCCGATTGGGCCTTTTTCAGGCAGAGGGGCCCAATCACAGAAGGCCTTCACCAGCAGAGAAGGCACTCCAGTGCCTAAAGATCAGGGGCAGCCATGACAGAAGTGCTGCCTTACAATTACCTTGAAAGGCACAAGCTGCAAAAACAAACATAGCAACAGCATTTTTGCAGATGAACAGTCTTTTTTCAAAATAAAAATTATTTTTCTTTGTTCATGATCACTGGCAAGATTACAGAACACACTGTGCCCCATTCTGCAGTGTGTGCGCTTAAGGCCCAATAATGCCCAGAGGGCCTACCTCTCATGCTGGTGCAGGTGAAAGAGGGGTCCTCTGGCCTCGTGGTGGTGGAGAAAGGCCTGTGCTGACTGGCTCACATCACAGTGAGGGAATCATGCTGTCGAGCCAACATTGGTGCTACCAGGACGTATGCATTGACTTCCTGGTGCATCTTGTGTACTATCTTGTTGAGAAGGGAAATAAGAGGGGAAAAGTGTAGGCAAATCTTCCGGACCACATTATCCAGAGACTGTTCCCTTTGGACCGTTTGAGGGTACCTGGAGGAGTAATCTGGGCATTGGGCGTTCAACAGTGTTGCAAACAAATCGATGTCTGGATGACCCCATTCTGCAAAGACTGCGTAGAATATGTTCTTGCAAGTGTCACTCGTGCTCTACGGGTAGGTGCAAGTCTCTGCCAAGCACATCTGCCTGAAGATTGTGTTCCCCTGGAAGATGTTGTGATAGTAGGAACATGTTGTGTTTGAGTGCCTATTTCCAAATACTCTGTGACAGTATGGACAGTCCTGGGGTGTGAGTGCCCCCTTGTTTGTTCAGGTAGGACATGGCCGTGGTGCTGTCTGTGAGAACAAGAACCGTCTACTCCTGTAGGTGTGTTTGGAAGGTTTATAGGGCTTTGAACACCGCTAGTATTTGTACGTTTGGATGCTACTGAACGAGACCACATGCCGTGCGTTGTCTGTTGTAAAAGTTGTGCTTCCCACCCAGACAGGGATACATCCGGGGTGAGAGTGGCTTCTACTGCAAGGGTGGTGAAGGATTTCCCCTTCAGAAGGTTTTCCTTTGACCACCACTGCAGTGACTGAACGATGGATGTCGAGACAACCACTAGATCGCCCCACTGGCCGCTGGCCTGACCACATTGGCTCAAGAGCCACTCATGAGTAAGGCGCATGCACAGACGAGCGCGTGGAACCTGGAAAATGCAGGATGCCATAATCCGTAGTAGCCACATGGCTTTCTGTACGGTTACCCGACAACTGACTACATACTAAGGGATCTGAAACAACATGTTTTGGACTCTCTCATTGAGAAGAGTCAATTTTCTGTCTGAAATAGAGCCCCTTGAAACTGTTTGACTGAGCTGGGGACCAGGCTTCAATTTCTTGTTGATTGAGAATCCCAAGCTGAAAAGGAGATGTACTGTCCATTGAGTGTTCTCCAGACACGTTTTGTACGACTCTCCAGTTATGAGCCAATCATCGAGGTAAGGGTACACTCGAAGAGATTGCCTGCACAGGCGAGCTGCCGTCACTGCTAGTACCTTTGTAAAAACCCTTTGAGCTGAGGCAATGCAATGCCAAAGGGGAGTACCTTGAACTGATAGTGAGTGTCCTCTATCTTGAACCTGAGGTAGTTTCTGGGCACTCGCAACATTGAAATATAAAAGTATGTATCTTTCATATCCAAGGTGGCCATGTAAACCTCTGGTTGTAGCAGTGGAATTGCTTCTTGTAGAGTTGTCATCCTGAACTTTGAGGTTTGACATACTTGTTTGCAGGATGCAGATCTAAAACCAGGTGCATTGTTAGATCCTTTTTGGGTACAAGGAAGTTTACTGAATAAATACCCTTGTTTACCTGAAGATCTGGGACAACCTTGACCGCTCTCTTCTGCAGTAGGATATGAACCTCGTCTAGTTGCTAGACTCTAGCAGGATGCGTAGATATTCTGGCAAAGGTCATCTGCTCTTGAGTGGGTAGTATCATGGTGGTTGCAGGAATTCTATGCAATAACCGCCACTGACGGTTTTGAGTACCCCCTGATCCGAGGTGATGCCCTCCCATGTGTGGGTAATTGATGTTATTCCCCGCATCCTCTACCGGGGAGACATGGGAGGGGACCTGTACCGCTGAGTCATTTGTTGGCTGGGGTTGGCGAGCCTCTGGCTGCAGAGTTTCTCCCTCTACCCTTCTGTGCCGAAATCCCCTCTGTTGAGGGGTCTGTAAACTGCTGATAGTGCCCTGTCTGGAATACCAAGGAGTCCCTCCTGTTCCGTAGGAGCGGGAAAAGAATTGCTTGTGAAAGGACTGGCGGGTGTTGAAGGCTCCCTGTTGGACAAAAGGCTTGGCTAAGATGGGGTTCAGTGACTTCAGCATTCAGTGCTCTTTTGTAGCAGTCTCAAGAGCCGCGTTACCTCCTTACCAAAGAGGGCAGAGTGTTCCACAGGTTTGTTTATGAGAGAAGCCTGTGTTTATGAGCTGGTAGGGAGGCATGGTATCACAAGTATGACACTGACACAAGAGTTACACGTTTCAAAACCTTTATTAGATTCTTGGGGTTTGGAGAAACACCTGCTTTGCCCTACAGCTATGACGGGAGTAGTCTCTACCATCACATAATAAAGAAAACACTAGCCTAGTCAGTCTTTGTCAAATCAAAATACCCTATGCTAACAAAACATAATGCCTGCCCTATCTCTCATACAAAAAAAGTGTAAAGGGGAATATGCACCATTCATAACACCTTGAAACCTGAGTGGACTGAACACAGAGAAGGTATAGTGGTCTAATTTCTCATATCGACACTTTTATTTAATTATTACAACAATTGATACTGAAAAATCAAACAAATATATGTATTACTAGATGTAAAGTAAGAAAATGCTGGTCAGTCCCCAGGATAATGGTGTCAGCTATTCAACATAGATAACAAACACATCATTCATAAAAACAATTCATACTAAAAAACAATACTAAAAATGCACAGTGCTGGAAATCACTTCAGGTGTGTGCATATATATCAATTTTCCCTTGGCTTTTCTAATTACATGGATTCACAAGTGTAAGTAATATACCAAAGTATCATAGTGATGTGTTCTGGCTATAGACGGCAACTAAAATGGCTGACATGTTTTGTTCTTGTGTACTGGGTTTAGATACAAAGAAACTCTTTGGGGGCTACTGAACTGGTTGCACCATTATGCACTTCTCCAAGTTACATCATCAATCTGTGTTAGTGGCCATGTTGCAAGGAGCCTTACATTCTCTTAGGTATCCTTTTCTCAAAGTATTCCACCACTTCATTGCTTATTAGCTTCTCTGTTAAGGAAACTTTAAATGATCCTTATATTTGGTAAAACCGTCCTAAGTGACAAAAATAGTCTTCCACTTTGGGGTTATTTCAATGGCCAATCATTTTTACAGACGTCCCGCATTGCGTGGCTCATCTGACATTCATCACTTAGGACTCCCATCCAATAGTGTGGATGTGCGAGCCATTTAGCAAATAGTCAGGTTTCGGTCTTATACTGTTATCCTACCTCTCTCCTCTCTCCGGTCATTCGATCAACTATAGCATAGATTTCCCTTATTCGTAACTTGTCACAGGGATCGCGGCTGTGAGTGTTGATGCTGGGTTGAAACGACACCTTTACTAGTTGTTGATGGAAGAAGCCAGTAGCTAAGCAACGGGTTACCTGTACAATGTGTACAAAGGAAAATCAGTGTTATAACATAAAGGATCAAAGTGGCTGAGTCAGCTCTCCTACCCATGCTGGACAGCACGGAGTAAGGCGGCCCCGGAACACAGGATGACACAAAATGTCTCAGGTTCTGAAAACAAAGGCAGTTTAAACTGTTGTTTCGAGGCCTGCCTGTCCTTCCACGTTAAAGTCACTTATTCCAGCATTCCAAAAGTTCTTCCACAATTCAACAAAAAGTTCACTTAGGTCTCCCTCAGCTGGGCTCGGACCTCTCAATCAACAAGTACCCGATTCAATGCAGCTCTCCCTCAGCCGGGCTTGCACCTCGCAATCACAGCACTTGCAAGGGTTCCCATCCCCAAGCTTAATTCACATTAGTTAGGGGTTCCCTTCCCTAACTTATCACACTTAACAGTCTCTCTCAGTTGGGCTCGGACCCTTTTCTGATGTTGAAGACTTACGAATATGTGAGGCCTTCACCATAGACCTCACAGGACCACTTCGACTTTCTCTTCAGCTCACACACTTATGTTATGTTATTTGCCCCATTGTCTCTTGGTCTTGGTAGTTCAGTACCATATGCACAAAAGTTCAGACATTTTCTTCAAGCATTCACCCTTTCACTCCCCTTTTGCCAGGGTTAATCTTGACCATTACACATTTCAGAGTTCATTCACTTTGCTGCTTTATAACAAAACATTTCACATTTCGGGGAGACTCAAGTGGGCTTCTTCCTTTCGCCAGACCACTTTGCAACTCTGTATTACTGGCTTCACAGGTATCAGCCACTTAAAAGCTCATGACTGGTTAGCTTTCTTTCGCAACTCATCAGCATGTGCGCAACCTTCACTTCTGAGGTACACTGTTGCGGCTTCAATCTTTCCTTGACACAAATCGACCTTTCATGTCTCTCACTAACTCACCGGTTGTGCGCGTTCCTTTCTTGTCTCTCCGGCTTTCATTCATGAGTCAAGGTCAATACCACAGTACCACAGGCTTGGCCTCGCGTCTCAACTCTGTCGTTCAACCGGGAAGGTCGCTGGCTTCCTTGAAACACAATGCAGGTTTCTTCTAGTCTGCGATTTGGCTTTCTCAGTGTCTCCTTCACGGCTTCCCAGAGACAATGACTTCCTGCAGGGAACTTCAGGGTTTCTCTACCTTTTGCTTTAGTTCCTCAATCGGCCATCCTGCTCCAGTAGGTTCGCCTTCGCCCTGGAAGATCTGCTCCTTCTCGTGTTCCACCTTGCTCAGAGTGTGTCTCTATGTTCCGCCATGTGGGGTGAGCTAATGAGTATCAGATGTATGTGATTAAAGTCAAGTGCCTGACTTTGCCTGACCCTATTAGCGGGACATGTCCAATGAGATATATAAGGGTTAGCTTCTTTATTCTGTCACCCTCTTCCTCGGCCCAGTGTTCGTGTAGAAAAGGATTGGAGGGGGGGTTGTTGGGTCATTGGAGTATCCTATGAAATAGGATGGGGCATGGGTACGGGAAAGGGGGGATACCGCGTCTCACTATCGGTCGCCTCACTCCCGCTCCCCGAAGACCCCTCACCTAGGTGATCCTCCCGCACTGGTCCATCCCCAGGGTCTGGATCCAAAGACAATGGCTGTGCCCTGGCCACCTGAGAGAGCGATCCCCAGGGACTAGTTTCTCACAGAGCCGTGCATGGCGCTTTAACAGAGCCCCCTCTGCGAGAGCACGTACTGCCGCCTGCGCTGAATACAGAGTATTATTGAGAATATTCTGCATCACCCGATGCCATTCAGCCACCACTACTAACAGTTATGTACGAGTAAGCTCTGGGATGGTTTGGTGACCCTTCTTGCACAAGCCCGGATTGAACATTTCTATAGCTTGCCAGGAGAGTGGTATTATGAGTGATATGAATGCTGAACGCACCCAGGCTGGTGATCCGCTTACCAACAGCATAAAGCTTTTTACAATCCTTGTCTGGAGATGACTTGGACTGCGACAGTGGTATTCGTGCCCGTTTTTCTGGTGGTAGTTACAACCAGGGAGTCCGAAACGGCACGTCCTCTGATATACAAGGAATCTGAGGCTGCTGGATGGAACATCTTCTCCACTCCATATGCCTTTTAATAAAGTCATCAAATTTGTCTAACAAGTTAATAAATTCAGACAGCCTCTCCATACAGGCCTCAAATGTGTCCCCAGTCCACAGAGAGGAAGAGGATTCACCGGAGGAGGAAAGGATGGAGCAGCTGGAAAAGGGTCCTGCTGCAGGGTATTTGACAAAGGGGGAGAGGAGGGGGAATACCCCGCAGGCAAAGGGGAGGCCTTCTTAGGGCCAGAACTGTGAGAATGGGCCTTAGAAAGTCTCTCCCAAAGCTTTGGTAGTGTTTTGGAAAGGGGGATGTCATCGAGGGCCAAATATTTATGGGAGACCTCTGTAAGGTTGAAGTCTTAAAGCCTTGTGCAGGCTGCAATGGCGGGTGCGCTGGGGCTCTGAACCACAATGTTCAGTAGGCCTCGAAGTTTGACAGGCCTATGGGTGTCGATGGCTTCCTTGATGAGTCCAGCGAATGAGGCTGGGGGGTTGTGTGCTTAGGTCTAGGGCTATGTTGTGTGTCCTTGTCACCGGTGTGTAGACGTGCCATCACACTGCCGGCGGCATGCTTATCGGGGCCAGGGACGGACACACAGGAAGCAGTGGACTCCATAGGTGCGCCTAGGGCTTCCAAATTGGAGCTACCGCTGCCAATAGAGTCCTCGTCTGAGGTGCTGGCCGGAGACTGACTTTCCACCTGCAGGGTGTAGGCCACCCACCGATTGGTGCGCTTGCCTTTCAGGGTTTTGGGCAGAAAATGTTTACAGGCTTTGCAACGCTGCTCGTCGTGATCACACGGGAGGCACAGATTGCAATTTTAATTTCCAGGAAAATTTGCTGTTATACGACGGGCAAAATTTAAAAGGAGTTTGCTCTGTACAAGAGAGAAAAGGCAGCCAGATGGAAGGGAAAGGAAGAGGTGGGGCAAGGAAAAGGCATTCTCGAGAGAATAGTTAGTAGAAACGTGTCCCCACTCTCCCTGTGAGGCTGGGCCTGAGCGCCAAGGACGAGAAGAGACCGCTGTCGCGTTGCTGGACGTGTAGAATTGGCGAAACAGGAGCAGCCGTTGAGAGGATGTCGAGCAGTCGTCAAAATAGCTTCCGAAGATGCCTGGCAGTAACACACAATGCGTATCAATAGTGATATATACTTGCATTATGAAACCATCAAGAAAGGCAGAAAAAAATAATCTGGTGGGACCTCAACGCGTGACGGATTTTGGGTACACTACACGTCACGTTAGGGATAGTGTTACAGTCCCATGCCGATGTGCCTTTTCAATCTTCGAAAGAAAGACGCTTTACTTTGCGATTACTGTCGGAATATATGCACTACTGTCGGAATATATGCACAGCATCTGACTAAGCAGATTCACAAGCATCAGAAAGCACAGTACAGATGCATAACGGAGCGCTTTTCAGAGGTAACAACAGACCAGATACACAGCAGGGGGGTAGGATACAGAAGGGCACAGAGCTTGTCACAGTAGATGTCATGAAACAAAGTAACTATAAAGGTTGCAATTTTTTGTTGAGCAAAATGGGGATGTTTATATGTTTTTTCATACGGTGGTAGAGGGGCACAGGGTCCACATGCGTTATGCAGCAGCTTAATGCTTGTTTTTGCAGTCTTTTTTTTCCTCTTCTCAGGTGTGTTGCTGTGAGCGCCGTCTCCCCCTTCCGTATTTGCTATTGGTCTCGGGCCATCATCTGGTTTACAGCCTACTAGCTGCAAGCCCCCACCCACCATACCTGGAGCGTCTTGGCACTGCAGGGCTGTGGACAGTTCTGAATCTTGATGATTCAGTGTGTTGCACAGGATGCACTGGGGAAGCCGGCCCATAGCCGGTTCAGAGGAAAGGGCCTTGCATTTGGCCGGCTTCCTCAGACATAGAAGCAGGACTTCATTATTCAAGACAGTTTGATTCTGTGGCTAGGAGAGGAAGAATAGCTCAGAGGAAAGAGAAAAAGAAGGGCAGGATGCCCTCTTCCCAAGCAGATTTACCTGTGGGGTCTGCTGAATGCCAGTCCCAGTGGGCAGTCTTTATCGATAACTCTGCGTCCCACGCATGTGAATAGGCCATTGGGCTAAGTGTGGGCATACCGATTAAGGAGGTTGTGCCAGATATGGCTGTTAGGTGTGAAGACAATGGCCACAGCAGTATGACAATTTCTGGCAGATGCTAGTGATGAGGGTGATTTTGGATGGCATAATGACATGGGATACCCTCAAGGCCTTAGAAAATAGTAATAAAAACAGCACAATGTCCAAGATGGGCAATTGGCCGGTATGATGGTGGACAATCAGTGCAGCATCCCCAGGACTGACGCTGGTGGGAGCATCAGTGGCAGGTGCTTTGGGATCACCGCTAGGGCTCCCGTGCAGAGGGGACAACTGCATTCAGCATATAAAGCCAACAATCCCCGCCCTAGGCTCATCGTCTGTGGTAGAATGCTGAAACATGGCATTGGGTGAAGCAGTTTCTCCTACCATTGAATGTTGATCCCATCGCAAACCCATGTGAAGATTGGATGGCTATGAAGGATGAGGATCCAGCTACATCTGGGGAAGTGGACCATAGGGGTGAACACATGGTAAACCCTTTTGGGATGACTCACCAAATTCACCAGAATGGAATGTGTTGCCTCATGTTGACAGGTTTGCTGAACATTTCCTCAGGAAGAATCTGGATAACAGGTCCCATAGAAAGATGAAGGCTGAGTGCCCAAAACCATCCATGAATGGAAACCAGCGGTTGCATGTCTTTTTTTACCTAAAGTATTTTTCATCGACATTTTTTACCTGAAACTTTTTTACCTAATGTATATTCACATAACTGATTCGCCGAAAACCTGTATACCACATTTTTAAAATAATGTTTTAAATTGGGGGGTTCGCCCCCCGAACCACTGTTTTCCACCCTTAAACAGCCCAAACATTGCCAAAAATATTTTTTATTGGGGGTCCCCCCAAACCCGTTTTCCAAATGTAACCCTTTAACCCACCCAAACATACATACATATATTTTAAATAAAAAAATTCAGTGAAAGATTTTTTCTATGAAAAAAAATCTTTCAATTAACATTTTTAGATGAAAAAGCTCCTGATGAAAACTCTTTAGGTGAATAGTCTGTACACCGGGAAATAGCATATGGTGCTAGACATGGACCTGAAGCTATCAATTTTTTATCTTGTTATGGGAAAGAAGTATCAAAAGGGACAGACAAGGACTGGGCAATCTACCAGAACTGCATACTAAATACTGTTGGTGCTCTGGTAAGAATTTTGGATCTTTCCGGGGAAGCCCGGGTTAGGAAGAAGCATCTGGATCCAGTGATTGTTCTGGGTTGGGCCCAGAAAGCATGGTTTGGTATCAGACACCAATACCTCCATCATTCTGGAGCACAGGCAACACATTTAAATCAGCTTTTTATATCATGCTTCAATCTGGGGTCCAGCCTCCAAACATGGGACCGGGTTTTGGTTCATGTTTTGCTTCCAAGACAGCACGTTGCCGGGTTATCCTGAAAGCATAGTGTCCCTCTGAAGATTAATCCTAAACGTGTGGATCTAGATGATGCTCTGATACCGGTAGACTGCGGAAGTCCTCTTTGGAGAGGGCCCTGTGAATGAGACTGCCAAAATTATATGCCACATATACTACTATAGACAGAGCCCAAACCTCACTTCAGACATGGGTCTCTACTTGGGCCGGTCAGTCCAGAGTTTGCACGTCTAGCTGTATTCAAGCCTCTGCACATGGCTGTTTTAGACCCCTGCAGCAGGTCTCCCAGAATGTGACCCAGGGTTCCTTCCAGAAGACCCGACGCATGAAAACCTTTTTTCCACAGAGCAGGGTGTCAGGGGAGCATGTTAAGTATCTGCTCAGTCTTCGTATGATGGTAGGTATTCTCCCCCTTCCCCTAGCACATGTTCTGGTGGGTGACTGGATTCAATATTTTTTCAAAAATTAGTGATGGGTCATCAGGGATACCTGGGTGCTAGATGTAAAGGGCCATCATACTGTTTTCTTGGGGAGCCATCCCAGAACGCTACCCCACCCCTCTCAGGTTCAATCTAGCCCAACAAATGACCATCAGGAGATCTTGCAACTGTTACAAAAGAGGGCAATAATTCTGTGTACTTGAGTGCTCCATGTTTCCTTAAGCCAATATCTTTCTGGTTCAGAAGGATCCTTCATTTCATTGGTCTTGAACCTAGGGGCACTCAATAAATGTGCTTTGTATCATCATTTCAAGATGGAGATGATTGCACTGTTGAGCGATGTGGTGAGCCTAGTGACTGGTTGGCTCGCTTGAACCTCAAGGATGAGTACCTAACATTCCCTACTGCTGTAGAGCACATGAAGTTTCTGAGTTTCCAGTGGCACAATCACATATTTCTGTTGTTCTCCCTTCCCTATAGGTTATCCTCTGGCCCTTGATGTTTTTTTCCAGCAGCTACAACCAGCTGTGGGGTACTTAAGTAGCAGAGGAGTTTTGTTGCTTATCTACCTTGATAACATTCTGATTGGGGCCCCTTCTCGGAAGTGTTGCTCAAGTGTCTTAATGTCACCATCAACTTGTTGACGGCATTCTAGTCAACTGGGAGAAATCACAGGTCCAGCCTTCCCAGAGGTCCTAGTTTCTGGAATTTAAGGTGGACAGTGTCACCTCCACCCTTCGTCTGTCCAGATCACAGATTTGGGTCATCAAGCAGGAACTGGTTTGCATGTTTCAGGCTCCAGGACTCTCCATTTCACAGCTAGAAAAGAGTATAGGCTTCCTGTCAGCATCAATTCAATTATACATTTCTCCTAATTTACTCACAGCCACCGTCTCTTCAGAAAAGATGTTCTTTTCTGTCGCCCTATCATTTACATACATATTTCTCTGGGTCACCGCATCATTATTTTCCTTTTACAAACTCTCATTGAAACACACCGTAATACTTGGCATGGCATGCAGTTTCAAAACATGAGATTCTCAACTCAGTTTTCTACTTTGTCCAGCCTCTCCTAGTTCTAGTGTCATTCATGATTTTTGATTCCACTGAGCACCCTCACGCCAAGGTGTCTTTCAATAACCTCTAATGCTCTTCAGAAATCTCTCAGGTCCCTTCATGACCTTTGGATTTAACACAATTCTTTTACACCAGATTTTGCCTCTGCAGATTGCCTCCCTGATTCTTCAGAATTCAGAACCGATTCATTCAGGTCTCTCCATTGCATCTTACTCCTTTAGCACCCCCACATTTGTAGGTCTCTCGATGACCTCAGGGTCTCTCAAATCTCTTGAAGATATTGGCTTCTCTGAAGACCTGTCTCAGGTCTCTATATGATTTTGGTTTCTCTTAACACAACATTCCTAATGTTTTCAGGCAGACACTATTCTCACCCTCCAGCCAGAAATTCTTCTCAACCTCTTAAAGGAAGTGACACCCTTAGGATAACCATCTGGTATCAAGTCTGTGGAGAAGGACCTGTACCTAGATTCTCACTTCCACAGATCACAGACTCTTGTAATGTGACCTCTGGCAATCTCGCCAGAGACACTGCTGTGTGGCTAGTAGCAAATGAACTTCCTTTTACCAGGAAGTGGCCTCACCCATGCATCCAGATAGCATTTGAAAGCCTGCCTGTTGCCTCCCAATATTTACCACTTTTAGATGTCTTCTGCCTTGTTTTATAATGCCGGAGCAGTGTGTGGTTTCCTAAGCCAGCCTAAAATAGTTTTTTAATGGTGTGGTTTGTTTTACGTCACCCAGTTGTATTTTTCTCTCATCTTTTTTCATTTGAAAATTGTATTACTTCCCCTCTGGCAAGGGTGGGTGTCAATGCTTACATTGTTTAATTGTCAGCTCCAGTAAGGTAATCAGGGGCTGCACACATTTACATCTGTTAATGCGGAAAGATTATCTTTCACGGTATTCTGCACTGTTCAGAAAACTCGTACTGAATGTAATGTGCTGCTCATGCTGACAGCGAGTGTTCTGATTCTCAATCAGAAGGAATAGGGTTTATCTAGGCAGGGGTCGAAATTGATTGGATAAGCAGGAGCTAAAAGCAGCTCTTGGTATCCAGCATTAACCAGTGACCAGGAGCTATCATGGTGAGACAAGGAGCTAGTACATAGTGTTCAGTGAATCTAATCTCCACATAAAATGCACATCTATCATTGTGTGTATTGTTTAAATGACATATGGAGGGGTCCTAATGTTTATTTATAGATTGCCCCAAAAGCACAGAGTTAAATTCACATAGATGTGTTTGTTCAGCATTCATTGGCCTGGGGAGCCGAAAGTACCCGTGGTGCCTGTTGGTGTCAAGCTAACCAGGCTCTTCTAGGTTACAAGCAGGAGCTAAACAGCTCCCAGCTCCGCTCAGTTTCGAACACTGCTAGGTTTCTCATGGATCACATGCTGTTGGTGTTCTGTTACCTACCAAGGTTCCCCTTTCCTACAGTGTTTGATTCTGTTCAAGCAATACAGTTCACTTTAAGCCCATAAAAACTGCTCCCTACATTCTGAGGTTTCAATCTTGTGCCAATATTCCAATATAGGAAGCATGTTCAGTTGGAATGTTTTCTATTATTATAATCTGTCAGAAAAGACAAAGCATTATAAAGAGGACCCGACTAGGTAACCCGAGAGAGGTTTCTGAAAAATAGTTTTTGGCCAAACTTGTAGAACTCTTTCGTTGCAGGTTAGGGTTATCAGCATGGAGGCAAAAGGGTATGCTGGAACATGTAGGCCTGATTAATTTGTTCAGCTCTAGATGAAGCTTTCTGAATTGGGAAAATACTGTGCCCTTGAGGGGAGGGCAAGCCCAGGGAATACCATTCCATCCACCCTCTGGGATGCTCGTCGGACAGCTGTGAGATCAGACCAGTCCCCTATTGTTTAGCCCCCTCATACAAAAGGATGGTAAGTTTCTTCAACTCACCACAACTGATATAAAGATGTAGACATGAACATTGACCTTTTATATAATATGTACTTCTATTCACCCTCTTGCGGAAGTTCTTACTTTTCTGATAAGTGGAGAAATTTGATTTGGTATTCTCTTCGATGTTCGAAGATGTCTTGTTGAATTGAGTAATAAGATTTTACTACTGGAGTGTCAAAAACACTCTCAGCATATGGATGTGCTGTTGTTTCCGTGGCACGTAACCGTATAGCACAAAGGAATGCTGCTTAAGAAGTACTTGGTGAGGTTTGCAGTGTCTTGTCTAATTAGACATTTTTTAAACTCATTAAGAAGAAATATACAGTAAAGCCAAAAACATTCTACAACGGTGCAATGTACATTTCTTTAATGTAACGATACATCGTTGGGGGGGCAAAATTCAAAAATATCAAAACAATAAATGCTCCACATGACGTTATTAGTATGGATGAGAGTTCATAATACTCATTAATGAACCAATAGAACCCAGGGCTAATACTCCTCTGCGCTGACCACTTATTAACACAGTTAATCTAACTCCAATAATGGGCTCAGTCTCAATTGATGCTTATAGGCAGCAAAAAGCAAGACAAAGGCTCTAAGCCCCAACAAGGGATCACAAAGAGTGCCTGACCAATGCGCCAAGCACATAGAAGTTTATTCCTAATTAGATTTGTGATTTTTCTTTACTCCCCAAGTATCATTAGAGTTTAAAGGCCTGATGAAGACCAATGCTTGTTAGGTGGAAACACATGTTGGCGATGGTTGAACTCCAATTATTGATTGGATATTAAAGAACAATCACAAAACTAATTAGGAATGAACTTCCACATCATTACGTGCTTGGCGTATTGGGCAGACATCCTTTGTGTTTTGTACTCATGAAGGAAAGCTCTGTACCAAGGTTCTGTGAGATCTGTGTGCAACCAGCAGTCCACGAGGAAGTATCTTTTCAGCGTGAGGAAGTATCTTTTCAGCGTGAATGGATGGTACAGTTTTCCATGGTTGATCAAATGAGCAAAACAGATGTCATAAATCACCAAAGTATCAACTGAAAAGGATACAGTAACCAAAAAAGGATAGAATTTGGTAGGGCTTTTCCGGATCCTATCTTCACATGACTTGATTGTAGGCAGGTCAAATTAGACCTTCCAAATGATACAACTCTCTGACTGAATAAAACAGGCAGAGAGATGGATCATTGGAAAGGGCGTGGGAATTGTATAGGAAGTATGCCTAGAATAGATAAGTATCATAAGACACGGTCCCAAGTCAAATACTAAGAAACACAGAATTGAGATTAATTCAAACACTGACCTTAAGGCTAAACTGAAGAATTCCAGGACAGTTTCTTGAAGAGTCCCAAGAATTGAACAAACGACAAAGGAAGGGAAGAGTAGTAAGGGAGACTTATCCCGAACGGCACGAGGCTCTCGCTAGATACCGGGTTGGTGCACCACAGGATAGCGTCCAATGTACTGTGCACAATCACCTTCCACTAGTTCATGAAATACTTCCTTTCCCACGAAGAACAAAATAAGAATCTCACCTGTTGACTGTCACAGGTACCAAAAGTTCGAAGTAGTTCAGAAAACCACGTGCAGGATTGCACGCGACAGCATACACGCAGCCAAGCCAGCCGCGCTTATTGACAGCGTTTCCGCGTGAAGATTTAGACATGCGAACAGGATTCACGCAGCTCTGGACAGCCGCGCTTGAAGACAGCGTCCGCGTGGAGATTTGGCACGCGAACTGGATTCACGCAGCTCAAGACAGCCGCGCTTGCAGACAGCGTCCGCGTGGAGATTTGGCACGCGAACAGGATTCACGCAGCTCAGCACAGCCGCGCTTGCAGACAGCGTCCGCGTGGAGATTTGGCACGCGAACTGGATTCACGCAGCACAGGACAGCCGCGCTTGCAGACAGCGTCCGCGTGGAGATTTAGCAAGAGAACAGGCTTCACGCAGCTCAGGACAGTCGCGCTTGCAGACAGCGTCCTCGTAGAGATTTGGCACGCAAACAGGATTCACGCAGCTCAGGACCGCCGCGTTTGCAGACAGCGTCCGCGTGGAAATTTGGCACGCAAACTGGATACACGCCACCCAGGAATTAGCGTGTGGAGGAAAGCAGGCTCAAATTAGGCCAAAGAAGTTTGCTGAAAAGAATGCGAGAACGCAGGTCCGGAGTTCAGCTACAAACGCCAAAATTGATTTAATCAGAAGCAGCGAATGGAGTTTCCACGCTGCTTATGTACGCACTGCCGTGATACACGTGACGGACCTAAGTCACGTGAAAATTAACGACGTGAAAAATGCAGACGTCGTTTTCCGGGCAATGTATCGAACAACCTCCATTTTGAGTAAAAAGGTCTACTGGTTCTATGGGCGTAACTCATCTTGTATGGAGAAGTTGTTCCTGGTCCAGAGGTATGTCCGGCAGGCATGACAGTGCCACCCCCCAAAGGAGCAGCTTCTCCCCTTTTCGAGTGGAATCGCCTTAATAAAGCAGGAGCATGAATGTTAGACAGAGATTCCCAGGATCTATCCTCGGGACCATAACCTTTCCAATCTACCAGATAAAATGGTTTTCCAGACCGCAACCTCATGTCCAGAATGTCATGCACTTCATATTCCTCTGACCCTTTCACTGAAATAGCAACAGGCCGTATAGGTAATCTAGTAGCATCCGAACACGGTTTGATGAGTGATACGTGGAAAACGGGATGCACTCGCCACTGTTGTGGCAAAGCCAGACGGACAGCAGCCGGATTTATAACTTGGAGCACTTCATATGGCCCAATGTATTTAGGCAACAATTTCCTTTTGCCGGGTATTCTCAAGTTTTTTGTGGACAGCCATACCTTCATTCCTGCTTTGTAGAAAGGTGCAGGGATTCTATGAGCGTCGGCATAGTACTTGTCTCGTTTTTTAGCTTGCTCCAATTGCTGCTCAACTTTCTTCTGTAGACTTTAAAGATCCCTAAAAGTATGTCCTGCTGCAGGAGTATCCAAAGACAAACTGGAGTCAAAAGGAATGGAACGTGGGTGTTGCCCATACAAAGCATGGAAAGGTGAAGTACCTATAGCACTATGATAGGAATTGTTATAGGCGAACTCTGCTGCCGGCAGAACATTGAGCCAATCTGACTGAAACTGCAAGCACAAACATCGCAGATATTGTTCCATAGTGCTATTGACTCTCTCAGTCTGTCCATCCGTTTGAGGGTGATAAGCACTAGACAACCTGTCATCAATTAATAATGCTGAATTTAGTGCCTTCCAAAAACGTGACGCAAATTGTGAGCCCCTGTCAGTGATGATCACTGAAGGTAGACCAAAAAACCGGAATATATGCCGGATGAATAGATCAGCCAGACCAGCAGCTGTTGGTACACCAATACAGGGAATGGAAAGCGCCAACTTTGTTAAGTAGTCCACCACCACCCATATGGTATCGTAGCCTTTATTTCTTGGAAGTTCAACCACAAAATCCATTGATATCATGTTCCATGGTTTTTTGGGAACTGGTAGAGACTGGAGTAAACCCACTGGTTTGCCAGGAGTATTCTTGCATTGACTGCATACCGAACATGTTGAAACATATTTTATAACATCTTGTGTTATAGACGGCCACCAACACCATCTTTTCAATAGCTCTAGAGTCTTTTTCTGTCCAGGATGGGCGGCAATCAAAGAATCATGACCCCAACTGAGGACTTTTTTCTGAATAGTATCAGTTGGTAGATAGAGTACTCCTTGTTTAAAAGGCAAACCATTGTATAAATCAATGTTCAATTCCTGAATCAATTGTGGATTTAGTTTCACCCACTCCTGTAAGTCGTTTTTTAGAGAAGGTTGTGCAGAACAACTACATATCACGTGATCTGCCAACAACTTATTTTGTACCGATGATTCTTCTTTCACCTCTTCACCGATGCGAGACAAAGCATCAGATTTGACATGTTGTCTGGCAGGGCGATAAGTAATTTGAAAATCGTATTGAGCAAAAAAAAAAAAACATGCCATCTGGCCTGCTGTCATGATGCCTGCCCCCAGAGTACCGGGACAGGCCCAGCAACCCCAGAAGCAGGCATCATGCCCTCGGGAAAAAACCCAGCGGCCCCTAATAGGGGCTCTTTGGACTTTGTCCTGGCGCCTTTGGCGCCAAGCTCATATTGGACATCAGTCCTGGCGCCTTTGGAGCCAGGCTCATAAAAGAAGATGTTTGGTGCACTTACCTGACGCAGAACATGCTGCATAAAGCCTCAAGCCAAATAAGGCTTAGGAGGGACTACTTTATTAAAGGAACTATTTTACTTGGGTGGGGACCGTGGAAGAATACTTACCTGGGACTTCTTCCAAGGCTATTTAAACCACGCCCGGACTGCCACACGTGCTTCGCGTTGTTCTGAATCTAGCAGCTGGACGCTCACCGTGTCTGCTCCTGCATCCTGACTTCTGCCACGCCTACCAGCATCCTGAATCACCTGCAAAGGAAGGGAACAAGAGAACAGAAGAAGGAAAAGGCCTTACCTGCTAAATCTGCATCCCAGAGACATTTCGCCGACGATCCTGAAAAGGAAGACATTTATTTTTAAAAGCACATCGCATCGATCGCTGCAACGCCTCATTCTACTCACCTTACAGGGCGCTTCCATGTTTTGCAGCGACCATCCGGATCAGCAGTCGCGCCTCAGCGCCTAGGAGAAAAAGACAATAATGAAGGTGAGAGAAAGAAGGGAAAAGGGAAGCTAAATCTCCATGTTAAGACTTACCTGCTGGGTCATTCCCTTTTCATTTCGGGACCGCGCCGCATCCAGGCATTTTCGGACCCCGGCCCCTAAGGGGAAAAGACATCAGCTTTAATGAGCGAATGAAAAGACATTACCAAGACGCTCATTAAAGACTTACCTGATTTCCACAAGGAGTTCACCTCTCATCTCGAGTCGGTGCCTGTTCCCCGGCATTCCGTACCCCAGCCCCTATGGGGAAAAAGACACTAGCATTAGAACATTAATGCATGGACACAAGGGGAACCACTTATCAAAAACTTACCTGGAAGCCAAGCAAGTTTGGTTCTCACCAATCCGAAAATCCAGTGAAGTAACTGGATACCAACGCGCCCCCGCATCAGAAACCACCGATCCGAAAATCCAGTGAAGTAACTGGATACCAACGCGCCCCTGCATCAGAAGCAGGATGGAGAGCTCGTCCTTCCAGACCCTAAGGTGAGATGCCACGGGGAAGCACAGAAGGGTTTTGAGGAGGGTGAGAGGGGTAAGTGGGAGGCCGACACATTACCCCGCAGACAGCTAATCCCCTATTTCCACCTACAGAAGGATACTTCTGTGAGCCAGACAAGCAAGATTTGTGGGTCCGGTCCAGTCTGTCTTCCGAGTCCTGCGCATCACTTTAGAAGAGGTCACAGCAGCTCAAACCAGGCCGGCGCCTCCGTGGGAGTCAGGTGAGCGTTACACCTGTCTAGCTGTGAGACATTTCATAGTTTTAAATGACT
This sequence comes from Ambystoma mexicanum, assembly GCF_040938575.1. Lineage (NCBI taxonomy): Eukaryota > Metazoa > Chordata > Amphibia > Caudata > Ambystomatidae > Ambystoma > Ambystoma mexicanum. The sequence goes on along the minus strand of NC_090938.1, from coordinate 695,012,901 downwards.
GAAGATTTCTATGATCGGAATACACCACCACCTGATGTTTGGCCGCAAGAAGATGATGTCTCCACTCTCGGAAAGCATCTTTGATTGCAAGTAACTCACGCTCAGTGACAGTATAGTTCTGTTCATAAGGGGTAAGTTTGCGTGAGAAGAAAGCAACTGGATGCTCCTCCTTAGTTTCTGCACAAACCTGCGAGAGTACAGCTCCTGTAGCGACACTGGATGCGTCTGCTTCAACGATAAACTGACCATCCGGATCAGGATGCTGAAGTACAGGTGCAGTTGTAAATGCTTCTTTTAACTTCTCAAAGGAAGCTTGAGCATTCTGGTTCCAACAGAATGGAATTTTAGAGCTGGTTAAAGCTGTCAATGGGGCCAATGTTTTGGAGAAAGAACAAATAAATCTGCGATAAAAATTTGCAAATCCTAGAAATGACTGTAATGACTTGACATTGTGTGGGATAGGCCAATTCAATATGGCTTTCACTTTAGAATGACTCATTCGAACACCATGATTGGTAATGTCATAACCCAGAAATTCCACTTCTTGTGTATGAAAAACACATTTCTCGACTTTAACAAAAAGTTTATTCTCTCTCAGTCTTTGTAAGACAGCTGAGACGTGTTTAACATGTTCTGGAAAAGATGATGAATATATCAAAATGTCATCCAAGTAAATCACCACGAATTGATCCATCATATCTTTGAAGATATAGTTCATGAAGAACTGAAATGTGGCGGGAGCGTTACAAAGACCAAAAGGCATCACTAAATATTCGTAAAGGCCGTACCGCATCTTAAAAGCGGTCTTCCATTCGTCTCCTTCGCGAATGCGAACCAGATTGTAAGCGCCGCGCAAATCCAATTTAGAGAAATACTTGGAAGTTCCTAATTGGTCTAACAGGACATTAATCAATGGTAAAGGATACTGATTCTTTATGGTGATGTCGTTAATAGCCCTGTAATCAATGCAAGGCCTTAGGTCTCCTTCCTTCTTTGGAACAAAGAATAAAGGAGAGGCAGCCGGCGATTGAGATGGCCGTATAAATCCCATATCCAGAGCTTTATCGATATATTCTTTCAAGACAGCATCTTCTTTGAGAGTCAAAGAATGAACTCGACCAGTAGGAATTTTAGCTCCAGGAATCAATTCAATTGGACAATCATATTGCCTATGTGGAGGAAGCTGTTCTGCCTGACCTTTGTCAAACACATCGGCAAAATCTGCATATTCACTTGGTATATGCGTACCGTTCTGATGTACCACATTGATAGCAGAGGTTCCCTCAATAGAGGCCAACATATGTGATTTATTTGACACCACCTGGCTGGTAAAGCAATGTTCGTTACAAAAAACGGAAGGATATTGGATCAATCTCGTAACCCAGTCTATGGCGGGATTATGAAGAGTCAACCAATTAAGTCCAAGTATTATTTGGTATTGAGGAGCCGCAATGACATCGAAGACTATTTCCTCCGAAAGACCATTTGATAAAGTCATCTGAATAGGTACAGTCTCCTGAGTTACCATACCGGAAATCAAGATTGATCCATCCACTGTATTAACAGTTTCAGGTTTGTTCTTGTCTATAAGGGGTATAGAACATTTCTTGGCATATGTGATATCAATGTAATTATTAGTGGCTCCCGAGTCAACCATAGCCTTGGAAGCCAAGTCTTGATCATTGAAACGTAACATCATCTCAACAGCTATAGGTGCATGAGCTGGAAATGTAATGGAGTCCGATGTAACACTCGACACAGGGACACCTGCTACTGTCGAGTTTTGGCGTTTCCCGAAGGCTTAGTTGGTCTTTTAGGACATGCCACCAATAAATGCTCGGAGTAACCGCAATACATACATAAGTTATTTCTCTTTCGGTTCTCTCTTTCGGCTTTAGACAACCGGCCTCTCACCGCACCAATTTGCATTGGTTCAGGATCATTTGAAGAATGTGCCGGTGTATCAGAACGAACTGGTGCTGGAAGAAAAGGTTTTTTCTCTCCTTTGCGGGCATTTCTTCGGGCATCAATTTGTAAAATTAAATCAAGAAATTCTGAAAAACCTGTAGGAACCACTGGAACCGTGGACAAAGCGTCCTTGAGTTCTTCTGAAAGACCCTTGTAGAAAACAGCCGTCTTCTTGTCTTCCGGCCATCGGGTTTCGGCCGTTAATGCCATCGGGGTTCGGCCGTTAATTGGTTAAATCATGCAATGTAAGCCAACAGAGGTTGAGTACCTTGTTGTAAATTCAACAACTCCAGATCTGTGGCTTGAGTAGCATAGCGCATATCAAAGACTTTGTTCATAGCCGCCAGAAGATCATCGCAATCGTACAACAAGGGGCTATTTGATTCCAATAAAGGATTTGCCCAAGCAGCAGCTGTACCCCCCAAATGGGAAAGCACGAATGCTGCTTTAGTAGTAAGATCAGGAAATGAATTAGGCCGGCAAAGGAAATGAAGTCGGCACTGATTGACAAAGGTTCTTTAGGATCACCTGTGAACCTTTCCGGAGGAGCCAAGGGAAACTGTGTGGGCATAACCACTTTAAGAGTTTCCTGTGATAATGATGGTGTCGTAGTCCCAGATCCAGATGCAATGGCTACTGGAATCTGTACTCCCTGAGGAGTGACATGCATGGCATCTTGCATAACATCCATTCGATGCCGTAGCATATCCTGTGCTGTAATCATTTCATTTCTCAAGTCAGAAATTAACTGAGCCAAAACAGTTATAGGATCCGTACCCTCCATGGCTTCTGATTCTGTCATAAATCACCAAAGTATCAACTGAAAAGGATACAGTAACCAAAAAAGGATACAATTTGGTAGGGCTTTTCCGGATCCTATCTTCACACGACTTGATTTTAGGCAGGTCAAATTAGACCTTCCAAATGATACAACTCTCTGACTGAATAAAACAGGCAGAGAGATGGATCACTGGAAAGGGCGTGGGAATTGTATAGGAAGTATGCCTAGAATAGATAAGTATCATAAGACACGGTCCCAAGTCAAATACTAAGAAACACAGAATTGGGATTAATTCAAACACTGACCTTAAGGCTAAACTGAAAAATTCCAGGACAGTTTCTTGAAGAGTCCCAAGAGTTGAACAAACGACAAAGGAAGGGAAGATTAGTAAGGAGACTTATCCCGAACGGCACGAGGCTCTCGCTAGATACCGGGTTGGTGCACCACAGGATAGCGTCCAATGTACTGTGCACAATCAACTTCCACTAGTTCATGAAATACTTCCTTTCCCACGAAGAACAAAATAAGAATCTCACCTGTTGACTGTCACACGTACCAAACGTTCGAAGTAATTCAGAAAAACATGTGCAGGATTGCACGCAACAGCATACACGCAGCCAAGCCAGCCGCGCTTGTAGACAGCGTTTCCGCGTGAAGATTTAGACACGCGAACAGGATTCACGCAGCTCTGGACAGCCGCGCTTGAAGACAGCGTCCGCATGGAGATTTGGCACGCGAACTGGATTCACGCAGCTCAAGACAGCCGCGCTTGCAGACAGCGTCCGCGTGGAGATTTGGCACGCGAACAGGATTCACGCAGCTCAGGACAGCCGCGCTTGCAGACAGCGTCCGCGTGGAGATTTGGCACGCAAACTGGATTCACGCAGCACAGGACAGCCGCGCTTGCAGACAGCATCCGCGTGGAGATTTAGCACGCGAACAGGATTCACGCAGCTCAGGACAGCCACGCTTGCAGACAGCATCCGCGTGGAGATTTGGCACGCGAACAGGATTCACACAGCTCAGGACAGCCGCGCTTGCAGACAGCGTCCGCGTGGAGAATTGGCACGCGAACAGGATTCACGCAGCTCAGGACCGCCACGTTTGCAGACAGCGTCCGCGTGGAAATTTGGCATGCGAACTGGATACACGCCACCCAGGAATTAGCGTGTGGAGGAAAGCAGGCTCAAATTAGGCCAAAGAAGTTTGCTGAAAAGAATGCGAGAACGCAGGTCCTGAGTTCAGCTACAAACGCCAAAATTGATTTAATCAGAAGCAGCGAATGGAGTTTCCACGCTGCTTAGGTACGCACTGCCGTGATACACGTGACGGACCTAAGTCACGTGAAAATTAACGACGTGAAAAATGCAGACGTCGTTTTCCGGGCAATGTGTCGAACAACCTCCATTTTGAGTAAAAAGGTCTACTGGTTCTATGGGCGTAACTCATCTTGTATGGAGAAGCTGTTCCTGGTCCAGAGGTATGTCCGGCAGGCATGACACAGATATTGTGCATAATAACGACTGTTATTGCAGTACTTTTAAAAAGCAAAAACTGGTAGTAAGCAATAATTCAGAACAAGAAATTCCTAGAATACTTCTGGATAATACTTGCTAATGTAAATCTTCCTCTTCCTCCTCTATGCCCCAACTAATGATACTGCAACCCACACAGGAGACATTCACGCTACGCTACTAGGTTAAAAAAAACGGATCTGAAGTCAATGCTGAAGAAAAAGAAAACCCATTTGCTCTCCAACATGCTCCTTGAACACCTTGGCTCTCATAAGTATGGAGGCAAGGGTATTTGCAAGGACTGATTGCCTAATTATAGATCGGGTGGAATTGCTGCATGCAGTTATTACCACAGCTGGGTACAAACCTTCCACTCACTGGGTAGTAATAATTTACCCTTGGTGAGTTAACAAATGGTTTGCAGTCTGTGTGTAATTGAGGGCAAGTCACTTTTTATGGCTGGCTGGCAGCCTCCAACTTGAAGGCGGTTACACCGGACCACAGTATTATACGGCCAAATGCATTCTTTTTAAACACCAAAATCAAGAGCTTTCATTCAATACAGAAAACACAAAAATGTGTTTTATTTGGACATTCAGATGGTGTGAAAAAGGGGCATCTCTGAAATCCATCTTTTCAACACTTTTGTACGTTACAGTATTTGTTTATGTAGGATGTTTCTCCCTATGGTATCTAATAGGGTGGTGAACAGCAACCTGTAGGAGTCCTGAGCATGGGATATTTATACCTTACTGCACACATTTGCAAATTGACAACCCAGGGGACGATGAGTGGTCTCTTCTATGATGACCTTGCCTGCCCTCAGCATAGACAGATTGCTCTGTGGGCGGGAAGGCCCTCTTCTGTGAACCAGTAAGCCCTGGTGGCTAACTCTGATTGGTGTGCACCATGGTTAAAATAAACATTCACAGACCATTATCATTTGGCCAGCTTGACAGCCGTGTTTTCATAAAATAGAAATGTGTGCAGTTAGAACCTTGGTATGAAATCATTACATAACATTAATGGTCATACCTGAGAAAGTCAGTTCACATTTGGTACATAAATAAGTGGACCACATAGATCGGGTCCTCTACAGGCAGGTTAATTCACCTCTGGTAAATAAATAATCAATTATAAGCAATTGGGTCACTGGTAAACCAGTCAGTTCACATTTGATACATACATAAGTACATTACATAGGTGCATCTCTTAGGATGGATCACCTGAGAGCAAATGAATACACCTCTGATAAATTAATAATTCAATGCTAACATTTAGAGCACTAGTAACCCAGTCCGTTCACATCTGGTACATACATAAGGGCATCTCATAGCTTGAGTCACCTGGGAGCAAATGAATTCAACTCTGGTAAACTAATAATTAAATGTTAACAGTTAGACCCCTGGTAAACCAGTCATTTCACATTTGGAACATACATTTAGTTTGCTCTGACCTACCCTCGACCTCTGTGAACATTTGCACCCCCCAACCTTTCCCTTGAAGGGGGTTGGGGGAGTAGACACTACACTGCAATGGTTGGACCATCAAAGCTGCCAGAACGCATGTCAGCCTCTGAAGAGGAAACGTTGGGGATTTAGGAACGGGTCTGTGAACCAGCTCGTGGGTTTCTCTATTTTTCAATATCTTCTTGTTCTATTTTGTAATCGTTTTAATTTAACTAACTAACATAACTCATAGGTCCCTTCTCACTCACTTTTGACAGGAATTTCACACTTTACCTAGTATGCCTGTGCAATGCAGGTGAAAAGTATTCTGGCAAACAGTTGTAAATATACGTTTCTCCCCCTCACTTTTGACAGGAATTTCACACTTTACCGAGTACGTCTGTGCAACGCAGGCGAAAGGTATTCTGGCACACAGTATTAAATAAACATTTCTCCCCCTCACTTTTTCCCTCCTACCTCAAAGCCAGTATCCATGGCTTAGCGTGGGAACACCCCGGCACTGTCTTAGCAAAACAGCGCCAACAGCGTGGAATACAGACCCACACTCTTGACCCAGGGTTGGGGAGAGCCACAAGCCAGCCCGCAGCAAGGACGGCCTCAGGGGACGTCCTTCAGTGCACAGAGGGCCTCACTGCCCTCTCTGGTTCTTCTGGAGCTTCTCTGCTCTGCAGCCCGCTCTGGTTCTCCGGGAGCTTCTCTCTGCTCCGTGCCACACAGGGGCACCATAGATCAACATCCGCCCTGCCCACCAGGTGCAGAACTGTGGGGGACTTCTGACAGGGCTAGAAGTTGAAACAACTCAGCGACACGCTCGCTGCCCCTCTTGCTGGACCATACCAAGTCCCCTGGGGCTTGTCGCCTGCAACACGCTACGGAAAGCAGAAGGCTTTATTTTTTATTTTTTAAACAAAACACGAACCAATGTAATGTATTATAATGTAATGTATACTTCTATACCGCCGAAAGCCTGCAGGCATCAGGGCGCTGAACACAGAAACACACAGATTGCTAATGGGACCTAACTAAGTCCACTAAGAGGATCCATCATTAAGGACTAAGGCTACTTAAAAAGATGGGTTTTCAGGAGTTTTCGGAATTGAAAATGATTCTCTTGTGTTCTCAAAACCACGGGGAGGGAGTTCCACATCTGAGCTGCCTGTACTACAAAGGATCTACCCAAGGCTGATTTAAGCTTGTATTTGTGTTCAACTAATAAGTTTTTTCCTGCTGAGCGCAGTTGTCTCTTCGGTGTATAGAGTACAATGCTTTTCTTCAGGTAGTTGGGAGCTTTCCCGAAGAGGCATTTGTGCACAAGGGTAAGGGATTTAAACTTGATCCTATCTTCAGCTCTGAGCCAGTGGAGCAATTTTCTCGCCATATTAACATGGTCTCTTCTTGTCAGGTGTTTTACAATTCTTACACCATCCTTCTGAATGACTTGGCATGTGTGCAGATCTTTAGCGCTTCCACCAATTAGAAGGGCATTACCGTAATCTAATCTGGATAGCACAACAGTTCTGGCAATAGTGGCCATGATATTGTCACTTAGAAAGGGTCTGATAGCCCTCATGAGCTGCAGATGGTAGGCCATATTCTTACGTAAGTAATTAACCTGTGATTCCGAACTGACAGAAGAGTTCATCATCAAACCCAGTGTCTTAACCTGGTTAGATACTGTTATGATGGCCTCCTTGATCTGGAATGTTTTATATTCCCTGCTCAGATTATCTAGGAGACGGCTGGATCCAAACAACATAAGTTCTGTCTTAGAATCGTTGAGACACATCCAATTGGATTGCATCCATTCATCTATTTTGCTGTATATTAAGCCAATCTTGGCGCTATCTTCCCTATATGATCCCCCTAGCTCTATTATGAGCTGTGTGTCATCTGCATAGTTGGTAAAAAAGACTCCAAATTCTGTCATTATATCACAGACTGCACGCATATACAAATTAAAGAGCATGGGTGAAAGACTAGCGCCCTGCGGCACACCAAAGAGTATTTGTGTGGGGTCTGAAAAATTGTCTTCCCAGTGAACTCTAGCTTGCCGATTGGTATGAAAGGATACAAGCCACTTGAAGGCCACATCCGAGCATCCTACGTTATCTCGTAGGGCTTTGACCAGCAGATCATGGTCTACCAGATCAACTGCCGCACTGAGATCCAGTAACATCAAGATCCCGATTTTCCCCTTATCCATAAGACCTAGCATCTGGTTCTGAAGGTCCAGCATGGCCGTTTCCGTGCTGTGTGAAGCTCTAAAACCAGATTGGTGATGGTGTAGGGAATTGTATGTTTCTACGTGATCCTGCAGCTGCTGGGTGGCTATTTTATTTAAAATTTTCAATATGAAGTTCGAATTTGTTATGGGCTGAAGGTTCCCTGTATCCTTCGGATCCAACCCAACTTTCTTCACCAAGGGCGTAATGGTAACCTGCTTGATTTCCTCAGGAACAATACCTTCTTTGAAGGAGGCGTTAATGATTTTTTAGGAGTATAGGGCCAAGGGCCCTTGTACACAACAAACCCACATGAAATGCAGGTTCACACTTATTTATAACATTTATAGCAGCGCGGCAAACCCTCGGGCATCAGGAAGCTAGTTACATAGTTGTAGCAGTGAGCAGACAGTACATATAGGACAATAGTGACAGGTACATTAATATACAGGTGTAAATGAATACAGGGCAGAAAATGGGTTATTAAAATGGGTAACTGTCCATGGTCTTGTGTAGTGCCAGTGGCAATGGTCTTCTGTGTGAACAACATTTTGAGGTTCTTACAGAATGCCCAATACAATGTTTCATATCGGAGATGGAGAGGAAGGGCATTCCAATTCTCAGAAGCAATGACCGGAAAGCTCACACCCGGGATCTTTTAAGCATGAATCTTGGGGTGACCAGCTTGTTCATGTGAATTGACCAAATGGGTCTGGTCGTATTGAACTTTTGGAATTTCTGCAAGAGGTACACACGGGCGGCGTTGGCTAGGCATTTGAGTTTCAAGTGTGTTTCTTTAAGCAAAGGGAGGACCCAGGCATCCTTTATATTAGTTGTGACAGTGTTCAAGGTGAAGGAGGCGTTTATCAGGGATGCAATGACGGGAGATAGTGCTTCTGCACAGTCTTTGATCATAGAAGCTGGGCAGATACCTGCCTGACATTTTGAGAGTTTTAGGTCATTGATGATTTGTAAGGCCTCAGTTACTTGCAGAGGTTTGAAGTTAAAGGCTGGGTGAGCTAGCAGGGAAGGAGCTACCTTCTCTATGAGGCCAACGGTCAAGGTTTCTCTTTTTAAAGCAACTTTGTTCTAGAGCAAGGTCAGTTTGTCTAGAACAACATTTTGGCCATTGAGACAACATGTCCTGTCTTTAGGGCAGCCGGGGGCGTGGACGTTTCTAATTCCCTTAGAATGGTAAATAGCTTGCTGGAGCTTGCCTTAGTGAGTCTCTCGTTATAAGTAGATTTCTTGGCCAGGAGTGCTTTCTTGTAAGCTTTGGCCAGAGTATTGAAGGTTGTTTTGTTAGCTGCAGAAGGGGAGTTTGACCAGTTCATTTCTGCCTCTCGTTTATTTTAAGAATAGGGCTTTGAGATCAGGGGTGAACCAGGAATTGCAGTTGTGATATGGGTTTGGTTTGGTGCAAGGTGAGCAGGGCTATCTTGTTGATTGCTGAGGCCATCGAGGTGTTAGACAAAGTCACCAGGGTGGTTGGGTCAGTCGTCATAGATGGAGGAGAGGTAATGACGTATAGGAGTGGTAGGATGCTGGAAGCAGTTATGTTTTTGGAGTTTCCGCATTAGCGTAGGAGGTTTCTTGGCCGCACCAGTGGATCACGGGCTGGACATAGGAATAGTGGCGGTTATGGTGTTTTGGTTGGACCATAGGCAAGGTTCATTGGAGATGATAGATTTGTTGCAATTTGATTCATCAAGCCAGTCAAGGGTCCGACCCTTTGAGTGCATCAGGTTGAAGATACATTGGGTGAAGCCTGATGAAGTCAAGGCATTCTCTACCGAGAGAGCATAGGCATTGTTTTCATCATTTGGACCCAATTTTAGGTCCCGTAGGAGGAGGTTCTTGGATGAGGGTTTGGTATTTGTGGCAGTTATGTCCAGCGTCTCCTCTTCAAGGGATATCAGGGGTTCTGGTGCTATATAGATAAGGTGAATCAGTGAGCTGGTGTGGGAGAGGGTCAGCTTAGTTAACAGTAGTTCTCCTGAGGTCATGGGTGGTACGTTCATTTCTCTGATGGCTGGCGTATTTCTGACTAGGATAGCCACTCCGCCACCTATGGAGTTATACCTGTCCATCCGATAGATTGTGTCATTAGGTGGTATGGCTAGAGAGAGGGCTGGGCCTGAAGCCAGATGCAGCCAGGTTTCCGTGATAGCTAGTAGACCCATTTCAGACGAATTAAGGAGGTCTTGGATCTCTACAGCGTGTGCCGGCAAGGATCTGGCATTGATTAGGGCTCCTCTTCGGCTGCTTGTTGTTCCCGTTGTGCTGGATTTAGGGGGGGGGGGCGGTGGTGGAGTCCCTGGGTATGTGGAGCAAGTTGTTTGCATAGTGCCAGTGGGGTGGGGAGAGGTGGGTCCTGCTAGTTGCTGTTTCAATATTGTGGGATGGAGTAACGCGCTTCAGAGGCTGATTGGAGCTGGTATGACCAGGGATTCATAGATAGTCTGGTGATCGTTGCCAGGAGGGCATTACCATTACTTTCCATATGGGGGAGGAGGGGATTCTTCATAACATTTTGAGACGCTGCCGTGAGGGGCTCCTTGGTTGTGTAGGTAGCAGTGATATGAGTGCGTGACCTGAGGCGCTCGTTCCAGCTCACCAATGGTGGGGCTGTGGATAAGTGAGCAGGTGCCACATGAGTTAGAAGGTTGGGGGACCTTGGAGAGAGGTGCATAAAATGCGTGAAGCCAGGCACACAGCTGGAGGACTTAATTGAGGAAACTATAAGCACAGTGCTGCAAGTAGGTGTAAGGGGGGGTCATACGCAGTGGGAATAAAAAGGCAAGTAGGAACAGGATGATCAAGAGCATTTTGGGAAGCTTTGCTGACATTGAAATATTATTCGAGGCGGCTTCGATTAGCACATACCTTGGGCGATGACAATGACCTTCCATTGTCGGACAGGGCCAGACAGGTTATGGCAGTCTTAGGTTGGGGCCTTTAGAGAGGGCCAGCATCGTCTGGAAGCTCCCTTCCATTAGGCTAGTTGTGTTTCCAATTGGAGCGCAGCAGGTACATGACAGCAGGCCGGCAGCTCTCAGCTGTGAGTGCAGTGAAATGGTGGCAGCCATTTTAGACTTCTGCTCTGTAGCTTGTAGGGGCATCCAGCACCCTGCATGGCCAGACAGTATGAACGGTATAGGACTCCATGAGGCATTTTCAGTGGAATTAATGTGGCAATAATTCTGCCTAAAACGGGCGGAAAGTTAGCTTACAGAGGGGTGAATAATTCTACTGTGCTTTTTTATTTAAGTGGTTCAGAGGAGGTTTTATCCACTAGTGTACCCAATCTATTACCATTCTCACAATAAAGTGGAAATTGATTTAAAAAAACAAACATACAAATGCATTCAACCGATCAGAAATACTGCATATAGTACATGGAATACACATATATTACTGCTGGAATAACTAATGAGGTGGATTCACAGAATTACAGCATGATGCAATACTGAGGCCCGTATAGCCTATATTCTCGAGTTGATCACAAAAGAGCCTTGCCCCTTCCAAATAAATATTCAGAACTGCAGTCTACTGGGGTTCATGCATGTTTCGGGATGAAGGATGGGGCAGCATTATAAGGCTCAAGACTTCTTTTGTGTTTTCTTTTCAGCCTCCATCATGGCCCTTTCCCTATTGTCAACCAACCTAACCCTCCCCCAACCTTTATGGGCTATTGCAAGCCAGGTCCCCTCATTTTTCCACATGTAACACTTCACAGTACTGGGATGAAGAAGATTTCTGCAAGGAGCTGTGAGGGTCAGGCATGTCCCTTTTATTGTGGTCAGGCAGGGCTAAACAAACTGTCACAAATGCAGCCTGTCAAGGGGCTGCAGTTGTATAAAGGGAGAAAAACCCAGCAGGTCAGAGACCAAAAGGGAGACTTTAGTGTGGAGGAACAGCAGGAGACCACGTGCAAGCAGTTCGCCGTGGTGGCCCAGGAGAAAGAAGCAGGACACCGGCAGAAGTTGGAGGACTTGTGGGACCGAGTGGGCTGTGTATTTCCCCAATGCCTGGCAGCCTCAAAGCCCAGCAGGAGCTGCTGAGGAGCCCGGAGCACAGAGCACGCTGTCCGAGTCCAGGAACAAGCGTCAGATGCTGGTGTGAAGCGGGAAACACACATCAAACGAGCAGAGCTCACACCAGTGGGTTTCCCACCTTCCGAAGCAGTGAGCAAGTAGTGGGATTCATCGGGAAGATGCAGAGAAGGCGAATGAGTGTCAGTGAAGCACACCAGCACGGGGGCGTTCCGAGAGGACCGCAAGTGAGTAAGGGTACGTGAAAGTAAGTGTTTAGACTGGAGTGGGACATCTGTACTTCTGCCCTCTATATGGTAGGGTAAAGCACAAAACACCCCAGCCAGGGCTCCCAATTTGGTAGCAACGGACGAGCAGGCTTAAGCTTTCAGGAGGTGATGCAGGCTGGTTGAAGTACAGTTAATCCCCAAAGCCCCGACAAAGGAATGTACACACACTTTGTTTGGTGATAACACAGCTTCTTTATATAAAATAAGATTCTGAAAAATATAATAAAATAAAAAAATTAAATATATATATATATATATATATATATATATATATATATATATATATATACACAAAAATAATAACACTTTGTACTTGGAAATACTTATTCAAAGAATGGCAAATATATATACTCTATGTGGTACCACCCAATACTTAAATTCAGTAATAGATGCACGAACTGCAGATAGTTTTAAATAGGCATGTGAATTCTTAAGTGAGATGTATCAGGATAGAATAGGGAAGAAAAGCAGGTCAGTTGTGAACAGTGGCAGAATGCTATCTTTAGACTAGATACACAATTATGTGTGAAGATCTCCCCCCATCCCCACCTGGGCAATCTGTAATGGAGTAACTTATTTTGTCTTGTACAGCCCAGTCCAATAATTTTTAATAACCTTCTGCTGCTGAGAGACCACAGGAGAGCAGGATCCAAGATGAATCTGGGACCCCTGGGCAACTCCTGAGGCTAGACAATGCTCTTCCTCATTACAGTACCTTTGGTGCCTTAGCAGGCGAAGTGGCAGAGTCTCTCGGTTTCACTCAACGATTCCCTCCAAAGATGGACCCCACCAAACCCTTGGAATAAGGAGCCACTGGGATGCTGAGTCCAAGAAGAAAAATTTAACCAAATTCTTTCTGCAGTGCAGCAGTTTTACTCTCTGCAGTGCCAAAGGGTCAACGATTTTGCCGACTGTAGAAGCCCTGTGGAAATGAAACTTGCTGTGGGCTCCTTAAAGGATTGGTAGATGAGAGTAAGACCCCTGGGACCCTTCAATGACTTACTGTTGGCAACAGGTGCTTAGGTCACTTTTGGTGTTGGGTTTCAGAATATTGCGGTTTTCTGACTTTTGTTTCTTCGGTGCTGCAGCACAGACCTCTGGACGGTTTCTGGCGACCTGGACTCGGCCATTGGAGTGGACCACAGAGCCTCACAAGGTGTGGACACTCGGGACATCTTTGTTAGCTTCTGGTAGTGGGAAACCCATCAACAGACCTTCCTCTGCACTCAGCGACTCTGGAGTCTCTCCGGCAGGAAAAAGTGGTCAGTGATAATGGCAAGAATGTCCCTTGAAATGTTCTTGGGCAGTTTGAAACTTTTGCAGCTCCGGGTGTCCAGCAGCGCTATGCCAGGGTACCGCTCTCTTCTGGGCAGTCACAAAATGCACCTCCAGACCCTGGGCCCCACCAATGCACTTGGACTCCAGATGTTCGGGCACTCTTCATGAAGACCACTTCTCCAAACGACAGGCACACAGGACTGGCTTCGAGGGCACTTCGGATGACGAGCAGCAGTTTGCAGGATGGTCCCTCATAGCTTGGGCAAGGCCTCCTGTGTAGGTCATCTTTGGATCAGTCCATGGGAGACACAACAGCTTTCGGATTACAATCGAAGAAATTGCAGCAGCAGACTTCTCCTCCAGCTGGGCTTCAAGGAACAGCTTCAGCTTTTGACCAAATTGGTGAGAGGTCCCCAGATATACACATCTGTTCCCCATTCACTTTGGCTGAGCCAGGCTCAGTCAGCCAATCACGCAGAAGGGCATGCAGGCGGGCAACGAATCAGGCTAACAGGCATTCAGGCCATCCACGCACACAGAAACCAGACACCCACAACAGAGAATGTGAGTTGACTCCCAACTCTATTGACATAGGTCCCACCCCTAGTGTGTACCCACAACACACAGCCCCTGGTAAGGCTCCAGTCAGTCTGACAGGAGGCAGCCCCACAGCCATATGTGGTATTTTCACCCAACAGCCAGTCAGGAGGAATGGGAACAGTGATCAGGCTTTGCACTAGAAATCAAGCGGCCACAGGGGCCATCTTGCCTTCTATCAGGAATCCATTCATTCCTATGGCAGGGCCTGGGTGTCCCAAAACGGAGGACACTCAGAGCCAATGCCAAGTCAGCATTTAGCTGCCACTAGCCCATACCCTGCTCTGTAGGCCACACACAGTTGCCCAAAACACACACACAAGGGATACAAGGGTGTACCCCCACCTGTGGGTGCCATAAGGGTATCTCATGGGTGTTGTTCACCAAAAGATAAAATGAAGAGCTGCACTGCCAGAGGTTGAGGCTGGACCTCAGTCGCAGCAAACAGAAAACACACACAAAGAAGTGGCAGGACAAGGACAGGAGGCCCTGCCCCTACTTAAGGCATTTTCAGAATCACACCAAGCGATTAACTACACATTGAGTATCAGACTAAACGGAAACTAACATTGAAGCAAACAAGTGCATATTGAATACTGAATATAAGCAACATGAGAGGCCATTGAGCGCTGAACTGAAAATAAATCATTGTGCAACATATATTAATTGCTTAACTCAAGCCTTGAAGTCAGGTAGAGTAAAGGCTGAATGAAGCCAAAGAGTGAACTTTAATGAGTGAATGCGATGCGGCAAGGCCTGTGTTGGGCAAGAGGTGTGTGTGACACGTGATGGCAGTGTCATGACCCCGTACATGTGCTGGTCTTGGTTGCGCCGTTAGGGTATACGCTTTGTGGCTGCCATACATTCAGACTCTCCAAAGATGGCTGCCATATCTTCCCATTCCTGTAAGTCGTTGTGTGTGATAGTTTCCGGATGTGCTCCGCCCCGGCTGCCTTCTGACCCGGTTTACCAGTGAGACATGACTGCTGCTCAGCACGTTGCTACTGTAGCATTGGACGCTGCATTTTCCGAGATAGATACGCGATCGGAGAACTCCCACGTGTCTCCTTGTTCAAGTTCCGCTCCAACATCCTGTGGTCATCCCAGCTTTATGTATGTAGGAGACTAGAAGCGTGAAAGTGAAATATTTACTTATTAATTGCAATTTACTAGACTCAAGCCATTTCTTATCTTATCCTTAATGCCAGTAAGACCGAGATTCTCCTCATCGGCACACCCACACCCTCTTTTCCTGTCACTTTGTGGCCAGCCTCTTTTGGCCCTCTTCCTGCTCCCACCTGTGAGGCAAAAAACCTCCCGGTCATCTTCGACTCCACACTCCTTCTCTCCTCACATCTCCGACGTCTCTAAGAAGTCACACTACCAGCTGCACATCCTCAGTGGTATTCTTCCTTTCCTCTCCTTCCCCCAGAAGCTCACTGTCTCCAGAGCTTTGGTTCTCTCTAGGCCGGACTATTGCAACAGTCTCTTTCTAAATCTACCTGCCTCTACTCTCCGCCCTCTGCAACTAATCCAGAACAGGAATGCAAGACTTGTCCTTGGCCTCAAGCCCTGGAATCGTATCTCTCCAGCCCTGAAATCTCTCGATTGGCTCCCAGTGGATGCAAGGATTAAATTCAAAACCCTCTGCATTGTCCACAAGGCTTTCTGGGGCCTGGGTCCAAAGTACCTTCAGCTATCCCTCCGCAAATACTTCCCCTCTCGAGCTCTTCGCTCCTCTACCTTCAACTCCCTCAGGGTCAGTCGTTGTTCGAAGAAACGAGGTGGGGGTAGATCACGGTCTTCGGCTGGGGCCTCCCTCTGGAACAGCCTCCCTACCACTCTAAAACTTGAGGAGAACCATCTCTAGCTCCGGAAGCACCTCAAGACCTTCCTCTGTCCTTCTGCCTTCACTCCCCTTCTCCCCTGCTGATCTGTTCTCTCTGGGCACTGTGCACCGGGCCACCCTCTGTCCTTCGGGCCCAGGTACCTGCTCACCCTGCCACCCTCCCGCACTGCCTCCGGGCCACCCCTTGCACTGGGGTCTGTATCTGTACCCATACACCCCCCACCCCTTTTTCTTCCTGCACTTAGCAGACCTACCCTGTCTGCTGCCTTAAACCTAGCACTTGCAAATTGCTGGCTGCACTAAAACTGTTTGTTGCCTTCATTATTTATTGTTATTTATCTGTTTCTCCTCTGCTTTGCACTTTCCACTTCTCCCCCTTCATGCACTTTTCCCCTCCCCCTCTCTCATGCACTTGCGCATTCTCAATGTCACTGGGCCTAGTAAGATCGCGGTTTTGTTCTCCCCTGTTGCCCTCCCTTGCCTTGTTGCGCTCTGGAACACTTGTGTACTAGCACGATAGAAATAAAATATCATATCCCTGCCTTGGGGTCTGGTGTTTCCCACCTAGCCTTGGGGTATTGCTTATCACTCCCCATCTTGGGGTCTTGCTCATCACACACTCCCTTGGGATCTCTTGTCTCTCACCCAGCCTTGGGATATTGCTCCTCTCACCACACCATGGGGTATTGCTTCTTTCTCTCTGCCTTGGGGTCTTGTTTCCACTACCCCTCACCCAGGGGTTCTGCTTCACACACTCTGCTTTGGGATCTCTTGTCTCTCAGCTGGCCTTGGGGGTACTGAACCTCTCACCCCACCTTTGGGTATGATTTTCTTTCTCCCTACCTTGGGATCTTGTTTCCGTCAACCTACCTTGGGGTATTTTGTTCCCTGCCTTGGGGGTCTTGCTTCTCTCACCCTGACTTTGGGTTTGGTATGGCCTCTCCGCCCTCCTCCGGGTTCCCTGGCACCAACGTCTACCTTGTTTTTTGCAGCGGTGTTCCATGGGGGAGGCTATCTCCTCAGCCGGTATGGAACCGCAGCTCATATTTCCTCCCGTCTTCCGCATCGGTACAGCTGGCTCATCGGGGGTCAATGGGCCTTTGGCGCCCGTTCCTGCAAGCACCAGTCAACCACTTCCTGTGCAGTCTGGATTCTTCATTGTTCGGCAGCCCCGAGCCTCCCTGGCTTCCGGCTGTGGATGAAACAAAAGCTCTCTGTGGACTCTATGGCTTCTCCATACTATGGCCAGAATGGCACCATTAGTTTACTGAAGGATCTTGCAAATGCAGGAGAGAAAGATTCTTTGAATGAGTACCAGTCTTGTCAACCTGAGGACGCCTATGTAAGGAACCTCTTGTTGAAGGAGGGTATGAGAATGGCTACAGAGATTGCTCCAGAGAGAATACATGTTGCATCAGCAGTGCCATGGGCTGCTTATGGTCAGAAAGAGGATGCTTTTGTCACACTGAATACAGCCTTGTGTTGTGCTGCAATCTTGGTAATTTCAAATTATGTGAAGAGATTTGTTGTGTTTGTATATGTGAAAGATGGATGTGCTTTAGCAGTGCTAGTCCGAGAACATGATGGGAGAGATAGTCAATGGGAATATTTTTCCTTTACATTGGGTCCTGTTGGTTATGTGCTACCTGAATGTCCTAGAGCAGTAGCTACAGCAGTTGCATCATGCAGGGAAAATGAAGGCAAGATGCTTCACAGAGTTGACATCAGCTTGAATTATGACAGACCTTTGTCAGTACCTGAACTAGTACACATTGAATTGGAATGGCCAGACACCGAGATTCTAGCATTGCTGTCTCTGACAGAGACAGGAACAGTTTTTGCCTTGTATGAATTGTGAAGAGCAGTGTAATGAGAAATGAATAGCTTTGCCTTGTTTGAAAACAGTTAACCGATATATGCAATCCATGATGCTGCGCTTTTTCTTTTTGGTCTTGAGATACATCTGATCCAGACTGGCCTACTGATCCAGACTGATCGGGATACAGACTGGCCTGACAACTAAACATCTGTGCCCAGCGATGTTGCCAAACAGCAGCAAATCTGTGGAATGCAGTGAGGTCTTAAAGTATGACTATGATAACTGCTCTACTTTGAGAAGTACACATAACCTACTGGCTGATTTCCAGGCAGACAAGAGATTTGCCTCGTAGAAATCCCTCAAAACTGAAAGATGTTTTTCCCTGCTGTGTTCTCGAAATGGAAATTTGATCACAAGTCCGTTAGGCAGTCTGTTTGCATAGATGGCGAGATAAGAATTTGGAATGCGTTTGCCTTTGCCCGACTGGGAAAGGAGGACGTAGGGGAAGGAGATTACGTACCAATACGTAGCCCAGTGTTTTCATTGAGAGAAGAAAAATATTGACCCTTGTTGTGAGCAACATGAGGATCTGTGAGATCTGCATTTTCTGAAGTGTTCAGAGATCACTCTATGCGAGAGTGCCACGATACAATCTGTACCGAGGATAGATGAGGGAGAGAACTTCTGGAGTCAGTAGAGCCAGGAAAGTGCTGCAGCAGAATAGAATGTATTCAGCACCAACATGAAACCAATGATTTGTTTGCTCCATCTTGCCCGAAGATGCTTGCTTGAATGCAGGCGGGGCAGTGAACAGATTATTTGAATTCCTTGAATGAACTTACTTCTAGAGCCTATGTCAGTGAGGCTTCTTGATAGACACTGATGAATGTCCACATGCTGGACACTGAACTATACCCATGTTTGGGTTGCACAGATGTGAGGATATGCACAGTTTTGCCACAAGAAATGATCAGGTCCATAGGAGACTATTGGTCAGCTAGAGACATATGTTACACTTGGTCAATTGCTAATGACTGTGGAAGTACTACAGTCTCTTGTGTACAACAGAATGAACAACAGTGAAAACTGTTGCTCATGTCCACCTTCACATGCTACACCTACTATGCTATGCAATGATTTGCTATGTTGTGTTTTCCTTTTGAGTACACACGCTTGAATAGACACACTTGATTGAGTACACATGCTTGATAGTTTGCATTATGAGCACCAGGATGAGATATATATATATATATATATATATATATATATATATATATATATATCCAAAAAGGGCTCTTCCTATGGAAACAGCAGCTTAACCATAACTACACAGCCACTACTGTGGCTGTGTAATATGTGTGTGTGTGTGTGTATATATATATATATATATATATATATATATATATATATATATATATATATATATATATATATATATATATATATATATATATATATGGGATACATTACTCACCGTAATCGTATTTCTGATGCTTGTATCTGCTTAGATTCACATGCTGTGCATAGGCCGACATCTAGTGGAAGCTGCGGAGTATTACAGTTTGTTTTTCGAAAGTCGAAAATGGGCGTCGACACAGGCGTGCCAGTAATACTATCCCTAGTGTGACGTCCACTGTACCCAAGATCCCTCACGCGTGTAGGATCCTCAGATTGTATTTTTTCTGACATGAGGAAGCATGAGGAGTAGCGTGAGTACAGATAATCCAAGCAGATAGACAGAAAAGGTAAGACTACAAGCAATCATGCGCCTTCTCTCGGAGGGGAGGAAGGGTGGGTCGCATGTGAATCTAAGCAGATACAAGCATCAGAAATACGATTACGGTGAGTAATGTATCCCTTCTGAGGCTTGTGGAATCTGCTTAGATCACATGCTGTGCATAGATTAGCGAGCAGTACCAGAAGAAGGAGGTGGGATGTGAGAAGGGTCATGAGCAAACAGGTGTCTTAGAACCGCTTGTCCCACTTGTGTATCTGTCTTGGAATGAGTGTCAATGCAGTAATGCTGAGTAAAAGTGTGAATAGAGCTCCAAGTAGCCGCTTTGCAAATGGTGTCGAGGGGAACATTTGCAATGAAAGCCAGAGTGGCACCAATGCCTCTAGTAGAGTGGGCCCTTGGCGTAAAAGGCAGAGTCTTGTCAGAAAGAGAGTAACACAGCTGTATACAGTTGATAATCCACTTCGAGATAGCGCCCTTAGAGACGCGATCCCCCTCTCTGCCTGTAGCTACGGAGACAAACAGTTGATCTGTTTTCCTTAGCGGTCTGGTTTTATTTACATAGTATAGGACCGCCCTACGCACATCTAGGGTGTGTAGTTTCACCTCAGCCGAGCTTTGCGGGTTCTGGAAGAAAGCCGGAAGCTCGATGGACTGGTTTACATGGAACTTGGATATGAATTTAGGTGAGAACCTAGGGTGTGTGCGTAAAACCAGTTTGTCCTTGTGGATAGTAAAGAAAGGATCCTGCACTGACAGAGCCTGAATTTCACTGACCCTTCTTATGGAGGTAATGGCTACTAAGAAGGCCGTTTTATAAGTCAGGTGTTTGAGACTACTTTTATGCATGGGTTCGAATGGGGGTCCCATGAGCTTAGCTAGCACCACGTTGAGGTCCCATCCTGGCGGTGGGTTCGAAATAGGAGGGTGAAGTCTCTTTACTCCTTCCATGAAGGCTTTAACCACTGGTACTTTCCACCACGAGACCTTGTTATGGGATGTGGTGTAAGCCGAGAGGGCTGCCAGGTGTACTTTCAGCGAGTTAAAAACCAACCCTGCATCCAGCAGGTGGAGCATGTATGTCACAACGTTGGAAGGAGTGCAATCAACCGGGTTGATTTGTTTATTCTGGCACCAGATAACGAATCTTTTCCACTTATCAAAGTAACAGTGCCTTGTATTTGGTTTCCTGGACTCCTTTAGAATGTCCATACACCTCTGTGGTAATTTGAGATGTCCAAACTCTATGACTTCAGGAGCCATGCTGCTAGGTTCATAGAGTTGGGTTCCTGATGCACTGTTTGACCCTGTTGCTGGGACAGTAGGTTGTACCAGGCTGGGAGTCTGATGGGTTCGCACACCGCCATCCTGCGTAGGTGTGGAAACCATGGTTGTCTCGCCCACATGGGAGCAACTAGGATGAGCGTCATAGATTCCTTGTTCATCTTGTACACCACCTTCCTGATGAGAGGAGTTGGTGGAAAAGCGTACGCAAACATCCCTGACCAGTTCATCCACAGGGCATTCCCTTGGGAGTCCGGCTGGGGGAACCTGGATGCAAATCCTGGGCATTGTTTGTTTTCGCTTGTGGCGAATAGGTCTATAGTGGGGAAACCCCACTGAGAGAAGAGATCTTCTACTACGTCTCTGTGAAGGACCCATTCGTGTTCTTCTGGGAGGGAGTTTCTGCTTAGAGCATCCGCTAGGGAATTGAGCTCCCCTGGAACATGTTGCGATGACAGGAAGATGTTCCGTCTGAGTGCCCATATCCATATTTTCTGGGCAAGCTTGGACAGATTTGGCGAACGAGTCCCCCCTTGCTTGTTCAGATAGAACATGGCTGTCGTGCTGTCCGTCCTGATCTGCACCGACAAGTTCAGTAGATGGGGCTCGAACGCCCTTAGCGCTCGGAATACTGCCAGAAGCTCTAGCAGATTGATGTGGTTCTTGGCTACTGAGTGAGACCAGAGACCCTGAGCTGTGTGGTGGAGATGGTGAGCTCCCCACCCAGTCAGGCATGCATCTGTAGTCACCACGGCTTGTACTTCGGGATCGTAAAAGGGTTTCCCCTTTGCGAGATTCTCTCTTGTCCACCAGTGTAGGCTCTGTACGAGTGTTGGCGAAACGACCACTAGATCGTCCCAATGACCACTTGCCTGAGACCACTGTTTCGCCAACCATTCCTGCATGGGACGCATGCGCAGACGCGCGTGGGGAACCAGGTAAATGCATGACGCCATCATGCCCAGTAACCGCATAGCTTTGCGTACTGTTATCTGTTGACCTGACTGATAATGCGGAATTTGCAGAAGTATATTCCGAATTCTCTCTTCCGAAGGGAAGGTCAATCCTTTCTGAGTATCTAGGATAGCTCCTAGAAACTGTTTTGAGGTGCTTGGCACCAGACTTGACTTTTTCTCGTTGATGGAGAAGCCTAATTCGTGGAGGAGGTCGATAGTCCTCTGAATGTTTGACCTGCAAATTCCTGGGGTTTCCCCCGTTATGAGCCAGTCGTCCAGATAAGGGTACACCGGGATTGCTTCCCTGCGTAGGTGTGCAGCCGCCACCGCCAGTACCTTGGTGAATACCCTTGGTGCTGAAGCTATCCCGAAGGGCAGTACCTTGAATTGGTAGTGGCGACTGTCCACCTTGAAGCGCAAGTACTTTTTGTGCGCTGGGAGCATGGAAATATGAAAATAAGCATCTTTCATATCCAAGGTTGCCATGTAATCCCCCTTTTTTAGGAGGGGGATTACCTCTTGTAGCGTGGTCATACGGAATTTTTGGGGCTTGACATATTTGTTGGCAGGCCGTAAGTCCAATACTGGGCGCATTGTCAAATCTTTTTTTGGCACAAGGAAGTAAGTTGAATAGATACCCTTGTTTACCTGGTGTCCTGGGACGAGTTTTATCGCGTCCTTTTCTAGCAGAATGGCGATCTCCTCGAGAAGGATCCTTTGATGCTCTAGGGAGTGCACTCTTTGTCGTGGAGGATGATTCCGGGGACGCTGCAGTAGTTCTATACAATATCCTGCGGATACTGTTGACAGCACCCATCTGTCTGAGGTGATCCCTTCCCAAGCCTGGGTGAAGGTGGAAATGCGTCCCCCTACTGGGGTTGCGTGGCAAGGGACCCTGAACTGAGCGTCACTGTTTTGGTGGAGGCGTGCCCCCGCCCTTGTTGGGGCTGCCTCTGCCTCTTCCACGACCTCTCTTGTTACCCCTGCCGTAACTCTGGGTAGACTGCTGGTTGTTATTCCATTGTGTACCTTGTCCCTGGGCATAGTTGCCTCTTTGTGAATTTTGGCCGCGTGGGCGACGAAAATTATTGTTCCCCCTCTGGTTAGGGGGTTTGTTGGTAAGCTGGCCAAGGGATTTGAGAGTCTCATATTCATCTTTGGCATTTTTAAGTGCGTCTTCGACCGCTTTCCCAAACAATAGGTCGGGTTCCACTGGCTTGTCTATTAAAGAAGCCTGGGTTTCTGTCTTGAATCCCGACTGCCGTAACCACGCATGTCTCTTGATAACAGTACCTTCTGCTATCAATCTCCCTGCGTTGTCAGCGGCGTCGAAAGTTGCTTTTAAAATGCAACCAGACACGGCTCTCCCCTCTGCCGAGATCCGAGCCAGCTGGCCCTTTAACGGTTCTGGAGCAGAGGCAATGAGCGCCGCGACTTCTTCCCATTGATGGCAATTGTAACTAGCCAACAGGGTGGTGGAATTCGCAATCCTTGCTTGGTAGGCGGACGTTGAGGCTACCTTTCTGCCAAACCCGTAAAGTTTTTTGCTCTCCTTGTCGGGAGGAGCTTCTGATGAAGATAAGGGCGTGCCAGCCCTCTTTCTAGTGTTGGTCACCACTAGGGAATCTGGTTTAAGATGTCCCTTTATATACAGAGGGTCAGACTGGGCTGCCCGGAAAATCTTTTCAATTCTGGGGTTGACAGCTCTGGTGAGGTTAGGATTCACCAGGGAAGGATCTATTCTTCGTTGGATGGATTTGAGGATAGGGATGGTCTGAGCGACCGGTCTTCTCTCTCCTACAAACTCCTCCGCGAAGTCCCTTTCCTCCTGTACACCGTGGGTGTCGATGTGGAAGTGTTCCGCTGCTCGAGCGAGAACCTCGTTAAGGAGGGGCTGGTTATCAACTGGAGAGTCAGTAACTGGGGCTTCGCTTTGTACTGGGGAATCTACTCTGTAAATTTCCTGCTCATCTTCTCCCTCCTCCAGGTCCTCATCCTCTGCATAGTAATCTGTCCCGGTTTGTTCTTCCATAAATGCAAACTCCTGGTCCTCTTCAGGGAAAACTTGTCCCTGATAACTGGGGAGTGGAGTAGAATATGGAGTGGAGTAAGGCTGAACCTTGAAGGGTTCAGGTCTTTCGACCCGGGGCTCTTTACTTAGCGGGATAGGATCGGAGGAGCCTGAGGGTGTGGCCCCTTGAGGGTTATATGAAAGAAAGTGTTCTGGGTTCTTATCATAAAAATCAGCCAAGGAAGACATCCTAGACATAACCCTGTCTATGTCTTCACTGGACCATTCCCTGGAACAGGGTATTACTTTAGCAGGTGATTTATTTTCAAGGGTAGACTTGTGTTTGCTTGTCTGCTTAGGCTTTACAGGGGTGGAAGGCTGTGCTTTCCGCTGTTTCCCCCCTTCTCCGTGCGTGGAAAAATGTTTTCCCTGTCCCTTGGGGGCCCCAGAGACTTTCGACGCCTGGCGTCGAGGGTCTGGAGAGGTATCTGTGTGCTTCGGGCGTGGGGCCTCACTGATGTTAACCGCGGTCTCGGTATCTTGGAGCGCGGCCTGGGGGTGGAAGTCGTCTTCGTCTCCCGACGATCGAACTTCCGTTAGTGTGTGTAGCGAGGCACTCTTGGCAAGAGTGGATGATTGCCTTGCGTCGTGAGGCGATCTCGATCGAGAGCGCCCAGAGGACACCGAGTCGGACCGTTCTTTTTGTGCCTCTTTCCGGGAAGTCGACGTCGTCGAGGTCCGGTTGGTCTTAGTGTGTTTAGTGTGTGTTAGGTGTGTAGCGCTTGCGTCGCCGGGGGTCTTCCCCATAGCCGCCTTGCCGGACGACCTTCCGAGGTCGGGGACCTGCGCTCGTCGGCTGTCTTTCGACGCCGTAATGCCCTCGCCGTCCGAAAGTACGGCGTCGCTGCCATCGCTGAAGGCGCCCTCCGCTGCCATGGCCTCCTGCCTGGCGTGGTGGGCCCAACGCTTTGTCGAACGGTCCTTAAGTGTCTTAGGTTTAAACCTACTACACGCTCTGCAGTTCGCTTCGGGGTGATCCCTCGGCAAGCAGAGATTGCACGTGGCGTGCCTGTCGACCCAAGGGTATTTGCGATTGCACTTGGGGCAGAATTGAAAAGGGGTACCCTCCATACGCACCTTAAGGCAGCGGGCTGCTAAGTGTAGGAATATATATAAATGTAACTATATATCAAGAGTGAAGAGTATGTACCACCCCCCCACTCTCCCTACTTGTAAGGGCCGAGGCCAGCGGCCTACTAGGCCCGGGCCGAGGCCAGCGGCCTACCGAGGCCCAGATCCGTCGTGCAGCAGTCGACGGTCGATGACTTCTCCAGCCGTCGTCGAGGTTGAGGGTCGACGTTGGGGTGGGGAAGGGAATGAATAAGAATTAAAATTATAATAACAGCAAAAGTATGGCTAAGGCCAGGGAACTCCGCAAGATGCTTCCGACCAGTATGGCGGAAAAAAACAATCTGAGGATCCTACACGCGTGAGGGATCTTGGGTACAGTGGACGTCACACTAGGGATAGTATTACTGGCACGCCTGTGTCGACGCCCATTTTCGACTTTCGAAAAACAAACTGTAATACTCCGCAGCTTCCACTAGATGTCGGCCTATGCACAGCATGTGATCTAAGCAGATTCCACAAGCCTCAGAAATATATATATATCCATCCTTCTATTTGATATTTACATGACTTGCTATGGATCATTTAGAGCAATGTTTTCAGGTTAATAGAATTAATGCATTACAGTTGTGTCACTATTGCAGTGCTTGTAGTCATCAACTTAGGATGCTGCCTATACATAGAATGCTTCACAGCTTGTTTAGTATCCATGGTATATTGCCAAAGGTTTGCCTGGTTTTACCAGGATACTACTAATAGAGTCATTATGCTTTTCAATGGTATTACTGTGCCAGTATCACTATTGCACTACGTTAATATGCCTTAGTATGCCTGAGCATTTATCTACACTACTTGCTTGCGTCTTATCAATGTTTTGATTGACACCTGTCATGTTACTTGTGTGATGTCATTGCCTGATGGCCACACTATTGTCTAGTGATAGTATCCTGAGATGGATTCAGGCACGCTAAAAAAAGGGCTGTTTGTTAGTCTGCATTTTTCTATGATAGTTTAGCGTGGGTTAATCCATTCATTCATGCATCCATTTAGTATGAATTATAGTTTGTTTTGAAATCTCATAGACCGATATTTGCTGAAATCTATGCATACATATTTATCTTTTGTAGAATGCACATTTGTAGTGTTTTCTAAGCGCTATTGTGTTTTTGACCATCATGAATCCGGCTCATACTGAGCGCGGAGAGAGACTTGTGTTCGCAGCTGGACACAGTGGAAGCAATGTTTCCATAATAAAGTGACTCTTGGCAGACTGTTAGAAAGCAATTTTGGCTGGCTGCGGATAAATGTTTTCGTTCTGAATGAGACTGTCTCAATGCGAAGGGACAGGAATGCTCTGTTTTTAGAATACAATGAAGAAGAACATGTGATTGTGTTCTAGTACATGATTATGCTATACTGAAATTATGCACGCACGTAGCTATAGAATGCTGGTTGTCATAGAATGTTTTCTACGCATGCAATTGTAGAAATGCGTCATTGTTCTGTATAACAGTAGATTGCTGATCTGTTCAGGAGGGAGGCTGTCTCAGAGTTGGCTGAGAGAGAGATGGGAGTCAATCTCACAGTCTCAGAGCTGAGGGCTGTGTAGTGGTAGAGCTAATGCTGGAAGGGTTGGGTTTTGCTAAATGCACTCATAGCTAGAGAGTGCTGCTTGTTAGTGATTAGTGACATTCTGTCATACATAAATAAAGATGCGTTCTGTTTGAAATATCCGAATCCTGTGTCTGTGTGATCTTCTCTGTTTGTTTACATAGCATTTCTAGTTTTACAAAGCATTTAGCATTATTGCTACTGTTGCCTTCAATAACACACAACCTCAATCCAACTTCTCACCACTTTCCATCAAAGAGGTTGAAACCATTATCCTGAAACTCAAAACATCTAATTGTCAGGGAGACGTATGTCCTGCCCCCTTGCCAAGGAAGCTGCTAAGGAAGTAGCCCCTTTCATCACTAAAGTCATTAATGCTTCTATCAAATCTAGTATAGTACATAATAACTTGAAAGATGCCTGGGTACTCCCACTTTAAAAAAAATAAAAACCTTTGCTAGATCCTAACAACCCAGCCAATTACAGACCTATTACGACGGTTCCATTCTTATTAAAAATACTTGACCGAGATGCATATCTGCAGATACAACACCACCTTGAATCTAATAATTTACTAGGACTGAGGCAATCTGGATTTAGACCCAGACACGGAACTGAAACTGCCCTTATTGACCTCTAGACCCAAATCCAGGCCATGCAAGACAAAGGCAAGTTAGCCATGCTTCTCTTACTGGACCCATCAGCAGTTTTTGATTTGGTGAACCATAAAATTCTATGCAAACAGCTCTCATCAGCTGCGCACTTCTCAGACCAAGCGAATGGCTGGATTGAATCCTTCCTCAACCACAGGTCTAGGAGGGTCTTCTCACCCTCTGCCTCTGCTATAGCGACCCCCATCACCTGTGGGTTGCCCCAAGGAGTGTCCCCTACTCTCTACAATGTATTCACCAAGCCATTCTTTGACAAACTTGAGTATCTGGGTGTCACCTACACCAACTACGACACCCAGATACTCATCCCTATTACTGGTGATTATAGTGTAGACAGTGGGACCCTCAACAATATTTATCTCATCATACAAGCTTGGATGGCGAAGCATGGGCTCTCTCTTAATGAAGATAAGACAGAGTTGCTCCTTCTGGGCTCGCCTGCCAACTTGAAAAATCTGGACACGTCTTTCGCCTCATTCCACGTTGACGGCAACATCATTCAAGTCGCTAATGTGATGAAAACATTAGGAATCTACATTTGACTCTGCACTAAACCTGGCTAGACAAACAATCGCATTGGCTTCTTCATCCAACTACACATGCAAGCTTATCACAGCGTGCCGACCCTACCTATCCCCAGCGAACTGCATCACAATAGCCAAAGCATTAGTGCTCTCTAAACTAAACTATTGTAATGCACTCTACTTGGGCACCTCACAAAAAAACATCAATAAAATGCAAGTTCTGCAAAACAACGCCATCCGAGCAGCGTTAAATCTCCCAAGAAATCAACACTCCTCTGAAACCAGACTATCACTAAAATGGTTCAACAGCAACCAAAGAATAGCCTTCAAAAATCACTTATGCACAAATGCCTCTCCAACCAGGCACCCATCTACCTGGCAAACACTATCTCCTGTTACACATCATCACTGCCCATCAGAACGGCCTCAAGGCACATTGTCAATATACCTAGATTTAGGCAACAACGTGCAGGCAGAGCTAGTTTCCCTCTCCTCGCAGCCAAAAAATGGAACGCCATCCCCCTCTCATTAAGAGAGGAACCTTCCTACCACCTTTTCTGGAAAAAGACCAAATCGTGGCTCCAAAGGTACAATACTATATGGAACACCTATCCTGCCCGACACAGATCGCCTTGCACACACCTGTACAATGTAAATTCTTCTGTTTTTTTGCTCTTTAGTTTTCTGCTTGTATACCTCTAACCTGTGCTATTTTAGTGCTTTTTCATTGATGCCTGTAAATACTGTATTCATTGCTGTTATTCCTTATAAATGTCTGTTTTTTCGCAATATGTAAGCTTAGTGCCCAGTTGCCTAAAGGCTCAGTGCGCTCTATAAATAAATAAACTAAACTTCCCTCACTTGCGTGTGAAGCAGCCTGCTGTGAACACACAGACAGGGTTAGAGCGGGCTAAAGTCAAATACAAGTTGGGCACTCACCAGGTAAGTCGCTCCATTACACTGTGCACAGTATTCGCAGGTCATTGAGCGTGGCTTCTCGTGGCCGGTGAGACATTTTCTTCTGGTTCTCCTCTGCTCACGCCACTGGAGCCTATTGCTCCTAAGAGAGCCAGGTGCAACCCTGCCACCTGGAACCTCCAAACAGGGAACGCTCGCCTCGCCACTGCTGCTTCCTGCTACGCAAACTCTGCACAATGAAATTCTTTTGGGCCAGCGTCTCCTCTTCATGCTTCCTGCTGCGCTACCCTGCAACAGGGAGAGTCCCAAGCTAAGACTCTCTCGGGACCTACCAGAGCTTCTGGCGATTTCGTGGTTCCGTCGTCTTCTCTTGCCACAAACTTCCCTCTCAGCACACAATACTACTTCTTCTACTGCTCTGCTTCTCTTCTTAATGCCTGCACCCAAGTGGGCTTTTTAAGTCACTCAGTCCCCTTCAGGTGTAGGTCATTTGCACTAATTAGGAGCTCACTCCCACAGTAGTTCCTTTGCATCCCTCTTCCTCGTTCCATTATTGAGGGAATTATGGCACTTAAAGTCTCTAAAAACAAAAATCGGCTTTCTAACTCTCTATTTTGCAACAAGCCATCAAAAGATTAGGGTTTTAACGAAAGTTGAACAAGGGAGCGTCCCCTTCTTTCTGACCAGTTTCCTTCCCCATGTGATCCTCCCACAGAATACTGCCCCCAGGGTCGAGATCAGGGAGCGCCTGTCTTCCCCTGGCCGCACAAGGAAGGTCCCAGGTCGGGGTTTGGGGCAGGGGGGAGGCTGGGGTGATTACTGATTCATCACAGTGGGCTTAGCCCCCTTTTCAAGACTTTCAAGTAGAGTGAAAGAAGGGTGCTTAAGTAGCTGGTGGGAGGAGGAGAGTAGTATTGGGAGGAGAGTAAAAGTGTAGAGCTATGGAGTGGTAATAGAGAAGAGGAGCAGTGGTAACATCAAAGGGTGGCAAGAACTAGGAGTGAAACAGAGGGACAGATGAATGGTGGAAGGAGTAAAGAGGGGTGTGGTAGTAACAGTAGAAGGGAAGAGGTAAACATGGGTGTGAGTGAACCATCCTGAATCCAATAGAGTACGCACAAGGCACTATCGCAATTCACATTAGAAACACTAACCACTGGATAGAGTAGGGACAGCTAGGAAGTCGCTTGGGGAGATTAGACAGCCACTGTTTTAGCATACCATCTGCAGTATAAGATAAGCTTCTAGACGTCAGTCTCAACATTTGCTAGCACCAACCAGGGGTTACGGACACCTGGGTTAGGGAGGAGGTTCAAAAATAAACGAGAGAAAGAAAGAGACTGCCTTAGGCCCAACAAAAGGAAAAAAATAAACTTGAACTGTCTCTACGTTTCAAAGTGATTTTTGTGAAAACTGCAACAGCGGTCACACCATGACTGCCCTTCTCAGGATAGTCAACTCCTCTCTTAGAGAACACACTCTTCCAGACAGACTACAAACAGGGCTCATCCTGTTGAAAAAACACATCCTCGACTCAAAGGATCTGACAAACTACTATCCTATCAGTAGGCTCCCTTTTATCGGAAAGATCATAACAAGGCGATTGCTAATCTATTCGGCAAAATTCACCCACTCTGCCTTTTTCAGGATTATCAATCTGACGTCCATCCCAAACTCGTCAAGAAGACATTCACCATTGAGGTGGTTGATGAGACCTTGCAAAATATCAATAAAGGTGATGCGTACCTATTAGTCCTCATTAACCTCATTCTACACAGTGCTGACACTGTTGGCCTCCGAGATGAAATTGCTCTTTTGTCTCTTGCTGAAATGCACTACACTCTCCAACCAGATGAGCTCCTTAGCACTCAGGAGGGACAATGATGCAATATACTTCAGCAACTCAAACCATAAACTACAACAGAAATACCCATCCACCCGCTATAAACAATTACCAAGGACCCGGAAAATGTGCCCACTGGCACATATAACCGAGCTTCAGCAATGGACTGACTCACCTTAAGGGAATATGCTCTGAATCATGTGAGGAATCTGGCAAGGCAAGCTTCTGCAAGTGACATCGAAGTACTGGTTCACGTCAACAATACTCTAAACCACACTAGATCAGGAACACTCCAACTCCTGCTGCATCGAACAATGCCAGTTCAGACATACCACTTACACCACTGCCTGATCTGTTGCTCGACCTCCGGGCTCACCGAGTACTGGTCTTCATACCTAGGATGTACTTGTATGTCTGATCAAACAGAACTGAATTAAATGGACACCGAGAGGATGTCATGCTATAAGCAATCTGCAGACCCAACAAGACACAGGGATGACCATAGGGGATGTTGCTGGTCCCTGGGTCCACTGAGCATCAGTCATCGAATCTAGCTAGTACTCGTAAGTCCGATAGAACAGAACTGGAAGTAACTGCACAGAAAGAAGGTATCTTCCAAAAAACAATGGCAGACTCAACAAGACACAGGGACGACCATAGACCTGCAATTCACGTAACCCAATACAGATAAGGAATAGGGTAACTTAACACCAATGACACTGCCAAGCAGGGAAAGACAACCTCAAGCCCGGTAACCAAAGCAAACTGTGCTAGACAGAAAATCGTTCTAGGAGAACCAATACTTCAAACCTCTAGAATAGATATGGTCAGCTCAGCGGGCACTGGAAGGTAATCTGAAATAGGGGTCTCCCACCAATCCACAGTGTGAAGGCACCATGAAGCAAGACACAGACAACAGATTCAAAGTTCAAACAAAAATGCATTTATTAATTTAAATGTCAGGATTGTGGAATATATTTTTGGGTTTTGCCTAACTTTGTGGTATTTTTATTATGTTGGAAAACATTGGTATTTTACAGTAGAAGTATCTCATGTGGTACTTCGTTGGTCTATTTCCTTTTATAGTGGTCAGACTAACTTCAGAGTATTGCCTAACAATTGTTTTTACCAGGCCACACCATAACACGGGCCTGGACTTGATACACTCTGGGGTACCTTATATCTTCTCTCCTCGCAGCATTTGAACAACAGTGCAGTATGCCCTTGTGGCTGAGTTTCAAAATCATTAACAAACACTTTGAAATACTGCACATTCATACACTAGCTAGACAGTTTACAGCAGTTATTTCCCTTGGGATAAAATGACTGGCTGCTGCAAAAATGCACCAGAACCCAAGTGATTTTAGAATGTTTTTTTTTATCGCAGTCGATAAACTTACAATTTACACATGGCATTTACACATGGCAACAGTTATGCATATAACAGACTTTTCAGTGCAAGTGTATTACGAAGAGTAATGGCACATTTCAAAAATAGAATGAGTTGTGACCAGTCTTACCAATCCGACCTTGAAAGCGAAGAACTTGGCAAGAAATTATACTTAGAGAACACAAAGAAGAAAACCGCAAACGCATTTATGTAAATTCGAAATTGCATGCACTTTTAACATTGCTGGCTCCAAAAATGAAATAACCTATTTCCTTGAGTGACTGACCGACAGGCAAGCAATCCAACCCCCTCACTTTACTTATATTTACCTACAAGTTGGCGATATTTCTGGCTCAGATGCACATGTGAATCCCCTCAGGGTCGGTCGGCCACTCAGATAAGAACTGCTACAGCACCGTGCAGCTTGCCAGCACTGGACTGTCCTCCAGTCAGCCCATTGCAATTCCTGTCCTCCAGTCAGCCCATTGCAATTCACCGTCCCTCTCAGCACAGTGTCCCAGGATGTCTGCCTGCCAGCTCGTCTCGCCCCAGCATTCGAGAATGTTTTATCCGACTACACCCACTCAAGCCCTTTTTATGAGCTCTTGCTGCCAGTCAAGGGAGATCCTGTTCCTTACAGATCATACCACTGAAAAACACATGATCCTATTGTGTTTTCCCTGCCTTCTCCAACTGCGTTTTGGAGCAGAATTTCCTACTTGTTCAACTTGACCAAGCAAAATCTGCACGTTTACTATTCCATTGAAGCAGAGTCACATGCATTTCAAATTTAGATTCAGGTTATTTCCATATAGACTAATTTGCACTAAATGTTGTTAAGGGACAGGTTACCTGTTATTGGGATTGGATTAGTATGTTAATGTCCTAGTATGAGTTTTAATACAAATTCATTCAATTGAAATAGCATCCTGAAATAATACAATTTTAATCATGCTCTGCATTTCTGAACTCTGTGTATTTCCCACCCATTGCGCGCTTGTTGCATTGGCAACATATGCGTTGCATATGCCTGCATTTCTTTCTGAGACTCACCCTAAGACCCCACTATATGTGCATGCTACACTAATAAGCCCCTGTAATTCAGAGCTCCCAGCTCTCCTCCTACACTCCCTCCTTTTTTTTACTGCAGGAACAAACTAAAATAAAATTAAAATGTTCTAAAGCGCATGTGTTGATCCCTACTTGAAAATAAATAATACGTAAATTGAAATCCACGTATGAAAACATTATGGACATATTTCCAGACTTGAAAAAAATGATTGCAACAAACAGAAGATATTGTTATCTTTGAAAAGGAATAAGACAATTCTTTTTTGTTTTACTCTTTTATCTTGATTTCTTATCTTTTTTCCTGTTTTCTTTTTCTTGTTTTTTTTAATGAGAGTGATCTGGTTTTTGTATCTTTTGAATTATTTGAATATTTTTTTTTAAAAATAGTTTTGGGGATTTTTTTTAAAGAAATCTGATCTTTTGATCACCTTTAAATCTCCTTTTAAATTGGTGATGCAATTTCTTTTAATCAAAAATACAATCATGAACATTTTCAAAGACCATGCAACAGTGACATTCAATCAAATACAAAAAACAGAAAAACAAAAATAAAAATCAGTTCATGAGAAATAGTTTTTACAATGAACAACTCCTGCAATAAAATAGTTCATGATAGGATCAATAAAACAGTCTGCAATTTAAGAAGACCCTATTAATAAGTCTTTTGGGCCCTCATCTTCACCCCCTTCTTCGGTCCAGGGGGCTTTCCAGTGGACTCCAATCCAGGGGTATCCACCAAGGGTCCTGCGCTCCATGGATCCAGCACTGATGAGGAAAACAATTATTTTTATAAATTAAAAAGAAAAGACACATTAAGTACCAAACACAATAAACCTTTCATTTTCTATTCCACGGGAGCATCTAAAATCAAATTTGATTATGCACACAAATACACATTATAGAAATAACATGCCATACAACCAAGTCATTTTTCCAATAAATATACAACACGCACACAGCATGTTCAGATAAGAGCCCATTTGCACTTTTATGCATTAGCACTATTTACACCGAATCATTTGCTATGGCAACTCATATATAAATATAAATATATATGATACATTACTCACTGTAATCATATTTCTGATGCTTGTATCTGCTTAGATTCACATGCTGTGCATAGGCCGACATCTAGTGGAAGCTGCGGAGTATTACAGTTTGTTTTTCGAAACTCGAAAATGGGCGTCGACACAGGGCGTGCCAGTAATACTATCCCTAGTGTGACGTCCACTGTACCCTTGATCCCTCACGCGTGTAGGGCCCTCAGATTGTATTTTTCTGACATGAGGTAGCATGAGGAGTAGCGCGAGTACAGATTATCCAAGCAGATAAAGGAAGATAAGACTACAAGCATCCATGCACCTTCTCTCAGAGGGGAGGAAGGGTGCGTCCCATGTGCATCTAAGCAGATACAAGCATCAGAAATACGATTACGGTGAGTAATGTATCCCTTCTGAGGCTTGTGGAATCTGCTTAGATCACATGCTGTGCATAGATTAGCGAGCAGTATTAGAAGGAGGTGGGATGTGAGAAGGGTCCTGAGCAAACAGATGTCTTAGAACCGCTTGTCCCACTTGGGTATCTGTCTTGGAATGAGTGTCAATGCAGTAGTGCTGAGTAAAAGTGTGAATAGAGCTCCAAGTAGCTGCTTTGCAAATGGTGTCAAGGGGTACATTTGCAATGAAAGCCAGAGTGGCCCCAATGCCTCTTGTAGAGTGGGCTCTTGGCGTGAAAGGCAGAGTTTTTTTCTGAAAGGGAGTAACACAGCTGGATACAATTAACAATCCACTTATAGATGGCACCTTTAGAGATGCGATCTCCCTCTTTGCCTGTAGCTACGGAGACAAACAGTTGGTCTGTTTTTCTTAGCGACCTGGTCTTGTCTACATAGTAGAAGACCGCTCTCCGCACATCTAGAGTGTGTAGTTTCACCTCTGCCGAGCTCTTGGGTTCTTGGAAGAAAGCCAAAAGCTCAATGGACTGGTTAACGTGGAATTTAGAAATAAACTTAGGTGAGAACCTAGGGTGTGTACGTAGAACCAGTTTATCTTTATGAACAGTAAAGAAAGGATCCTGCACTGACAGAGCCTGAATTTCACTGATCCTTCTTATGGATGTAATGGCTACTAAGAAGGCAGTTTTATAGGTCAGGTGTTTAAGACTGGCTTTATGCATGGGTTCAAGTGGTGGCCCCATGAGCTTAGCAGGCACCACATTAAGGTCCCAACCCGGTGGTGGGTTAGAAATTGGAGGGTGGAGTCTCTTTACCCCTTCCATGAAAGCTTTAGCCACTGGTACTTTCCACCACAAAACCTTGTTATGGGAGGTGGTGTAGGCTGACAGAGCCGTCAGGTGTACCTTTAGTGAATTAAATACCAACCCTGCATCCAGCAGGTGGAGCATGTAGGTGACAATATTGGAAGGAGTGCAATCAACCGGGTTGATTTGTCTATTCTGGCACCAGATAACAAATCTTTTCCATTTGTCAAAATAACAGTGCCTAGTGTTTGGCTTCCTAGATTTCTTTAGGATGTCGATGCACGTCTGTGGTAAATTGAGGTGTCCAAACTCTATGACTTCAGGAGCCATGCTGCCAAGTTCATTGAGCTGGGTTGAGGATGCACTGTTTGACCTTGGTGCCGGGATAGTAGGTTGTACCAGCACAGGAGTCTGATGGGTTCGCATGCTGCTAGTCTGCACAGGTGTGGGAACCACGGTTGTCTCGCCCACAGTGGAGCAACTAGGATGAGCATCATCGATTCCCTATGCATCTTGTTGACCACCTTCCTCATTAGAGGAGTTGGTGGAAAAGCGTAAGCAAACATCCCTGACCAGTCCGTCCACAGGGCGTTCCCCTTGGAGCCTGGTTGGGGAAACCTGGATGCGAAGTCTGGGCATTGTCTGTTTTCGCTTGTGGCGAATAGGTCTATAGTGGGGAAACCCCACTGTGAGAAGATGTCCTCTATGACTTCTCTGTGTAGACACCATTCGTGTTCTCTTGGGAGGGGATCTCTGCTCAAAGCGTCCGCTAGTGAATTGAGATCTCCTGGAACATGTTGAGATGACAGGTAGATGTTCCGTCTGAGTGCCCATATCCAAATTTTTTGGGCAAGCTTGGACAGATTTGGCGAACGAGTCCCTCCCTGCTTGTTTAGGTAAAACATTGCTGTTGTGCTGTCTGTCAAGATCTGCACTGACAGGTTCAACAGGTGGGGCTCGAACGCTTGAAGCGCTCTGAATACTGCCAGAAGCTCTAGCAGATTGATATGATTCTTGGCCACTGTGTGAGACCAGAGACCCTGAGCTTTTCGCACCTTGAAACACTTGTGTAAAGGCGCGTTACAAATGCCATATCATATCATATCATAGCTGTGTGGTGAAGAAGGTGTGCTCCCCACCCTGACAGGGATGCGTCTGTTGGGACTACAGCCTGTACCTCGGGATCGTAAAAGGGTTTCCCCTTTGACAGGTTTTCTCTTGTCCACCAGTGAAGACTTTGTACAAGTGTTGGCGAAACGACCACTGAATCGTCCCACTGACCACTTGCCTGAGACCACTGTTTCGCCAACCATTCTTGCATGGGACGCATGCGCAGGCGCGCGTGGGGGACCAGGTAAATACATGACGCCATCATGCCTAGCAAACGCATCGCTTTGCGCACCGTTATCTGGCGACCAGCCTGATATAGAGGAATTTGCAGCAGTAGATTCCGAATTCTTTCCTCTGATGGAAAGGCCAACCCCTCTTGTGTGTTAAGAACAGCGCCTAGGAACTGTTTGGAGGTGCTTGGCACCAGACTTGATTTTTTCTCGTTTATGGAGAAACCCAATTCGAAGAGGAGGTTGATCGTTCTTTGAATGTTTGCAGTGCAAATTACTGGGGTTTCCCCCGTGATGAGCCAGTCGTCCAGGTAAGGGTACACTGGGATTGCCTCCCTGCGTAGGTGTGCCGCCACCACCACCAGAACTTTGGTGAATACCCTTGGAGCTGAGGCTATACCGAAGGGCAGCACCTTGAACTGGTAGTGCTGACTGTCCATCTTGAAGCGCAAGAATTTTCTGTGCGCTGGGAACATGGAAATATGAAAATAGGCATCTTTCATGTCCAATGTTGCCATGTAATCCCCCTTTTTTAGGAGGGGGATTACCTCTTGGAGAGTAGTCATGCAACATTTTTGGGGCTTGACATACTTGTTTGCAGGGCGTAAGTCTAAAACTGGGCGCATTGTTAAATCTTTTTTTGGCACAAGGAAGTAAATTGAATAAATACCCTTGTTTACCTGTTTGCCCGGGACGAGTTCGATCGCGTCATTTTCTAGAAGATTGACGATCTCCTCGAGGAGGATCTTCTGGTGGTCTAAGGAATGTACCTTTTGTCGTGGAGGGTAATTTTGGGGACGCTCGAGCAGCTCTATGCAGTATCCTGCGGACACTGGGCAGCACCCATTTGTCTGAAGTGATCCCTTCTCAAGCTTGGGTGAAGTTGGTAATGCATCCCCCTACTGGAGATGCGTGGGAAGGGACCCTAATCTCGGCGTCACTGTTTTGCGGGAGGCATGCCGCCTCTGCTGGGGCTGCCTCTACCCTTACCACAACCCCTCTTGTTTCCCCCGTTGTAATTTTGGGTAGACTGCTGGTTGTTACCCCATGGAGTACCCTGCCCCTGAGAATAGTTGGAGCCTCTTTGTGAATTTTGGCCGCGTGGGTGACGAAAATTGCTATTCCCTCTTTGATTAGGTGGCTTGTTGGTCAACTGTCCCAGGGATTTCAGAGTCTTGTACTCATCCTTGGCATTTTTTAATGCGTCCTCTACCGCCTTGCCAAACAGTAGCTCAGGCTCCACCGGTTTGTCTATTAAGGATGCTTGTGTCTCGGGTTTAAACCCTGACTGTCTTAACCAAGCATGTCTCTTAATAACAGTGCTCTCTGCAATCAGCTTGCCGTCATTATCCGCGGCATCAAAGGTTGCCTTAAGGATGCAACTGGAAACGGCTCTCCCCTGTGACGCAACCTGTGCCAACTGGCTTTTTAAAGGTTCCGGTGCGGAGTCGATGAGTGCAGCAACTTGTTCCCACTGGTGGCAGTTGTAACTAGCCAGCAGAGTGGTGGAGTGGCAATCCTTGCCTGGTAGGCGGAAGTGGAGGCTACCTTCCTTCCCAACCCGTAGATCTTTTTTCTCTCCTTGTTGGGGGGAGGCTCAGACGATGATAGGGGTGTTCCCGCCCTCTTTCGGGTATTAGTCACTACCAGGGAGTCCGGTTTCAGTTGCCCTCTTATGTACAGAGGGTCTGACTGGGCTGCCCTGAACAACTTTTCAATCCTGGGGTTTACTGCCCTGGTGAGGTTCGGATTGAGAAGGGAAGGATCAATTCTCCTCTGTATAGACTTGAGAATGGGGATGGCCTGGACAATGGGTTTCTTTTCTCCCACTAGTTCCTCGGCAAAGTCCCTCCCCTTCTGTGCTCTCCGAGTATCTATGCGGAAGTATTCTGCCACTCTAGACAGAACCTCATTTAGGAGAGGTTGGTTGTCGACTGGAGAGTCGGTAACCGGAGGTTCCTTGCCTACTGGGGAGTCTACTCTGTAGACTTCTGGGTCATCTTCGTCCTCCTCTTGGTCCTCGTCATCCCCGTAGTAGTCCACCCCAGTTTGGTCATCCAACGTTGCCAAATCTGGATCCTCATCTAGTAGTGGATCCTCATTATACCGAGAGTATGGCTGTACGTAGAAAGGGTCAGAAGACCGACTTTGCATTGGTGCCTCAACTCGAGGTTTCTTACCAGGGGGTTGCGGGTCCCTAGACCCTGAGGGAGTAGCCCAGTCAGGGGTATAGGAGAGGAAGTGAGCTGGATTCTTGGCATAGAAGTCTGCTAGGGATGACATTCTAGACATAACTCTGTCTATATCCTCACTGGACCATTGTTTAGAGCTGGGGATTACCCTTTCCTGGGAGGGTTGCCCTGCAATATCTTGACTGGACCTATGGGCTTGTGCAGGGTCTTGGTTAGTTTAACAGAAGACTGTGAATTGTCTTTAAGTTTCTGTGGTGCAGAAGAAGGCTGAGAATGTTTCTTCTGCTGTTTTCCCCCCTCCCCGTGAGTGGAAGAGTGCTTCCCTGGTGTTTTCACCTTCTCGCAGCTTGTCGACGTCTGGCGTCGAGATTCGGGGGTAGTGTCCCTTTCCTTCGAGTGAGGACGTCGGGACTCGGGAACAGCCATCGCGCGGTCTGCTGGCGCCGACTCCTGGAGTGCGGCCTGGGGACGGTGGTCGGCTTCGTCTTTCGACGATCGTACCTCCATTACTTTGGTGAGTGAGGCACTCTTGGCAATAGTGGATGGTTGCCTGGTGTCATGCGGTGATCTTGACCGAGCACGCCCAGAGGACACCGATTCGGTGGACCGTTCTCTTTGTGCCTTTTTCCGAGAACTCGACACGCGCGTCTAGTCATGGTTGGACTTCGACTGTTTAGTGGAAGTGGTGTGGATAGCGCTCGTGTCGCCGGGTGTCTTCCCCATAGCTGCCCTGCCGGACAACCTTCCGAGGTCGGGGACTTGCGCTTGGCTGTCTTTCGATGCCATGTTGCCCTCGCTGTCCGATAGTACGGCGTCGCTGCCATCACTGAAGGCGCCTTCCGCTTCTGTGGCCTCTTGTTGCCTGGCGTGGTGGGCCCAACGTTTGGTCGAATGGTCATTTAGAGTCTTAGCCTTGAACCGGCTACACGCTCTGCAGTTCGCCTTGGGGTGGTCCCTCGGCAAGCAGAGGTTACAGGTGGCATGTCTGTCAACCCAGGGGTACTTGCGGTTGCACTTAGGGCAAAATTGGAAAGGGGTACCCTCCATACGTACCCTGTGGCAGCGGGCTAGTGTGCAGGAATATATATATGAATATAAGTGAGTGAAGAGTATGTACCACCTCCCTACTTGTACAGGGCGGAGGCCAGAGGCTTTCTGAGGCCCAAAGTCCATCGTGCAGCTCTCGACGGTAGTTTTCTTCGCCGGGCCGGCTTCGAGCTTCAAACTTCGATGACTCGACGTGGGTATGGAAGAAACGGGGAAATATTATAATTTTTAGCAAAATTATGGCTAAAGCCAGGGACCTCCGCGGAATGCTTCCGACTAGTATGGCGGAAAAAAACAATCTGAGGGTCCTACACGCGTGAGGGATCATGGGTACAGTGGACGTCACACTAGGGATAGTATTACTGGCACACCCTGTGTCGACGCCCATTTTTCGAGTTTCGAAAAACAAACTGTAATACTCTGCAGCTTCCACTAGATGTCGGCCTATGCACAGCATGTGATCTAAGCAGATTCCACAAGCCTTAGAAATATAAATATATATATATATACACACACACACACACACACACACACACACATACATACACGTATATTTTTTTTTTACTGTTAGTTTCAACTTGCTTAAGCCTCTTCACTTCATCTTTCGGGTGAAAAGGCTTGATCCGAGTACCATGGACAAACTGTTCCACTGTCAATTCACCCTCCTTTTTAGCAGTTCTGTAGACCACAGGTGAAACCTTATCTGTAATTTTATATGGCCTTTGCCATGCTGCAAGGAATTTAGAGTTTTTGTGTTTCCTCTTCCCAAAGTTAAATATAAATACTTGATCTACTTCCTATTCTTTCAGATGCCTTCCTATCATGATATGTTTTTGCACCGTCAGCAGCCTTTTCCAAATTCCGCTGCACAAATGCTAATGCATGTTGTCAGTGCTTCCTCAACTCTTCCACATATTCATCAATTGTGGATGCATCCACCAGGACTTGTTTGTTTGTTTTGTAAAGAAAATGTTGTGGCAAAACCATTTTTCTTCCTGTCAATCTTTCATGGGGACTGAGATTTGTCGATTTAGCGGGAGTCAACCTAATGGCCATTATTACCAATGGAAGCCCTAAATCCCAACTACAACCTGCTTCAGCTACACCTTTTTTTAACATGTCAACTATTGATCTCTTACACCATTCTACTCCCTCTGAAGAAGAGGGCCGGTAAGACATGTGTAGCTTTCTTTTCACACCCAAGATCTGCCACATTTTTGTCATTAATGCGCTAGTGAAATGACTTCCACGGGCTGACTATTCTTTGAGGTAAACCAAATCTTGACAAAATATGATTTACCATAAAGTGGCCGCCGTTTGTGCACTGTAATCCGGGGCCAGAATGCACTCCACCCATTTGGACATTAAACAAGTTACTGTCAGCATATACCGGTTTCCACTTGCTGATCTTTTTATAGGCCCGATAAAGTCGATTTATAAAATCAGATCATGGGAGGGTCAAACCCCTTTTCATTAATGGTGCTCTATGAGAAGGTGACACAGGTTGAAACTGTACACATACTAAAGACCCTCTGGTGTAGAGCTCAACATCCTGTGACAGGTGTGGCCAATAAGCATAATCTTTTTAAATGTTCAAAGTCTTTTGTGAACCTCTGTGTCCTGCGGTTATGGCATTGTGGGCATGATGCAAAATCAATCCCTGAAATGACAAAGACACTACCCATTGTATCTGGCCTGTCACAGATTCTCTAATCATAAGTCCATCTTGTAATTTAATTCTCTTTTTGTTTTTCATTTTCACACACTTCAATAGTCTGGTTCAACTCTAAATTGAAACAC
Source organism: Ambystoma mexicanum (assembly GCF_040938575.1). Lineage (NCBI taxonomy): Eukaryota > Metazoa > Chordata > Amphibia > Caudata > Ambystomatidae > Ambystoma > Ambystoma mexicanum. The sequence continues at coordinate 694,971,300 of NC_090938.1, read as the reverse complement.
GCTCCAATTTTGCGTGTTTGAATTTGCTCTGTTTCACTTTCATTCGTTTGTTTTCTTATTTATAAATCAGTAGAAAATTCAGAACCGTTATTCAAAGGTGATACGCAGGCTTCTGTGTTTTCATCAGTGCAGGGGCTATTAAATAGTCACTTATTGTCAGAATGCACAAGATCACTCCTATGACATTCTGCACCTTCACTTGGCTGTTTTTGGACTGCACATAACTTTCGTATCTGTTCAGATAACATTTTGACTTGGGCCTCTAAGCATTGAAACCTGTCCCTGTCTCTGGATTCCTCCCTTTGTGGTCTGGGCCGGTACTGGTAAAATGTGCCTCGATTAGGCCTATTCTGGCAATTCTCAGGAGATTGATTTCTATTTGTGTTACCTCTGAACTCATGTGACATAGGAGGTGGAGAATACGGATTGACCATCTTTGACCATGGTCGACTGGTGGTGGCGACTGGTTAAATTGGCGAGAGACATAGCTCATATTTTGTCTTTCATTTGGTGGGAATTGTCCTCTTTGCTGATTTCCATTTTCAATTAACCTAGCCACATACCTTGGTCTTTCTTGGTGGCCATATACCATTGTATTAGTGTCAAACCGACTGAGTCCCCAGAGTCTGGTATGGGCCATTGTACATTTGATTTTGATTGTTATTTAGGCCTGACAAATCGGGGCGATATCCCACTCAGGGAGCATTACCCAAATATCTAGGGCAGGGCTAATGCAAGACTCCCTATTGCTGGGATCAACGGATTGGAACAGGAGTTTGAGACAGTGTCCTCTGTGGAGGCATACCCCTTTGGTTAAGTGTCATGTTGTTTCTTGCCTGGGTTTGGGCCGATTCAAGCGTCATTTTTACACATTTTACCTCCAGAATGGCTGGCACGGGTTCTTTAGATTGTGTCTCCTTATTCCTAAGCCCTTCCTCTCTCTAACCATATATTACTTCATATAGTTTGGTGTCCTATTCTATTTTTTTATTTTTTTATTTGCACAGATCATTTGGTTTCCATATATGAAACCTTTAACCTCACCATGTCCAGTTTTTCATTGATTGTCTACAGTTTGATGAACGTTGTCTAACTCTCCAGGCTTGATCTAATGTTTCTGGGCCTATTAATGTTTTCCAAGCATTGTCACGCTTTTTAGTCCCTCCAGCTTCTTGAGTATTAGGATCACCAGTCTTATGAGCGCTATGTTCATCTTCATGGTTTCTCCTTCCACTAGAGTCCTCCACCACTCTTCAGCGCTCATTGTCCTAGAGCTTCTCAATATTTCCCCAAGCACTGCGTACGCTCTTCTCTAAATCCTACGCAATGTAGGGTAAGGTGTTTCAGAGATTCTTTCTCTCCCTTTATTGTACATATTCTACAACTTTTGAGAATGTTCAACTTTTTTCTCCTTTGCAGTATTTCTCCCGTTGGTAAGATGTTTAGTCTGAATCTCAGGAGAAGGTCTTGAAAAGTACCAATTCGGGAATAAAGTCAGGTAACTCGGAATCTTGTTCAGCTTGCGTGGTTGTGCCCAGAAGTCTTCATAGCCTTTGTATTTACAGTTGTTTTCCTGGGTTTCTATCCAGTCGGCCATGTATAGTTTTTTCTTTGTTTTGTCTGGGTTGATCCATAAGTCATCCTCTGACTCGTTAAGATTCGCTAGGGTCGCTCGACATGTGTTTTGCCACTCCGTTAGAATTGCGTCGGATTCTTCTTTTAGGGCTTTATTCAACGCACTGAATCCTCCTATTGTGGTGTTCTCAAGACATTTTCGGTAGAAGCTTAACGTTTTCCATACCACTATGGTTTTGAGTGAGGTTAAAGCTAGCTCTCGCCTTATTTGATGTATTGGAACCGAGTTGGGCAGTTGTAGTACTTTTCGCCAAAACTGGCCCTCCAATGTTGACCATGTTTGGGGCAATAAGGGCATTGGTGATTCGACACCATATGTCAGTATGGGCACAACTTTCATCCTATAAAAGGTGACCAGTGGTGTTAAGGTGAATCTGCAGTATCTTTTAAGCAGTATTTTCCCTTGAGCAGCTAAGTTGTTTACTTTCCTTTTTAGCCTTTCTATTCTTGGTACGTTATTTTTCGTATTATCAATGCATACTCCCAGGTATGTGAATGCATCCACTTCCAAAGTGTTTTTGTTTTTCATTAACCAGCCGTTTTTTTTAGGTCTACTTTTTCTTCCTCCTGGACGGAGCTTTAGGATCCTAGATTTTTCTGGATTTATTACAAGATCGTTTGCGTCTACATACGATTGCAATGCTGTAAGCTGTCTTTGCAAACCAATTTGAGTCTGGTCCATCAGGACAATATCGTCTGCATATAGCAGTCTTCCTACTAGAGTCCCTGCAATTTTAGGTGGAAAGCAGCGAATAAACTCAAAGGCTTCGTGGATGTCTGATGTAAACAAGTTGTTCTATTATGCATGTTAGTGGTTTCCCCCCCCATCAAATTCACAAATTAACTAGTATACAATTTCATTTTGGAGTCCATAAAAATATGCAGTCTTAACTTCTAGAGTTAGGGTTAAAAGCCACATCAAAGCGTAAAAATGCTCTTTTTAAATTTTTGAGGTACTGGCAAGGGGACATATCACGCTTCATTGTCATAGTATAAACTGCCTTTTGGCCTCCTGTATGGACTGATAAGGTGAAAACTGCCTTCTCAAAGTCTGCCCATGACAAATCTTCCTGTTCATGGAGACCCCGAAGGACACTGGCAACTGTTGATTCTAGAGTCAGGTGAAAGTATTGTCTTTATTGTTCTCTAAATATATTGTGGACTGTTTCTAAATGATTTGCCATGCAACAATCACCTCCCTTTTTGAATAGTTTAATCAAAGTTTTGATAGACTTCATGATCTGGATAGGACTACATGGTGCATTCTGGTGTGTGTCATTTTGTCACTCATTTCTGTTCCCTTGTGGGCAGGAATGATTGTAGCTATTGGCTTGTGATGCATACCCCACCATTGGGCTATAACCAGGTCTGGACACAGGAACAGCTGTTGGTACATTGTTCCCTTGTACAGAGCTGGGATTAATTTAAATTCCACTGAATGTAGTGCCTTGTCGCCTTTCCTGAGATTTTAGACTAAATATTTGCTGTTCTAAATTCTTGCACTGTCCATTAACTCGTTGTGCCTCATGACAGATCAGAATTCTCATCCCTGATCTTATTAATTACTGCTCGTAATTCATTTATTTGTACCTGACGCTGGTCAAGTGCCTTATTTTTGTTATCATGATCTTCCATTAATTTGAATATCACCTGTTCGACAGCGCAGAATTCTTTGTCTTTTAGATTGAAATTCTGTGTCTAGCCCCGTTTTCTGTTCTAGTTCTGCTTTTAGCTGCTGCACTTGATCACATGCATTATCCAAGCTGCACTGTAACTTACTAATCACTTCAGTGCCATTTCCCTGTATTTTTAAAGATCTGTGTAGCAAAAACCACAATTTTGCACATAATCTGATAATGCAATTTTTCTCTTCCTTGCGGTCTGATGCTCTGAACAGCCTCATGAGGCATACCTGCACAATGCTCCTTCATCAAAGATGTTTTCAAGTGGTTCTTTTCCTATCTCAGTGTTAGTCCTGTCTTTCCATATTGTTTCATTTTCTGAAGACCAAACTGCATGGGCAAAAAGCTGTGCCTCATGATAGGATGCCAATTCAGGAAAGCCAGCTTCGATTTGGGACATGGCGACACTATTTTGTGAGTCAAATGAGCACACAGTACTGCACCACTTCACAGTGCCAATTCAATGTACGAGTGCACGGAATGACTAGGCTTAAAATGCAATGCCACGCCCAGTAACTGTTTTAAAGTTTCCCAAAGGGATATATTTTGGGGTTATACCTAACTAGGTGTATTTTTATTATGGTGGTAAAGTGGTATTTTATGGTGGTAGTATCTCTTGTGGTACTTTGTTGCTGTATTTCCTTTTCCCCTCATTCCAAGCCAACTCCAGCACTGCCACCTACCTTCTCAGCGATCCGACCCATGAAGCGTGTTTCAGTTGAGGCTTACGCCGCCACTTTCTCACCCTCCCGCCCCCTTTGGCAGATTCACAACCTGACACAGCCCGCTCCATGCTCCACTCTGCTATCTCTGATACTCTTCATGTTCTTGCCCCTGTCATGAGGATCCACTTGAAGCCCAAAGCCAAGTGCAACTCCTGGTACAACTCAGACCTCGCCACCTTTAAACCCAAGTACAGGGTGGCTGAGAGGAAATGGCGTGCTTCCGGTACATCCTCTGACAAACTGGCCTGCCGCCTGCTGCAAAGGCAATACCGTATCTCTGTCCGCACCAAGAAGAGAGCCCACATCCAAGCCCGAGTCTCTGCGGCATCGAACAACTCGGCCAAACTCTTTAAAATCTGCAAGGAGCTGCCCAATACTACTGCAGTTTCTACCTCTCCTGTCCCCTCCCAGGCCCTCTGCACGGCTCTGACTTCTCATTTCATCTCCAAAATTCAGGACATCCTGTCCTCTCTCTCTCTCTCTCTTCCTCTCCCGTTGCCCCCTCACTTCCTGCTCTTCCTCTGACCCTTCTTCAGCCACCTCTCCCCCCTCCTTCTCTGCCTTTACCCTGTTCTCCCCAGACAAGGTTTCTAGACAAGTCCAATCTATGAAAGTCTCGTCAAAACAGGTTCATCCCTGTTCCTCCAAAACCATCAAGGACCACATTGACACCTTGGCCCCTGCTCTGGCTGACTTCTGCAACCACTCGTTTGCCAATGGGGTCTTCCCTTCCCCCCTGAAGCACTCCTTTGTGCATCCTCTTCTTAAGAAAACCCTCTGCCGACTCTTCCTGCCCAGTTAACTATCGCCCAATCTCCATCACTCATTTCCTGGGCAAACTCCTGGAAAAGCTGGCCATCTCCCAGCTTAATATTCAAACTGAATCTGTTGGTTGTCTATGACCATCAGCCTGGCTTCAGAGCAGCCAGAAACACGGAAACTGCTCTCCTGAACATCCGCAAGGACCTGCTCTCCGACCTCGATTCCAACACCCCCCTGTGTCCTCATCTAAGTTGATCCCTTTTCTGCCTTTGACACAACCATACCATCCTGCTCAACCGTCTCTGTGATAACCTGGTTATCACCGATCAGGCCCTGGCTTGGCTGACCTCTTTCCTCTCTGATCGACCCTCCCAGGTCCACCTTTGGTCCTTCCTCTCCTCTATCTCTACCTGTGGGTCTAACCTCTATCCCTGGCTTTTCAACCAATACCTGGCACTTCTTGCCCACAGCATTGCCGCTCTCCGCCCCAACTTTCAGTGCTATGCAGATGACAACTCATTTTCAGGCTCCCTCCCACCTCTTCTTCTCCTTCCCTCATCTCTGACTGTCTGCTATCCAGGAGTGGCGTGCCACCAATTATCTCTGCCTTAATGCCAGTAAGACTGAGATTCTCCTCATCGGCACACCTGCTTCTTCCTTTCCTGTCGCTCTCTGGCAGGCCTCTCTTTGCCCTCTTCCTGCTCCCACCTGTGAGGCTAAAAACCTCGGGGTCATCTTGGACTCCACACTCTTCTTCTCTCCTCACAGCTCTGATGTCTCTAAGAAGTCACACTACCAACTGCACCTCCTCAGAGGTATTCTTTATTTTCTCTCCTCCCCCCAGAAGCTCACTGTCTCCAGAGCTCTGGTTATCTCTAGGCTGGACTAATGCAACAGCCTCTTTCTAAATCTGCCTGCCTGCTTCTACTCTCTGCCCTCTGCAACTCATCCAGAACAGCACTGCAAGACTTGTCCTTGGCCTCAAGCCCAGGGCTCGTATCTCTCCAGGACTGAAATCTCTGCACTGCCTCCCAGTGGCTGCAAGGATTACGTTCAAAACCCTCTGCATTGTCCACAAGACCTTCTGGGGCCTGAATACCTTCAACTCTCTTCCGAAATATCTTCCTTCTCGAGCCCTTCGTTCATGCACCTCCAACTCCCTCAGGGTCAGTGGCTTCTCCAAGCAACGAGTTGGTGGTAGATCTCTTTCTTTGGCTGGGATCTCCCTCTGGAACAGCCTCCCTGAAACTCTCCGGTTCTGGAAGCACCTCAAAACCGTCCTCTTTGCTTCTGCTTTCTCTCCTCCTCTCCCCTGCTGAACTACTGGGTGAAAATGAACTGGTCACCCGGCCACCTCTGATCTCAGGCCCAGGTCCCCTCCCCCGCCAGTTGCACACCTGCACTGCCTCCCTGGCAACCCCCACATTTGGAGACTATTTTTCTGTATCCCTACTAGTCCCCTACCAGCACTTGCCACCTTATTTCGGCACTTACCCTTGCACTTGCCACCGGCTGGCCGCACTTTTACTTATTGCCTTTACCATCGCTCCCATTTACTTCACTGCCCTTTCCCGCTCCCTTCCCCTTCCCTGCACTTGCGCGATCTCAATGTCACCACGCCTCATAAAATCAGTCTCTCCCTCTCCCTTTCTCTCTCCCTCCCTCCCTCCCTCCCTCTCTCCCTTGCTTGCTCGCTCCCTCCCTTCCTTCCTTCCTTCCTCCTCGAAACACTTATAGGCGCGTTATAAATACCATATCATAGTGGTGAGACTAACTTCAGAGTATTGCCTACCAATTGTTTTTACTAGGGCCACACCATAACAGAGTACTGGACTTGATACACTATGGGGTACCTTATATCTTCTCTGCTCACAGTATTTTATATACAACACTGCAGTATGCCCTTGTGGCGAAGTTTCAAAATCATAAACAAACACTTTGAAATACCGCACATTCTTACACTTTCTAGACAGTTTACAGCAGTTATTTCCATTGGGTATAAAATTACCAACTGCCACAAAAATGCACCAGAATCCAAGTGATTTTAGAATGTTTGATTTATCGCAACAGATAAACTTACACATCACAACAGTTATGCATATAACAGACTTTTCAGCGTGAGTGTATGACGCAGCGCAATGGCACATTTCAAAAATTGAATAAGCTGTGACCAGTCTTACCAATCCGACCTTGGAAACAAAGAACTTGGCAAGAAATTCTACTTTGAGAACCCAAAGAACAAAATCGCAAAAGCATTCATGTAAATTCGAAATTGCATGCACTTTTAACATCACCAGCTCCAAAAATGAAATAACCTATTTCCCTGACTGACTGACAGGCAACCCCTGCACTTTACTTATATTTATCTAGAGGTTGCTGATATTTCTGGCTCACCTGTACATGTGAATCTCCTCAGGGTCGGTCTGCCACTCAGATAAGAACTGCTACAGCATCGGGCAGCATGCCAGCACTGGACTCTTTCCTCCAGTCAGCCCACTGCAATTCACTGACCCTCTCAGCACAATCTCCCAGGATGCCTGCCTTCCGGCTCATCTCGGCCCAGCACTCAAGAATGTCTGATCTGACTACACCCGCTAAAGCCCTTTTTATGACCTCTTGCTGCCAATCAAGGGAGATCCTGCCCCTTACAGATCATACCACTGCAAACCACAAGATCCCATTGTGTTTTTCTTTCCTTCTCCAACTGCATTTCTGAAGCTAAATGTTACGTTTATTCTTTCCGCTTCCTGTGCTACAGCAGAGCAGAATTTCATGTTTGTTTAACTTCACCAAGCTCAATCTGCAGGTTTACTTTTCCATTGCAACAGAGCCACATGCATTTCAGATTTAGGTTACTCCATACAGACTAATTTGCACTAAGTGTTAAGGGACAGGTTACCGGTTATTGGGATTGGAATAGTATGTTAATGTACCATTAGAGTTTTAGTGCAAATTCAATTCAGCCAATTGAAATATCATCCTGAAATAATACCATTTTAAATATGCTTTGCATTTCTGAACTTTGGGCATTTCCCACTCAGCGCGTGCTTGTTGCATTGACAACATATGCCTTGCATATGCCTGAATTTCTTTCTGAGACTCACACTAAGACCCCACTATATGTACATGCTAAACTAATAGGCCCCTGTAATACAGAGCCCCTGAGCTCTCATTCTATAGATGGTGTAAGGCCTACCTTGCCCTATGCCAACGTGGGATTTCCCTACCTAAAGAAACTAAGGATAGTCCATGTCATTAAGCTCAACTTAAAAGTCTGTGTCCAAAACCTATACTTGCCCTCACAAATAAACTATACAATGTGTAGGGATGTCAGCAACAAATTAAATAGTGTTCCAAATAACATTCAGAGATTCGTCCAGCTCTAGGTTTACTCGCCAACTCCCTTTCCTCAAATTGAAAGCAGTTCCATAAAGCCTTGCGGTTCCTTCCCACAAGCAGACAACAGAGTTCCAAGATGGCCTCAGGATTCCATTCCCCAAGGAAACAATTCTTCAGGCTTGCCAATTTACAATCAGTGCAAGTCTCTTAATTCTCATGACCAGTTCTAGGTCACTTATATAATCCTTCAGGTTCAGTAGAACCAGAGCGCTATCATTCCCATTCAATTGCGCAATCGTAATTATCAGGGAGGATTCTTTATCTGGACTTTTCCAGGCAGGTCATCCTCGGTCTAGGTGCAGTTGTCGGACCACACGGGCCACCCATTACAGGTCACTCAACAGATAACTCTAGGTGTCTTGCCCACACAGGTTTCTCTATCATCACAGCTGTACTTTGGTGTGAATTCACTCTAAATTCGCCTTGCCACAGTGTAATCTTCCACATAACACCCTTCTCCACGCAGTCATTTGACTTTGCCACAGTGTGTTCTTCCACACACCTCAATTTTTGGTGCTCACTCTCTTCCACCACCCTTGTTTCCCAATCTTGATCAATGTTCATCACTGGCTTTTCACCTTATTCATAACCTTTAATCCTTTTCCTTTTCAAATAATCATGTGTGTCTCACATCAGTTTCCAGTTCATTCATGGGTTTCCCACAGTTGTCCTTCAATTCGGTATTAAATGATATTTGTAAAGTGCTTCTTTACTTAGATATTCAATAACACAAGCCTCTTATTTGAGCTCCTTCACTTAAAAGTTCAGCATTTTGTTCGTAGTATGCAAAACAAAAACCTTTACTTTGGGCTCACAGTCACTTGCGCATACTTTGCCCTTCAATCGCCATCCTGATGCTCCATGCAATTGCAATAGCCCAGGAGCATCCCAGTATGAGTGATCCCGTGATATCTCTCCCTCTCTCTCCCTACCTCTCTCTCTCCCTCCCTCTCTCTCTCCCTCTCTCTCTCTCTCTCCTTCTCTCTCTCCCTCTCTCTCTCCCTCTCTCACCCCTGTGGGTCTGCGAGCAGCGCTCACCTGCTACGAGCCTGCTGTGGGTTGCCGGTAGCTTCACCTCGCTCCTGCAGAGCTGTGGACACTAGACAGAAAGGACTGTCAACCTGAACCCTTGCACAGCCCACTCAGGCCCCTCTGTCACAACTTCCTGACAGCACACACCAGCATCCAGGCCTCCTGAGAAATCACTCATACCGGATGCTCCTGGGCTATTGCAAGGTACATCGGGATGGTGATTGAAGGACAATGTATGCACAAGTGACTGTGAGTCCGAAGTAAAGGGTTTTTTGCATTCTACAAACAAAACACAGAACTTTAAAGTGAAAGAGCTCATATAAGAGGCTTGTATTCACTTTAAAGTTCTGTGTTTTGTTTGTTTGCCATGTGCCCCATTTACAAAGACCCACTTTCACATTTCAACTTACAAACCTGTTCCTAGTCCTGTGGCGACGGCTCTTTACAGAACCCAAACTCAAAATATAACATGGTTTAATGCAATTCGTCTCTCTGCACAAAACCATAAGACATCTGGCCTTCTGTACAGGACCAGAACAAATATATGCCAAAACATGTCCCTCCCACTACACACGACAAATAACATCCATCCCACACAGCACATCTCTCAATACATCCCTGAGCAGGGAAATCGCACTCTATCCATAGATCAATAACCAACACTGCTTTTTGTAAAGTACACCTGTCCCTTGGGCACATACACCCTGCTGTGCAATACACCAAATCACATACTTCCCTGGCTCTCTGTACAGGACAAATACCTAAGTTTGCCACTGCAAATGGCCAAATACACCCTCTGCACAGAACACACTACTCCTTTATATTGGAGCACAAGTAGTCCGCCATTCTTAACTACCCAAATGTGTCCCTCTGTACAGGATAAATGCTCAAGTATGCCCATGCTCATCAGCTCTCAACCAAGATGCCATCTCAAGGTCCGGCCTTCCCACTTGTGCAATGATGACAATGTGCTAAACTAAAGGGCGATGCAATGCTCAGGTATGCCCCACTGCACAAAACACATCTCCCCCACTCTGCTGCTCTTATGAGATCCACAAATTAACCACCCCCCTCTACTAGGGTGACCAGACATCCCGATTTTGCCGGGACTGTCCCAGAATTGGGACATCCGCCCCCCCCCCCCCCAAGGAATATTTTAAAATTAAACACCCTATCTAGGTTTTAGGGAAAAGGGAAGGTGACCACTGACAGTTCCATCACAAAGTGATTGAATGTTGATAGTGGGCAACACTTATAAATCAAAAAAGCTACGGAATGTGTCATTTTCCCGTATCACATTAAGCAGATGTCTGAAAATCGCAGGGTGGGCTCAAACCCCCAAACTTTCAGATACCCAGGTACTCATTGCAGGCATTACTTGATTCTGACACAAAAGATGGTTACATAACAAATACAAAGGAAGGCCTATAATATTAATGGAGCAATCACAGCAAAAGCTCCTTTATTAATGACATAGTTACATTATAGATCTGCACATTTTATATGGAGGATAGCAGTCCGGTCCTAGAAATACTGCGCAATGGTGTGTTGTCTGCCTTGGTAGTTCTTTTATGTTTGTGACCGTCCCAGTTTTTTTTAATCTTGAAAATCCGGTCACCCTACCCTCTGCACGAGAAAACAACAAAAAAAAAACATCTACGATCTGTAAATCGTTATGCTGGAAATTCATACCCAAACATGCCCCTCTGCACAGGATAGTCATGTATGTCCCCTGCACAAAACACATCTCCCTGTTGCACAAAACAAATCCCCAAAATACCCCTCTCCAGCGGGCAGGACAATAAAAAGCCTTCCCATGAGAAAACAAAAAGATAATCATATTAATCTAAACTGGTATGCTGGAAATTCACCCAGGACCGGAGAAATACCCCTGCTCTGCCCCACTGCACAAAAAAAAAAAAAAACAAAAAAAAAAAAAAACACACTTGCACAAAAAGAATTCCCAAAATACATCGGAATAGCCCTGGCAGGCCAAATTGCATCGCTCCACTAAAATAACAACCAAGTATGAGATAGCTTTAAGACGTACTGTAGACCACAATCACTTGGTAACGGTGGAATGACGGTGTTCATCAACTCTCGGCCAAGATGCTGTCTTATGCTCTGACCTGCCCCTCTGAGCCACGAGGCTGCGCCAGCCTTCCTGTTCATGCCACGCCTTGCCACTACAGGTTGTTTGATGATGAAGTGCTGTGAGGAACTCATGGTGGCAACAGTAAAGACAGACAAGTGATCACAGTTCAAGGGTGTTTATTGAACACTGTTTGCAGGGTGGAAAAACGCCTAAAGTAAACCCAAATCTAAGATGGAAGCAAGTGTTGACCATCAAATGAAAATAAGGCAGTCATTGTGGCGTTGTGTCAAAATAAAAGGGCCTATACTAAGAAACCTATTTCCAAACCTCACAGCTAATACAAAAAGGGGTGCACGATAGTTCAAGAAAATAAATAAGTGTTCTAAAATATGTCAGCATCCGGCAGCTTGGGTCTCCCTTCCCCAAGTTTTAAGTACAGGGTAAGGTAGGTTCTTGGAGTAGAGCACACACTCGAGCTTCCTCGGCACGAGTTCTGTTCCATCTCATCAGGAGCCTCAATGGCCAAGTCTCGTTTCCCATGAAAGTATCTTGTCTTCGAGGGCCTGACGTGTTCAAGTAACAAAACAAAGGTCCTTCATCGAAATGAAAGTTTGTTTCGTGATTTCACTTAGGGTGAGGATTCTTCACCCCTGGATCCCCCTCTTCCGGGCATAGATCCTTCATTCAAAAATCTTAATGTCTTTTTAAACAGTTCCAGTGGACATCCCTCGGCCGGGTTCATTCTTGTCAACTTCCCATTCACAAACGGTTATGGGATTCACTTCCCTTGATTGCTTTAGATCAAAGGCTTTCGACAGTACAGGGATTTTGCTGGACCTCCTGTATGACCACTTTGACCTATCTTGGCAGCTCTCCTATGACCTCCTGGTTTTTGTAGTTTCACTCATATGGGGATCAACCAGACTCTCACGAGTTAGCACCCACAGGGTGCCGGTTCCCTATGCAGCTGGTCTCCCCTTAACACTTCTTTGAACTTAGTTCAATTTCCCATTTGATGGCTTTCATTCACCACAGCCTGGCTCTCCACTTGACTCACCGGCTGTGATGAACCGCTTGGCGTTCCTCGTAACTTGAGTCAAGGCCGGTACCAAGGTAGCAGGAGTTTGCCTCGCTCCCGCCAATCAGCATCAACACGCTCAGTGCACCGTTGACATCTGTTGCAGCACACTTGGGCTATTGTCTTTGGTCTTACGATTCACTCTTAGGAGGTTTCGCAAGTCTGCGTCGGAAAGGGAAAGGTCGGGTCACCTCATTGTCAGCCTCTCGATAGTCTCTGCCTTTCTCCTCGTCTTGAACTGCCAGACCTGGATAGCTGTCTCGTTGTGCAGTCTGCCTTGCTCGTACTGTGCTCTGTTGCTCCACCTTTTATCCTTGTGGGGAAGGGAAAGAGCCGTCAGGTGTGTGTGATTCTGATCAATTGCCTGACTTTGCCTGACCCTTGTATTGAGACATGTCAGGTAAACGGCTCTGGTGTTAGTCCGTTCTCTACTGTGTCGTGCAAAAGTATTTGGGTCTGAAAAGGGGAGGGTGGGGTAGTGGTTTTGAATGTCCTACGTGGTAGGATGGCGGAAGAGGTATTGAAAGGGGAATAAAACGAGTCTCACCGTGGTGTCCCACTCCCCGAGGACCCCCATCCAGGTGATCCTCCCTCACTAGTCCACCCCCAGGAACTGGATACAATAGTGATGGCCATGTCTTGGCCACCTGGAAGACAGATACCCGGGGACTAGCTAGGGAGACACCTTCAGGTTTTTTACAGTGAGCAACATGAGGCACATGACTTCCCAGACCCGCCTGAACGTGCAACCCACATGACGACAATACAGCAGAGCGTTGCTAAGGTCTGTTTCTCAGATGGGATCTAGACACTAGCATGCTGAATAGGGTAAAGGTGAAAAGCAGCAGCGGCCAGGATGCAAATATCAAACCGTATTGGATGAGCAGCTACTCCCACCTTCAACAGCTTCAGACGTCCGATGCTCAGCTTACATTAGGTTTATTAAACTTGAATGCCCCTTTGAAGTTCATTGAGAATTTCGCACCATTTTATTCTTCCAAAATTACAGATACATCAGTGAAGCTCCCGTGAAAACTATGAAGAGGCATGGGGCAGTGGTGTGAGAATGCTGTGTAGAGACATGAGATGGGACACATATTAGCCTAAGTCACCTATGGCTAGTTCAGGGAGATCATCCGAACCCTTCCTGAAGTATGTGTATAAGCCGAAATATTTAAATGAGATGGCTAGATTGGTCACTGAAACTACTCCAGGATGAGTTTTGATTACTTCCAGTGATGATCTTGTATTACATCAGGATGGGTGGTGATTACTCCAGGATGACCCCATGACAACTTCAGGATTGGTGGGGGAATAATCCAGGATGACCCCCATGAAAAAGGTCAGGGTGAGGGGGGGTTACAATACGATGGTTCCATGACAACTTTAGGATGGGTTTGGAATTTTGAATGATTATTGCAGACAACTCCAGGAGGAGTTATTTCATGAGCCTTCCAAAAGATTTGGGTTTTGGTTACCCCAGGATGTATCCCTTGTTTGTAAAGCTTGTGATACTACCATAGGGTGAGTCTAGTTAGGTTTCTGGATAGTGTACTGCAAAACCTCAAGGGGATTAGCAGCCATAACTTTCCATCTTTGCCTTCTATGCAAGAGCACTCAAATGTTGTTAACTAAGTTCGCAGATTTAGTGTACCAAACTACAAACCCACCCCACGATGTCACAAACCAACCTGTAAACTCCCTCATTTCAGTTCTGACCTCTAGCTAACATGGCATCACACCCAATAAACACCCACAATTACAAATCACTGCTTTGAAATACACACTTTCAGTGACCTAAACAGAATCCGTTAAAGGTCCACCTGCATGAAAGACTGGCAACAGTCACTTCACCCATTATCACTACAAGCAGCTAACAATTAGTTCGACCATTCACCACACCAAAGAAAACACTTGCTGCCCCCACCAGAAATCAAAGCCAACAGCACAAAAACATGTACCATTTACAAGTTGGCACCAAACTACAAATTCACCAGATCGACTATATAGTTCTACACCCACTTGCTTCTTCAGTTTCACATAGCAGCATGTGAGCTACAATTACGTTGTCGATTAGTAGCAGGGGCTGATGTAGCAACCAAAAAATCTTGGTTGTGGGGATGTTCCAATTCCATTGTTTTTAAAGACTGTACTCTGAATGATTGAGCAGGTGTGTGGGAACATGTAGGTGTAACTTCACTGTCTAGACTGTCATACTGTAACAAGAACATACTGTTTAGAAGACGTGTTGAGCCCTCGTCAAATTAGATCTGTCCGAAAAAACTTTTGTAGCAGACAATTGACGGTTACCTGATAGTCTAATATTGTGTAGTTGTTGCGCAGCTACATCTCTGAGAACTGCAACATTACAAGGATACATCTGCCGATTTACTGCTGTGTCTTTCAATTGTCCAGGCAAAGTAACAAAGGCGGGTTCTGAGGCAGGAAAGTAGAACACTAGCCATCCCTGCCAAAAGACTTAGGTTTTCCAGCTTTTGTGACCATAGCTGAGCAGCCATTATTAAGATTGAGAATAGTCGGTTTCCACCCATCAGCTTTTACAATATAAATCGCTTTTGTTTTCATCACTGCATCTTCTTGTAGTACACCCAGCACACTTCCAGTGCTTCCTCCGATTGCCAGATTAGTAAAATTACAGGTGGGTGTTCTGGACAGGCAAAATGTTCTTAACTGCAGAGCTCTTGTACCTAAAAGGCAGTCATTTTGTGTGTGTCCTTTAAAAGACAAGCACCAGTTTCAGTTTCTTAAATGTAAATATCAACCTTAGAGAGTCCTAGCTTGCGAACAGTAACATGTACAGGGAATTATATGGACAGGAAATAGGAGGGTATGCAGGGCAGAACCCATGATCAAAGTGGGGGGGGGGCAAAAGTAAATATTACACTTTAGTAGGCAGGCCTTTGCTAATATGAGCCGGACACTATCATCCAGAAGGGTCAACAGAAGCCCACCTCCCCGATAAGCATCGCTACTGTGCCATCAATTATGCACTACATTTGGAATAGTGCAGCACTCATGAGCAGTGGAAAAATCCTGCAAAAATGTATACCAAGCCATGGGAAAGATTTGCAGAGGCATGGTTTCTCACACATGCGTCACGGCCCGATACACGTAAATAAGCCAAATTATTACTTAGAGGGTCGGGTGCACCTATCTGAGGAAGGGATGGACCTATTTGTGTGGAACATTGTGGAGGCCTTGGAGCACCCACGGCATTAAAGTCAGAGAGGGGTAGACAGTAGGAGCATGTATACCCTAATTGGCAACGGTTTGAAAGCAATCAGACTGTTCATTAGAACAGTTATTGTGTGGAAATAGAAAGAGGAGGCATCGCCTCACCCACTAAAATGGGGCCTCTGTATACTGAACAGCTAAGGAGCCTGAAGGCAGTGGTCTTCAACATGGGGGCCCGGAGGATGCCCCGAGGGGCACAAAGCTCTTTAAAACAGGATTATGGTGAATTTTTAAAAGAAAATATAAGCATTTGTGGCTTGGGGGGTTTGGGGGGCAGAAACTATATTTTACTTAAGAGGGGGGCTCAGCAGAAAAAGGTTTGAAGACCACTGCCTTAAGGGAATAAAGTGACCTCCCACTTTCAAATAGCAAAACAATTAACAGCACTCCTTTCATGCCCAGGTCAGAAAACTCCCACTACTGCACCAGTCCTGTTACACAAGGCTGCTGAAAAATCAAAGACAATAGCTATAGGCTCCACAACATCGAACGAGAATGAACTGATCTCATCATGAGAGACAAAAAAACAACCATCATAAAAAGCATTCATCCCAGACCATCATAAACAATGATCAAAAAAGATCTTTTCAAATTAATGACAGTGATCACAACTAGCCCTGGCAGGCATTCAATAAAATAAGTTATAAAGTTTACAGGCAAATTATCTTCAATTAACTGCTGACGTGTTTAAGCCCCCCCCCCCCAGTCAGACCCCCAAACACAGCACAAGGAAGGGGCAATAAAAACCCTCCAGGAACCTCATCAACCTATACAGAGAATGGGATAAAAGTATAACTTGAACATGCAGTATCTGTCTGAACCCCTGAAATTTACATTTGTATTTATTAAATAATTTCCCCAAGTGTTCAACATAACTAAACGTAGATGGAGGAGAGCACGAGTCAAGGAGGGAAGTAGAACATTGTCCCACGCACCCAAAGGCTGGCACAACTTCGCCGTACTGTGAACTGAAAAGGCAATGGAAAATCAACTAGGGTAACCAAGCTATGCGTATGTTCTTTAACCCCTGGAGTCCCATGGGTATTTCTCCCCAGTGCCAGGGCCTTTTTTGGTGATTTCGGTATGTGGCCATTCAATGGCTTGTACCTTTTTTGTTACATGAGGTATCTCAGCCAAATGTGGCTCCTTTTCTTCCCACATGTAGGCGGTCGTAAACGCCACCCAGGAATCCCAGGTTGCTGTAGGGGGGTGAGAGAAAATAAGCAAAAAGGGCGAATATTTTGGGGTTTTTCAAAAAATGCCAATAAAATGATGTACAAAGAAGCCTGTGGTTTTTTCCTTGTAAGAGCTAGGAACGAATGGTTTGCTGTGCTGAATTCCCCAATTTCCTGGCTTTCAAGAACAGGTTGAGTGGAAAAGAAAATAAAATTATTTTGATGTGGTTATCAACCGTTTTGTGAGAGGTAGGCGATTTTGGCCATTTTTGCCAATTGGACATGCAATGACGGAATAGAAGAAAAGGGTAGGAAAGCCGAATTGGAGGACAGAAAGGCAAGTATTTCTGAAAAGTAGACAAAATTCCAAGTTTCGGAAGGGGTGATTTGTGTAGGTCAGGCAACAACTAGGTAGGGGAAACTGCCATAGATTAGGGGAAAAGCGGGAAAATGACTGAAAAAAAAGGTATGTGTTGGACATGGTTGGCTTGGTACGGCAATGGCTTCTATGCATTTTGAGAAAAGCAATGCTCCGCTACATTCCCCCGACTCTTGCAGTTAGGAGAGCACACATTTTTTGTAGTGTTTTACAAAACAAGCAACACCACAAGCCAAACACTGAGCCATGGTACACAGGAGTTTTACGCTCACGGCCTAAACAGTCGCACTTAGCATGTGTAAATCGGGACTTACCATGTGTAAATCGGGAAAACCAATGTGGTGAGGAACGGCAAGCATACATTTTTTGAAAGAGCACAGGCAGACCTTTTCAAGGGTTGGTGACTTGTGCAGATTACAAAAGTGTATGGTGCCTAAAGCAGCGACTAAATGTAGGTCACATTTGGGAAATGAAAGGGTTGTGTGACAAAGGCCAGCAGCAAATGGGTCAAAACGTTATGAAAACCACACAAACACAACACCTACCGTCCCGCGTTCCCACAGGTGTCCCGATGAAAACGGTACCTCACATGTGTGGGTGCACCTACCTGGCCGCCAAGGGGAAAGCCTAAAACACAAGTAACCCCAAGTCTGTTTTCAGATCGGAATTTAAGATGCTCTGCCGACCGGCACAACATACAGATATGGGCCTCGGGTGTCCAAGCCACTGGGGAAAACAGGGAACCCCATGCATTTCCGAAAAGAGGACACCGTGGGAATCCGCAGAGGTATGATATGCCCAAATCGCCCCAGAATTTATTACCCAGACACCCCTGCAAAGTCCGAAATGTGGGAAAATAAATGCATTTTCCGCATATTTCGCTCGGCTCACCTATCGAAACACGCCATACAACAACACATGGCCTACCTTCCCGCATCCCCACATGTGTCCCGATGAAAACGGTACCTCACATGTGTGGGTGCACCTACCGGGGGCGCAAAAGGAAAAGGGTAACCCATTGGTAACCCCAAGCCTTTCGCCACTGCCCATTTTGTTCAAGTGGGCAACCTACAGATTTGGGCCTAGGGTGTCGAAGCCAGCAAAACAGGGAACCCCACGCATTTTCCAAAAGAGGACACCCGTGGGAACCCACACATGGCCAAATTGGAGGGGCGGCCCATCACATGTAGCCCTCCCCAGGGGCAGATAATGGGGGGGGGCGGCTGTCCTGCACTCCTCCCTGGGCTCGGGCGTCCGTTCCTAGGAGCAGATATCTGGTCCCAGGGAGGGCTGCATGACATGGCACCCACTCCATTGCGGCTGGGGGGGGGGTCAATGCCCCATCCCATTAGAAACTTCCCAGACCCTTTGGGGTGCCCCCCTAAAAAGCGTTCCACCATTTTCCATTTTTTTCTTTGTTTACGAAACTTGCCTTGGTGCAGAGGGGCACATTGGTGCGCCAATCTGGCCCTGGAGTGCCCAAACCTTACTGCCCCACCCACTGGGGGGCCTGTCCCACCATTTTTGAGGGCCCTCTCCCCCTCACCCCAAATGGGTGGAAGGGGCACCTCATGCAGGCCTCCCTGGGCCTCCTACAAACGGCTGCGTGAGGTACACCCCCCTCCATTTGGGGTGGGGGTGAGAGAGCCCCCAAAAATGGTGGCACAGGCTCCCCAATGCATGGGGCAGTAGGGTTTGGGCACCCTGGGGGCAGATTGCAACACTAATGTGCCCATCTGCACCAAGCGAAGTTGGGTAAACAAAGAAAATACAAAATCGTAGGCTGCTTTTTAGGGGGGCTGAGGGCCACCCTAAATTGGCAGCGAATGTTATACTGCAACGGGGGTGGCACTCACCCCCCCCCCCCCAAACCCCAAATGGAGGGCCCCACCTCATGCAACCCTCCCTGGGGGCAGATATCTGCTCCTATGAAGGGGCATCTGACCCCAGGGAGGGATGCATGAGGTGGGGCCCACCATTTGGGGTGGGGGGGGGAGAGGGCCATCCCCCGTTACAGTAGAACATTTGCCGGCAATGTAGGGTGCCCCTCAGCCCCCCCTAAAAAGCAGCCTACGATTTTGTATTTTTTTTTTGTTTACCCAACTTCACTTGGTCAGGCACATCTCTGTAATTTCACACGCCTGACTTTCATTAACTCGAAGTACCACAATAAAAGATGGCGAGCAAGAACACACTGAGCAAGGCTAGAGAACAGACAGAGCCAGCACTGCAAAGCTGAAGCAGAAGAGAGAAATCGAGCAAGAAAGCAAGACGGTTATGCAGCAGAGATCCTAAAAGAAAGCGCAAGTTCCTTCGCAGAGCTGACTGCAAGCTGGCCAGCGTGTTGGAGAAAAGGGCACGCCTATGCACAGGTGCTTTGAGGAGCAGCCTGCTCCCCTCCAGACGGCGAAGCAAGGTCAGGGAGGCAACCAGAAGATGCAGCAGTGGCGCGGAAGATGGGAGGCGCTGCTGACACGAACCAAAGAGTCACGACTGGTGAGCGATGAAAGAGCCAGTCGTGTGTGGGATAAAGAGAAACTCTTCCAAGCGAAGGTTACCCGCAAAACGGGTGTTAAGATGGATTTCTAAACTCTGATCTGATGGGCAGAAGTTTAGGAGGTCACCCTAGTTTAGTGAAAGGGGGGAACCTTCTGGACAAACCAGAACAATCTACAGTAGCTTGGCAGGCGGTCAAAACTAAGTCTCAGGAGAGGTGAGAGTGATCTGAAGACCACAATGAGCACACATAGTAAAACTCCATAGATTGTTCTAAGACAGATGTATATCAAAAATACATATATTATAGGACTTTAACACAATAAAACCACAGTATCAAGAAAACATTTACCACAAACGCTATTTCACTATGTAACATATATACAAAATGCGTTTAGCCTAATGCTGATGAAAGGGGAGAGGGGAGAAAATAACCACAACCTGAAACAGAAAGGGGTAAGTTCAACACATATCTTAGTAGGCAATTCTTTGTAGTCAATCCCTAACTTATGTAGTCCATCCCCAAGTAGTGAGGACCTTGCACAAGTACAGCAGTGCGTTAACAACACGCGGTCGGGCATAAAGCAAAGCATGTTCTCTTCAGGGAGCTGGAGTTGCTCAGAAAGGGGGTAAAGTCGATGAAGAATAAAGTCCTGCTCCTTGAGAAGGGTCTACCCTTGTGGATAGAGCGACATTCAGAGTTCGGGAATAGCTGGGGAGAGCAGGCTAGCCCAGCCAAGGTGAGTATCTTTGAGGGATTCTCGTGCGAAAAAACAGATGACTGTTCCAGGGGGCCACTAGTAAGTGATGCAAGAACTCACGACCCTGGACAGAGTCCGGCCAAACTTTGCCAGTCTAGTACACTTCGCTGCTAGTAGGTTTCAACCCTGCAGTTACAAGATGCTCTAGCTGTCAGCAGCTGCGGGACGATCATCTCTGCCGGGACAGTAGCCTTTTCTCAGCTCTCGAAGAAAGGAGAAGGATAGTTCCATCGCACCTTGAAACACTTGTGTATAGGCGCGTTACAAATGCCATATCATATATCATTGCAGCACGTCTCAGGACACAGTGGGGCAGGTCTGCAGGAACTTAAGAGCGTCAGTCATCCCAGCGGGGCAACACAGGGACCACAAATGCTTGCGGCGTGGCACACTCTCATAAATCATGACCCAGAGGAGCTTGGACAAGGGCCCAGGAACACAACTAAGTGATTCCCATAGTCTTGAGTCTCAACTCGGGACGGTGATGATCCTGTGTGGTACCCAGGTTTCGAGTTGGACAGTTCACTGGATGGAACTGGAACAGTTCCGAAGGGGCTCTTTGTGAGGGTAAGCAGGAGGTACCAATAGTAGTTGTTCCCACTACTCCTAAGGGTCAAAGCGCCCTTGCAGGCCTTCTGGGTACGATGTAAAATCAGAGGTCCGACGGGACTACAGCGGGGTCAGGGCGCCAAACCTTCCTAGCACGTCATTGGCGGTTCCAAAAGTCTGCTCGTTTGTTAAGGATACTTGGCTCCTTCTCAAGTTCGGTATGAACTTCAGTTGATCGACCTGGAATGGGTCAGAGCCCCTTCGCTTAACCAAGATTTGTTTCGTGCTCAAATCGCAGATAACCAATGGAAGATCTGCTCTCTTGCATGCACTCCAGGCGTGGGCCAATCATGGATCACGGTGGTTCCAGTCACCCTCTTCCTAGGCACTAGTACACGTGACATGCAGGAGCCGCGAAAGATGCAGTTTTCGCGGGAGGCTTCAAGCCCAAATAAAGAATACTCGGTTCTCTCGACCCGGGGGAAGGCAAAGGGACAAAAAGACCAAAGGACAGAACAAAAGAGTTCGTGGCACAGCGATTTTCGGCCCTGGCCACAGTCTTGGGCCAAACGCGGTATGGTCCATGAAAATAAAGTAAACTGCTGCCACCAGTTCATCCTAGGCACACTTGTACAACCACCAAAAAATCCTTACAGTATGGCTAAGGCCTTAAAACAAAAGGACCCATATGCGTGGCACTGTAAGGTACCTGGCACATACATAAAAGGTTAACAAGAAATGGCAATATAGTCAAAGACTAAGTGAAACATAGTTTACCAGTACTGATAGCCTGAAGGACGTGTCAGTTGCTCCATAACAAATGAGCGAAGTCCAGCTGAAGGCTGTGCTCCACTGGAAAAAGTCAGGTTAGGTGAGCCAAACAAAAGCAAAACGTTTGGGGGGGTCCATAAACAGAGGGAAAAATGCACCTAAGGGAAATCTTTCCCAACAACGGGGTAATGCATTTTTTTTTGGCAAAGTGTGCAAGAAGTCGCTAAGAGGAAACGAACTGTGAAAATTAGATTTACCTTGTAATAGTGAGCCTGGGGAAAGGCTGCAACAGAGGCTTTACGAACATTGTGAAAAAGCCAAGAGGCCTAACAGGAGATGTGAATAACGAACATTGTGAAAGGACCAAGTGAGCCTAGTAGGAAAAGTCGAACAAAGCATTTCCTTGAATTTGGAAGTCTATTCTGGGAAACATTGAAGTGGTCAGTAAAGGTCTGAGCACAATCCTTACAGTTTCAAATGTCTTCGATCCAGAGGTCCTAAAGAACAAAGAATGAGACAAGGAGGTTGAAGGCTTGGGGAAGGGAACCCCAAGCCGTGGCTCAAGACGGAAGCACTGCAGGTTCGAGCTCGGCAGAGGGAAGCTTATATGAACTTGTGGTTGGGAAGCTTGTTCGAACGTGTGTTTAAAGACAATTTGAGAAAGGAACCGCTTGTTGGTGTTATGGATTAGAAAGCTTAAAAGACTGATGGAATTATTAAGCGGTCCCAGTAAGCTAGAGTGTATTGACCTTTATGGAACTGTACAAGCCACCGGTTCATTCGAACTTTCAAAACCCCCGTGCTATTAAAACGTGGGAAAGGGAACTATTAATTAAGCCATTCTGACATTTCCTTTGCAAACATTTCTTTCTTGTACACATTTGCTTGTTTCAGAAGGAGGGCTAGGTTCGTTTTATTTAGTATAGGCCATTTTGTTTTGACTAAGACTGACGGGGGTGGTTTTCTTTTATTTCATTGTCGAGACTACTCCCATGTTAGGTTTAGGGCGAGTGAACTCGCATCGATTGCCTCGTTATCTGTAATGTTGATACAATGCCTTCATAACATCGCCCACTTTAGGCAGTGGGAACATGGAAGTTGTTAACAATAGAGAGTTCAGATGCAGTTGCCCTTTCCTGAATTGGTTTACAAAATAAGAAATCCTCCAATATGTCTTTTCCATGGCAGTACCTCACATAAGCAAAAAAACGAGCTTCTTTTGAAATGTCAGTGGCCTCATCCAACCAGTGTTCCAGATAAGATTTTGAGGTGGGAGTATTTTACTCCATATTTTTTAACTTTGAGTAAATGTGATTTTAAGAGTGAAAATTAGTTTTCTCCTTTGCAAGAGAGTAAAATGTATGCGACATCCGGCTGACGTGCAAAAACTGTATCGAAATCATTACTATGCCGAAGCTTTCTGTATTGTGACAGAATACACCTTTCATTATTTTTCTACGGTCTGGCCATTAACCCTCTCTCTCCTGTATATATTTAAATGTTGAAAACACAAAAAAAAGTAGCCAATTACATAGTAAAGCAAGCATGAATTGTATTGTGTGTTTTTAGGTTCAATAGCAGAATTGTCTTTTGATGTTTAATGAAAGTCCAGATTTCCTGGCGCCATTACTACCTAATGGTATGCCAATGTTATGATACAACAGTGCAGAGAGGCAAGGACTCCATGCTAAATACTATATCTGATCTCGTAGTCAAATGGTTATTTATATAGCGGTTTTTGCAAAGCGCTGTACATAGAACATATTTCTCACAATTATCACCAAACCGAAGTCGGTACTCCTTTATCGACTTTGAAAGGATGAAAGGCTGAGTTGGCCTTGCCGGGATTTGAACCTGCAATCTACAGATCACGCACAGATGCAGCAGCAAGTGCTTAACCGGCTGAGCTATCTTATTGGCTACCATCCTTCAGGGGTCAGTTAACTGAGTAGCGACTGCGGTATAATAATCAGTGCCTAGATGTTGGACGAACCATGTATGAAGTGCTACATAAAGTTAAATACCTATCGGGATTATCACAAAGGAAAGGTTTTGCTGAGTTTCTAATTCAATTTCAAATGTAACTTTCATTTGTTTGTTTTTAACAGTGCTTGCACTTCCTGGAGAGTCAGGTTTTGGATGTTTTAATTGTAGTCTTGAAGGTTTGAGAGGCTAGAACACATGTGATTGGTGTAATGACAATGACTCTCCCTTGAACAAAGACTTTTGCTGCCACTGACCATTTATAGTAATGTACCTCATCGACTTCAAGGTTGAATTGATGTAAACTAGACCGTGCATAGTCATTTTGCACACTGTTTTTACTATTAGAGTGTGAATTAAACTATAAGTAAAAATTATTTGCATTTGCATCATTATGCACAAAGTACAGGAACTCTGAAAAATACAATTGTGCAATACTGGTTTGCTTTCACTGGGGAAAAAGAATACATTTGTTACAAAATATGAATGCTCAGTTGCAACTTAGTTTTCCATCTTATTAATTTTACAATCCTAAATTGCCAGGAAAATAAATATGCGCAGTGCTTCTGTTTGCTCCACGAGCAGCAACATAGCAGAAGCTGAATTGAAAAATACTATTACTTTTATCACAGTGTGCAGTTTCTTTTTTAAGTTTTCAGAGAAAAACATTGTTTCAGAGGCTTTTATCCATGGGCTGTAATTACATCCATGTAGATAAAAATCAAAAGAAGCCTTGTGGTGTCTGTCAAGTAACCTGACCTTTGCACTGCCCTCTGCTCTAAACTTCTGTGTAAATGTACACAGGAAAATAAACCTGTCGTATTTACAAGATTTGCATGCATAAAAAAGCCTTGTACCACCTTATCTGGAGGCCTGCATCCAACTGTAAGGCAAACTGTTTCAAGCGCGATATCAATTCTGTAATGATATCAGAAGACTGATCAATGATGCAGCATAAAATTGTGGTGCCAGACATAGGGGTACTTTTGCATTTCTCTGCTGCACCTCCACCAACCATTACCCGTTTGACAGTGTGAATTGTTGGCAGAATCACTTGCTCAGCATCTGTAAAAGGCTTTTTGTTTCGGCCCAGATAGTACGCAATGTGGTAAGAAGCTTTCAAAGCATTTGCAGGTACTGAGGCTACATTTTAAAGAGCCTTTTTGCTTTTTTATGCCTTGCAGCTGCTGTACAAAGAAATTCCTGGTCTTTTTTGCTAAATAGGCATGTTTTGTTTCCAAATGCCACCTTAATTTTGTTGGCTTAAAGCTGTCATTTGCTAATGTAGCGCCACAAACCACAAACTGCGGCTTAACTTCTCCAGCAACTGCGATCCATGTGAACCCAAAGTCCAAATAAGAGTTCAGATATTTCCGTGTTTTTGCATTTCTTTTGTGCGTTTCCACCTCTCATTCTCGTTTGAGATTCCTACATATCTGAGCACTAGGAAACAATCCATTTCAAAAAGGAGCCTGAATCTGTGAAAACATTGCAAACCCTATTTCACGTTAGCTTTTAAAAACCATTTCAAGCTTTCAAACATTTAAAATGCCTAAGAATTAAAATGGCAACACCACATGCAAAGATTTCAAACAAACAATGTGAAAAGACTGAAGTCCTGTTCTTTCCTTCTAACTCCCTACCTTCTCCATCTCCCCCTCCTTCCATCAATTTTCCCCTTCTAATCTTCCAATTTCCAACCATGCCTGTAATCTAGGTATTTACTTTGACTCCTCCCTCTCCTTCTCTCATCATATCTCCCTCACTTCTCGGGCATGTCGCCATCATCTCTTTAGCATCCGTAAGGTCCGTCCTTCGCTCACCTTCCATGCTACCAAACTTTTAATCTCCACCCTCATCTTTTCTCTACCTTTTCTATTGTCCTCTCTTCTTCTGTCTTCCCACTTCCCATCTTGCCCCCTTCAAATCCCTTTATCACTCTGCCCTCCATACTCTGTTTACTCTCTCCCTATGAGTCTATATCCAACTCACTTTCGTATCTAGGATGGCTTCCTTTCCACTCCCCAACTTAAATTTCATTTCCTTAGTCTCGTCTTTAAATCTCTTCATGACGTTTCCACCCTCCTTACATCTCTTCTTTCCTCTCATTCCATAGCCCCTCTCGCTCCCTTCGTTCTGCCGATCTCTTACTTTCTGTTCCCCCACCACCTTGTGCCTCTTCTCGTTTCCACTTCTTTCAGCTCCTTGCCCCCTTACAGTGGAACTCCCTACCTCTCTCAGCTCCTCCCCCACCTATTCCTCCTTCCACTCCTCATTGAAAGAACTTCTTCACTGCCCTCCCTGATACATTCCCCCTCTCTCCATTCCCTCCCTCCTTCTAATACCCTCTTCCCTGTTCTACTTATCTTTTCCCATCTCTCCTGTGATCTCTTTCATTGCTCACTTCACTCATTGCTCTCACCTTCTCTTTCCTTCCCTGCCCCCCTCTCCTTTACTTGCAAATTGTTCGAAATGCCGATTTTATGGTTTGATTCATGTATACTGTTTTGCTTCTACTGTTCCATGTTTGATGAGTTTCTTGTTAACTCTAAAGCGCTTTGAATTAAGGCGCTATATAAACAATAAAATACAAAAGGTTGGGAGGGGGAACCGCACATGCAAAAAAAAATGGGCCAGAAATACTGGGTGGGGAAAAAAATAAGATAAAGTCCCCAAAAGATTGAAACAAAGGCAAACACCACATGCAAAGATTTAATATGAACAATGTGAAAAGCTTTGGGGAAAAAAGCCCCTCGCAAAAATGTGTCAGAAATAGTGGTTGGGTTAAAAAAAAAAAAATAAATAAATAAACACACACACCATATTGATACAAGTCTCGGAAGACGTCCTCTTCAGATCGTGAAGTCCTAGCTCAAATTTGTTTTTGAAATGTGGTCCTGACTAGGCCACAGATTGGCAGCGAAAACCACACCTGGATGCACATTGCTGATAAAAACCTTCAGCAATTCAACTCAACCAATGGTACATAGGGAAAATAAATCCTTACCTGCCTCTGCGAGTGTCGGCTGTGGGAAGGAGCACAGCGAAGATTAGGTCACTGAGCCCCCAGCTTCCCACCGCGAAGCTGGGAACTTTGTTAAAGACTGGTCAGGGCCGGTCCCGAGATATGGCCAGACATCTGATGCCAGATCTCGGACCTGGCCAGAGCTGGCCCATTGACCGGAGGGGTGACAAGGTAGAGGGGCAGCCAAAGCAGGTGGACCGTTGTATGATATCCGGCTTCCCCACGTCAGATTGCTGGAGCCCAGCAATCTGCCGTGGGGGAGCCAGCTATATATACAACACCAGCATTGCATGCTTCCGTCCCTGCTTGCCTCCTCTCCCCCATGGCATCCAAAGTGGGGGCAGAGAGGGGCCCAAACACCCCTCACTGCCAAATGATTCTACTGGATTTTTATAGCCCTTGCCCATCTTCCTAGAAACTTCCCTCTACTCCCATTGGTCACCCAAGACACCCGTCTTTGTTTAAGGTATCCTTAGAGGCTGCAGAGGATACCAGTGCTCATCCAGCTCCCCCACACCATCTCAGGCACACGTACACAAATAATACACAGGAAGCCAGCAGTACAGAGACATTGGCTGTAATGGAAGGTTGCTCACTGCTCTGCCTGCAATGGAGTAGCTAAATCTATTCTCCAACCATAAATCAGCAAGCATGAAAACAAACAGGTCATTCTGTTATGACCTGTTTGGTCAGAGGGGAGAGCCGCCCACCCGAGGGGGACATATCCTTGACAAAGTCCTAAGGCGGGGGGGGGGGGGGGGGGAATCAAGTAAGACATCTTGTGGTAGCCTCTGACCGGTACAGTTCAATACACTGCCTGGCAGCACTGAGCGGTTGAGTTAGGCACATCTCCCTGCAATGCTCAAATCAGAACCCCTCACCTTGTAAAGGCAGTAAAATTACAGAAATCATGGCAAGGGAGCATCATGTCATAGCGCTCCCGCCCACTGCTGTTGCAGTTCTTCATCCAGAACCCCAGGCTGATGCTGCAATTGCCCCCCACAGCAGCATATGTATCACACCGGAGTAAGAGGGCTTGACAGCCCTGGAGGTACACAAACCCGCATGAGCCTGTGCAGCAGTGTAGAAAAAGAAGCAAGCATGGAGCTTTGGTAAAAATGGGATCGACATGGGCCTTTACTTCCCACTGGGCGAGTTCACTGCTTCAAACAGTGAAAGCTATGTAGCGCAGAAAAGGATTAATGTTAAAGGATATTTGTACCACGAACCATCACCACCAGAGTGGTCCCCTGGCGGCTCTGAAAAGGGAGGGGGGATAAGCAGGAAAAGTGCAAGGGAGCAACGGTGTGCTGTTGGTAGCCTCAACCCGGTTAATACAGTTTTCCAGTTGTCGTGTGCTGTTGCGCGAGTCTGTGTGTGGTTTGTTTTGTTGTTGCAGTGTAGTGAAGTTGGTGTCGATTGTTGCTATAGGGTTGCGTTTGGTTAGTTTGAGAGGTGTATGCAGGGGGGTGAAATTGTTAGTGGATTTGTTAATTGGGATTGCTGTCTTAATAAGGGTGAAGAAAGTTGGCATATACACTACACAGTTTTGGAGAGAAGCCCGTGATTCAAGCCCCCCAGTACAGCAAAGAGCCACTGCCATTTGGAGGTGGAAAACAAGCAAGTACACTTACAGAAAAAATAAACCCGACATGCTGGAAGCCGAATTTGCACAAAAAAATCTGACTTGAAATTCCCCCGGCGTGCGCCCCGGCCATAAATCACTTCGTTTTGTGAACGGGGGCGGCCAGGGATACTACCCACCAGTCAAGAAGACACAAAAAGACCCGCTGTTGCTGCAAGCAAAATAACAATAGGAAACATAAACCCGCCGGCAGATAAACATACCTACCCGTGCATAACATTGAGCCGCCCTCCCCTTTATTCTCTTCCTATGCACGTAGACGTCCTACGTAAAAACGTCACGACAACATAAACATTTCAGAAAATACGTGAACGCGTCATATTACCTTAAAGGCATTCCTAAAAACGTCGGCAAACTTTTAAACAAACACAAAGCTATCCCGTCTCATAGGGACTTTATTAAACGTGTGTTTCAATTTATAATGAAAGCAACTTAAGTCCTCCTTTTACCAAACGCTCCTTTTTAGTTTCCAGGCAGCAGCAGGTGAGTGCATGCGATTCAGCTTTTGTAATGAATGTTATGTGCATTTATTTTAGCATCTATTAACTTAGATCATTCTCGCCCCTTTGTTGCTATATTGGTAGGAGGAGCCCTTTTACAACCCCTGGAAATGCACGTTGGAGTAAGAGGCTGCAGCTGAAGCTGTAATTCGTTGATTTGTACTCCTCACATGTTAACATTAAAAACTGTAAGTACGTGACTTTCTAAACATCTGGTTTTGAAATTACACAGGGCAGCCTGTTGTTGGTATCGTAGACACAGTAGTTACTCCTAAGCCCCTCATATACGGTACAGGTCAGGCTCTGGAATGCTCGAAGACCAGTAACTGGTGTGCAGCAACTACACAAACCGTGCTATGGTGTAAGTGACTATATCATGAATTAATATATATATATATCTGGGCCTGCTAAGAGTGCAGACGTGTATTGTCTCATGTTCCTTGCCTACTCTGAAAGTAATGATTCCCCAGGGCCCATGGCTGCTGATCTGGTACTTTCTCTGGGTCTAATGACCCTTCTGTGGATAACTGCAGGCACAGTGAATGTTCTAGGTCTAATGGTTGCAGACACAGAAACAACACCCAATGAATAGCAGCAGACAATACCTTCTCTAGCGCTAATGGTGGAGGCCACTGACTGGAGCGAATGAGTTCAGACACAATACCTGAGCTAATGACTTCCGATACGGTACGTACCTGCTCATCAGCTACATCTGTACTACCTTCCCTGGGGCAAATAATTACAGACACAGTAGCGGATCTGGGATACCGATTCAGACACAGTACCTGTCCTGGAACTAATGACGTTTGATACAGTACCTACTAATCCGTTACATATGAAACAATACCTGCCCTGGCCCTGGGGCTTATAAGCACAGACACAATACCTGCTCTGAGAGAATGATGGCATGCACAGTATGTAATCTGGGGCTAACTATTCCAGTCACAGTATCTGCTCTAGAGCTAATGGTATTTAACACAATACCTACTCGTGAGCACATCTGGGGTTAATGACAGCAGAAACAGTAAAAAACCCATGCACCCTTTCCTTCCTGTGTGTCCTTTCACATTCATAATTCCCCTCTGACATCTCGAGCCACACTCTGAAATGAACGTACAGTGTAAATAAGGGATCATTAGGGATAAACCATCGTGCCACGATTTTCAAAACGTGTTTGGTGTAACTGGTGGGATGCTCATTCACTTCACTTGCGCCAAAAAGGTGGTGAACCGTGCACAAAGGACATTTAAATGTGTGCATCATAGTTGTGCACATTTACCACCAAATGCACAACTGCACAAGGCAGAGGGTGGAAAGGGGGTTTGGGCATTTTCAAGTGTATACTGATTTATAAAAGAGGTGCACTTTTCAAAGCACACAGAAACATTTTTTTTCCCTGTGCCTATTTAGAACAGGTGCAGGGGAATATAAAATGTATGGGAAGGTAACTTCTGATCCTCTCATTCAGTGAGTGTGTGTGTGTATATATTTCAAATAAGAACAGCATCTAAAGACACTGTTCAGGCGAGCAGCACTCCACACACAAAAGTGGTCCAAAATGACAAATAATAGTCATGGACAGCCAACAGCAAACACTGCAACTTCGGTTGTATGTTTATAAAACAACCTTTATTTTTCATTTGCAGCAGTTAAAAAATCCATTACATTTGCCCAGTGACAGTTTTCTTTGCCAGACGGCAGCCTGACGCATTTCGCCACTACCCAGTGGCTTGTTCAGTCACTCATCACCCACAGGAAGTTCGTTTTTATAAAAAACACACCTCAGTGAAAAACATAGAAAAGGTGACTTAGAGAATCAACATGATGACTGTTAGCCATTTTGGCTTGGCCTGCTGGGACTCATTGCTAATCACGTGAATAACTCCCAATTCAACCTATTTAGTCCATGTTACACAAATGAGAACATACTTTTAAACATGAAATATGGAAATCAATTTATAGCCGTTAGTGTTTTCAAACCGAACAATAGCATATTGCTCGGTCCATGATCGAAAAGGCGGAGCCTAATCGTGCGTGCTACAATGTTATTAGTATAGTGTTAAGGACATAATTTTAAAAGGAGTTTGACACATTTCTCCAAATTAGAGACCAAGGATATGTACACCAAATCGTTTACAACATGCAAATTAATCATCATAAACAATTTTTAAGAAAAAATGTTTACCTAGTGCATGAGCATGAGACGGTCTCTACCCCGAGCCATAGCAAAAATAATATAATGAATAAAAATCTGCAAGTAGACAGTGTTGTACAAGTATATAAAGTGCATAGTGCATACCTAATGTATTCAAGGATGTTTCAATATACATTGATATTTTCATGTGCAAAGAATGCATTCCTATGATAGGGATAGTTTCATATTAATAAGAACAACATTGTCATAGTATAAAGTGCATAGTGCAAACTACTGACATTCTCTGAACTGTTTTAAATATATTAAAAATAGCATGATACAGCACTAAAAAACAAATTTCGTAAAGAATCATATACATAGGATCTACCTCAAATAGTAAGTTGGCAATAATGTATTCATATAGTTGCTATTTTGGGTATAGTAATATCGAAATGGGTATAAAAAAGAGATGTGTTCTAAAGTGCCAAGTGCATATATATGACAGAGAATAACAAAGTCCTAACACTAAAATAAGTTTCTAATCGCACTATTAAAAAACATCAGATATCTAAAGGATGTCGAAAGGATACCACGGCTCAGAAAACATGCTAAAATCGTGTTGTCATGAATCTAAATGCCTACTGGTGTATACTAATTAGCCAGGTAAATACAAATTTTAAATCATATTGTAAGTCACCATAAAAGTGAAAGATAAAAAGTGATGAGAAAAAAGGAAAGAAAAGAAAACTTTGCTCAAGTAATCAAGCACTTAAGGTTACAATATCAGGTCATTAAAGTAGATGAGCTGATTGGGGTACTATATCATGTTGAGTATGTTCCTTATGTCCCCAAAAAAGTGTAGAGCTCCTCATCAATGTTGTGTCCCACCGGGGTCTTACTCTCAAAGTCTAAAATAAATTTAGTCTCTTGTCGGAGTGTTCTGTTGTTATCGCCTCCCCTGGGACCTGGAATGACCTTATGTATGCCAAAAAATGTAAGATAGGCTGGGTCGGCATTATGAGTTTCAGAGAAATGTTTTGCCATGGGGTAAGAGCAGTCCTTGTTAGTAATAGCTCTAACGTGTTGCAGGATACGTACTTTAAGCTTGCATTTGGTACTTCCCAAGTACCATTTGAGGCATGGGCACAT
Organism: Ambystoma mexicanum; assembly: GCF_040938575.1. NCBI lineage: Eukaryota > Metazoa > Chordata > Amphibia > Caudata > Ambystomatidae > Ambystoma > Ambystoma mexicanum. The sequence goes on along the minus strand of NC_090938.1, from coordinate 694,939,070 downwards.
CAGGACAAATACCACCAGTTCTGATTCACATTTAATTTTGCTATTAATATGGACCAGATGTTTCAATATTGGATGCACATAGCTTTTGCAATTCCTTGCGTATTTGCAAATCTTACACCTGGTACATTTAAAGAAACCGACTCCTGTTGTGGAAAGCCAATTAGTATTCATATCATTCCTTTCCACAGCCATGTAGCTTTTCACCAATAAGTCTTTTATGGAGGTGCTTTTGTGAAAGGTAATATCAGGATGATTGTGTAACATACCACCTATGTCTTTATCTGCTTTCTGCACTTTCCAATACTTATTGATTATCTGTTTGATAATACGTGAGTGGCTTCCAAATGTCAAAATAAGCCTGGTGGTATTTTCCTCCTCTTCTTTTGTTTGGTCCTTCTTAGATGTTATTAACATTTTATGTCTATTCATTTCTCGGACCTTTTAGATATGCCTTTCAATGATCTTTTTTGGGTATTGCTGTTGTTGGAAGTTTTGGGCCGTTACTTTACTGGCTGAATCAAAATCCACAATATTGCTGTAGTTGCGTCTGATGCGGATGAACTCTCCATTTGGAATGCTCCATGGAAGAGTCTTGGGATGGGCACTATTTGCGTGTAATCCAGGGGTGCACAACTGATTTTGACAGAGGGCTGAAAGTACCTTACATGAGGGCTATAGTGGGCCGAAAAGTAAAAGTGGGCGGGGCGGTAGGCGGGACATGTCAGGAGGCTTTTTCAACCCCCAATTTGTATTAAACACATGGAAAAAGATGTTTTTGAGGGGTAACTATTTTTATTGCATTTCAAACTTACATTTTGTACTACACATTTTCCATTGCTATCATTTATTTCGATTTAGTTATTGTATATCGTCTGTTTAATTAAATTATATATATTTTATTGACCCTTGATTGGACATTCCGTTATTTTGGACTGCTGTAGTTTGCTGTTTGGGTTACCCAAGAGGAGTATGGCCTTCGTTGAGTCGGGTTTCCTCAAAAAAGCAAAGGATGTACATCTCCTAACTGTGCCTGTTTTAGCTTTATTATTGAGTTCACGATTGGAGTGCAACACTATGCCCCATGGCTCCCATCCCCAACCAAACACTATGCCCCATGGTCCCCTCACCCCCAACCAAACACTATGCCCCATGGGCCCCCTCACCCCCAACCAAACACTATGCCCCATGGGCCCCCTCATCCCCAACCAAACACTATGCCCCATGGGCCCCTCACCCCCAACCAAACACTATGCCCCATGGCCCCCACCCCAACCAAACACTATGCCCCATGGCCCCCACCCCCCAACCAAGCACTATGCCCCCTGTCCCTCACCCCCCAAGCAAACACTATGCCCCCTGTCCCTCACCCCCAACCAAACACTATGCCCCATGGCCCCCTCACCCCCTAACCCCCAACCAAACACTATGCCCCATGGCTCCCACCTCCAACCAAACACTATGCCCCCTGTCCCTCACCCCCCAAGCAAACACTATGCCCTCTGTCTCTCACCGCCAACCAAACACTATGCCCCATGGCCCCCTCACCCCCAACCAAACACTATGCCCCATGGGCCCCCTCACCCCCAACCAAACACTATGCCCCATGGCCCCCACCCCCAACCAAACACTATGCCCCCTGTCCCTCACCCCCAACCAAACACTATGCCCCATGGCCCCCACCCCCCAACCAAACACTATGCCCCCTGTCCCTCACCCCCCAAGCAAACACTATGCCCCCTGTCCCTCACCCCCAACCAAACACTATGCCCCATGGCCCCCTCACCCCCTAACCCCCAACCAAACACTATGCCCCATGGCTCCCACCTCCAACCAAACACTATGCCCCCTGTCCCTCACCCCCCAAGCAAACACTATGCCCTCTGTCTCTCACCGCCAACCAAACACTATGCCCCATGGCCCCCTCACCCCCAACCAAACACTATGCCCCATTGCCCCCACCCCCAACCAAACACTATGCCCCCTGTCCCTCACCCCCAAGCAAACACTATGCCCAATGGCCCCCTCACCCCCAACCAAACACTATGCCCCATGGCCCCCACCCCCAACCAAACACTATGCCCCCTGTCCCTCACCGCCAACCAAACACTATGCCCCCTGTCCCTCACCGCCAACCAAACACTATGCCCCATGGCCCCCACCCCAACCAAACACTTTGCCCCATGGCTCCCAACCCCAAACAAACACTATGCCCCATGGCCCCCTCACCCCCAACCAAACACTATGCCCCATGGCCCCCTCACCCCCAAACACTATGCCCCATGGCTCCCAACCCCAAACAAACACTATGCCCCCTGTCCCTCACCGCCAACCAAACACTATGCCCCATGGCCCCCTCATCGCCAACCAAACACTATGCCCCATGGCCCCCACCCCAACCAAACACTATGCCCCATGGCCCCCTCACCCCCAAACACTATGCCCCATGGCTCCCAACCCCAAACAAACACTATGCCCCGTGGCCCTCTCACCCCCAACCAAACACTATGCCCCATGGCTCCCAACCCCAAACAAACACTATGCCCCATGGCCCCCTCACCCCCAACCAAACACTATGCCCCATGGCCCCCTCACCCCCAACCAAACACTATGCCCCAAACACACTCGAGCATGCACCCATACAGACCTGAATCCCCCCACCCCCCAAATCAGTACACACACAAACATGAACCCATACAGACCCGAACCCCCCACCCCCCCAAATCAGCAAACTCTCAAACAAGCACCCATACAGACCCGAACCCCCACCCCCCAACTCAGCACACACACAAACATGCATCCATACAGACCCGAACCCCCCACCCCCAACTCAGCACACACACAAACATGCACCCATACAGACCCGAACCCCCCACCCCCAACTCAGCACACACACTCAAGCATGCACCCATACAGACCCGAACCCCCCACCCCCACAACTCAGCACACACACAAACATGCACCCATACAGACCCGAACCCCCCCACCCCCCAAATCAGCAAACTCTCAAACAAGCACCCATACAGACCCGAACCCCCACCCCCCAACTCAGCACACACACAAACATGCACCCATACAGACCCGAACCCCCCACCCCCCTAACTCAGCACACAAAAAACATTCAAATCAAAACATTCATACACATCCGACACCCCCCGACCCCCGCATCTCAACATACACACAAAATACATTCAAATACAAACATTCATACACATCCGACACACACCCCCACCCCCGCATCTCAACATACACACAAAATACATTCAAACACAAACATTCATACACATCCGACACACCCCACCCACCGCCAGCATCTCAACATACACTCAAAATACATTCAAACACAAACATTCATACACATCCGACACACCCCCCACCTCAACATACACTCAAAATACATTCAAACACAAACATTCATACACATCCGACACACACCCCCACCCCCGCATCTCAACATACTCAAAATACATTCAAACACAAACATTCATACACATCCGACACACCCCCCCACCCCCGCATCTCAACATACACTCAAAATACATTCAAACACAAACATTCAAACACATCCGACACACCCCCCCACCCCCGCATCTCAACATACACTCAAAATACATTCAAACACAAACATTCATACACATCCGACACCCCCCCCACCCCCGCATCTCAAAATACATTCATACACACAAACATAAAGCAAAACAAACCCGACACACAAACACAAACAGACCACTTACCGGAGACGTGCTGGAACTGGAAGGCAGGTAAGCGGCAGGTAAGCAGGAACGCTGGAATCACACTACGGCTGGCATGGTCCAAGGCTGAAATGCCTTCCGGCATCAAGCCTTATGGGCCACGCCAGCCGTAGTGCTGGCCCTCCATTGGTGCAGCACACACGCATTACGTGGCTCGTAGGAGCGACATGATGCGTGTGTGTGCTGAGCCAATGAGGGCCAGTGTTTTCACCGGCCCGGAAGACAACAAAGACTTTCCTAATGGAGGGCGGCCGGGGGCCGCCCTCCATTAGGAAAGTCTTTGTGCCTCGCGGGCCTGTCAAAAGGGCATGGCGGGCCGCAACTGGCCCGCGGGCCGTATGTTGTGCACCCATGGTGTAATCGGATGTTTGCACCTGTGATTTTTCTGTAGAGACAAGACTCAATTTTTTGCGCCTCTATCTTGACTTCTACATCCAAGAATACGATGGATTGGTGGCTGTGGTGTTCAGTGAACTTGAGATTCACATTGTTAGTGTTGAGTGATTTGACGAATTCACACCACAACTCAGCAGAGCCATCCCAAATTACAAATAAACCATCAATGTAACGGAGCCACAACACAATTTTTTCATTGTATTTTTCATTAGCTTCTGCCCATACTGTTGTTTTCTCCCAATATCCCATCATTAAGTTTGCATATGAAGGTGCGAAAGTCGTGCCCATCGCAGTGCCTTGGGTTTGGCGAAAAATATCATTATTGAATATGAAAACATTGTTATTCAAACACATTTCAATCATCTCTAAAATCATCTGGGAATGTTGTAAATAATTCAATGATCTTGTATTGAGGAAGTTTTTGCAGGCGGAAATACCATCATTGTGTTTAATAGACGTGTAAAGGGACACAACGTCCATGGTTGCCAGTAAGTAGGTGGATTCCCAAGGAAGTTTGTCAATTTTCAATAGGAAATCCGTTGTGTCCCTAACATATGACGGTAGTGTAGTTACGAAGGTACAAAGAACCTCATCTATAAACTGGGACATATTTTCCAAAAGTGACCTGCACAGTGTCACAATAGGTCTGCCAGGTGGCTTGAGAGGATTCTTATGGACCTTTGGAAGAAAGTAGATAGTGGGAATTATTGAGTTCTTGGAAAACAAGAATTTCACCATTTCCTCCTCAAGAATGTCTTTTTTTTGCCATTTAGTTAGGAGAGTCCATACATCATTTTCCAATTGCTTAATGGGATTGGTCTTTAATCGTTCATAACAGTTCACATCGTTCAATTGTTTGAGCTTCAGCAATATAGTCACTTTTGTTCATGATGACTATATTACAACCCTTATCAGCTGGTTTTATTATGTATTTATCCAGCTTCGCAATATCTGTTAGCACTTTCTTTTGTTTTTTCAACAGATTGCTCCGGGGTTGTCTATGGGTTTTTATTCTCTTCTTTTAGGTCATCGATGACTACATTGGCAAAGGCTTCGATGTGGCTGTTCTGGGCACTGAGCGGGTTAAATTTTGATTTGCATCTTAGCTTACTAGTCGACGGCCAGTCTGTGCAAATTCCCAATCATTCCAAGTTGGTACCAAACTCATTACTCTCTGTGTGACTTTCCTGTTCTAAGTCATAGAGAGTTATCAAGGTGTCCATCTCTGCAATAGTGATTTCTGTTCTTCCCTCTAAGATGTCTTTCGACTTCTTTTTATATGTAGAAGTGGCAAAGAACTTCTTGAGTCGCAGTTTGCGGATAAATCTGTCCAAGTCTATCCTGGTTTCCACATAGTTGAAACTGGCAAGTGGACAGAAATTGAGTCCCAGTTTCAAAATGTGTTTCTCTTCTGTAGTGAGAACATGATCGGATAGATTAATAATCTGCTATTTGTTGGTGGCTTCTGTAACATGATTAGTTATTTCCCAGAGTGCAGCGATCTTGGTGGCAGAGAGCTGTCTGAATTTGTTGCCCCTCTGCCCCCTCCTCATTTTTTTTCTTCCCCCCTCGTCCTCGTCCTTTTGTGTTTGAGGTACCTCCTCTGGCTTTTTTTGTTTTTTGTCCACCCGTCCTGACACAACAGTCTCATTTCCTCTAAAAAATCGAGGCGTGCAATGGGCTCTTCTTCTTCGCCTTGAGTCACATCTGACTCCGAGGTAGAGGCTGTTGATTCTTGAGGATTTGCATTTTGCGCCGTAGGAGCCAATGGTGTTTCCTTGGCTTTTTGTCGTATTTGGTCAAATCTGTGCGCAAAGGTATAAACGCGGCCTTGTTCGTAGTCGCCTTTATCTGTTTAAAAACTTCTGTTGCTTCCTCAATTTAATTTATTCCTCATAGGACTGTAATCCTATCTGGATGCTAGCTTGGAGCTTTTTTCCTTCTTCTGTTTCTTTTATAGTTTTCATTTTTTCCTCCAAATCCACAATTTGTTGCAGAATTTTGATACGATCGTTTCCTGCATATTTCACCAGCAGTTGTAAGAATTATTTTGAGCAATGATTGGTTGCGTCGCCCCATTCTTGCAGCATTAAGGGATCCTGCTCCTCAAATGATGTATTGTAAGAATTCGTAGCCCACGTGGTATTCTGCCCACGTCTAAGTAATTCTGTAAGGAGTGCTCCTCCCACCATTTACTGATCTCTTTTTTTCCGTGCCTTTTCTAGGTCTTTTAGCAGTGTTATTTCATTATTGTCCTTAGTTGTCTGTTCTGGGTAAATCCTTTTCTTTAATTGTTGGCAAAGTTTCATTGAACAGAGAGGTTGCCTGTTCTTTCCTTGCTGCCTCTCTGCTGTCCTGGGAAGCCATAATAGGTAGAGTTGGAAATCCACTCTATTTTGTCATTGGAGTCCCTGAAATATTTATTTCTTAATTTAATTTTCAGAACACAGTTAATATCCAAATTGGACGGTGGTCGCTAATTAGTCACTGTACTGCGACATGCTTCATTTTATGGGGGAACTCGCAATTTAAACATTCACCAAAAATTGGGTTTCAGAAAATTAGCAAGTCGGTAAGAGTACTCACCAAAGCAGCCTTTACTTCCTGCACCCTCCGACACTGTCAGTTTGTGCTGCATCCGGCGTTCCTCCTCCTGCTGCTTCTGAAATGGAACGTTATAGACAGTCCTTTTGACGAGTTCCCAGCAGCTTAGGAAGCAAAAAAACACCACATCCGAAGTGCTTCCAAGCGCGTTGTGTCCAATATTCAAGCGTCGGTGCAGCTCCGTGCTGCAACGTGGTCAGCATGAAAATATTTCAAATAAGAACGGCATCTAAAGACACTCTTAAGGCGAGCAGCACTCCACACACAAAAGTGTTCCAAAATGGCAAATAATAGTCATGGACAGCCAACTGCAACTTCGGTTGTATGTTTGTAAAACAACCTTTATTTTTCATTTGCAGTAGTTAAAAAATAGCAGTTAAAAAATCCATTAAATTCGCCCAGTGAGAGTTTCTTTGCCAGACGGCAGCCTGACGCATTTCGCCACAACCCAGTGGCTTGTTCACAGTCACTCATCACCCACAGGAAGTTCGTTTTTATAAAAAACACACCTCAGTGAAAAACATAGAAAAGGTGATTTACAGAATCAACATGATGGCCATTAGCCATTTTGGCTTGGGCTGGTTATATTATTTTTTTCGGGCTGGTTAGGGCAACAAAGTAACAATGCACTGTTTAAAAAAACATGCATTTTATTGGCATTTCCAACAGTAAGAACACATGTAATTCCCCCCTCCCCAGTCCATAAACTCTGTAGATGGCTCCCGGTCCCAAGTTTCTGTGAGTGGCCAGCTCTCTCGCCAGTCGGTGTACGGGGCCTTGCATTGTTTGAGAATCCCCACACCCCCATAGTCCTCACCTCCCCAGAAAAGTCAGCCATATCTCCTCCCAGCTTCATGTGAAGGCATCCTCCCCAAGTGGAGCGAGTACTCACACCAGCCCCATCAATCTCATTTTCCTCGGGCACCATGCGGCCCGTGTGTCCCGCTGCAGGTGATGCAGGACAATGTCCCAGAGAAACCTTTGGTGATCCCCTTGAATCGAATGGGTCACTCACTCCAGCACCACAAAGTTCCACATTTTACTAACCCATTTGTGTTCTGTGGGGGCAGCTTTTGTTTCCATTTGTGTGCCATAACAAGCGTTGCCGCCGCTATCAAGATGACGTATGTCTTACTTTGAGCTTTTGAGGGTAGATTTTCCAGAACCCCCGCCCATTGCCAGGATGGCCATCCCTATGTTGTCCGGCATCTGACTCCCAGAAATACTATTCATTGCTGTACAGATCATGTCTCAATTAGGCTGTATGACTAGGCATTCCCACCAAATATGCTTCCACAATCCCAGTTCCCCACTTCCCTTCCTGCCGAGCCCTGACACAGTTGGGTAGAATTTATGTAGTTATTATTGGGTGCGATGCCATTGGACCATTATCTTAACCCACATCTCCTGAATCTGGATGGCCAGCGTGAGTTTGGGGATATCTGCATAACTGAGTCCAAAGTTCCTCCCTCTAGCGGCTGCCCCATATAGTGCCATACCTGGCTCCTTGCCCATTCTTCTAAAATCCCATATAATGCTCCTACCAAATGCCTGTCCCCTGTGTCTGTCGTTATGAACCGTCCAAAGGGCGTCAGATTCCTGGTGGCCGCTGACCCGACCATTGGGTTTGTAAGCCAGTGCCTCAGTGGAGAGTAGCAATACCTCTCCCCCCTCATCTAGCCCGAAGTCCTGCTTGCACTGTGCAAAGAATTTAATGTCCTGACCCAAGAACATGTCACGTAGTTGCGTCACCCTGAAGCCTCCCACCCATTGAAGGCACCCTTTTCCATACCCAGCCTGAACTGGGGATTCCTAAACAGTGACATCCGCAGGGAGGGGAAGGTGGTCAAATTCACCCTTCACACCAGCTCATCCCATGAGTCCCCCACTAGGACCCCTATCCTGCTACGGTAGATGTTTGCAGGCCTCTCCCACTTGGGTCGCCACAACACCTCGTACAGCGGCAAGCACACCACTGCTTTGTCCATTCGACACCAGACCTTCCCGTGATCGACCTTGAACCAGTCACAGTTCACTCTGAATTGACCCACAAGGAAATGGAGACAGAAGTGTGGCGTTCCCAGCACTCCCTTGCTTCTGGGAGACATTAGCATCTGCATAGGTACCCTGTGTCTGTTGCGGTTCCAAATAAATGTCCCCACATGTTTTTGAAGGGTCCTGAAGAAACTTTGGGGATCCCCCAATGGCAGGGGCGTGAAATAGTACAGGATTTTTGATAAAATAACCATTTTAAGGGCATTTATCCGCCCCATCCAGGATATTGATAAGGGCACCCATTCCGCCAGCAGCCGGTGCAGCTTTTCCACTAAAGGCGGATAGTTATGCTAAAGAGCACCAAGAAAACTAGTAATTTGCACCCCCAAATATCTAATGCCAGCTTCCGCCTTCTATAGGGTACTATACCCCGCAATTCCTGAACCTTTTTCTGAGGGGACGATCAAGTTTAATAACCCTGACTTGTTGGCATTTATTTTTAACCCTGCCACCTCCCCAAAGGGAAGAAGTTCCAGCGAGTTCCTTGGGAATGAGGTTTCTGGTTCTATGATTATGTCATTGGCAAACGCTGCGACTCTATGCTCCTCACCCCCAAAGGGAATCCCCCTACAATCCAGGGAGGCCCTAATGCTGGCCAAGAGCGGCTCCAGGTGAATGACGTATAACAGCGGGGAGAGCGGGCAACCCTGCTTAGTGCCTCGTGAGAACTTGATCCTCTGGGAAGTTGCCCGTTGATTGCCAGGCGGAAGAGGGAGTTCGGTAGTTAGCTCTTACCATTGAAAGAATTTAGAACCAAATCCCATTACCTCCATGGTATGGAAGAGGAGTGGCCATTCACCCTGGTTGGATGCCTTCTTGACATCCAAAGCTAGTATAAGCGCAGGGGTTCTCGATTATTTACTTTTTCAAACCAATGAAAGACCTGCCGAATGTTATCCGAGGTCTGCCTATGCCTAATAAATCCTGACTGGTCGTGATCAATCATTTTCGGGAGGAGCTTATCCGGGCGGGATTCCAGAACCTTGGTGTAGTTCTTTGTGTATAGATTAATAAGGGCAATCGGCCTGTACAAACTGCATAGATTGGCATCATTACCTGGCTTTGGAAGCAGCACAACCTTGGCTTCTTGCATTGTTTGGGTGATACGCCATGCCTCCCCCCAAAAAGAGTTGAAGAACTGGACTAAGCGCAGTATCAGTGTCTCTCTAAAGGTCTTGTAAAAAGACGCTGGAAAGCCGTCCAGGGCCTTTCCTGAAGGCAGGTCAGCTATAGCTGCCCTTACTACTTCGGGAGTCAAGTCTCCCACAAGTTGTTTGTTCCTCTGGCACTTCATTGCAATGAGCTCCCCCTTCACTGTAGCCTTAAGCGCTTCCCCACACCACCTTGTTGCGTACACCCTCTGTTGCGTTAAGTGCAAAATAATCCAAGATTTAATTCTTTGTCCTCACAAAGAGCACCTTCAAGAGCACCCGTTGATGCTCTTGAAGTAATCGGCATGATCAACACAGAATAATTGCGTTGGCTGGGGGTGAGTGTTCGTGATGAGTAAGCAATAGGGTATTCCACCCCATCCTCCTCGAACTGCCCCGATGGCCGCCACAGAGGCGTCTGATCGCACAATGAATTGTTCGTTCTGATTGGGTTGTTTAAGGATGGGGACTGAGCAGAAGAGTTCTTTCAAGTGTTGGAAACTTCTTTCCGCTGCTTTTGACTATTGGAAGAGTCCGGCTTTCTTCTTGAGAAGGGAAGTGATTGGCAAAACTACTTCTGAGAACCCCGGGATGAACCGGCGGTAAGTTTGCCAAACCCAAGAATCTTTGTATCTCTTTCACTGATGTAGGGGCCGGTCATTCCAGTATGGCAGAGACTTTCTTCCTGTCCATGATTATACCCTGTTCGGACAAGATAATCGCTGAAACCCCAAAGACACACTTTTCCAGCTTAGCTAGTAGGTGGTTCTGCTTCAAGCGATGAAGAACTTCCCAAACCTGTTTGATGTTTCGTGGGACCGGTAGAGAACGCAAGAATATCATCTAGATAGACAATAACGGACAGGAACATGAGGTCCTGAGAACATTCTGTCCATGAATGGCTGGAAAACACCGCAGGCGTTTACCAGACCAAATGGCATCATCTTGTATTCGTGTAAGCCGAATGGCGTGCTAAAGGCTGTTTTCCATTTGTCTTCTGATCTTATCCTGAGCAGGTGGTAAGCTCTACACAGATCTAATTTTGTGAAGATTCTAGCTCCTTGCACTGCTTCCATGATGTCGGTGATCAAAGGCATAGGATGACAGTCTCCTATAGTGACCTTGTTTAAACCCCTGTAGTCTATGCAAGCCCTCAGTTCATCCGAGTCTCGCTTGGGGATACAAAAAAGCGAGGCACCTGCGGGGGATTTAGAGGGTTGAATGAGACCATTGTGAAGATTGCTGTCGAGGTATTCCCGGAGGGCTTGTTTCTCAGCATGGGAAAGAGAAAACATCTGCCCGAACGGCAGTAGAGGATTGGGTGTCCGGTCGATGGCACAGTGCTCTGGTCTGTGAAGGTAGTTCCACTGGAACTTGTTCCTTGAACACCTGTTGATACTGAGCCAATTCTCATGGTAGGGCGTGCACCCCCAAGGGGTTATCCTGTGCTGCCGACATGGTCTGGACCTTACTGTAGGACAAGAGGGAAAGGCAGCGTTGTCTGGAGTGTTCAGACTGAAAGCTTAACTGGTTTCTGGACCAATCAATGTAGGGGTTATGTTTCCTAAACCACGTTATTCCCAGGATGATGGGAAAGTGAGCAGCCCGGATTATGTCAAATTGGATCATTTCCGAGTGTTGAGATATCGTAACTTGAAACTCTTCCGTGGTGTGTGTTATGGGTCCTGACGACAGTGGAGAACCATCCACCCCTTCCACCTTCTGTCCTTCTTTGCAAATAATCCTTTGCAGACCCACCTGTTCTGCCCATATGGTGTCCACATAGTTCCCAGCCGCCCTGCAATCGAGTAGGGCCAGGGCCTCGATTCTTTTGGAACCGACATCAACTCGGACAGGGATCACCAATGAGACGTGAATCATCTGCAACACCTGAAGAGGAGACTGACAATGATACAAAGGGACTACAATTTGGGGTAACCCCCCTGAAACCTGTCCATTTTAGGGTCGAGGGCGGTCGTTTCCTGATCGACACAGAGGCACCTCTGGGCAGTCCCGCAAAAGGTGTTTGTCTGAGCCACAGTAGACACATAATCCTTTGTCCCTGCGGCGTCTTCTCTCTTCGGCGGTGAGTGGGCCTCTGGTGGCTCCGATCTGCATTGGTTCTTCTCGAGGAGTGGAAGTAGTGGGTATAGGTAGTAAAAAAGAGTCACCGAAGGAGGATATCCCTTGATGCTTTCCTTTCTCGCTCTTCTCTCTAGAAGCCTGTACTCTATTTAGAGAGCCGAAGACAAGAGGTCTGCAAACGTGGGAGGTCTTGGAGAGCGTGCCAGCTCATCCTTGATCTCTCTCAATCCGCGTCTGGGCTGCCAAAGACTTGAACATGGATATATATGAGAGCATATCCAGGGATCCCTGGTGGGCATCGAGTAAGTCTTCGCAAATCATGTAGGTGATCTCTGGCCTCTCAATTGTCTGTTTGATAAGAGCTTTAAAGCAGTCGCAATCTTGCAATATTGGATTGGCACTGGTGACCAAGGGTGTAGCCCAGGTCAAAGCATTACCCGTCATATTAGAGATGAGAAACCCAAGCTGGGCCTGACTTGTAGCAAAAGCTGTGGGCCTGAAGGTGAAGTACACCGTACATGCGTCAAGAAATTCTTTGATTCTTTTTGGTGTGCCGTCAAACTTTCCTGAGGGCAGAGCCATAGGAGGTAATTCTGGGAGTGGATGCTCCCGGGTAGTTATCATTTGCCGCAAACTGCATTCTCAGCCTTGAGAGACTGAACCTCCTGGGAGAGCCCTTGGACAGCCCCTAGGAGTTCTTGTACCTGCTCCACCTGCTTCACCATAGTCATATTTTCTGGGTGTTGCAATCTGTCCATTGTCTGTCCACTTTCCTCTGACTCACTACTATATACCTCCCTCCTCCTCACCTGATTTGCTGGACACGGTATCGTAGAAGTTGAGGCTTCGTCTGTAGTTAAAGTCCTTCTCCTTTTTTCGAGGCGTTGACCTACCTTGGCAGGAAGCCACAGTGGCCGCCTATAAGCTGCAACCCTGGGGCTCCCTTTCTGGAGCAGGCAGATATGGGGTAAAAGCCAATGCTGAAAAAAAACCCAAAGAAGAACACAGGATTCAATGAAGATGATGACTGAAGAAATCCAGTAGTCGTAAAGAGTCGGGAGAAAAGATGATCGGAGCAGTTGGAATATCAAAGAGAAAAGGTTGACTTGTATGCGGCTGATATCCAGGTGACAGTCTCCTTCTTCCGTGCCACCCTGGAAGACCAGGAACGGATCCGGGCACACTAGAGCAAGTATAGAAACCCCCTGATGAAAGGAGGGCGGGGTTCAGCAGGCCAGACTCCGGAAGCACGGAGAAACGGGTAAGAAGGGAAGGAATAGTAGGCTGCGAGTAAACGCAGAGGGAAAAGAAACAAAAGGCAATCACGCAGGGAAAGATACAGAGTGCCGCTGATGCCGATCCCTGAGAAGGTACAGGGAAAACCGGAACCAAGCGTTCCGACAAAAAAAAAAAACAAAGGAAGGAAAGCACAGAGGAGGAAGCACTAGCGCATTAACCGGGCAGAAAGTAAACTAAGCTTTGCGGTTGCAACGCAGGGGTTGCTGGGAGTGGAATGAACAAGTACCTCCCAGCAACTGCCATTTTGAAAAAGACAACCTCCACCACAACACGAACAAAAACGTGACGGAACAACTAATGGCCGCCCATTCTCCAACGCTTCCATACACTACAGGCACCCGGATGCCTTACAGGTGCGGAGTGTTGTGCTGAGTGTTCGGGGGCGGCACTGTGGCATGATTGGAGTTCCAGGACCGGATATTATTGGAAAGTTCTACTTCCAACTGTTTCCATCGTTGTCCAAGTATTTATCCATCTACTACCGTAAGTAACTGTCCGCTGGAAACTGTTTCTTTTGGTTTTCTCTGCCGCCCTATTTTCTGTCTGGCCGGATTAAAGCAGAGTGCTGGTTTGAATCGTTATTACTATTAGCAAGCATACAAATAGTAATTAACAAATTTAATTATGCTGGCGAAAGCCCCACCTAATGTAAAAAAGTATAATGTAAGGAAACAAAAATCCCAAGGGAAAACTAATGGATATAAACGCGCCTCCTTTCAGGGTGCACTGCTGTCATAACGACAGTCGCAAGAAATTACTAATTTAAATGTGCCGCTCGAGCCCTTAAATATGGCAGCACTTAAAACTAAGCAAACTAAGATAATCTCTGCGTTTTTTAAGAACAAACTTGAGGCAATTCAACAGGTAAAGTGCGCAGATCCTGAAGTGACAGCTGTTCAAGTGCTGCATGATGAACACTCAGCTAGTAAAACTGATTTTCAATCCTTTAATGGAGACGGACAATAATTTGCTGCTTAATCTGTATTATCTTGTGATCAACTCTATGCTACCTGGGCTGGTCACAGGAAGTGGTAATAACTGCAACCGAGCATTGGCCTCGGGGGGCGGGGGGTATTTGGGTGCCTCTATCCATTTAAACCCTGTTAATGGCTCTGGGTCACAGCGACTCTCAGCATCCCCAAACATGTATTGAGACTACACCCTTGTCCCCTCCAACTCAGAATTTGGCCTCCAATGACCAGACTATCAGGTCACAGAATATGTTGAACTCTTTGGTAGGAAACCTGCAGTGAAGTTTTGCATTTTGCTATAAAAATTTTACTGAAATTGTGTGGACGTTTTGACGAGGAAGTGGTGAGACTGGGGTGTATTGTGGGGTCCCTACTTGATGGATCGCACCAAAAAAACAACTTGGAGCAGGTGAATCCACCAGTGGTGGAAGATAGAGGCTTAGCTATGGCAGTGCTCATAGTGGTTGAATCTCAGAAGACGGACGAGCCCAATGAGGCTATCGATGATGGCTTGACTCCTCCATTGTATTATCCTACTCGCAAGGAAAGGCGTTTAAAAAGGCAACGGGGATTACGACATAAAAGACCCATGTAAGGCTCCAACTCCTCCAAACAAGGCTGATGTCCATCCTTTAAACTCGACAATGGTCTCTCCTCTGTGGAGGCCCCTCCTTTTGTCCAAGAAAGCCAGGAAAAAAGAAATGCGCCAGACAAAATGCCTACAACCAAGTGGAGGAGGATTAACCAGTTGGCTATAATCATATTAGCCAAACCATTATAGAAAATAAAGAAGGGCCCGCTTGTGCTGAAGATCCTCATTTCATACCACCTGTTCCAAGTGACAGATTACTTGATCAGTTACCTTCGACTACCAAGGGACACCTACCAGGGATGGTGCAGAGTGAGAACACCACACAAATGGCCCCTTCGCCTCCCAAGCCTGATTTGGATAAACTGATAGTAACCATAGTTCAGACGTTGCTAGCAAATAACAGAAAAGTAATACATTGTTCAGTGTTGTTGAAGTTGTTTAAGATGGTTCCTTCACTGCGCATTCTTAACTCTGATGACTTGCGTTTTGTCCAACCGTTGAGGTTGAAATGTGAGGGTATGACGAAAAATCCACTGTTCATTACCATCTACTGCATTTTTGATACAGGCCCAGGCTGATTCATTGGAATTTTTAGGGTACAAGTTGGACACCCCTGAACGATAGTTCCAAAACCTGCGAACATTGCAAATCATGTACTAAGTTAACAGAGACCGTATCGTACAACCAGTTAAGGAAAATTGACCTCCAAGTTTTAATAACACTCAGGGTTGGATATGGTTAAAGATTGTAATTGAACTTTTAGTATACTTTCATGGAACACGCGGGGTCACTCATATGTTGTATTGGATAATGGCTCATCTGACTTTCTTGTAAACTGTAATATTTTATTATTACACAAAACATGGTTGTGTGATGCGTTTTACCTAGATGGCTATATGATACACCAGGATCCTGCAAAGAAGGGACCTGTAGGACGCCCTTCAGGGGGGCTGTTGATAGGGGTTAGGCAAGATCTGCCTTCTGCACTGATTAAACCCTTGGATGCAGGGGGAAATGGTCTGGCTGTGGAAGTAAGTTAAATTCAGGAGTGTATCCCAATTTGATTGCTAATTGTATGTAGATAGGACCCGCCTGGTGTGGACAAAAGAGGGGCCATTTTTGACTAGATTTATAAGCTAATTGTTTCTTGGGTGGTCGATTAAGATTCAGACAGGTTCCTCGTGGGAGGCGACTTTAATGCATGATTCAGAGAATCTTCTTTGAAAATGACATTTTCGAATATATTAAAGAAAACAATCTGTCTCTGAAAGAATCGAATATCGAGGGTCGTGAGTGGCTCCATTTTTTTGTTTTGTTGTTGTAACAGATTGGGGACACATGCCCTTAAATGGTCGCCTTCATAATGATCTCCCTGGCAAGTTGACCTGGAATATGGGCAAGAAACGAGGTATTATTGATTATATTTGTGGAAATGGTCCTCTTCTAGAGTGAGTTGTGTCGTTAAGGGTCGTTCCAACGCAGTACAGTGATCACTCCCTCATGGTATTGGGCCTCATCACAATTTGGCGGTAGCCCTTAAATGCGGTGGTAACGGGGTTACCGCCGCGTATAAGGGTCCGGCCAATCATGAGTATGGTGTGTTTACCCCCAGCTTAGAGCTGGGGGTAAAGATGCCGGAAAAATGCTGATTTTCGATGCAATTACTGCACAGTAATGCCGCCAGTGGTAATTGCGCTGAAGATTCCCCATTGGGTCCAATTGACCCAATGGGGATCGGGGAATAACGCTTACTGCCCAACCTGCGATCCGACGGTAATACTGCCGGAGGGGTAGGCGGTAATGCAAATAAAGTTGGGCGGTATCTCAGCTGGGATACCACCAAACTCATGATGAGGCCCATTGTATCTACAAAATATTGGGGGGTATCTAGGGAAAGGGCCTCTGGGGATCTCGAGGTAAACCAAGTTGGAAACCGCATTTGTTGGACTGTTGGCAATATTAAAAAGGAATTTATAGAATTGGATGGTATGGTAGTAGACGTCCTAAATTACTTGACCAGGTTTAATGCTGAAAATATTGAAGCATGGATTATGGTGGGGGTCAAAAAGGGTAAGCCATTATCCATGATTATGAAATAAAGGGATATCCTATTTGATATGGAGGTACAGCTGACCAAGCGTACGTTTTGCAGAGAGGTGCAGCACGTGTCTGAATTTAGACCATGGCCCCCTTAGGTAATATTAAGAAGGCCAGAAAAACTTACAGTAACTGGTATAAAAGGCGAAAGGCAGCAGGTATATCATCTAAATGGCAGGAGCTTCTTAATGTAATGCTGAGTCGAAATCCAAGAACTATGTGGAGTACCTTGTCATTGGCTAAGAATCCTAAACATTTGAAAAAGCACATAAACCCAATCCAGGAAAACACCTGCCGGGACTATATTGAAGCAAACATGTTCAGTTATGAAAACCTAAGGGGATGTAAAAAGGCTTCCGTGGGTGGTGGATTTCAATATAAGGATGATAATTGACATTATTGGAAAGGCAAAAAACTCTGGGGCGCCTGGCCTGATTGGCTTGGCCATGTCGGTCCTAAAAGCCAACCCAGAAAATTGGACGTTATGATGTTTCTTATTTGAAAGGGTATGCCAGCATGTGGTGATAGCAAATTCTTGGACTCGATCTATACCAGTCCCTATTTTTAAAGCCGGGGACTGGTCACTATCTGAGAATTATCGGTTACTATCTCTACTTGATTCTACAGGAAAGGTGGTTTCCACCTGTGTCTTGAGACATCTGCAATCATGGGTAGATGTTAATAAATTATTACACCCTCCACAAACGGGTTTCCGGGCAGGGGCTAATAAGAATCTAAATATCTGAATTTTGGTTAAACTGATCTCCAATGCAAATAGAAAGTAGAATCCATCATTGTATCTATCCTACTTGGAATTTAAGTCCGCATTTGACTTGGTAAATAGAGACCGACTGTGGGCAAAAATGACAAAATGGGGATGCCCTCCTTGGCTTTTACAAGTAGTTATATCCCTGCCTAAGAACACAACAGCAAAAATATGTCTAGGAAACGGGAGTCTCCTATCAGGGGAAATTAATATAAATAGAGGGGTTATAGGGCTGCGTGATGGCCCCTCTTCTTTTCAATTTATATTTGGTGCTTAGAGGTTGTCGCTAAGTGGCCACCTAGATTAAATCTGGAAAAGATTACAGCACTACTCTATGTGGATGATCATTATTTAGCCTTACAGTTGCTGGAATCAAAGGATTATTTGGTTAATTGGAGTGTTATGCCAAGGAAAATTTAGTTGGTTATTAATCTGGAGAAAACTAACATCATGCTGGCTTCTACTAGGAAAATTAATAGATCAGCCATGGAAACCCCGTTGGGTCTAATTCAATATACCTCTTCATACAAATATCTTGGTTTGGCGTTGATGCATTCGGCAAGTTATGAAAACATTATGAAGATCAAAACAGAGAAGGTGAGACAGTTAACATTTCTCATAAAGAGATTTGCTAGAGAAAGGGCCAGTTTTTCTATGTACGGGATTCTTATGTTGTATAAACAGTTTTGTCCCTCCATACTGTATGGTGTGGAAGCTTTGCCAATGATGAATTTGGATTGGCTAAACCGTATCGGGGCCATTTTGGCATAGTATGCTGGGGTTGCCGCAGTCAACCCCGATGGAGTACTTGCGGTTGGAGCCTGGCCTCTTGTCCATAAAGGCAATGATACTAAGACGAAGAGGTGAACTGTTTCTCCAAATTAAAACTATTAGTAAGGAAAATTGGCTGGCTGGGATGGTCTCGTATAGATCTGTTGTGTCACAGAAGAAGGATAAATATTTGCAAATGATAATGAAAATGTTCCACTCTGTAAATGGGCTACCTGCTTTTAGTAAAAAACGCACTATGTGGTGTTGAAGAGAGTCTTTGCAAAGAAGATAGAACAGTGGGACTGGATTTGTAATTTTGAACATCAGGAGGACTCAGAAAACCGCTCCCGCCGCAATAACATATGCCTGAGAGGGATCCCCACATCCATCCCGGAGGTGGACCTGGAGCGTTTCGTGAGCAACCTCTTCCGCTTCATCCTAACCCTACCGGAAACGTCTACCCCCCACCCCCTGGTGCTTGACAGGGTCCACAGAACTATACTTGGATCCAACTCCTCAGCCCCGCCAGACGTCCTTGCAAAACTACACTATTTCAAAGTCAAGGAAGAATCGTGCTGGAGGCCAGAAGCTCCCCGCGAATACTGTTCAAAGATGCCTCCATCTCCGTATACCAAGATCTTGCCTCCGTCACACTTCTGAAAAGGAAAGCACTGAAACCAATCACGTAATGGCTGAGGGAGAAGGGTGTATCGTACCACTGGGGCTTCCCCCACATACCTGATCTTCTCCTGGAACGGAAGTGTCCGCCATATATGCAGTGCACGAGGCGGAAAGACTGCTGCACCCGGACGCAGGGGAAAGAACCAACGAGGACACACCCTCAGAACAGGAAGACTCGCAGGACTCTAACCGGTCCTGGTCCCGAGTTGAGAGGCGACGTCAGAGAATCGGGGGGCCCCTCACTCAAAAGCAAACGCCCGAGCAACGATGGCTAAGGTGGGGTGGTACCGGTGCTCCGGACCCCCGGATCCAACAAGCATCACCCGAAGAACCAGACGCCAGCCATAACCGCTTGCCATGCATCGAACCCTCGAAGCAAGACAACACTCCAATCTTACACTCAGCTTTCATTGCCACGTAGCAGAGGCCTAAGTGTCGCGTCTTCAGAAGGTTGCGTTGGCCCAGCCGAAGTCCCCGTTGGTCGAAGGGTGGCCCAGTTGACCATGTTTTGTTTTAGTAGGGGGGCAAGAGGGGTGGATACTGAAAGTGGTGCAAACTACCAATACAGGGCCCAACCCAACCTACAGCCACCCACACAGGCTGGTGGAAAGTGGAGCACAACAGCACCCATCATCCGCAACCCGATCATTCCGAAATGGGGTCACCCATAAAAAATCTAACCATGATCACCTGGAATGTCCAGGGCCTAAACTCCCCTAGGAAACAGAAGTCTGTGGCACACCGCCTGGCCCAACTGGAGGCAGATATTGTCTGCCTATGGGAAACCCATCTTCTGGCCTCGGATGAGCAACGAGTCAAATACCAAAGATTCCCTAAAAGATACTTTGCATCCTCTGGACAGAAGAGAGGAGGCGTTGCGGTCCTGCTCAGCCAATCAGCGGTTCTGTCAAAGGTCACAGTCAAGCAGGACCCAGAGGGAAGGTTCCTGCTGATCAAGGGCCTCCTGGTTGAACTCCCAATAACCATCATAGCGATGTATTGCCCAAACGATGCCCAGGAGCTCTTCCTACGTAGGATTCTCCCAGTGATAACGTCCTCCGCCGAAGGCAAACTGCTGAACGGAGGCGACTTCAACCTCACCCCGGACCCAACCATCGACAAAACCCTACCTCCCACCGGAACGAACTTCTCGAAGGCACGCTCGCGGAATTCCTGAGAGAGACGGAAACGATTGACGCCTGGAGGCTGGCGAATGATAAAGCCTGTGACTACACCTTCTTCTCACATGTCCACAGGGCTCTCTCCAGAATAGACCTCCTACTCGTTTCAAGTGTGCTGTTCCCCTACATTGTGGACATCCACATAAGCCTAGGGGTAATCTCTGACCATGCCCCAGTTATAGCACAGTTCCAGACAGAGGGCCTACCAGCACTGCGACAAAGGGCCTGGAAGATACAGGACTATCTTCTTGCGGACATAGCAGACCGCCAGGAACTGTCAGACGCTCTAATCGACTATTTCACAGAGAATGTGGGCAAGGGACCCACGGAGGCTATGGTGTGGGAAGCCAGGAAGCCAGTGATTCGAGGTGTCGCCATGAACTGCTCAGCGGCACACAGGCGCAGACACCAGCTTAGATTAGAGGAACTGGAAACAGAGGTGACATAAAAGAAGCAAACCACAAAAAAACGCCAATCGACAAGGTCATGGAATGAGCTACACAAAGCTAAAGTAGTTCTGGAAATGCACCTGGCAGACCGAATAGCCCGAGCTTTAACATATACGAAGCAGTATTACTATTTGAACAGCAACAAAGCCAACTGCCTGCTCGTGCACAAGCTCAAGAAAGTACACACCAGACACAACATTGCAGTCCTACGGGACGAAGATGTTATACCTCGTTGCTCTGACCCCGTAAAGTTGACCATCATGACCGAGCACCATAGGAACGTGATGTCAGGGAGGCCTACAGAAGCGATGGCACACGCCACTTACCTGCGAACGGTCCCAAGACTGCCCCGCCATCTGCAGATCGGCACCCTGGAAGATCCTATATCTCCAGAGGAGGTGTCGGAAGTGATCCGCTCAATGAAGAATACTGCACCTGGCCCAGACGGACTGCTTGCACCATTCTACATGAATTATAATCATATCCTGGCCCCCCCACCTGGCCTCACTCATCAACACTTTCCTGGAACCAGGCTCCACCACCCCCTCCATGGAGGAATCGGTCACGGTTCTGATCCCGAAACCCGGAGCAAACCCAGAACTCTGCTCATCATACCACCACATCGCCCTGATGAATATGGATTCCAAAATCTTCTCTAAGCTATTAGCACGCAGACTCGCCGAACTCCTCCTGGATCTCATCCACCCACACCAAACGGGTTTCATCCCCGGCCGCAACACCTGGGACAACATCAGATGCACCCTAAACATCATCGAGACGGCCAACAGAACTGGAGGGGAACTAGTGGTGGTCTCGCTCGACTCACATAAGGCGTTCGACATGCTGGACTGGGGTTATATGAGCGAGACACTGCAACACTACGTGGTAGGCCCGAAATTCCTGAAATGGACGATGTCAAACTACCAGCACCCTACCACAAACCTGAGAATCAACGGTGCCATGTCCCCCAGAATCGAGATCACCAGAGGCACTCGCCAAGGATGCCCCCTGTTGCCTCTCATCTTTGCCCTGTCAATGGAGCCGTTCACCTCCAGGATCTGACAGCCCCGTAATGCAGGGACTTAAGCTCAAGAACGACACCTATAAAGCAGCCCTATATGCCGACGACGTGCTGCTGACACGATCGCATCCAGGCACATCCCTAGCAGCGCTATGGGAAGGGCTGAACCGCTTCAAATCAGCCTCCGGGTTCTCGATCAAAATCACGAAGTCCATCGCACTGGGCATCAACATTCCGAAAGCAACGCTGCACTCCCTGTCGGCCAGTTACCCGATCCCATGGGCCAGATCCCACCTAAACTAAACTTCCTGCCCCTGCTGTAGGACCTACAGTCGGACATGTCCCGCTGGCAAGATCAAGAGATATCCTGGTTGGGAAGGATCACGGCACTTAAAATGAACTTGGTTCCCAGACTGCTCTACCACTGCCAGGCCCTCACAGTAGCAATTCCCAAAAAAGCCAAGCAGAAACTACAAGCAAATATGCTAAAATTCGTATGGGGGGGCAAGAAACCCGGGGTGACCAGTCTTGCTCAGGAGCCACGGGTCCGGTGGCCTGGGAGTCCCCGAGGTCGAAAGGTACTTCTTGGCCGCCCAGCTCTCGGCGGCATTTATGTGGCAACCGGGCACCGACAAACCCTGCTGGCTGAAGCGGGAGGAGGACTGGAGCCAATACTCACTTGAATCCCTCCCACACATCACATGGCCCAAGTATCCCTCAAACACCGGACCCCTCACGACCACTAGGAACACGGTAAACAGCTGGAAGCAGGCGGCCAGGAGGTGGAACTGCAGGAGCACGGTGGGCCCGCTCTCTCCGGTCTAGGAGAACCCGGACTTCACCCCAGGACAAGGGCAAAATGCCTTCTCCAAAGGGAAGGCGGGAGGCCTGAAGCACGTGGCGGACTTCTTTGAAGGGGACACCCTACTCACTTTCAAGGACTGCAAAAGGAAATTCCAGGTGCCGGAGGGCGAGAGGTTTCGCTACGCCCAACTCTGACATTGGCTGTCACACGACTCGATGAGGGCACATGGACACAGAGAACTTGCAGCACTGGAACGCACACTAGCGGCAACCCCGCCCAGGGGGAAGATCTCGACCCTGTACAGGCCGTTGGACAGGGCAGACCCTGAATCCAAGGAGCCCTACATGAAACGGTGGGAGAGGGATCTAGGCCGAGAACTAGACAGGGCCAGCTGGGAGCGCATTTGGACAAGAACCCACAAGACTTACAAATGTGTGACGAATAAAGAGGGAGCCATTAAGGTTTGCTATAGGTGGTACATGACACCGGAAATCCTACACAAATGCAACCCCACCATACCGCTGCACTGCTGGAGAGGCTGCACAAACACAGGAACACTGTTCCACCTCCTCTGGTCGTGCCCCGAAAGCGGAAAGGTTCTGGTGGGAGGTCTTGGAGCAGATCTGACATATCACAGGCCTATCGATCCCGTGGGATTGTCCTACTGGGAGATACGGGAGAAGGACAGTTCCCGATGACTTGTAATCTGGTGGATCTCTGCACACACCTACTGACTGCAGCCAAAATCTCAATCGCCAATCTATGGAAACTTCTGGAGGGCCCAGCGATCCCTGTGTGGTGGGTAAAGTGCTGGGATATTGCTGCAGCTGAAAAACTCACAGCCGTCTGCCTTGGCAACAAACAAGTTCTGCAGCACCTGGGACCCATTCTTAGACCTTGTGAAGAGATTTCCAGGAGTGGCCAGACAGCCACCATCTCTCCGTTGGCTGACAAAGATGGACTGTTAGACTAGTTGCCCCCTGATCTGTGAACGCGGCTGTCCAACCCATCGCGATCACTGAATTCGTGCCCTGTAACACTGACCCGAGACTGCAGCAACCCCTCTCCCGGGGTACCCCACCTCCCTTCCCCCCTTTTTTTTTTTTCTCCTACCCTTTTTCTCTTCCTGTTCTCGTTCACCTCAGTTGAGGTTATGTTGATTTTTGTCATGTTACACTTTTAGAGCATGTCATAAAGAATGATGAAGCTTTTGTTATTTAAAAATGCCAATAAAAAGTCATGTTGGAAAAAAAAAAGAAATGTCTGAAAAATTGATTTTTTTAAAGAATTTTTGAATTGATTGGGTATATTTTCAGTTTTGATATTTTAGGTGTAATTCTGTTTGAACTAAATAACATAATAAATACATTTAAAAAAAAACACCCACCACATCAACTTTGTCATCCGATCATGAGCTGGCAAGGATCTCCACTTGGTCTTTCCTAATTTAGCGCAGTTCATGCTTGGCTTTTGGCTTTTCCATGTGGGTCGTGTTGCCCTGCACACCTTGGCATAGTGGTTGAGCTTGCACTCCCGTCCTTCTGCCGAGCATTCAACCTTTTGCAACAGTTCCCAGCCATAGTAGATGCAGGGAGCCGTCTCCCTCTCTGCTTTCATGGAGGCTTTCGAGTGAGCACTTTGTGATTTGATGCAATCCACTGCTGTGTCAGGTCCTTTTTTGATTGCCACCCCACCAAGTGCAGATGTCATGTGTGACCCTTTAGACCTACGCAGCTCCAGTACGTTTTTGAGGGGTGTACCTAGCTCCTGCAGAATCATTCAGCCTCCTCGAAGTGCAGTTGTGGCCGATCTGTGCATGTACCTTCTCTTCAGGGTGTAAATCATTGATCAATTTGCCTGAAACTTCTTGGCCTTCCACATTACAGCCATTAGTAATCTATGTTCATCTGGGGGGGGGGGGAGTTGAAGTTAGAATTGAGGGCCTTCATCGTCCTCTTCCATATCCACATTTGGAGTATAACTCATGAAGCAGTAAGTAGAAAGGCAGTAGGGATAGTTCAAGGGGTGTAAAGGCAAATTCTCAGGTGCAGACATGATTAAGTGATTTTGTTTAATGCAAAGCTTAACATTTTTCTTTCTATGATTAATAAAAAAATAATTGAGAGCACAGATATAGTGAGACACTGCAAGCAGGGGAATTTGGCACACATTCCACAGTGCCACCTAGTAGCCATCGCTGGAAGTTCACCTCCAATTCTGAGCCACAACAGCAAGGCATTGTGGGTATACAAATTGGCTGAAATACAAACCATTTTCTCCAGGAAATTGTCTTTGTCTTTGTCTAAGAGGGCAGTGCTACTTATACATAGCTTGATCAACTCAGGACAGACATTTGCAAGGCTGCCAGGACAACTACATACCTGGTTTCATCCTTATTAGGGATCATCAGTCCAGCGATGGCTACTAGGTGGCGCTTTGGGTTGTGACTTGGCTCAAATGGACTTTCCTATTTTCAAATTTCAGGTGAGAGTTTTTTTCCAAACCTTTTTAAACCCACCATAACTTTCTTGGTGGTATGTGTGTGTGTAATCTGTCACCCATTAAATTAAGATGATGACAAATCAATATGACAAAATGCCTACATCGGTGCATATAGGGATGTGTATCCTACTGGCATTCTTTTGTTAGTATTGCCGTTATTGTTGAGATGTCCTTTTGAATCAATGGCAATTTTAGGATGAGGTTAACTGACAATGTTAGAGTTGTGTTTTGCATTTACTGTTCAGTATTAGTACTGTTGGCATCTCGCATGTATTTGGCTCTCAACTGAGCACTTAACCCACATGAACAATATCGATATATCGTATATCGCCATTCAGCCCAAACATTTCGAGATATTACTTTTGGTCCATATCGTCGAGCCCTAGAACGTAATGATCTGAATGTTGTCCCCTAAGTTGTTTTGTTAAGGTTGTGCTTCTTTCAGCTGTTCTGACGAAGGCTTTGTGTGTGACTTCAACTTTTGCATTGCTTCAGGTCTTTGTTTGTTTTACCCGTTCCAAACAGACGCTCTTTGTACTGCAAAATGAAGGTGGTGAATCTAAAGCAGGCCATCCTGCAGGCCTGGAAGGAACGATGGAGCGACTACCAGTGGGCCATAAACATGAAAAAGTTCTTTCCCAAGGGAGCCACGTGGGACATCCTGAACCTAGCAGGTGCGATGTGTGCTTTATGTATATGATGGGTTTTAGATAGCAAAAGGATGGATTCCAAGCAACTGATCACCCTGTGTACCACTTATGCACTTTATCTTCGCATTAAACAATGTTTCCATATTTAAACTGCAGTGGACAAGCTCAAATCTAGTTTGGGACAGAATGGGTTAGGCTTTCACTACAGTAGTTCCTGGTTGTGGTGTCATGCTAGTTGTGTATTGGCTGGGCTGGCCTGAACTGTGGTGAGGTGGCAGCAGGGTGGCCCAATGACCCTGGAAGGGAGTAACAGCTTTTTGGTGACTGCATGACGAACAGCAGACTGCACCACTGAGTATGAGGACTCTCACGGGTTTGAGGGAGCTTGGAAAATGGAAGAGATTCTGCTATAAGAGAAGGAATCAGAGGGGAGATGGCAGACCTATTTAAGGTGAGGAGTGGTTCAATCAGTTTCTCTGGACTAAAGGCTTCCTCCTTTGAAATATGTAACTCATACATTCCCTAGGTCGTAGGTAGGGGGACCTAAACATGTAATTACAGGACCCCAGATGTCATGTGGTTCCTAGAATAACGCAGAAGATCTCTTGAGAGGGTCAGTTTGTGTTTGGGCTTGGATGAGGCACCCAGTAAGGGCTTTGAAAACTTTATTGTAGGAAAAGAGCCCTGCCTGCATTATTTGGGCACTGTTCTCAAAAAAACGGTTCAGAATCACAGATGGGGATAAACAGATGTCTTACTCTGTGAGAGTATCTATTTTATATACAAAAAGAAATCCTATTTGTTATTCAAGTGTCACACCTTCACTCTTCCCACATTAAGTGGAACATTTCCAAAGATTATCACAAATTTTATTAATCATCAAATATCATATTTTCTTAAAAACAATCATAAAAATGATCACAGTACATAAAACACGTTACAAAGTGCTAAAACAACACAAGTAGAACCACCATTAGTGAATCGTAGTACAATACTTTTTCAAAGGATCAAACATGCGTAACCAACTAACATTTTTGATTCCATTGCCTTCCTACTTTCAGCTTGTTCCCTATTAATATATCAAAACCCGACTTGTACAAGTTTCTGTCCTTTTTAAACACCAATGTAGGACATTCTTCAGGGGAATGTGTCTTGTGTCGAACTTTAAAATCTTCTTTAGTTGGGAGAGTACCCTCCACTTCCTTGTATTGACTCTTGGACCTTTACTGGTTCTTGCTGCAGATTCCCAAATTTCTATTGGAATTCTCGCTCTTCTTCCTTTTTGAGTATGATTCAAATGGATATTCCCATCCACTTCCTTTGTCTCTTACTACCAAAAATTATTCTCTGTTTTCTGATCGGTGAATGTCACCTTTTGTCACTAGGTGATATATTAGTTTCCTCCAAATAGATTGGCTTTGAATTCTTTTTCTTTTCGAATTTGATTTTTGAAAGAACACATGTGGTCTGGAGCTGCCTCAAGTCGTCCCGGTCAGTAGTAAGATTTTGATATATTAATAGGGAACAAGCTGAAAGTAGGAAGGCAATGGAATCAAAAGTGTTAGTTGGTTACGCATGTTTGATCCTTTGAAAAAGTATTGTACTACGATTCACTAATGGTGGTTTTACTTGTGTTGTTTTAGCACTTTGCATTATTTGGGAGCATTGTGCCTGTAACCCGGTATCCTCCTGTGCCTCCAGTGTTAAGGCCCTAGCATAACATAATTAGAAAGGTTATCCGTGGCTAGTATGAGTCCCTTCTGTAATGTATGCCCCAAGTGTCCTGTGGGTACAGAGAACATTTTTTATAATCTGTTTGTTCCTCGGGCATCTGAGGTGTGACTTGGGATCATTATATATTTGCTGTCCATCCATACTGCTGACAGTCATGTTTAATTTCTGTAGTCATAAAAGATAAAGGAAATAGTTGCCCCACGGGTATCGTACTGTATGGGAAAATAAGTTGCCCCACAGGCTCTGACATTATTGGTGTTTTAGCAGTAAAGTCTGATCACCTTATCAGGCATTGTCTAGCTTTCCAGATTCCTAGTCATATTTATCTGGGGCCGAGTAAGTAGCACAAGAATGAGAAGACTGTAAAAACAAAAATGTGTATCGCTCCATTTATGTTTTCTGTCCTTATGGAGCACACATGATGTCCGCACATCTGATGACAATCCCTATTTATTACAAAGTCATTATTATTTATGTATACTGAAGGACCCTATATGATATATAGTTGCCAGCATTTTATTTCATAACTGTCTCAACCCCTGTAGAATCATCCTTTCTTTTACAAAATCCTACATCAGATAAATAAAACACTTGATGCACAATTAAAATGATTGTCTGCTCGTGAGAGAAAGTGTGAGCTGCCCCACAATGTAACAGGGACCTCTTGCCCTAGCAACAAGTGGAGAACAGGTGGAGGCATTTAAATGTGCTACTCATTAATATGTTTGCATGTTCTTTTTGTGTTATCTAGCCATGTAAAACAAAGATCTCTGGGATTAGCTATGTCTCCTGATGGTTGTATACGAATTGTTCGTATTACAACTGTTCGAATGACAATTGACCGAATTGTGAAGGTCAATTGTAACATATATGTGGGGGAAACCCCCCACCCAACCCAAACCCGCCCAAAACCCTATATATATATATATATATATATATATATATATATATATATATATATATATATATATATATGTGTATTCTGGTCAATTGTGAAAAGGTCAATTGTGACCCTTTAAATTCGGTCAATTGTTCATTCGAACAATTTGGGTAATACCCTCCTGATGCATGGCAGGTATCCCCACAACTGGTCAAAATAAACCTGCAGTAGAAGGTTGCTTTTTAAGGGAACACTTCGAAGGGCATGCAAAGGTGGGATACTGATGGTGGCGACAGGCTTGTAGTACAGGTTATGGAAGGAATGACGGATCTAGCCTTGATTTGTTGGTAAACGCAATGAGTTTCACACGATCAGGCCTTGCTAACTGCTTTGATTCCCTGTGTCTGCATCATATATTCCCTACCTTGCTGCACTCTTATATGAGATGAGGAGCAAAATGTGTTCTCACTTAAGACCCCGAAGGCAGAAAGTCATTAAGCAACTCTTCTCACATTTTTCCCGCAATTTGTCTTGTCAATGTTTGCCCTAAAACATGCAAACTCCGGATGTATTTCTTGTCGGAGTGCCTGTTTTGATTCAACAGACCAATAGGGAAGAACATTCTCTCCTGCATGAAACCAGACACAGGAACATTGTTAGTTTACATGAAAGGAGTCTTCCTAGAAAGCTGTTTGTTTGAGCTCCAAGTCTGAAATAACTTGAACAGCAAGTTGAAATCCCACAAAGGTCAATAATGTGCAATTGGAAGGGTGTGTCTTATAACCCTTAGAGAAATCCGCAAGGAAATTCTCCCGGGTTGGTGCACATTCCAAAGGGATTGACACGTGGAGATTGCATGAAATAAGCGGTATGGCATTGCATCGCATTTTGAGATCCAATACTGCATATTTGCTTTTTGTTTAAAGAATCCAGTCGCACAAACTGTGCCATGATTTGTAGAGGGGCATTCATTTAGTTAGCATGGCCTGCCTGGGCTTGGGTTGCACAGCTTGCAGGTGAGGCAGAGGCTCCCGGGCTGGGACCTTGCATTGATACAATGTCACTTTGAGCCCAGCCCGGGAGCCTCTGTCTCACCTGCAAGCCCAGGCAGGCCATGCTAACTAAATGAATGCTCCTCTACAAATCATGTCGCAGTTAGTGCAACAGGATTCTTTAAACAAAAAGCAAATATGCAGTATTGTATCCCAATGTGCCATGTCAGCCAAGCACATGCGCAGAAAAGTGGCCCGAGCAGCTTGAGTCATGGCCAACTCAGTTGCCCAGTCTTCTACACGGATGCTGAAGGATGAATAAATAGCTAACTTCAGTGCCATTGCCTACTAAGGTTAATTACATTTGCAGTGCCTTCTGTAAGCAGCTGCGCTGGATTATGGCTGCAGGCTGTATCATTAGCACAGGGGCTGTCTGCCTCCCGCACCGATAACACAGCCTGCAGGCATAAAGCTTAGTGTATGACCGCAGTGATTCACTGCCGTTATATGCTTCAAGGAACATTTAAAAAGCCTCACCAGGCTGTTTTACCAGTGCGGGAAGCACACTGCACCCGCACTGACAACACAGCCTCCAGGTAAAATGCCTCCTTAATGTCTTTGAAGCTCAGAACTGCAATTATTCGCTGTGGTCCAGCGCTTCAAAGAACATTTATACAGCCTGCAGGCAAAAGGCCTTAATGTTCAGGGACGATGTTGGGGTCTTTCAACTTTTTCAAATGAGAGTCTCGTGCATCACGGGGGGCCACCAACAACTGCCCCCATGCTGGCTGTCACACACTTATAATTGCATTGTATACTCTCCTGCCAGGGTTTCTTGTGTTTTCTTGTGGGCCTTTCTCTGCACGTCCAATCCTGATAATTAAACACATTGGGCCTCATTACAACCCTGGCGTTAAGGTGTTAACAGCGCCGTAAAAGGCTGCAGCGCCGTTAAACCCTTAATGCCAGATTCATACTTTAACGCCTGCTTTTTGCAGGCGTTAAAGTCCATCCCGCTAAGGGACCTTGGTGCTAATTACGGCACCTTAATTTACGGTGCCGTAATTAGTGCCTTCCCCATTCCCATAGAGCCCTATGGGCCAAAAATGGGAATAGGGAAGGGGCCATGGTGAAGGGGGATTTACCGCCCCGCCAACCTTGGAATGGGGCGGTAAATCCACCATCCACCATGGCGGAATCCGGCATGGACCATGGTGCTAACAGCACCATGGTCCATCGCCAGGGTTGTAATGAGGCCCATTAGCCGTTTCGGCTAATTCATTCTATTCATTGTATATTACCTTTTGTGAGTGGTTTGCTCACATTTCCAATCTTGGTAACTCACCATTATAGCCTTACTGGCTAATTCCCTCTGTCAATTATATAATGTTGTTTTAGGGTTTCTTATATGCATATGTGGCACATACTTGCAAACTTCAAAGACTCCTCTCTTTAGGAAATGCACTTTCACTTTCTCTTTTTCCGGTTTAGCAAACAGCTCTTTTGCCCTCTCTGTTCTGCTATGCTCAATTATTCTCATGCAGCGTGCTCGCTAATACGCTCCGGTGTTCCTTTGTCCCAGCGTGGACTCACTAGTTCTCCGTGGCGTTCCTTGTCCTTCTCGAAACTCACCCGTAGCCCTCTTAGTTTTATTTCTTCCTTACATTCGATGGCTTTCAACGTCCCTGCTTTCCCCGGCTCTAGCTGGGCTTCCCTGATTTGCACCGGTTTCATCCAGGTGTATTTCTGCTTCCTGTCACTGGCGAATGCTCAGGCGCCCTACACTGGCTTCCGGCGTTCCCACCGTGTGCAGTATTCTTCATGCAGGTTTCTGCTACTCAATGCCTGAGCCAGTTGGCTCCACCAGCCTCCTTTCAGCCCGTCTGATGCACAGAGGAGCAGCCCAATCGGGCCAGCCTGGTTTCTGTCGGTCATGATTTTAAGTGTCCTGGGCACAGGTGCGTGCTTTCAGCAACTAGAGCGCTCAGGGCTTCACTTGCTCTGCATTTCTCCACTCCTCTTCTTCGTCACAATGTTAAAGTATTTCTGGGAACAGTAGTCCCTTTTTGGTAACTTGCATAAAAACATTGCATGACTGTTCCTAATAGCTGTTGATGGTAAGCCAGTCATGGAGAATTGATATGTGGAGTAATAGCTGTGAGGAAGGCATGGCATCAAAGTAAGACGGACACAAGTGATCACGGTTCAAGGGTGTTTCAACTGTAAAGTGGGTGAGATAAGCGCTTAATCTAAACCTAAATCTAAGATGGGAGCAAGCTATGACCATCAAATAATAATACAGTCCAAGTGGAGTCTAGTCAAATAAACGGGACAAGGCAGGACTCTAAAGGACAGCACGCTCCTGGGCTTCTGTGGCACAAGCTTCCATTCCTTTTCTCAGTATCATGGCCTTCTGTGCCCAAGTCTCTTCTAATGCAAAGCCTCTTGCTTCAGAGGGCCTGATATGCCAAAACAACAAAATAAAAGTTCCTTCTGGTAATCTTTAAATTGGGTGAGTCCCTTTCACCCTTGGATCCCCCGCATCCGGGCTCCGATCTTTCTGTCGTCAGCCTCCCTTGGTCAGGTTTAGACCAACCACTCGCTGTGGACATCCCTCAGTCGGGTTCACACTTGTCATCACAATGCTCACGGCTGTTTTGAAACCATTCAGGATTCGCTTCCCTCGGCTTCCTTCTGTCCTCACTCCGTCGGGTTCACGTTGCCATTTTTAATGCAGTTCACAAAAAAGTTATTCTAGACCTCTTTGGTTCTACCTTTACACAAGTCTGGGTCTCAGCCCCCAGTCAGGATTTTTCTTAAGCCCCCAGTCAGGCTTCACATAGTTCTATCATCACTATGAAGTTGCAGGCATCCCTCAGTCGGGTTCACATTTGCCCCAGTAACACAATTCACTTGCTTAGCTGTTCTCTTCTTCTATAATATTCATAAGTCTTAATGTCTTTTTAAACAATCGCACAAGGTTCACATTAGGTCCCCCCGATCCGGGCTCAGAACTCCAAACCCTGTGCCATCTCAGTCATCTGCCTCCCTCAGTCGGGCTCAGAACAACCAGAGCGCTTGCCATTTTAAGCAGAGACTTCCGAAAGGCTATCTCGTCTCGCTGGGTCACTTTGTTAGCTTACGGGAAGCGCGGGCTTCATACCATCACAGTTCACACGGCTTTCCCCTCAGCCGGGCACAGACACCAGTTCCATAATAACAAAACTTCTGCAATGTGTCAAGGACTTTTGAGTGTACAAGGGATTTGGCTCGACCCCCCTGTATGAGCACCTTAACACCTTATACTGGCCTACCCGTTGGCCTCTTGGTACTTGAAGTTTCTTTTACTCTTAATGTTAAACACAGTGGCCCTCATTACGACCCTGGCGGAAAGTGACTGACCGGACCGCCACAGCGTAAATAGCGTTTCCGCCATTGCACGATGGAGCAAAGTGCGGCTCATTCCGACCCATCGGGCACGAGCACCACGCCATGGCGGAAGTGCAAAGTCCGCGATGGCGGAAATGACCCCAAAACGGCCCACACCGCCGCCGTACGGCGCCCTAGGTGCAATACCGCCACCCATCTTAGCGGACACCGCAGTGAGTGCCAACCGGAAAGTACGGTGACCGTAAATATACGGAAACGGAAGTAAAAGCATGGTCCCGGAACGGGAAACATCACGCCGTACACCTATAAAACCACAAAATCCACACAACCATTAAAAATACTACCCTGAGACACATCCCAACCCGTCATCCACCCTAGTGAAACCAAGAAAAATGGGAAAAGTAGCGAAGAAAGCGTGCGACCGCAAGCGGCAGGTCCACTTCTCCCGTGAGGAACTCACCGTACTCACAGAGACCCTCCAGAAGAATGCAGCCGCCGTCTTCTCCACGCAAATGACCAGGACGGCACTTGCGAACAAGAAGGCCATATGGGCCCTGGTGGCACAGCGGGTAAGTGCGGTGGGGACCGCACCCCGCAACCCACAGCAATGCAGAAAGCGATGGGACGACCTGCGGATACGCGTCCGTAGCATACTTTCTGCCAACCGCAACATTGCCACAGCCACCGGGGGAGGATCGGAATCACCCATCAAGTTGACCCCCTGGGAAGAAATCTGTGCCTCCACCATAGGAATGGAGAGCATAGAGGGAGTCGGAGGGATGGAGAAAGGAGTGCAGACATCCCAAGAATCAGGTAGGTGGCCCAAATAAAACAATGCCAAAACCACAATGTCCAATCATGTGAAGTACCACGTGCCCACATAGTGCAACAGTAACACATGTCCAGGAGAACGTCCACATACATAGGCCTGATAGCACACTTCAAAACTCACATCAAATACATAAATAATTAAAAATCCTAAAAACACCCTCTACACGTGCAGCAGGCACACCCTAACTGCAGGCTGCCAAACAACTGCACCCTCACTCCACACACAAATGAAACCACCTCCAAGGCCCCGACCCAAATCACCCTCAGGTACCACCCCAATGCATGTGATACATTGCCATTCCAATTCCCACAGACCCATTAATAACGCACGCCCTCCTTTACTCCACCACAGGGTCCGATCCAAACGACGTGCTCCAGGACATCCCTACCAGCACACCTGCAAAGAGGGCCAAGACCAACGGCCAAAGACCCTCCACCTCAGCTGCACGCATCAAGACACGGCAGCAGCACAAATCAAGTGGCAGCACAGAGGAGGGAACTCCAACAGGCACCCCAGCAGCCAGCATGCCCACACCACCACCACCACCACAGGTCCCCCCAATGGATGCCACAGTAGGCACTGCTTCTGGTGGCAGCAGCACCATAGGTGACACTGCATTAATGGCAGCATGCTCCGACACAGAAAACGGGGATGTCGAAGTGAGATCCATCCATGACCTGTCCCAATCCCCCTGTCTGTTCCATCCCGTACACCATGAGGATACCACGCAGGGGCACCCACAAGACGACGACTGGCCATCCCCCACAAGCCCTGTGGCAGGGCAACATGAGGCGAACAGCCACTCTGTGACACCACCGCAAATGGCCATGGCCCAGCAGAGGCAACAGTCCCTCGACCAGTTAATCGTGCAACAGCAGCAACTGGCCACGCTCCTCAAGGACCATGCCGATGAATGTGGGGGCACTAAGGCAGACATAGAAACATCAACTGAGACACTTAGGGCAGAAATGGAGAGAAGTACAGAGACACTTAGGGCACAAATGGAGAGTAGCACCGAGTGCCTGAGAGTCCAAATGGAGAGTAGCACCGAGAGCCTGAGAGTACAAATGGAGAGAAGCACCGAGAGCCTGAGGGGGGAACTGCATGCGACGTCCAAAGACGTATGTGCCGAACTTGCCGCAGTGCGCCGTGTGCTCACTGAGCTCTCACAAACCCTTAGGGACATGCATGGACGTGAGCAGGCAGAGACATCATCCGTTGCAAGTTCCGTCCAGGGCAGCCCCCAACGTAGATCTGGGAGGAACCTGCGCTCCACAGGCAGGGGTGCCCCTGATACCCGCAGAGGGGGCTTGCAATAGCGACTGCCCACTGACAATGAGCATCTTTGGACACTGGTGTTCGGGGGGGAGGTAGGAGGGTGGAGGGGGGGTGTTGGGCTCACTTGGGTGGCGGGTCGATAGGGTGTTTAACATGATATCAGATATGCCATAAACAATGCACGATCAACCAATGAGATGTGTGGACATTGATCTTTGTGTACGAGGCCATTATAGGCGTACAGTCCATATTGTGCATGTACCAGACACACACAGTGCCACGAGTCCCGTGTCCATGTATCAGCCACCAGGCGTGAGTGCTAGAAGCATGCATCTATGAGATGCTGACGAATGTCACGGCCCTCCTGTGCCTCGCAGACTCCTTGAGGTGCTGCCACATCCCCACCCTCATCATGACCATCTTCAGGTGCTTGCAGTTCTGCGTCAGGGGGCATGGGCACATTTCTACGTACGCACATGTTGTGTAGCATGACACATGCCATCACCATCTTCGCAACCTTCACATGGCGGTACAGGAGTGCCCCGCCAGACCTGCTGAGGCACCGGAAACGAGTCTTCAGTAGGCCGAATGCCTGTTCTATGACTACACGGGTACGTGAGTGGGCATGGTTGTAGTCCTCCTCATGCTGGTCCCGTGGGTTCCGGACTGGTGTGAGGAGCCATCTCTTCAGTGGATATCCGGCATCACCTGTATGTGGACGATAAACGAATTATGTGGAATGCCATTGCTACGTACGCACCCCCCCCCCTTCCTGCCAGGTCATTGCCGCATCACATACCCCACATCATCATGCATGAAATGAGACTCACCGAGTAGCCAGGATCTGTTCCCTGCGTGTCGCTCCATGTAGCGTGGTATTGTGGAGTTCCTCAAGACCATAGAATCATGGGTTGATCCAGGGAATCGGGCACAACAATGTGTAATGATCCTGTTGGAGTCACACACCATTTGTACATTCAGAGAATGAAATTGTTTCCGGTTGCGGTACTGGGCCTCCATGGCATGTGGGACGACCAATTCCACATGGGTGCAGTCGATGGCACCAATGCAACCCGGTATGCCGGCAAGTGCATGGAATCCCACTTTTGTGTTGGTAATTTCCTGCTCCGAGCGTGGTAGAGAGATGTAGTCGTCTGTGTGCTGCAGGAGGGCATCGAGCACTTGCAATAGTGTCCGTGAGAACAGTGGCTGTGAAATGCCATGCAACTGTCCGACTGTGTGCTGGTAGGTGCCTGTGGCCAGGAAGTGGAGTACAGACACCACATTCAGTAGGGGTGGGATGGCGGTTGGGCTATCTATCATGCTGACAAGGTCAGCCTGTGTCATGTCCACAATGGCGGTTATGGTGTCCCGGTCCAAACGGTAGAGGGTGTGGATCTGCTCATCAGTGAGGTTGAACGGATGTGCTCGGAGGCGTGGGATTGCGGGCTGCCTGCGTGGTGGTAGTGGCTGTGCTGGCGGCCCTTGCTGGCCCTGCCTTGCCCTCCTGCGTCTCCTCCGTGCGGCCGGTTGTAGTTGGTGTTCGTCTTCTTCTTGAAGTTGGAGTACTTGCAGTGCTATCAGGTCCCCTAGGGCCAACATAGCTAGTCCTGCCGGTAGCATTTCGGAGTGGTTGTGGGAGGAGACTGGGTGTGCAATTTATGTGTTTTCAGGCTGTATGGCCTCCACCTGTGGTGATTCATTCCACCTGTGCAAGCTGCTCTCCCCTTTGGGCGAGCACGTCCCGCACACAACGCTGCAATTCGACGAATGGCATCTTGCTATTACAATCATGTATTTGTACCCGATGGCAGTGTAACATTGGTTGATATGTTCATTCGGCTATGGTCCCATTGTTTCACATACTATCTTTGCAGTCGCGAACAGACTTGTGAAGGGTCAGTGGAACGTAGTACTCGAGTAACGGTGGACCCTCATGCATCACTGTACCGAGGTTCAACGACGGGCGGGGCGTCCCATTTGTGAGTGAAGGCAGTTGCCATTTTCACACACAGCCGCACTAGATGGATTAATTTGTGATTTCAAGCGGCCACAGATGCCTTTTCGAGGTGATGTTGCAAATGAGGAATTCGAAGGGCGGCGCTTTCGGTTTTCAGCTAGCGGCGAGGAGATGCCCACAGGTCTGACTGCAAATATAACGTTCTATTGTTCAATGTCCTTGGGACAGGGGCCATGGCGAGGATGCAATGATTGATATGAATAGTTTGGGATGCGCAATGGCGAAGTGGACGATGAGGCCGGACGTTCCCAAATACATGTTACTTCACAACACTGGAATTACGGGCTGGGGCACAGTGGATTTTGCAGGCTGCATAACGCACAGACTCAATGGAAATTTCACATGTTATGTGAGTATGGAAACAGGCGTTTTCATTACGGGATGAGGGAATGATGAATGGATGCATGGACAGATGATTTGATACATAGTTTGCCATGTACAGGGCTTCTTGGAATCTGTCCGCCTCCCCTGCGCTATGTGATGCAGGGCTGCCATAGTGGGACCATCGTCTATCTGGCCTTGTTGAGCCCTCCCTGTCTCGACGCGCCTTCAGACACTTGTGTCTATGCACGTTACCAATCCCATCTGATGGATTCTGTTTTAACAGACGCATGCACAGGTACACTCGTTTGTGATGGTGTTTTCACCTCGATATAGATAGTTATGATTCGCAAGTGGTTTTTGGGTGGTGATGATCCTTTGGAGTGGGCTAGCATGCATATGGCTGTGGATTTGGTGTGATCATTGAAGTGAGTAATTCAAATGTAGTTCTGATGGCCATACTATTCTTTTTCATTTCATTTGGTTGACAGGTATCTCCTCCCCTTTTGCCACTGCCATCTGTATGCCACTCCTGCAGATGGATTTTACTCCCGACACCTGCTGCTTCGTGTTAATCAGTGGAGTAGCATTACGATCTTATGGGACGATCGCCAATGGGCCACATGCCCATACGCAGTACTAGTGGCTAGGAGAAACATTTCGGCCTTTCAGCTGGACTAGTGCCTCCCTATTGGGACGGCCCTGCGGTTCTAGGCGCTTCCATGTTGCCTTTTCGTACGAGAATGTAGCCCCTGTGTACCATGAAGGAACAGGGCGTCACACAAGAAGTAGCTGGTCATTTATTGCGGATGCAGCCCACAATGGTGAAATGTGTTTTGGAGTTCATGGCCTAATGGCTGTATGGGCTTGGTGAATTTGTTGTGCATTAAATTTCTATTCTGATATGGACCGTGTAGCGTTCTTCTTTGCAAGTGATGTGGCATATTCCTATTTGGGGAGCGATGTATTGTGAGGAGATCTGCATTGGGTTCCAGCTTCGGAGTATAGTTGCGTGGTACTGTGCTGGGCGCGTTTGCCTACGAAGCCCAGTGAGGTCAGGGATAAGGGCTGCCAATATGACTGTTTTAATGATGTCATGCTCAGGGGAGGGGGATTAGCTTTTGTGTAACAGATGCCGGTCAGCCAGGTGGATTGGTGGAATGATGTGATTTTCGGAATGTTGCTGGTCACAGGTGCCTGTGTTTGCGTGCGTTTCTTGGTGGGAGACTGAGGTCATGTCCATTGGGATAGCTTCTGTATTCGTTCCATCTGTGCCCTGCAGCTCCCATTGGCCCCTCTTGAGATTCATTTGTTCGTTGGCAGGCATGGATGACTAGTACATTTCACTGGTTGCATTGTGTGACTTCATTGCACCTACGGGGAGTTGTACAATGTGGCCAGGGAGCGGTGTACAGGCACTCAGTGGGGCCGTTTACGGTTGGTTCGCGATGCCGTACTTCTCACCATGGCGGAATGGTACTTTCCGCCGTGCTTGATGGCGTTGGGTGCATGTCCGCTAGGGTCAGAATTTGCGTACCGTTGCGCCATGGTGGTAATTACGGTTTGGCATGGCGCGCGCGCGCGTACCTGGTGCAGTTAGCGTTGGCGTTCACTACGGTGTCGCTAATGGCATCGTACTTTGCGGTGACGGGTCATAATCGCACCGAGCGCTATTCGATGGCGGTATTGCATTTCCGCCATCGTTTTTCGATTTCCGCCAGGGTCGTAATGAGGCCCAGTCTCTTTGTTCAGGAGAGTGGTACCAGCCAGCGGCCTTCGACTGAGTGCCCACGTGGTGCCAGAACACTATTTCTGGTACCAAGTTTGTTCACTAAGACCTTCTATCTATTTATCTTCTTACTGTTGCTAATGCAACCTTCAGCTTAACACAGTCCGGTCGATTATCAGGCTCTTCTGACTCACCGGCTGTGCTGTGCTCGTTGGCGGTTCCTTTGCTGCTGGAGTCAAGGGCGGTACCATGATAGCAACCACGTCTCCCCGCCCTGGCTATCAGAGCGGGATGGTGCCATGTACCGCCAACATCCGTCATGTATCTGCCAGCTGCAATTCCCGGTTTTATGTTGCTTTCATCAGAGGCTTTGCGGATCTGGGCTGAAAAGAGCAAGGGCAACTCCCTCCTTGACGTCCTTTCAGGTCTCCCCTCCTTTCTTCTACGTTTTGAACTGCCGTGCTGGAGTGGCTGCTTCCTCATGCGTTCGGCCTTGCTCAGAGTGTGCTCTTGTGCTTTGCCTTTTATCCCTATGGGGAAGGGAAAGGATAGTCCGGTGTGTGTAGTTGTCGGTAATTGCCTGACTCTGCCTGCCCCTTGTGTTGGGACATGTCAGGTAAACGGCTTGGGTATTAGTCCATTGTCGTTCACGCTGGGAGAAATGGGATACTGCGTCTTAACCTTTTGGTGTCCCACTTCCACTCCCTGACGACCCCTCATCCAGGTGATCCTCCCTCACTGGTCCACCCCCAGGAACTGGATCCAATAGCGATTCCCCATATCCTGGCCACCTGGATGACAGATCCGTGGGGACTAGTGAGTGAGGCACTCTCAGGTTTCTTACATAGCAGAGGACCTAAGTAGATTTATAAGGCATGTCTGGGTTTGAGGGTTGGTCTTCAGGTTGGAACGAGAGGGATTCCACACTCTCCATTGAGGGAGCAGGGGAGGAATCACACTAGACCAGGAGATTCATCCTGTAAGGGGTAAAGGGGATACCATGTCTCATCCGATGAAGCCATGACATCACCCCAGAGGTTGTCTGCTCCCATGTGATCCTCCCTCATATAGTCGCCCCCAAGTTCAGGATCCGGTAGCGGCTGCCATCCCCTGGCCACATGGGAGGCAGTCACTGCCGGGAAAACAGTGATGACTCCATCAGATTAATCACTGAGTCCACCAAAGTTTTGGGAGGATTCAATCTTCGGAAGGTGATGCACTGCACAGTGGCCACAGGTCCCTGAGTATTGGCGGTTTGCAGCCTGTGAAGGTCACATCCCATTGTGGGATGGCTCGAAATGCAGGTCGTCTTCAGACTGATTGAACCCACCAGTCGAAGGAAGAGAGTCGTCCTTTTCGGGGCTCTCCTGACACTTGGAAGAAGGGGTCAGACAGCAGCGGTTACTCAGAGGGCATCTCAGATCTGGAAGTGGCTGCGGACATCTCTTCTTCATCGTTTCTTCTGTTCCAGGGGTCACATTTCTTCAGCCTCCGGATCCATGCCTTTTATGCAGGAACGCAGCCAATCAGCACCCATGTAACATACAAACTCTGGGTGGTGGTTGCCAGTTGGAGCTGGTTCCAGGCAGGCACAGCAGAAGACCAAGAACAGCAGAGTTTGAGTC
Source organism: Ambystoma mexicanum (assembly GCF_040938575.1). Taxonomy (NCBI): domain Eukaryota; kingdom Metazoa; phylum Chordata; class Amphibia; order Caudata; family Ambystomatidae; genus Ambystoma; species Ambystoma mexicanum. Next base: position 694,898,444 of record NC_090938.1, on the reverse strand, counting down.
CTCACCCATTTCCTGTCCTCAAAGACACACTGGAGCCTTGCTGGGCTTCACAAATGGATCCCACCGAAGACAAAAGTCAAACCAGGACACCTACCGCCCAGCACGGCAGAAGGACCAAGAAGGGACAAGCCATCTTAAATTGGCAAAAAAAGAACAGTCACCATTTTGGGTCAATGGTGACCCTTCTGTGCACTACCGCAGCTGTGAGTGCAGTGTGGGAGCAAACATTTCACAAAAGTAGGTAGGATAAAACCACTGCCACCAACCCCTCTGATTAGCTTATCACTGTAACCAAAAAGTTACAGGAGCAGTGAGACTGGGGATACTATGTAGACCCTTAACACTGCACATAAGGTGGGGGTGTGCTGTTCTCACAATATCAAAAGATAGGAAGGATAAAAATATCCTCCTATAACAGAAAATAAAAAGAGAAGCCCAAAAGGCTCCTAGCAACACTGCACAGAGAATACTTTATGCTGCAATAGTCAAAAGATGGATGCCGAGGCCACCAGGGGACGGACAGAAGATGGATGCCTAAAATTGCACTCTCAGCCCATGAGGTCCAGAAAGTGGCTGGGAAAAGTATATGAGGCCCAGCACGAGGAGAAAGCGCCTCCCCAATTGAGGAGCCCCACGCTGCAGGCCCATTGAACCACAGATGGGTGGCCCCTGCCCGAGAACTAGAGTGGACGTTCTCATGCCCCCCGCTCCTCCCTGGGCGAAACCAGACGGCTACCCCATAAAGTGGGGACAGGGTGAATGCACCCCCGAATGCTCCACTGGCCTGCGAGACAAGAGAAGATCCCAGCACCCAGATGCAGCACAGGAGGCGCCCTGTGTAGGCCACCCACAGCTTTACCACGAGGGGGGGGCAGTGAAGGGAGCAAGCCTGGGACCCCGGGTGTGAGGGAAACACTAGAGGCCTTCGTGGGAAGCCTTGGGCCACCCGAAGGCCAAGCAGTGTGCATGGACATGGTGAGGTGTGGGCCCCTGATACTGGGGCGTGTGCCTGCCTCCCGAGGGTAGACCCGCTGAGGACGGCCAAAGTGGAAAGGCACCCAGAGAGGCTGAACTAAGAGATCCACGCCCCGCAGCGTGACTATTTGTACTCATAGTGACAAAACCTGCAAGAGGTGGAGGTCTGGGCCCCTGGAGCTGCAATGGGGGGGCCCCGCCACCCTCCCTAAGGCACTTTGGGCAGTCGCGCAACACCCCAGGACATAGGAGGGCGTGTGCCTGCCTTCAGGGGCGAGTGGCTCAACAAGGAAGGCCACAATCCAGAGATGAGGGGAGGAGCTCAACATAAGTGCACCCCTGACAGGATTCACACGCGGTGCAGGAGCGAATGGAGCGACCTATGTGGGCCCGGTGTAACGCACCAAAGGTGGCGGGTGACGGGACTCCCCTAGTCGCAGCACACGGAAAAGACACGAAGAAGGTTGCCCCCATAGAGGTGGCGGTCTGGGTCCCGTGGTGTGACGACTGCCCTATCCGCATGGGGGCCGGACGCAAAATACCACAAGGGGCTCCCCTGGGGCCCTCGACGAGCGGGCTGAACTTAATTTGCACAAGTGATCCATCCTGAACCTACGATAGGGGCCTGGGGTACCCCTTGCCAGCGGGGTCACATGGACTGGGCATCAAGGCTCTCAGATTATAGTTACACCTCAAGGGTCGACACAAGGATTGCGGGTCGCAGGGGGACCATGACGGGGAAGGAGGAAGACTCCATGGCTACGAAAAAGGATTTGGACTCGATAATAGATGAGATGACTTCAACACCTGGGCGGATGTTGCTATGGACAGGCAGGTGACGCATAACACAGAACAAGAGCCCCCGAGACCGGGTTATGGGGAGATCTGGGAGACACTAGAATTACATGCTCTGAGAGCTATCTGGCGTCGCCTCCACCGACAGGAGAGGGGCTACACATTCTTTTTACCCACCACAGAACTTCCACGAGGATAGACTGCCTGTACATCTCTAGGGACTTGTTGGACATTGCCCAGGGATCTGAGATTCATACTATCTCATGGTCGGACCATGAACTGGTCACGCTGGACCTGGGCTGGTTGGGAATGAACCCAAAGGGCTTGAGATGGCGGTGCATTAAGGACCCAGTGTTCCGGGATGAGCTGCAAACAGAAATTGAGGAATTTCTCATCACAAATCACACAGGAGAAGTAGCAAAAAGAATAGTTTAGGAAGCAGGGAAGGCAACCCGGTGCAGAATACTGATTGGAGAGGGAGCGCGGAAAAAAAGGGAGCGGACCCTCATTGAACATGGGTTGCGGGAGAAGGTTGAAACACTTGATAAGCGGGCACAGTCATCGCTGGAGGTAAAGGAAGAATACCTCTCTGGAGGCTAGAGGGAAGAACTGCGACTACTTGAAGAAAAAATAATTCCTCAAGCACAAATTCTATGAGAAGGGGGATAAGGCGGACGCACTGTTGGCGGCCATGTTGCGGGGTCAACAAGCCGGAGAGGTAGGTTTCTGAAGTCATTGGGGAAAGATAATGTGCCGATGTCTTCACCCAAGCAGATACAAGAGGGCGTCCCCTCCTTTTGTGAGGCTCTGTACAAATCCGTCTACGCACGAGGTATTGGCTCTATTTGGCAGATAGCCCTTTGCCCAAGCTGTCCAGAGCGGAGTCCAGGGACCTGGAGGCCCCTATAACAGAGGAGGAGATAGGCGGGTAGTGGTGCGAATGCCACTGGGCAAGGCACCACGTGAAGATGGGTTCTAGGCATGGTTCTACAAATCATTCCTTGAAGTTTTATTGCGCACTTCATGACCAAACTCTTTAACAATATACTTGAGGCGGGTGTGGTGGCCCCCAATTCCTTCACCCGAGCACTCATTATGGTAATAACCAAGGAGGGGAAGGATCTTGGGATGTGTGGGGTGTATCGGCCCATCTCCCTCCTCGTTATTGATGGCAAAATATATGCTAGGGTTCTTACGGCCAGGCTTGAGGAGTACATGTCTCTATTGATACACCCTGAATAGGTGGACTTCACCAAATGTCGGCAGGGGCGGACAAGATGAGGAAATCATTGCACCTAATAAAATGAATCAAAGAGAGTAGCAGGTGACCCCACCTTCCTCCCAGTGGACGCCGAAAAAAAGGCATTTTACCGGGTAGAGTTGGACTTTCTGAAAGCGGTCCTGGTTAAGTGTGGTATGGGGAAAGACTCCTTTGGGGGGATCATGGCAGTATACTCTTCACCCAGAGTATGTCACTGTTAATGGTGGATATTCGCGATGGTTCGTTTAGGTAGGGGAACTAGGCAGGCCTGCCCCCTTTCGCCAACTCTTTTTGTACTCTCATTGGAGCCTATTCCACAGAAGATGGGGGGTGGGGGAGGAGCCTCGAGTTGAGGGGTTCTGTATAGGGGTCTGGAATGCAAAGTAGCATTATATGTGGACGACATGTTACATGTTACGAACGCTTTGAGATCCATGCCGATGGCGGTCCAACTGATCAAACAATATGGCAGCATATCAGGGTTCAAGATTAATAGGTCTAGTCGGTGGTCCTCCCTCTGGACAAGAATGAAGATGCAAACCATCCAGATTCATGCCTCTCAGAATGCAGTTCAGTTTTGGGCCGCTAAGGTACTTGGGGATTAAGGTTACTAGGGATCTCTGAGATTTATATGAGGCTAATTATACCCCAATGATGGCCAAACTTAAGGTGGACCTGGAGAAGTGGAGTAAGCCACACAGTTTCCTGGCTGGGGCACCCTTAAAATGGTCCATGTTCCAAGGATCCTCTATTTGTTCCAAATGCTACCCATTCAGATCCCAGACTGGTACCTTCGTGAAACCAAGGGCACCATACTGAAATTCCTCTGGCAAAGGAGAAAGGCTTGGACTCCCGCGGTGATCCTCACCCTTCCATAAGAAAAAGGAGTTGTGGTCCCCCCCAACTTACTCTTGATACCCCACCTAAGAGCGCAGCAAGATCTCCAATGGATCACCCTAGACAACCTACACATGCGCCTTGCTATGGTCGGGGAATGGCTGGGGGTCCTGAAAAATAGGATACCGTGTAGGATTCGGGAACACCCGATTGCGGGGACAGTCTAGTATATTTGGAAACCATGCGCTGAAATGGAGGGAGTAACAACCTGGCCCTCGCCATTGGGACACATCTGGGTACCGGGAGTCGGAGACGCCATACAAAACCCCAAAAGATTCCATTCCTAGTTTGCGGCAGGGCTGGAGAGTGTTGGACAGCTCTGGAGGGGAGGTAGATTAATTACTATTGTAGAACTTGGGTGTGTGGGGGAGCCTGGGCATTGACAAACTCCCAGTGTTTCTAAACATCCCACTCAAGGGGGCACTAACGGAGGATGGCTGGAATGAGCAGATCTAGAGGGACCTCACCCCATTTGAGTGACTCCTAGACTCAAGAACGGATGCACTCAAAGATGCACCAGAACGTCTGCCTCATATCTTGGCGTGAATGTGGCTCAAGGGCAGACTACTGGCACATGTGGTGGGGGCGCCCTAAGGTAAAAGTTTTCTGGGATGAAATCCTGGGGTGAATCGAGGATCTTGATGGGATCACCAGAGAGAAAGCCCCACTGCTGGTCCAGTTTGGTGTAGAGGAAGTGGAGGGGGGGGGGAGTGTTTTAGATGCCACCCTCCACTCCCTCCTACCCCCCATCCCCCAACCCCCCATGGCAGCTGCTTGCTCTTTGTGGCTAGGGCATGTCTAATGACTCTGGAAAAATGTACACCCTCTAGGTAAAAAGGAATGGATAAGTGTGGCTAAAAACATGTATGTTATGGAACGAATAATGGCTGGGCTCCATGGGGTTGGGGGATCGTTGGAGCAGGAATGGGGAGATTGTGTCAATAAATATGTGACTCCTGAAGTAACCTGAATCGACACACTACCAGGGAGCTGAACTGAGAGTGCCGGGATCTCTAGGGGAATGTAGCATGACGAACTGAGAGCACAAATGATCAAACTGGATATAGGGGACCACCTGAAAGGGAACAGGATATTAAGGGACCTCCACTCATGTGGACACTGTCACTGTTCGGCCTACTTATGGACCTAAAGAGGGAAGAGTCAATGTTCATGGGGTAGGGGGTGGGTTCCATTTGTGTAGACTGTTCTGGACGGCAGAAGGCCGAAGGCTATTTTGGATTTAACAGGTGTTATGACCTTCGTGCCATTGTTCAAATATCTTCCTTTGTCTTTATTTGTATTTCTTGGTTGTATTGTTCAAAAAGTATGAATAAAGTCTAATTTGAAGAAAAAAGATAGATGCAATAAAACCTAGAGGAAAGTATAACTCCAAGAAAAATGTATAAAAAGAAATACCAAGTATCACAAAAGATAGGGTAAAAGAGTCGGTGTGGAAACCGGTTCACACGCACTCGGGGGAACAGACCAAAAATCCAATAACCCAGCAAAAAGTGCTGGGAGACTCTCATGTAGAGCAGATTGGGCATACAAATAAAATATAAATCAACCCAACAGTGGCGTCAGCGGATTCTCTTCTAAGGGCAGAGAGAGGGCTATTGGCTGTAGAGTCATGTGGCAATTTATTTTAAGGACTGCAAGTTCACATTATTGTAGTGCTTTGAAGTAGAGCTTTGTTTTTTTTTCTTGCTGCTGGGGCTCTCCATGTTGCTGATTTAAAGAAGAGAAGCATAAGGCTTGCTTCTGGTCTTGATATGGAATCTATTGCTTGATGACCAATGCGTACGTTAAATGTACTTTACACCAGTCTGCTGTTCTCTGTAGTCTTAAGTCTTGCTGATGGGTCGCAATACTGGTGAGAGTTTGGTTTGACTTTGTCATTGTAGGTCCACTATGGCTGACGGCCCAAATCGAAAAAAAACAAACCAATATTGGTTCTGATATGCCCTCTTACCATGATTATTTTAGGAAGTGCACCGTTGCCAATAGAGAGTATGTAGCCTTTTGTCACCCAATATGGGGCAACATTACATTGTATTAAACCATGTATGAATGAGACTCTTTTCTGTAGCATACACTGAACTAAAGCACTGTAAAGTGAAATTGACTTTAATTACCTTTTCTCTTTGTAGGTCCCCCTTTGTAGGGGGGGTTATTTAGTAACCCCTTATCCTACTTTCTCGTGTAACATTTTTATGTTGCCCTCACTAATTTTAAATGGCTGGTGGCAGTGGTTTACGTTTTCCTACCATTGTGCTTGTCTACCGCAGGCTGAACCCTCAGCTGCAGTACAACACCCATGGGGGACCATTTTGTCAAATGGCCCCTGTTGTCTTTTTTCACCATTTTCTGTTTGTGATGTCTTTCTTGGGTTTTACTCTGTGCGTTGAGACAGATTTGAGCCCTTTGTTTGTCTTGCCTTTGGCTGGCTTCAGCCCTGAAGCCCGCCTCTAGCTCCAGTGTTTGGAAGGACAGAATGTGAGGGTGGATCCTGAAACGCCCATGTCCTTTGTCTCTAGGAATGCCAGAATGCAACTAGTCCTGATTGGCTGGATGGCTGTCCCGTAGGCGAGCCACCCTGCTGTGTGATTGATAGCCTAAGCTGTGCATAAATGGGAGAAACCTGCTTAAAAGACAAGGGTTTTGGGACTACAGACAGAGGCGGCTTCTGGGAGAAACAACCGAAGAAGAAACCATGACTGAAGCTGGCTACAACCCCATGGACCTTTGAATTGCCCGGTGAAGCCCTGCTGCTGTGCTGACCACTTTTTTTTTTTTTTTTCTTTTTTCACCTCGACAGTAAAGCTCCGGATTGAATGAATAACTTCTCCCCTTGGGTTAGTGGGAGCAACTAACAGCGAAGACAAACTCCACAGGACCACTATCCCTGACTTGCTGTGCTTCTCCGTTGCTTTGGAAGCCCAATGCCCGGGGTCGAGTGTCCGTAGTAGAGTGCAACATCTGCCACGGAACAAATCCGGCTAGAAGCTTCAGGAGAATCCTAAGGACCCTCCAAAAGCAGGTCCTCTAAATCCAGAGACCCCTCACCACAGTGCAGGACCAAGGGAGCAAAGAGTCCAACCGGTGTCCGAGATCCGCATCAGTCCTGTTTGCTAAGTACTGAAACCGCAAAGTGCTGCTGAACCCGAAAAGAGCCTGTAGCTGCCGATGACCGACCAAGTATTGCCGCAGGAGCCCTCCAGATGTCCTCCCCCTTTCTCTCCCCTTCCCCCCTGGTTCCCCCACGAGTGAGGCTCAGGAACCAGGGTCTGCACCGCTGTAGCAAGACTGAATCCAGCTGGACCACTCTTCTTCTAACAAGAGGTACTGTTTAGTCTTGGGGTACTTACCTTGTTGCCTTTAGCCACGCTCTTCTCACTTGAAAATTTGCATTGGCTTACCTTTCTCGAGTTGATTTCAACTGCCTTCTCACAGCTTGTGACCCTACAAGTGATTCTTCTGACACTCTAACGATGTGCAAGACTTTGATCCAAGAAGTGCATCAGATCCATGTCCCAAATGACTTTGGATGTCCTGGCTTCCTGAAGACTCTTCTAGTCCATTGACTTTGGTACTGTTTGTCCCTCACAGGTGGTAGCTTGTTGTATACTGTTACTGCTGGGAAAGGCTAGACTTCATTGGAGGATTCCGTTTTCCTCACAGTTAAACTGTTCTAATCTTTTTATTTTCCTAACCTTTCCTTTCTACAACCTCAGATTATTTAAAACTCATGTTAAATAAATAACTATTTATAACTGAAACCTTGTGTGTAAGTGTTACTTGGTTACTTGTATTTACGAATATCATTTGTACAGCTCTCCAGCTCACATTTACCCCTCTTGAGATAGGCCTTGCTGCTCAGTTACACTACCAACTCGTGTAGTACAAGCATATACCAAGTATTGTGTACCCTCTCACAGTGTGACTGCACCAATTCTTACCTAACATTCTAATACTAAGGGGTGGGGGAAAGAAGGGATCCCTAGATCTAGGCCATACACATTATTTAGTCATAATCAAGAAACAGAAAAAGTCAAAGCATAGGTCTGTACTCCATGCCCCTTGCACACAGAAGGACAAATGACCAAGCTGTGACTCTATACATATCGTATTTTTCTGGACGATAGCACAGGGGCAACGTGCTTGCCTTGGAAGCAAGGCGACACAGAGCAACAGAGGTTCGAATCCCGGGTCTGCGCTTAGAAACCTCTGGGTATTAAGTGTGTTCTAAATAACCTATCATATCATAGTACCTAGATTGTGTAAAGGGGTTTACAATATTTCCAATCATGCTGAAGCGGGGCTCCTGGGGTTACGTCATGCTTAATGTTTAATACTAGACCTCTTGGCCTGGTACCCCTCTAGATTGGAGTAGAAACTAAGTATCCACATTAGAAAATGTGATGCCAATACATTCCAATGGACAAGAATATAACACCAGAGATTTACTATTTTAAATTCTCAAGTAAATCGCTGGTAGTGGCTAAATATCTGTCCTTGGATGAAAAGAACCCAGGGACACAAGAGAAAAGGGTCATAGCTAACCTATTTTGGCCACTTACCTGAGTTTTAAAGGGTCAGATAGTTGCCCCAGAAGTCAGTGTCCCAATCCAGAGAGTTGGAGGTAAAGTCAAGTTCTGCACACAAGTGCAGTAAAAGCAGAAGTGAGGTCCACGTGCTGAAGAGCTACATCCCCTGGTTTGAGACCGAGATGGCTAGCGACAGACAGATGCAGAACTTTCGCAATGCAACCCTAAAACCCTATGGTAGATCAGCGGGGATACAGAGCCCCTGGGCCCTCGAACCCATGATGAGAAGAGGGAAGTCCACAGTTGCTGGGGGTGAGTAATCACTGCCTTGGATTATCCAGGGAGCAGAAGCTCCAGTAAGGAAATCAAGTGTTTGCTATTGTGCAATTGCCAGATTGTGCAATTCATTTGTGGTAGGGGTTCAGCAAACACCTATTCTGCCAGGCCGGTGGACCAAGCTACTCGGAACCAACAATGGATTGAGGTCTGAAGACCCAGAGACAAGTATTTGTGGTTTCAGCAACTGCAACATCTACCCAGTATGGCCTTCTTCGTCTGTAGGTTCTCCTGTTGGGTTTAGTTGCAGCTAGTGAATGGAAGGGGACTCTGGATAAAGGACCTTAAACCCACGGCAAGCCAGAGACCGAGGACGACAAAGGGCTCCATGTGTGATGATCAGCATGGCCAAAACTGTGACAGGCTTGGAGCACACAGTGTGACCCCAGCAGGGTCAGAAGTCTGCTTCAGCAAGGACAACAGGGATATTCACCATCAGGGCAAACAACCGCACAATGGAGACACAGCTGGACTCCCTTCACCTAGCACTTGGACAAGGAGGATGCCTCCAAGCGCCCTACACCAGCTAGGAAAATGCACAATAAAGAGCAGCCAGTAAGGAGGACAGCATGGAAGCTGAGCAAAGCTAAGGTCAAGACTTTGAAATAAAGCCAGGCAGGATGCACAGGAAAAGGGGAACAGGGATCCACCAGTATGGTAATGTTAAGACTCTTCGCAGAAGCTCCTCTTTCAGCAACGCTCATCTGAAGTTCTATCAAGAAATCGGAGGTAAGCCCAGGGTTTCGTCTAATGAGCATCCCCTAACAGGGGCTTACCAAGACAGCCCACCAATCATATCACGAGCAGACATTAAAAGGGTTTGGTGGCCTGCCCTTCAAGCGGGCCATAAAATACCAGGTACACTGGTGCACACCCACACGACGTGTACTGGGCTGTCTGGTGTCTCTAAGTCAGCCTAAGCCCTTTAGGTCCTATTGGAGAGTGCAGAATTAGCCCAACTCAGTACAATAACTGTAGACCTGCCTCTTTGCCCCCACAGACAAAGAAATGGACACAAGTAAAATGGGTGGGTTCAGGAATTTAAAAAAATGAATGGTACTCCATTGGCCACCATGCATCGTGCAGCTAAAACTACAACATAGCTGGCACCGGCCTACACCATAGCACGCGTGCATTGTGACAGTGAACCCTGCGGTGTATAAACAGCACCTTTGCCCTAGGAGTCCTTTGCCTTGCTCCAGCAGTCATTTGGGCCAACGCAGACTGGGATTGAAACTATGATTTGATAAACGGGAGCTGAAAGCAGCTCCTTGGTATCCACCATTTAAGCAGTGCCCAGGAGCTACCACTGGGAAACCAGGAGCTAGTTCATAGCGCTCCACAAAACTTCCACATAAGATGCAAACCTATCACTTTGTTCATTATTGATGATCTCTTATGCCTTTTTAAATGTTGTATCAATGTTTATTAATAGAGCGTCCAAAATGCTCCCAGTTAAGCTCACATAGGTATGTTTGTTCAGCATCGGTTGGCTTGGGGATCCAAATGTAATGCCTGGTAGCTGTTGGTGTCAAGCTAACCAGGCTCTTCTAGGCCATCAGCAGGAGCGAAACGTGCAGTGACAGTCAGAGAGTGTAGAAGCTCCTGTGCAATGAAAGGTTCATTTCACTAGGAATCTAATTCTATGCTGATGGATGGTGTTCTCCATCTTGCTTATCCGATAAAGTAGGCAAGCCTAACGAGAGAGAGGACCTTTTGTACGGGTGGAAGCATGCACTCTGGAATATAAATGAGATGTGGGGGAAGCCTTCAAGTAAAGGTGAACTAGGCATGTGCCCTGCTGTTTGTGCAGGCCCCTCATGCAATCAAGCAGAAGACCACATGTTTTAAGATGTTGAACCCTGTTTCACTGTCCCCTCTGATTTCTGATATCGGGCCTGATTAAGGCAATTTTTTAGTTGTGCTTCAAGCTGAAACATTCCATGATAGAATTAAAAACGGTGTACAGTGTTAATACCGAATTAACAATAATGACTGTATTTTATAAAGAAACATAAATAATGAAAACATTTCGAATTTTATGTTAGAAGTATATGTGGGGGTGGGGTTAAGGGAACTGGTCTTCACTACGTTCTCCATAGGCATTACCCACAGCACCACCCTATGCTCACCTCACACCAATGCTAAACACTCCTCTCCAATACCCAAACCTAAGCACCTTGGTGTGATTTGTAATCAAAAATGGTGTCAATGTTTAGTTCCTTTCTCTTTTGCAATCTGCACTCTACGTTTACCTCTATTGCATTCAAATGAGCAGACCAACTATTCAGCGGGAGTCGAATAGCTGATTTTCAGCCTCCAAATGTCAGCAAAGTCCATCCTATCCAAACTCCTGGCTGGGGGAAGGAGGGGTGACCCAGCCCACCAATGGCAAAGGTCTGTCCCATTTAAAGAGGTAAGGGCAGTCCAATGACGCGACAGCCACAAACGCCACATCTGCCCAGCACTAGACACTTCCTGGTAGGAGTGCATATTGCAAACCCTGTTCAGCCACACAAAGACACTAGCTGGGAATCCAAGCTGGGTCCTGGGAAGTGCATGCTATCGTATGGTGTTTCCTGACCAGACTGGGCAGGAGGACGCCTGAAATACAAGATGGCCAAAGGACTTGACTTGGACCACAAGGAAGATCATTTTCAATATACTGTACCCGAAATGGCATTAATGCCGTAAAACAACTATAATGCACAGGAATACAGAGAAAAAAGATTAAAAGCACAGCTCTCTACCAACATCCAATTCTTAACGCAAGGTACATTGCCAAACAAAGTGGAAAAAGGGATACACTACCGCTGCAGCATCCCACTGTAAGGTGGTGTGTTCTGCATTAAAGCAAAATAGAAAACGCAACTGAGAGAAACAATCCCCCAAGCTGGTGGCTATCAGGGCTCACCATGGTCGCAAAAATAAAGGAGCCAAGTAGGTGCGTAAAGGGTAAAAGACTACTTGCTGCAAAAAACAGCCCATAGTGGAGAAAATGCAACAAAAGAAAGGTCTTGCTTAACACTATCTTTAAGTGTGCATGCTCGATGGAAGAACTGGTCACTGGTCATCAATTCCAAGGCCCGAGTCCACAGTCTGGCAATCAAGATATTTAATGAGTCTGATAACAATACAACAGGGCGCGAAATGTGCACTTGCCACTAGCCATTGCTAGTGATATTTGACTCTTGGAGAGTAAGAAATGGTGTGCAGTGTTTATGTATAAAATGGTGCTGGCAAGTGACTTTTTGAACGCTGGCTAGTAGCTTGCAATTTGCATGTTTGCCCCCCGCAATACATACTCTAACTGTATCCAAAGAGTACATTAGAAGACACTAAAAAGGACCTGCTGTGATGCTCAAAAACTGTGTAGCGAGATCTTGATGGCGGGCATCTATGGTAGATCTGTGTACTGCTGGACTATAAAAAGTAAAGAGTAATAATATAAATCCATCATCTCATGCCCTCCGCCATAGAGGGCAAAGCCTCGCTCTAGGCTGAGGGGGAGAACATTACTTTAGCCTGGTCCGCGGAGGATGAACTGCACTCCAGACCTTGGCAGTAGAGAATGAGCCAAACAAGCAAGGCACCTGGCCCTCCACAGAGCAGGTAATGAGATGAGGACGATGAAGGAGAAACACTTGAGCAAAGCAGGACGCTGTACTTGTTTAGATTTGCAAACTAGAATTAAAGCTAAGGAGCTGTATTGGATTCCTGAAGTATAAAATAGCGTTTATTCGTTTAGAGTGCCTACATGCTGCCTTGCAACTACTTGGCAACACACTGCAAACATACCGAACTGCAAAAGCAATCAAAATCTTCTAATTTGCAAAGATTCACTGAAAGTACCTGGGGGAAAAAAAGACAAATGGCCAGGCCGGGGGGGGGGGGGGGGGGGACTAGCACATGTGGGGTTATGGAGGCTGTGAGGAGAGCGGAGGACAGAAACCTCTGCTTGAGATTGGCCTCCTTCTCCCATTAGACAGTCAAAATGTCCAATTAGAGAAGGTGGGATGGGGCGACAAAGAAAGATAACCGTAAACCAGGTGTAATCCAAGGTGTTCCTGCTCCCTACCGTATGGATTTGCAAGACTTTATATTCCATATTCCACTGAACATTACTTAGCCTGTAAGGTTAGCAATCTGACATGATTTTAATGGTTCATGTGTTAATAACAAATTAATAAATAACACAAAATGTTATAACAAATTTAAAACAACGAAAGCATTTAGAATTTTTATTTGTATTAATTTTGGGGGGGGGTCCCTCTCTATATCCCCTGTTTCCCTATCTTTATCACCCCACCCCCCTCCCCGCCTGTTATAATCCCTGACCCCACCCACCCACATATACTTTCAAAATAAAATTCGAAATGTTTTTGTTGTATGTTTTGTTAGAAAATACATTTGTTAATTCATTATTGCACTGTATACCAGTGCTGAGGCAGTCATTTAAATGTCAGGCAGTGTGACATTGCCCTGCCTAAGAGGCCTCTTTGAGGAACTTCGCGTTGGGTAATCTCTCCACATCCCCTGTTTCAGAGGGAGTATAGAGAGAGAAGTGTGAGGACTCTGTTTGTATGTGGCACTATGCACTATTGGCAAATCTGATAGGAAGGGAGGATGCTTGGAAAATGGAAGACTGCCCATATTGGCCCTGTGAGAGAACTTACTTGGCTAATATCTTGAAAAACTTTTCAGGCTACTCTGCCCAAACAGGAAACACGTAGAGGAGAGCACCTTTTTGGTGTGGACAGAGACAGGTAGGGGGCACTGTAGGTATTCAGCCAAACACTAAATATGCTGTTCCGTACCTCCCTACACACAACAGACGTCTGCTGGTCAGAAAATACATTTTAACCTACACCCCACACAACCACTGTATCCTAGTCCCAAGCGCACTTCCTCTTCACCCGTATTCATAATCTAATTCAACCCTTGACCATCCTTCACATCCGCTTCAATCTCTGATTTCTTTTTAACAATTATGTTGTTGACCTATTGTATACAGTTAGTAACATGGGAGCTAGCGTAATTTAAAGCAGTTAACATGTCCAAGAAACAGAGAATAAAACCTAAGATAGCTATCACAGTTGTCCCCCAACACACTTTATCTCGCAATACCATGGAAAAGTATATGGGATAAACAGGAGGGCGAGCGGGATCAGCACACATGAGCGACGAAAATATCATAATGAAAAAGTCAGGAGCACTTGCATATTGTTATCACTACAGGATAACCACATACGTTTGTAATCTTCCTGAATGTCTTTTCTATGGAACATTACTTTTTTCTGGAGAGTAGCACATGGTCTGAGATCCACGTCTCTACTGGGTTGAGTGCTGGATTTGAAATTTTTTCAGAATTTTCTTTTTGACAATCATTAAAGCTCTGCTATGGAGGCCACCAGGAGGCACAGCCACAATTGTGGAGTTTTGTCAGAGTTCGGGACCCTCCACAACTGGATCGCAGAGCGTCTGAAGCAGTGGTGCACTAGTGGCACCGGAGAGGAGCTACCGTTACCTCGTAACCAGGAGAAACTGGGACTGGAGGGTGGAGGTCTCGACTGAGACGCTAACACGTGGCTTGGTGGAGGAAGAGCGGGGCTGCTGGCCTGTTGCTGCGTGTCACCTCAGGTGCTTTGTGCTAGGCCCAGGCCGGGACTGAGTAGTGTTTGCGGCCCCGTTAGCCAGGGAGGTACGTCACTCCGCAACCCGGTTGACTAGGGTACAGCGACTGAAGGTCACATGGGGTGACCCCTTCAGAGTCCTGTGTGGACGCCTACATTGGCGGCACTGTTCCCAGAGCACTCCGTTGGCAAGCTGAGAGCGCTGTATAAAGCATCAGCAGGCAGACTCATCTTGCCCCTGGAGGGACTTGCATGCTCTACAACAGCAGACAAACTATCCATCCCTTGCTGAGAACATTAGTGGAGCTGCACCTCATTGGGACCATCCTACGTCATTGGAGTGCACACTCTGGGGGAGAGCTCCCGCTGCCTATGTGAAGTCCCCATCGGGGCTTTGTCCTTGACCGGAGTGGGCGGGTGGCCGGGATATAAGTAAGCTAGATCATAACTGCCAGCACGTGGCTCAACGTGTGAAGCCCACCGACAGACTGTGCAAGGGCCTAGGCGTGAAACAAAATCTGTAAATACTGGCACCAGTGCTGAGAAAGATCTGGTGCAGTGAGGGTGCGTGGCACAGCAGTGTTGGTGGCATCTCAGCACCAGTTGGGAGGACGGTAGCGCACAACCAGCAGGTGGAGGTTGAAGTGGTATACAGCGTGCCCCAGGCAGGAGTGCAGTGAAGATCTCCCATTGAGTTGGTGCTGGAAACTACCGTAGGAGTGAGCTGACCGGAGCGACACTAAGGTGGGCAACAGCGGGTCCTGGACGGTGCAGGATGCTGGAATAGCTCTCCGACAGATAGTGACAGCCCCCTCAAGGAGTAGTTACAGCGGAGTGTGCTGCTGGTGGCTGGGAGCACGGCGTGGTGCACAGAGCCCATGGTGTCAGCAGCCTGTCGCTAGGGGCCCTGGGAGGAGTTCTGAACTGAAGGGGGCCACCAACGAGATTGCCCAGTATCGCAAGGCCGGGAAAGCGGCAACCTTGCTGCACCTTGTGGGTCACACGCACCCCGCCAGCAGCAGTGAGAAGTGGGGATATGTGGAAAAAGGCTGGTGGTGCCACGGTTTGAACACTGCCTGACAGCTGGGCATAGGTCGGGGGAACCCAGGTGGATGAGCTGGAGGGGCGTGCTTTCGCAGTTCTACTACTCGGACAGTAGAGAGATGGCAAAAGCTAAGGGATACCGGGGCCCTCACCCTTGCACTGCAGAGATTGGCGCAATTAAAAGTGATCAAGTCATGGGGCAATGCGGACAGTTATAGGGGCCAAGGTGGCAGATCTCTCAGCAAAGGTCGTGACTCTGGAGGAGTGAATGGAAGGGTTGGCGGCAAACCATACCTCGGTGGAGATCCTGGAATCTCAGATGGAGGCACGTGTCCTGGCGGTTGAAGGGCGGGAGGAAGACTTGTGCCTGAAAGTGGACGATATCAAAAATTGGGAAAGATGCAATAACTTCCTCTTTTTTGGACTGTGGGAGGAGGGGGAATTCCCTGCTGGTCTGGAACAAAAGGTTCAGGAGATCATAGGCATGGTCTTGGGTTCCAAGGAAGGTGAGTGGGTGACCCTGTATAGAGTACATCGAGCAGGCAGTGGAAGCAGAGGACCTCGCTCAGTTCTGGCCCAGCGCTACTATGGTGACAAGGCTCACATTCTCGAAGGTGTGGCGAATGGGCAACATTGAGTACGAGGACTCCAAGGTGGCTATATTTCAAGACATGTCAGCCCACACGCTTCTGAGGGATATGAGCTGCAGCCCCCTCACCAGACAGCTCCAGGGGAAGGGGGTGAAATACTGCTGGGATACCACTCTGCGCTTGTGTTTGAATGGGGGGGGGCACCAAATGGTGTCGGAGGAGGACATTAAATGTGTCATGGTGGACCTGATGGAGTGTCGACGTGACAACCCCAGGTGTTGGGTGAGGAAGGGCCCAGATCTCACAGAGAGCTTCGAGGTCCAAAGGCTGACCTTGGAAGATGCAAAGTACAGGGAGTTAGGAAATTCCAGAGACTCCGCACTCCCTCACCTCGGAAGGACGATACATTAGGGGGACTCAGTGCATAGCTTTTGCCCTTATGTTCCATGGTGTGCTCTAATATCCACTTCCTGGGACTTCCCCAGACCCTGTTGGTTCAGGGGAGGGAGATGGAATGGAGGGGGTGTGTGAGCTCAATTAAGTGAAAAGTTGATTCTTGAATGTTCTGTTCTTGGGGGGGAATAAGGGGAGGTGGGAAGGGGGTTTCAGTGGTGATGTGGACAGGGGTGACAGTGATGCTTGCCCTGTTGAAGGGTGCTATGGTGGGGAGGCGGGGGCTTAGGGCTGCTGGATAAGGATTGGTGGAGAAGCTAGTGCGGCCAGGGCAGGGGTCACACCCCTGGTGGTTCGACTGGTGTAACCATGCAAAACCACCCCCACAATCCCCAAGGTAACGCAAACCCTGCTGCCCTTGTTCGATATTGATTACCCAATTTGATTGATTTTAATCTATCGAATGGTACTGGCCAGTTTCGACCATATGTACCATTCGATCAATTAAAATCGATCAAATTGGGTAATACCGTTAGGATCACATTGGCTGTACTGTATGTGCCCAGTGCAGGCCAGGTACAATTTCTACGATGGATCTCTGCACTGTTAGAGAACTGGGCTGAGGGAGTCATGCTCCTGGGGGGGCGACTTCAATATCATAGCTGACCCGGCGCTGGACTGGTGGTTCGCAAAGGGGGGGGAAGCCCGAAGAAACTGAGTAAGGACAATAGCGAATTTGGGCATCTTTTGAAAGATAATATCTGGACTGCCATCTGGCGGGGTCCCTTTCTGGGCCCGAGGTGACTTATACGTTCTTCTCCCCCCACACCAGATGTACACCAGGATAGACCTTGTGCTCGTGCCGCAGGAGCAAGTAGGGGACATGGGGCTGCCTAGAGTAGAGGTGATAACGCGGACGGATAATGCGATGGTGGTAACAGAGTGGAAGGTGGTGAGGCCCCAAATGCGCACGCCCAGGTGGAGATGTAACTACACATTGGTGAGAGACCAGGTGTTTCGGGGCTTCTTGGGGGCAGAGATAAGGGAGTGCTTACAAGTTAATGACAGCGGGGAAGTGCCCATGGCAATGGTGTGGGGGGGCAGCCAAGGGCACAGTTAAGGGTCTGCTCATTGCTGAAGGGCAAGGAAAAAGAGAGAAAGGGGGTTGGTGGAAGGTAGGATACAGGAGGAATTGAAGGGTCTGCGATCCCAGTTCATGAGGAAGGATGCTGAAAGGGAGAAGCTCTTAATGGAGATGAGGGACAAGAGGCAGGTGCTCCACTCGATATCAATATTGGAGGTGGTTAAGAGGCTGAGGTACACGCGGCAGAAATACTATGAAAAGGGAGATGCAGTGGGCACATGTTTGGGAAACGGTAGAGATGTAGTGCGGAGAGGAGAGTGAATCAGATACGTGGAGCGGACTTGACCCTGGTGGGTAGAGGGGGGGGGGGGGGGGAATATCCCAGCCCAATTCAGTCTATCGCCAGCTCTATGTCCAAACGGCAGTGGGCATGGGTGAGACGGTACACCGACATCTCAGTGACCTGCAAATCCTCAAACTCAGTGACGGAGGATGAACTACTGGAGGAGGAGGTAACGAGGGGGGGGGAATAAGCTTAGTCTCTTTGCAGATGATGCCTTACTCTACATTACTAATCTCTCGGTGCTGCGCCTGTTGGAGAGCTTAGCGCAGTACGGTGAGCTATCCATCTTTAAAGTCAGTTTGGAGAAGTCTGTGGCCTTCGCAGCTGGAGGAGTGTTAGTTGCCGACGGGGAATACATAGGGGGGCTGCTATTTCAGATGCAAGAGGATTGCTTTCTATAGGGTGATGCGCAATTACGGGGATCTCTTTGCTAATAAATTCTTGCCACTATGGTGGGCGGTGCAGGACAACTTGAGTAGATGGGCACGGTTGACTCACTTGTGGGTGGCGCGCCTGAACTGCATTAAAATGGTGGTGCTGCCCACATTTTTGTTTTTATTCCAGATGCTCCTGGTTGTGATTATCATCCTTTTTTAACTCTGTGAAGGGTGCTCTGCTGAAATTCCTATGGGTAGGGGTGAGGCACATGGTTGCATACAGGGCATTGATTTTCCCGAAGGAGGAGGATGGGGTGGGGCGGAGTTCCCAGACTAGCCAACATATTATAGGGCAGCCCAGCTCTGTGTACTGGTTGACCACCTGGACCCTCAGTCCGGTAAGCAGTGGGTCCATATGGGCAATGTGGTTCTTGCCCCAATCTCAAAAAGGGTGGTGGTTATCGGTGCCGCAGTCTCGAATTCCAAGGAGAGTGGTACACCATCCAGTCTTTGCGGTTTTATGGTCCCTCTGGAGGGAGGTGGGGGACACTCGATGACTGTCCACGTGGCCTTCCCCCTTGAGCTGCATTTGGGCCCTGCCACTGAGGGACAGCGTGGTGGAGCCTCTAGCGTTCCATATTTTGGTATGAGGCGGTGTTGAGTAGCGCTGGCCAAATGTGGGAGGATGGGGATTTTCTCTCAATGGGTAGGCTGGAGGAATGCTTGGGCATTTGGACTTTTGTCTGTGTTTCGCTACCTTCAACTAAAGGGGATACTGACCGATTGTCAGTGGGGCGCTTATCTACGGAGAGGGCTGCTGGAATATGGGCAGCTCTTGATCAAGGCTGCCAGCTCTAGGGAGCTCATAGCGCGGCTATACAGGGGGATCCTGTTGGCAGAGCCCAGGGACCCATTACCTGCTAGTCAGATGGGGACGCAACCTGGGGAGGGACGTTAATAATGCTCTATGGATGCAGATGTGCTGGAGAGTCTCGCGCTCCACGGTTTCTCTGCAGTACGGGCACCAGGCCCTAAAATTGCTTCACAGATGGCACTACCCACTGGCCGCTTTGGCTAGGATGTACAAGGGTATGATTCTCGTTGCTGGAACGGTCACCGGGCAAGGGGCGACTATTACCACATGTGGTTGGGTTGCACTCATATTCGGCAGTACTGGAGGGAAGTTCTGTCCTGGATTAAGGGGATTGATGGGGTTCCTAGGGAATTGTCACTGTGGATGCTCTTCTTTGGGTAAGGCTAGAAGAGTAGGAGGGTGTGGTGGAGGAGGGGCACATGGTGCAGTCCTGTTGGTGGCTGCCAAATTCTGCTTGGCCCAGTTGTGGAAGAGTCTGTGTTAGCCAGTGGGGAGGGGTTGGGTGGCTAACGTTCGAGCTATATAAGACATGGAGTTCCTCACCCAACGTTTGTACGAGTCACTATCCAATATTTAAGGTTTGTGGCTACCTTTCTTTGAGAAATATGGCCGATGAACAGCCCTGGAGGTTGTGACCGGTCTTCCCTCTGGGTTTCCAGTTTGTCCATGTTCCTGTCCTTAAATTTGATAATTTGTTTTCTGAAGTTCCATTGTAAAATGCACGTAAAGGTGGTCCTAGAGCTTTGTGTTTGGCCCGGCGATTCAGAGTGGACATCGTGGCATAAACCTTCTGGAGTTGATCTGATTACGCTGCATGTGGGGGGGTGGCATGGGAGGAGCGGGGCGTGGAGGGACAGTTGAAGGGGTGAGGCAGTGGGAGGGGAGAGGGATGGGGGGTTGCACACGCGCCTGCCCCTCCTAAATATAGTACCCCTTACACGAACGGACCGCAAATGTAATGTTAGATTAACTGTGCTTTCTGGCTTAATCTTCCAAAATTGAACACTATTTTGAAGCATGAGGATTCTTGGAATTGACAGTCCCCTGTCCTTAATTGGAAATAGCTAAACACCTACCCGGTTCCACCTAGCAATCACCTTCTCCCAAAGTGAAGGTAAAATGAAACCTGGTCTGTGTCCACCTTGCCCCCTTTCTCCCTTTTGACTACTGCACACTAAATATGTATCAGTGCCTTTCTAACATGCCACAAGTCCTACACATTCATGAGCATTAAATGGAAAAAACGTTCTTTTCTATAATTGGAGTAATTTTAATTTCAGAAGCACTTTTGGAGCAAGCAATGATTGGTCCATCTCCAAACCCTCTGATTTTGTCCTACCTGAAGTACGCAGTCAGTTCACAGGTAAGACTGAGTGTATACTGCATGCTGGGAGGTTGCATGTATGGTGGGTGAGGGTTGCATACAGATGTAATAATCTAACTGCTCACAATGACCCCCCACACCCTCCATAAATCTGTGCCACCATCAGAGGCCGAACAACTCTGAGACAGTATTTCAGATTCCTTCTGCATAGGAATGGATACATTGATATGAAGCTTTTTAACACATGTACTTAGACAGCTTTGTATGCCATTTCTCTGTATACCATTTCGTACATGCAAATTAAGGTGGGTGAGCCACCTGTATAGAAATCAAGAGTTACGTAAATGAAAGCTTAGATAATCGAGATTAAGAAATGTGCACTAAATGAACTTTGTTTTGAGTACAATACATTTATACAACGTTTACTTTAGTGTTCTGCTTCTGAAACTCTGTAGTATGAGAGCAAACGTGACTAGCTTCCTGCATTCAGCAAGCAAGAACATTCACCTAGAAAGGCAAATACTGGGTGTTAGTCAGAACTCAATTTTGGCTCCTTTTCACCCACTTTGTTAGTGCATGTTAAGAGTTGCCTTTTCACTGCGCTGTGGCCTCTGGCAGGCCCCTCTGTGTTTGACTTTTCTTTTGAGTAAGTGAGTTTCTTTGAAAACCTCACATGCATCTGTAATTCCTATTGTTTATGGGAAGCCTTGGTAGTCCCTAGTACTACCAGGGAAGTGGGTTCCTTTTTATTCCCATGTCCTTTTAGTAGATCAATCTCCTCACCCAAGCATTGGGTTTGTTGCAAGCTGGTGGAAGGATTTGCTTTTTTTTTTTTTTTTTTTTTTAGGAGTGCATTTGTGCACCCTCATGTGACGGAGACTCCTTTGCCCGTGCAGTAGTCAACATGGCTACCGCTTGTTTTTTTGGCACTGCAACCGAAACCATTGTCTTTGTTCTTTTTCCAAATAAATGTTGCTGGGAATGGCACATATGGAAATTACCTTTCGTAGGCTTTGCACAGACCCTGTAAAGCGCAGTCTTGATGGCAACAGGTTTAGGCTGGGTGGGGTCTTTCAATCCATGTCCCTTTGTTCATTAGGTCACAAGAGGAAGCTGACTGACATCCAGGAATGTAGGGCTAGCAATTCATTGAATTCTACAGGGCCAGAGATTGGAGTGCTGAGGTAGACCATAACCCTGCAGATGTGTATATTTAACAGGGACTTTGAGCTGTTATTTAGTTGACCACTGGACCTGATCCCGAGGAAGCAGAGAGGGCAATTATGCTAAGAACTGTTCCCGAAGCTGTGCTGGTCATGACCCATCTTCCTTAAGGCAAAGCCCTGTTTCTCATTTACTGTAGGAAACCGGCTGAAGGATATTGTCTCCCTCAAATTTTCAGATAGTTTATGCAGATCCCTCACCAGCTTGCTGGTGCTTCCCCGAATGTCCTGGCACAGAGTGCTGCTCATTATGAGACAAGGCTCCTGGTGTGCCCATACCCGAGCTTGCGCTGCATGCTGTTCAGTCCTTCAAGGAGCATCCTGCTCTGTGGCTTTGATGATGCTATCATATCTGGGATGTCAAGGATGAGGCCATTTTCCCCTCCTGAATTGCCTGTGACCTGCTGCGTCTTTCCTCCACTGTTGCTGCGCGCGGAACCTCTTTATCATGGGTGGCTTGCCAGAGGCCGTTCTTTTTCCTGGATGAAGTGCTAGTGCCCAGACCAAATTCTGACACAGAAGCTCACCTGTATAAATGTCACCCACCTGTACAAATTTCACCCACCCCTGGACCATCTCCACAGTTTTTTCCTTGGTGTGAGCAGTCCATCTGAGTCCCCCTCCCCTCCCTTTTCAGTGACAGGTCTTCCACAGCTGTGCTTCTGTGCCTGGTTTGGATGCTCATTTTCAAGTTCTCCTGGACTGCAATATTTCTGCATAGTGCTTGATGCTGTCCTTTGCAACAGTCCCTCTTTCTTAATTTTGGTAGTAGAAACTGAGTCTCGACTCCACAGCTGCCTTTGGCTCTGTCCCAGAGACCTCCAAGTGATACATTATGTGTCACTGTTAACAAGAAGCGTAGATTGGGTGTGTCACTTTATTTCTAATGGAAGACCATTGTTGACTCTTTAAAAGTACTCTTAAGTAACTGAAAACATTGCGGCATCTTTTGAAACACAGACTCAAAAGCTTTATGGGTACACCAAAAACACAGGTTTATGGAGGTGTGACATGGTGCGCAATTAGATAGTATGGCTGTCTGAGAGCTCCTGCGATGTTAGGGTAAGAAACGTGGATTTGGCCAGAGAGAGATCTGCTTTTGCCTCCTGAATTGCTGCTGTGGGCGGGGGAAGCCCTGGAGCGGCTCTGGACACCATTTGGGCTGCCATGTAGTCTCTGAAGCGCAGCGTCGGGCCACTTCATCTACTAGGCCTGTGGGTCTACCATCTTGTTTCAGCATCTTCGGCAGGCCGCCGCCGAGGTCTGCGGCGCACTGATGACCTGGCACTGCTCATCGGCCACCTGAAGCGTGTTCTGCTCCCAGGGGGAGGAGATGGCTCAGAGAGATGCCGCAGCCCTAGGGGCCCGCTCCCTCTGAGGCAGCCTCCCCCCCGCACCACCTCCTCTCACCCTTTGGGCTTGTGGCCTGCTGCCCCGGTCCCTTGCCAGACCCCACCCTGCCACGACAGAGGCACCAGTCCTGCCGACGACCTCAGTATTAGCCAGTGTGCTGGGGAGCAGGGCCAGGGTTCTCTGCTGGCTGGCTTTGCTGCGCCTTGCCTGGGCTGGCAACACCCTCTTAATGGGGCTATGGTGTGGATTGGCGGACCAGCCAGGTGGGCTGGACCCTGGGGGTGTTGCGCTTCGTCGGCCATGAGCCTCTATGGGCCTTGCTGACTGCCGTGGACGGTGGAGAGGCTGCAGGTGCAGTAGGGTGGACTCCTGTGCTTGAGGGGTGATCTGATGACCCGGTTTTGATGCCCCCAGCCTCAAGAGCTTCTTGGAGGTTTGGAACTCTTTTTATATTTTTTCCTAAAGTTGTGCTTGCTTTCACAGGCTCCCTCCTTCAGAGTCTGGTGCTCCTCCTGTCCTCTTGGTCACTTAGGGGGTTGTGGCTGGCGCCATGGCTAAGGCCAAATCGCAGAAGGGATATTGCTTCCCTTCTGCAGATTCATGATCGGGGGAAAAACAAACTCCCTACGGTCATGCAAGTGCATGATAACCGTCCGCAAGCAACAGGCTCCAAGTGGGCCACAAAAAGATGCCCTACAACAATGGATGATGGAGATGAAGGGGCAACTCTAGTATTGCCAAACTGTCTGGTAAGATCTCAACCATTGACAAGCGCCTAGATAAGACTGAGCTCCAAGTGGGAGATGTCGAAACCACCCTATGTGAGTAGGCATACAAGGTTGGCGAATGGGCCAAACTCATCGAGGCCTTAGAAGACAAGGTGACTCATCTTGAAACTAAGCATGAGGACTCGGAAAACCGATCCCGTCGTAGTATGGCTTTCATGCCCTACCAGGAAGGGTGGACCTAGCTTTTAACGACTCGCCACCACGATCTAAGGCAGGCCCATTAAAGGCCATGTCCGCCCTCCTGGCAGGGCATGAAAAAAGCCATTTGCACCCCGTGGTTCATCCGTAGTGCAAATGGCATTCAAAATATTTAATCTGGAGATCTGATGTGCTAGTGCAGCCGGACTCCCGATGAAAAATGAATAAAAAAAGATGGCCAATGCCATATGGAAAAGGCACAGTCCCTTTTCCATGTCCATGGCGGCCAGACTGGAGGATCTGCAGGACCAGAGTGCAATACTTTGGTCCCGTGGGCCACAGGTAAGTGGAGGGGGTGGGGAGGCAACAGGGAGAAACACCCTGTTGCCTCCCCACAATGACTGAAAAAATGGAGAAAAAAAGCGTCACCTGGGGAACGAACACCTCTGGGTGGCTGGGACAACCAGTTAGGATTGTGTAATCTTGCACGCAGTTCCAGCCACCTGATGGGCTGAGTGCCCTTCCCTGGGTATAAATGATATGTATGTATCGGAGGTGTGCCAGTTCACTTCCCGTTTGGGGAACTGGAGGATTCTATCACTGGACGCTGTGCCAGAGGAACTGATAGAGTTTAGCAGAATGCACAGGGACCTGCTAGGGCCTGGTCCCTAATGTCCTCACTCGGGTTCACTGCTATAAGCTTTAAGGAGGAAATCTTGTCACGTGCCAGAACTCTGGACGAAGTTCGATTCTGTGGCTCCACTTATCAGGATCTAGCGGGTACTACACTCCTGAAACATAAGGCTTTTAGACACCTCATGGAATGGCTTCAAGAGAGGAATGTTTGTTACCGATGGGGGTTCCCTACCGCTCTCCACTTCACCTACAGGAATCAGCCTTGGATGGTCACCACTATTAAGGAGACTCAGCAACTTCTCTCACCTGACCAGGCGCAGCCGCCTCAGTGGTAGGACCTGGTGGATGAAAAAGACCTGGTGCTAGGGTGGGGCCTTGGTCTAAAGTTGATTGGGGTTGTAAGAAGAAAAGGGTCCTGGATTCTGATGACACCCTCCATGAGACACCAGGGCGCCTTGCTAGCTTGGTTTCCATTTCGGCAATGTCTGCTCACCATTTTCTCCTCAGCCTCTACTCTAGTGCTACTTAATGGGAACTCTACCCCACCCCCATTCAGATTGCTAGGGGCACACGGCAGGGCTGCCCTCTATCTCCCCTCCTGTTTGCCCTCTCGATGGAGGCCGTAGTGACATGGGTATGCCACAATCCGGGGTAATCCATGTGCACTGCAGTAGCATAATCTACCTCTGTATGCCGACGATGTTTTGGTCACGGTGACCAACACAACGGCCTTGGCCCGGACCCTGATGGGCAAACTTGCAGACTTTGGCTCAGTTTCTGGGTTTAAAATCAACTATTCAAATCCCAGGGACTTGCCTTAGTGTTGTCACCAGAAGAATGTGCTAAGCGCAGAGGTCTGTCCCATTCATTGGAAGGAGGATTGGATCAAATACCTGGGGATTAAAATCCCAAGCAAAATCAAAACATTGTATAGTGTTATTACCACCCTCTGTTTACAAATATGGAATCCGACCTTAAGCAGTGGGACAAGCACGCGATCATGAGGCTGGGATGGGCTGCATCTATTAAAATGACCACTATCCCGAAGCTCTTATACCAGTTCTCAGCCCTCCTGACACAGATCCCTATACACAGATTGCACTCGCTTCAAAGGAAAATTGAGATTTATTTGGCAACAGCGCAAACCTAAACCAGCTAAAAGGGTCCTGCTTCGGAGGGAGTACCTGGGCAGACTTGGGGTCCCAGAAAAGCATGACAGCTCTCACATTTCTTTTCATGGGTACAGATCAGAGATGCTCCCATCTGGACACAGATGGAGCAGTAGGCATCTCGGGTCCCGATGCAGCAATTGCCATTCACTAAACTGACTCGCAGCCTGACTGGCGAATTGCTGCCATCATCGACAACACATACACTTAGATGTTGGAATACTGTGACTAGGAGGTGGGGCCCCTCTGGTGGGTCTGGGTCCCCTTGCACCCATTGTTGGTAACCCTGAGTTTTCTCCTTGCATGCTGAAATTACCATTCTCTTCCTGGGTTCAATGTGGCCATTCGACAACTTGGACCACCTTTTAAAGAAGGTGGCCCCACTCACTGTCCAAGAATGCAAACTAACATGTTTCCCTACAGGAAGGGGTAAGGTTCTGATTATGCTCCGCTGCGCCACTTAATCACCCTATGACAAAACAAAGGGGTACAAGAGACCTAAATGCACTGGAACTCACTTGTTGTTTAGTGGGTCTGTCCAAAAGTAGAATTGCTAGAAAAGCACGGAATAAAGCTGTCCCCGTAGACCGGATGACACACTCTCGCTCAGGTTCTCAAAACAAAGGCAGTTCAAAACTTAGATCGAGGCCCGCCTGGCCTTCCACATTAAAGTCTCTCTTTCCAGCTTTCAAAACGCCGTTCAACACAAAGTTCACGCTGTTCTCCCTCTTTCGGGCTCGGTCCTTTCCACAAAGAAACATTCACGTAGGTCTCCCTCAGTCGGGCTCAGACCTTTCAAACACAACACTAGCAGGGATTCCCTTCCCCAAGCTTAATTCACATCCTTTAGGGGTTCCCTTCCCCTAACTTATCACACCTTTTCCTGATGTCGAAGACTTTCGAATGTGCGTGGCTTTTATAGACCTTCGCAGAACCACTTTGACTTTCCCTTCACCTCACACTCTTCTGTTATTTGCCCCATTGACTCTTGGTCTGGGTAGTTCGATGTAATAAGCACAAAAGGCCAACGTTCACCTTTACTCCCCCCCCCCCACTCCCCACACCCACTTTCTCAGAGTTAATTTTGATCACTTCGCTTTTTATAGTTAATTCACTATCGCTTCATAACAAAAACATTTCACTTTCACAGAGATTTTCGAAAGGGCTACTTCCTTTCGCCGGACCACTCTGCTACTCAGTATTGCTGGTTTCACAGCCATCTGTAATTCAAAGTTCATCACAGGTCTGCCTTCCTTCACATCTCATCCACACACGTCCAGCCTTCAATTGTGCGATATACTTTTGCAACTTCAATCTTTCTTTAACACACACCGGCCTTTCATGTCGCTTGCCAACTCACCTACAAAGGATGTGTTATTGATCTTAGAAAATGTGTTTTTCTCTTTCACTTCCCCCCTTTTTTAATGTATTATTTACGTGATATTGGCATATATGGATTCTGTTGCACAGTAGTTCGAAAGGGTCAGCAGTACAGGACAAGGATCGTACATGTATGAATTACGTTAACTGATATCCAGTGCCATTCCCGTGTTTGTAAAATCCCACTTTAACCTATTTACAGCAAATAAGATTTGCTTTTTGGGTTTTTCACATTTGGTTGACAAATATGTACAAATGTTATTGATTGTATGATTAATTAATCGGTCAATATGCAATTTTAGGTTTGGACCATAGGGTCCAAGTGAGGATTTTCTGTCTTTGATACTTTTCATATACATAAAAAAAGTGTTTGTTTAATTTGCACAATTTAAAATGTGTGTGTAATATATCTTAAATTGTAGGACCCAGGGGCCTACTGAATTAATAATTTACCTTTTTTATATTCATGTGTGTGCCTTCAAATAGATTGATTCAAAATGTATTTAATAATGCCCAGGTCTTAATAAGGGTGTGTTGGTACAGAATCATAAACTGAAGTGGTTCATTCAGGGGACTCCCCTTTGTGCATTAGCTTAACTCACCGGCTGTGTGCATTTCTTTCTTTTGTTTGCAGTTTTTAATTCATGAGCCAAGGTTAGTACCAGAGGCTTGACCTTGCCTCCCCAACTCTGCCTTTCACCCAGGAGGGGTGCTGGCATCCTTAAAACACAATGGGACTCATTACGAGGTTGGAGGTAGCTCCAAACTCTGATCCGGGTCTGGCAAACGCGAATGGGCAATTACCAGACTATTCCGGCCCAGCTGGACCCTTTCGCGGGTGCTGGGCCCGGTACATCCCCATTCCCATTGGAGCCCCATAGGGCTCAGTACGAATGGGGAGGTTGGTAGCACCGCGGTACAGGTCGGACCTGGTGGCTGCAAGGGCACCCGCGAGCAGGACTCGTAGTATGGCGGTACGGTAGGAACAGTGCCAGTAGCGATACCGGCGCCATTGTTGCCTTACCGCCATACTTGTAATGAGGCCCAATGCAGTCTTCTTGTCTGGGATTTGGCCTTCTCCACATGTCTTTCGCAGCCTTTTGGCAGCAACAACCTCCTGCAGGGAACTCATGGGGTTCTCTACCCTTTGCTCTCATCCCTTAGTCTGTCAGTCTTATCCAGTAGGGTTGCCTTAGCCCCGGAAATTCTGCTCTTGCTCGTGCACCACTTTGCTCAGAGCGTCTCTATGTTCTGCCATTTATCCATGTGAGGAGAGCTAATTGGTATCAGACGAAGGCACTTAAAGTCAAGTGCCTGACTTTGCCTGACCCAATTAGCGGGACATGTACAATGAGATATGTAAGGGTTAGCCTCTTTACTCTGTCGCCCTTTTCCTCGGTCCAGTGTTTGTGTAGAAAGGAATGAGGAAGTTGGGACATTGGAGAATCCTATAAAATAGGATGGGTCATGTGTATGGGAAAGGGGGGGAATATCGCGTCTCACCATCAGTCGCCTCACCCCCACTCTCCGAAGACCCCCTCACCCAGGTGATCCTCCTGCCCGGGTCCACCCCCAGGGACTGGAGTGAAAGGCGATGGCTGTGCCCTGGCCACCTGAGCGAGAGATCCCCCGGGGACTAATAGGTGAGACACCCTTTGGTTTCTCACAGTACCTACTATCGCATGTGGTCTCCTTGCCCCAAGGCCCATGCATTTTGGAAGGAGACCCTTTCACACATTAGGTAGATGCTTAAGGTGACTCTACTCTTAGAGCCACTATCGTTTTACTTGGGGATATTGCTGACAAAATATATCCATTGACCGGCAAAACACGTCTAAATTTATCACCCATCTCTTGCTTGAGGCCAAGATCTCCCTGGCCCAGAATTGGAAGTCTGCAGAGCGCCCGGTTATAGCGAGGTGGTGGGGAAAACTCTAGGATATTCTGGCCTCAGAAAAAATCACTGCCTTGGCAGAGAGACAAATAATTCTTGTATGTTGCAACCTAGCTTACCTTTATTAATTATATACAGGATTCTTACTATGGGGGTTGCAGACAAAGGCAGTATAACATCTGGCGCTTCTGTAGGAGGAGGTCTGGACTCCCCAGTTTTGCCTTAGTCCTGATCACATGAAATGTACAGTCTATCGAATTTAATCGAACTGTGTTCATATTGTTTGAATATGTTATGCTTTTTCAAGATACAATGCTGTAACGTGCTAATTTTGACATTTTGTTGTCTCCTAGTCGTCTCTTAATAAAACAAAATAAAGATGTTTAATAAGAAATAAACGGGTTTATTAAAAATAAACCCAACAGTGGGGTGACTAAGGGTAAGGCAACCGAAAGACAGAATGGCTGCGCCACAGGGCTCCAAACATTTGCAAACTCTCTTGGTAAAACAATAGGTCTCTTGAACCAATTACTGTCACTCTGTCTGTGGAAGTTTGAATAGTCCCTTCACGTATCTTTATTTTTTTAATTCTTTTTTTTTTTCTGTCCGGTGTTCTTTGGTATAGTCCTTTGCTTCTCTTCCTGGTTCTTTGTTGTCCTTGGGAGTCCTCTCATCTCGGTGTCAGGCCTTTGTGCCCTTGTACCTCAGGTTTTAGGACCAGGCGGAGAATAGTGAAATATGGCCAGCTGTGCCCAAGAAATATCCCCAACAACTGAGCCACCTGGGATGGTCCGTAAGGTGAACTTGGTGGTTACTTCCTTCTTCTGCATGGGGGTCTGGCATGGGCTCATGAATATTCCCCGTCGTCAGGCTGGAAATCCTCGGTAAAAGAAAAATGTTTCACTTTCACTTTAAAACTTTATTTCTACTCAAAATCAATTACTGTCCTCTGGGTCATACTGACCCCATCCAATGACAGTCCTCTCCCTAAACTCAATTCCAGGTGTCCATCTTCAGATTTTTACTGCAAACCCCATTGGTGCTCTCTGAGCTATCTTCCTAATATTTTCAGTTTTTTGTAAAATTTGAACATTTTGACCGGTTTCTGGATTCATCGTTCGTGCGGAAGTTGACTACCGGCAGCAGGGATATGCTGTCGGTGAAGATACTACATCGATGATCTTTAATCGGATCAGAGAGGTCCCATGCTTGGGCCTGCTTTGTGCCTTTTCACCATGACCGAGGAGAAGAGATGCCTCTTGAAGCTCTGTGTAAAATGTGGACTAAGGAAAGTTTTCGTGGAGTTTTGACACCACAAATGTCTTTACTGCCTGCATCCGGACCATGATGGGGAGGGATGCAAGGTCTGCCGTGTTTTTCTGAAAAAGACCAAGAAGGATTACTACAGCAGGCTGGCGGTGTGGTTAAAATTGGGAAAGACCTCTGGGAAAAAAATTGGGAAAGGTCATGCTTCCCCCAGGACCGGCTGGTCCCACAATCGAACTCCCTCAGGAAAGAGGTTGAGGTCCTTTGAGGACACCCCGCCTTCAGGAGTCCAAAAGAAGGCAAGACCGCACGCCACTGATCCCACTGGGTTCACCACTGCTGCGGGTCCCAGCTCGGGAAGGACAAGGTCACTGTTGCTGACCACATCCACGTGAGCCTACCAGTGAGGGATGCCCCCTCCAAGAGAAAGTCATTGACTCTTTTGAAACTCTGCTTGCCATCGGCAGATAAGGCAACAAAGGCATTGGCGACGCCATCCGCATCGGCGTCTCAACCAACCAATGCAACACCATCATCAACTTAGTCATTACTGTTACCGCTCCGTCGACTCAGTCAACAACCTCATCAACAACCACTACTTCTGCAAGGTGATGTGGCGGACAGACCACAATGGTGGTGCCACAGTCGCAGCAACGGCTGCTCTGCCGGTGTCTCTACCAGCACGAAGTGTGGTTACTGCCGCAACTTCAGTGAAGACCCCTGGAAAGGGAACAGAGCAAGGGGCTGAACCAAGTGTGCCAGTGCACATCTACACTAGCTCCGATGAGGGTGACGACTACTAGTCCAATGAGGGTGACGACCTGCCCAAGGGCTACTATTCAGACCACAAAGGAATCTAGGGACCCTTGTTGGAAGGCTGGTCACCGCTGGGTGAACCCGATCATTTACCTCTCCAGAAGAGACCTATCAGCCCAAAGCCTCCCCCTCTCATTCCTCCTACACCTCAGCCCATGGACGTTTCTTTGGACAGTCTGACTACGATGCACACTCTGGTATCAGAAATTCAACAGAGACTGCCGCCCACACCAAGCCCTGCTCCGTCTGGAAGTCCTCCAAGGGTGCTTTCCAGAATCCCTTCTAGGTGCAAGCACAAGTCAAAGGGCCCTGCTGGCCCAAGCGCCAACCGACACCACCGCCATCTCCACCTCGGGCATTGACCCCAACATGGCATCCTGCCACACAGACGGGAATGAATACAGCAGCGACGGACACCGACAAGGCCGATGACTTTGTGCCAACGGACGGAGAACCAGAAGGCGCAGATGACCCGCACAGGGCCTCTCCGCCAGACAATGTCCGCTCCTTGAACTTTTTCAACTGGTGCTGAGGAGACGAGAAAGGAAAGGTTCCTTTATCAACGTTGCAAGTCCAGGCGGAAAACCATCATGTCCGTCCACTTGTTGGACGATATCTGGGAAGAAGGCCTAGCACTGTTGAAGAAACTGAGCACCGCCCCACCCAAGGGGGACAGGCTCGAGAAGAAATACAGAGTCCCGTACTCAGCCCCCTAGTGCCTAAGGTCCCAGCCTTTACCCGACTCTGTGGTCTCCGCCACGGCCAGGAAACGCTCTGTGAACCCGTCCTCATCCATGGTACCCCCAGACCAGGAGGGGGAAGAAGCTGGATGCTGTGGAGAAGAGGATTATCTATATGGCTGCCAGCACTATTAAGGCCGCTAATGCCCTGGCCATTTTGGCCGGCCACGACCGGGAGCTTTAGTATAAACTGGACCCATTTATGGACTTCCTACCTGATGTTAAGGAAGCAGACACGCTTGTAAACCTATACACTTTTTACTGGAGCTATCAGCCACATAAAGGCAGGTGTAAACCGAAGATTCTTTTTGTGTTCGTCTAAAACAAACCAGGGCAAGCAAAACCCAAAGTTACTCTGTATGACTGACTCAAGGTTATTCTATGTAGGTAAACCTAAGGCAGACTTATTTTGAGCAGGCTAACGGCAAGTCAGGGGAAGCAAGACCCAGTTGGGGACACTCATAACTGTATGCTAATGGGAATAGTGAAGTGAAACCAACAGCATTACTTTTGTGAAGCGGCACAACCAAATCCCAGGTGAGTAATATACCCTTACATCTACTTTCTGTTAGAATGGCGAAACAGTTTCTAAGGAAAGAGAGAGGTTACAAATATTTTTCAGAATGGCAAAACATTTCTAAGCTAAGTAATAACTTTTGTAACTGTTCACTCACAGAGTTACAGTTACCAACCAACTTCCTTTGCAAATAAGTAACTTAACACTTATTCTCTTTTCTAAGCAAAAGGACCAATCCTTTAAAG
Organism: Ambystoma mexicanum; assembly: GCF_040938575.1. Taxonomy (NCBI): domain Eukaryota; kingdom Metazoa; phylum Chordata; class Amphibia; order Caudata; family Ambystomatidae; genus Ambystoma; species Ambystoma mexicanum. The sequence goes on along the minus strand of NC_090938.1, from coordinate 694,865,806 downwards.
GTATTTCCCTTATTCTTGGCGCATGAGTGTTCTCAGTGGCAGAAGGGGGTCACTAGGATCTAGTGTCCAACGGGCAGGTCAGGATAGGTTCTTGAGTAGCAAAAGTCAGAGTTCCTAAGGAACACTGTTTGAACAAGTAAGTAGAGTTAGTTCAGGGTCCAGGGGCTTCACAGAAGACACCATTGGAGGATTCCAGCATGGGCCTTGGTGCACTTGACGAGAGAACTCCAATCACAGAAAACGCCCCAAAACTACACCGGAATCCCAAAAGACTTAAGGTAAGTAAATACCCAAGGCAGCACAGTACCTCAGCACAGAAGAAGATTTCGCAGCCGGAGAACTTCAAGATCTCCATCAAAAAACCTCTTCATCAAGAAGACAGAAGACTGGACATTGGAAGGACTCTTGCAGCAAGGATCACAGGGAAGGCTCTAGGCAAGGTTTTCCTCACGGCTGGATGCGGCTCTGTGGATTTGGCACCTTTTTCAGGAGCACAGAAGAAGGCAGAATATCGCTGGTCGGATTCTCGTCGTTTGCAATGTCCATCACTCTGGTGAGGGGACTTTTTGGACTGGAATCGTGCCTCTGGAGATCCAGCAGGATGCCCACAAAGTTTCAGCGAAATTCGGAATTCTAAAGACTGCATCGCACAATGGCTCGAGGTCCCAGGGTATTGGGGTATTGCCGCCCCGCAAGGTCGTAGCATGGCATGGGATGGCTCAAAATGCAGGTCCTCTTGAGCTTAGTGGGTCTCGCAATGCTCTGGGTCAGGGCTGACATTCTCGGAGTCCCCAGGTCGATTTGAAGGAAGGGCTAAAGCAGGCTCCGGTTACATAGCAGACTCTCAGGTCGCTGGAAATCGTTTCAGCCGTGCATTCTTAATCTTAATCTTGATTGGTTTTGGTTCCAGTGGTAGACTACCTCTTCAGTTTCCAGGATCTGACTTTTATGCAGGAACCCAGCCAATCAAACAAGCTTTGCAACATTCAAACTTGGGGTGGTTAGCAATCATTTCAGGACAGCCATTCTCCCAGTTTCAAACTGAATCTCGCACTCAAGCTGGAAGACAATGATCTGCAGAGTTTTGGACTCCTCCCTTGTTTCCTGCCTTCACACACATTCTGGAGCCTGGGTGAGGAGTACACAGGGCTCCCGCCGAAGATGAAAATAACACAAAGAAATTTCCCACCCTGGATGTCAGAGGAAGGAACATGAAAGGACAAGGGGCACTAAAATGGCGAAATAACACAAGACGGGGGCATTTTGGTAAAATGAGCAACCATGGGTGCCTTTACCAGGGCTATGCAAACGGCCCGCAGTAAAGCTGCGCCAAATTAATAAAAAGGTTCACTGCCACCAGCCATTAAAGGGAACTTTGTCCTTGTAACATAAATGAGGAAGGGGATACACTGTATCTCCCCAGCACTCCACATAAGGTGGGGGGTGCTGGTCTCACTTAATAAAATGTAAAAGGGACCCAAAGATTCGATCTACTCTTGAGAACTGTCGTTCTCACAAGGTTAGCTAGAGAATGTGAAAAGGGGAGCCCCTCGGGCAACCCAGCAACAATAGGCACTTATTGCCAAAAGGTTGTCAAAGAGGATAACTTTTAAAAGACACTATGGAGCGTTTTAAAAATGACACCCATAAAAAAAGTAAACAATTCTCTGTGTGTGGGGTGTTAGGCAGAATTGCATGCATTACCCTCTGGGACCACCACATACAATTAGGACTACAGGTGTAAGCAAAACCAAACTTTTGGTATAAGTCTGTACTACACAGTTTTGTGGTAGCGAGCTGAGCAGCCAGGCTTACTCTCAAGAGGGAATGTGAGCAGTACAAGAGGTTACGCAGAGGTCTTACAATCACAGTGGTTCAAGTAGACACTTCCACTCAAGGTTTCTTGGTAAAACACTTATTAATTTATTACACAATCATTTAGAAAACATTCACTAGAAAGAGGCTACTTAATATTATACACAAACGCACTTCAATAACAAATCAATGAGTTTCTAAACAAATTAGGCTCCCCTGAAATAGGAGCAAAATGGCATTTCAGTTACTTTCAATGGGAGTAAAAAGGTACAAGTTAGCAGAATATATCACAAATACTTTCTTGGGCAGTGCAAATAGTTTTAGTTGACTAGAGCACTCAATTCAGTTCAGTAGACTTAGGCCAAAGTGAATGGACTAGTGTCTTGGATAGGAAAGAGCAGTTCTTGAAGTAAACTGTAAATTCTTTGTAAAAGTTCTCAGAAGTAGTTTGTACGAAAAAGAATCTTATGTTGGGTCACAAGCTGATTAGGCCTGCAAGTTGGGAAAGTTTCATGAACTTTCACCGCGAGAGAGGCGTTCTCTCAATCGGGTTGGCACAGTACCTTAATATGAAGCAAAAGATGCAGCTGAAGACGTTTGTTCCTGGCAGTTCTACAGATCTCACTGTTCCTGAGCCTCAGTCGTGGGGACAAGACAGAGGATGTCGGTGGGGGCTCTGCACTGCACGGGATCGTCGGAAAACATTGACAAAATGGAGTCACTTCAGTTCGAGTAGCTGTAATTCAAGCACACAAGCTAGTGTCCTTCCCCCTGGTTAATCCTAATCGGCTTCGAGAATGGTATCCAGGTGGCTTACGAGTTGATTGGTCCCACCAACTCAAAGGAAGAAGTCGTCCTTGAAGGGGCTTCTCTGTCACGATGAACTTGGCAATTCGGACCTGCAGCAGGGCTTCACCGGGCAAACCAACGGTCTAGGAGTAGCAGCAGCTGTCCTCTTCCAGCTTGTCTTCAGTTCTTTCGTTCCAGTGGTCGACTATGCTTTCCAGTCCAAGAGACTCGCCTTTTTAAGTTTTCTCCCATTTAATTCCAGCCTAGCTGCCACTCACCCAGGAGGGTGGCTTTCCTTGCCGTACAGTCAGCCAGCCAATCACACCAGAGTGCCTTTGGGTCTCCTAGGAGACTAAGCACAGGGAGTTTCGGGCACCTCCCTCACTTCCTGCCCACCCCAGATACTCGGACACCAGAGGCGGTCTCCAGTCCTGAAACCCGCCAAAGGCATGAAAACAAAGGGACCAAACATAGTTTGGCGCGCAGAGACAAACACTAGAAGGACCTTTCTAAAAAGAAATGGCGAAAAAAGAGACCGGGACCCATTTAAACAAAGGGGCTTAAGGCGCCATCTTGAAAAACATGGCTCCTGTGATTTTTATCTACTGGTGTTCGCGGTCAGGAAAAATCATTGTAGTTCATTGTAAAACCGCTGCCAGCAGACATTTCGATAGTAAAGTGTAAAGTGTAGCAAAGGGTAGCATTTGACTGCTACATGAGTTTCTAGAGGGGATACTAGGTAACCCCTCCAGCACTCTATAGGAAGATAGTGTGTGCTGGGTCTTGGAATTTAAAAAGACTAGTAAAGTCAATGTAACTTCACATTCTCTGGGAAACAGTAGTTTATCCCAGAGAAGGTATTTAAACCTTTGGGCAGTCTAAAAAGACATCCCTATGTTACTGCACTGAGGGTGCTGTGTAACACACATGAAAAGATGCCTATGGAGTTATCTCAAAACTCCATAATCAAAGAAAATAAACACAGAAAACAGAATTAAAAAGTACAGAATCTCAAAGTTCAGCAAAAGAGCTGGGGGTCTCTAAGATAGAGAGGAATTAGCACATTTTGATAATCCTCCCTAACACAGGGAAAGGTTCCCACTGACAGAGGTATCAGGTTAAATAATCCACCATCAAAAGCAAAAAGATCTGGCGCTGATACAGGTCAGGACGATGTATCATTAATATGAAAACCTTACCCAACACTCCTCCATTCCACCAACTTCATCTCCTCTACCCCGTCTTTCCTCATTTCCTCTCCTCTTCCAAGTCTATCCTCTCCTCTGTCTCCTAGCAGCTTCTCCTCTGCTCCAGCCTCCCCGCTGCACTCCAGTCTGCTCTAAATTTCCACTCACTCCGACTGCCCACACTTAACTGCTAAGCCTCATCTCTTAAATAGGCAGGCAACCCCACTTTCCCAGTCCTCGCTTGGTCAACTGGTCTTAGGTGTGCATTATTATCTCTCTCTCAGATGGCGATTGGTGCATTAGTCTTGTTCCATCTCCTTCTGGCTGCCTATGTCCTCTCTCCCCCCAGCCTATCGACCCACAGCCCAAGACCACCATCTTGCTTTGTATTCAGATGCTTACGAGCTGGAGGAAGAGGGCACAAGAGCATTGTACACCACGGGTTGGCTTCTTCCCTGCAGCGTATCAACTGTAGAAGGCTTTCCCGAAACACTGCTAGAGTAAACCACTGCACATTCAGGCGGATTTTACTTCCTGGTAGAAACAAAATGTCAGTTTCGTGCATGGGTCCAGCCTACCAGCTATCAGTTTGGTTTGGGTTCTTCGAGTCAGCAGTGGGTTGTTCCGACCTAGATTCAAATCTAAATTGAGGACCCTGAAACAACAGGAGGGTGTTAGATGGGATGCCTTCTAACGTGTTATGGACCTTTCAGGGACCTCCTCCTCACATATAGGTGTTATGTGAGAAGTCCTAGTTGCACGTAATGGTGAAGGTAAGATAAGCCATGGCATCCTTCACACACCGCTCCCAAGTCCAGCATTACTTTGCAGCCAGTGGCACCTGGCCCCCATGGCTCCCCACCTATAACCCCAAAGTCCGCCAGGAGAATTCCTCACACCAGGTACTTAAGCTGAATCCGAAGTCACTCTTTGAATTTTAATCCTTTTCTAACAATTTCTTTACAACCATTCCTTTCCAATGTAACGGTGCTTGATACCCTAGCTATTTTACAACTGCATTACCTGCTCTTTGCAACTGCATTACCTGCTCTTTGCAACTGCTTTACCTGCTCTTTGAAACTGCTTTACCTGTTCTTTGCAAGTGTCTTATGGTGCCCCTTCTGCACACCCTTACTGTTTTTAATATCAATGTTTAATATAATGGTACTTACCTCTTGTCGAGATCACTTCATATGTACAACTGTTTTACAGGTAGAGTGTATGCTTTTCAGGATACAGTCTTGAACAATGCATTGTACGTTGTACCAGCTACCTCCTTGCTGAAGAGTAAAGTCTGTCCTCGCTGCCACATTTACAAATGTGAATCTGGAAGAACTAGGTGGAATCCCTTTCCACTACAGGTTGGTCTCTTTAAACTGATCACCATGGGTTTCAATCCACCAGCCATTTAAGACAAACTATCAACTGACCAAGCCAACCTTTTTAGGGGAGGCTCAATAGAAAAAGAGGACAAGGGGTGGGTAAACATACCGGTCTCCCTCCTGATTCACTCACGGACCACTGTAGGTGTGCCTATATTTGCTACACCCTCTGGATTCGTGCCTAGGTTCCATTGAAGGAAGTCCAGGCGCATCGGGTGCAGAGTTCACTTCAGGCATCGGGTTTAGATTGCGTCTCTGATGGTTACGTTCTGGACCCTGGACAGCTAGCAGACAACAACTCTGGCGACGACCTCGGAGGATTCTCCGGACATGATGCAGATGGTGAGCAGCGACAGTGATTTGAAGAAAATGGCAGAAAGTGGCCCTTGTGGTGGAAACAAAGAAGCTGTCCTGTAAGACACCTCTTCTTGGTGGAGAGCTTCAACTTCAGGGGATAGTTTGTTATTCCACAAACTGGGTATCAGGATAAACTCGAGACAGCCATTGGTACAATGAGGTAGCCCAGGAGGACGTCTGGCTGCCCACAGGATGATTCCAAGACTCTTCTGAGCACTATCAATGGCTGGATCTTCGAACAGAGGTCAGGACTGCTTGTTATCAATGGTCCAGTGATTGAAGCAGTGATGAAGATCTTCAGGAGATCTGCAAAGAGGCAGGGCTTCGCTGGGCAAGTGAAGGAAGTGCTGCTGGCTGGCGCTTCCAACAATGAGTTCTGGGTCTTCAGCTGGCTGCTCTTTAGTATAGTCTTTGGCTCAAATATAGATTGTTAGGTCATTTTTTTTAATTTTTATTTCTATGCCAAATCTTCTTTACCTGTTAGAAACCCAGAACTTTTTGCTGGACTCCTATATTTTTTTATCTGTCTCCAGAGGGAGTGGGAGCCTTTTCCCCCTCATTTTTTACTCTGTATATGGGATCCCTTGTTCATTACGTTTGTGCTTTATTTTATGGAGTCATGTTTTCCTCTACATTTTGTAAGACATCTTTAATTTACTTTTGTAGCACACATCACCTTTTGTGCAGTGCTACTGGGAGTCCTTTGGGCTTCCCTTTGTATTTTCTTTTATTTTGCTTGTGGGAAGACATGTTCCCACGGGTAGAAGGATACTTATCCTTTCAACATTTTATATTGTGTAGATCGGCACACCCCACCTTATGTGGGGTGCTGAGGGGTTACATTGTATCCCCTTTCTCACTGCTCCTGTAACATTTCTGTTATAAGCATACCTGAATGGCTGGTGGCAGTGGACATGTTCTACTGACCTTTGTGTGATTTATACTCACAGCCCCGGTGCTGCACAGAAGGGTCACCATTGACCCAGAGTGGTAGCTGTATTTTTATTTATTTTTTTTTGGTGCCATTTCTAATCCCTCAAGAAGTATGCCAAGGCTCAAGAATATCTGTGAAGACAGGATACGAAGGAGGAGTCTGAAACTCTGCAGCCATTTGTCTTGTGACCTGCCTGCCTGCAACCAGTTGCAACTGGGAGGCTGGCTGTCGCTCTGCAAAGTTTGAATGTAGCATGAGTGCTGGTTGGCTGAGTTCCTAGGTAAATGGCCTGGATCTGGAAGCTGAAGACAGATTGATCACGTGAACAGATGAACTGAAGATTAAGACAACCAGGGATGTCTGCAGCCCCTTCCAGTAACCAGTGAAGCTTGCTGAAGTGACCGCTGCTGTCCTGACCCAGTTTTCAAATCAACTGGGAAACTCCAAAGAGGACGACTACCTCCAATGGACTGGTGGGCATAATTGGTCCTGTGAAGGCATCATGAAGACAGACACAGACAACAGAATCCAAATTCAACAATATATTTTTATTAACTTAATTGTCAGGCTGGAAAAAGGCCTAACCTGCCCTATGCTAAGGTGGGAGTTCCCAACCTAAACAAAACGGGAGAGTCTGAGTCAAACAGTTCACCTTAGGAGTCTGTCTGTGTCCAAAACCTATGCTTGCCATCACAACTAGAACTATACAACGTGTAGGGATGTCAGCAATCAACAGCAAACATGTTCAACACAAAGTCCTGAGCTTCTTCCAGCTCACATCTTCCTTTCAGCTCCCTTCTCCAAGTATAAAACAGTTAACAAAGTAAAGTCTCAAAATCCCCTTATTTAGAATTAGAATGAAAAGAAGTCTCTTCAGCTCTCAGGGTTTTCTTCCCCCAAGTTGGCACGCGAGATCCCCTTCCCCAAGTTCCAAAACCCACAAAATGAACTTGAAATTGAAAGGCTTCTCATCAGGACTCTGGGTTCCCTTCCCATGTTTCAAAACACAATTTCCAAAGGAAACATAAAATGTCTTTATCTTCAACAGTTTGGTTAATGTTGTTTTCAAATGCACAGTTCAAATGATGTTGTTCTTTATTCACAGGTTGAAAATGATTTTATAGTTTTCCCACAGGTTAAAATGGTCTATCATGCTGCAGTGTCCTTTGTCTGCCTGATCTTGTCACCTTGTGTTTTCTTTGGTTCTGTTTAACAACAAAGTCTTAATTCAGTGTGGTGTTCAATTATTAAACCTCTTGCTTGGCGTTTGTTTTCCCTTCATATGGAGTTAAATAAATGTTCATTTTACTTTAAATGTATAATTCAATATGCGGATGTCATGAACTTCAGATCACGCCCCTTTTGGACCTCCTGGTCCTTGTCTCAACGGGGCTTACATTCCGTACTACTTCCAACATGGCCGTCCAGAGCAGAAGCCCTTGCTCGCTCGATGCTCTGAACGCGGCGTGATCTATTTATAGACCGCGGCTCCGCACGTCTCAATGCTATTGCAGAGTAGCCTCAGACGTGTGTTCGTAGCTCGCGGTATTGTTTCCTTTGTCCCAGTGCTGTTACCCGCTCCTGACCCTTTCCCCCTTCCTGATTCCGAGCATTACTAGCTTTTCCTAGACTCCCGGATTCCTGGACTTCGCGTTCCCAGAACTAAACGCAATCTGGAACTAGACGAGACTCGAGCAGCACTGTTCAAGACCAGGAGCGTTCGCAAGAAGGCAGCGATCGAAGACACCGGCAAACACCGGACCCAGGTGAGAAGGGGGGAACTCCTTGACAGCGGAGACCTTTGAAAACGTGTTTCTCTTCACACGCGATCATTCCGATGCAAGATATTCCCTTTTTGTTTAATGGTAGACAAATGACTGCTTGTGTTGGTTTAATTGGATAATTCAGAGTTCAGAGACTTTCAAGAACGTGTACCTTGCCACACGCGACCACTCTGATACAAAATATTCCCCTTTCTTGTATACTCAACAAGCATAAATGCTCGTTTCACTTTAATTGAGCTGTTCACTGTTCGGAGACCTTTGAAAATGTGCTTTCTGCCACACGTGACCAGTACTAGAGTGATAAGAGCATAGTGTTCTTAGTTGCCTCTTCTCCGTCGCAGTACTGTCAAGTGTCAATGGTGGAGAAATTAGTGGAGCTGGCTTATAATGGGCCATAAAGGTTGGGGAGGGGTTGAGTTGGTTATTAGGGAACGGGATACCATGTCTCGTCCAAGCGCACCCCACTCCCCGTTCCCAAGTATACGCCACCCAGGTGATACTCGCTTCTCAGCCCCCAGGGTCAGGATCCAATAGCAATGGCCTTTCTCCACCTGTGCTGAGGATCCAAGGGGTTCAGAAGTGAGAATATCCTGAGGTTTCTCACAGTCCCAAGAAGACATGCCATTTGAGTCATCCCACGACTTCCTAGGCTGCAAACTGCCAATACCCTGGAACCTGGGAACATCCTGCAGTGCATAGTCTTCTGAAGAACGAATCTTTCTGAAACTTTGGTGGGCCACTGCTGTACCTACAGAAACAAGATCCCACTCAAAGTCCCCTCACCAGATTGCAGAACCGAGCAAGCGAGGTGAATCTATCGGCGAGAACTGTTCTTTATTGGTGTCTCTGATAAGGTGCCAAATCCACATATTCGCTTTGGAGCCCAAGAAATCCTTTGCTGGGAGCCACCTCTCTCGATTGCTGCTGTGAAATCCCATCCGGAGTCCCTCCTTTTGTCACTACGAAAAAAGGAACAGGAGACCGGATCTGCTGCCGCTACTGCGTATAGGCATCCAGCTTCATCTTCTTGATCCCTTCTAAAGGTACTGTGGGACTCGAGGTAATACTTACCGAAAGTCATTCTGTTGCTCCTTTTGTGGCTAAGGTGGTATGGTAATTCATGTAGTTGGGAGTTTGCCCATGCACATTTGCCCATGCCTAATGCTGGAACGCATGCAGTTTGCCTTCTATGGAGTCCCTGAACCCTTTCACCTGCAAGCACTGTTAATTAACTGCTTCATAAGATTTCCACAGGTACTCTTGACTATTCTACAGCTTGTGCCTGCCTTTTTGACCCCCTTCGGACCCTGAAAGATAATCCAAACAAGATAGGGAAGGACTCTTGAAGCCTAGCCTCTATGAAAAGATTGTTTAGTAACTTACCTTGTGCTGGTTTCTATCATAAGGACCTGAAACAAAGTGTACTAAAGTTCTTACTTACCTTTTTTAAATTGCGTCACTATTCTAAAAAGTAAGTAATAAGTATTGTACTAACTTGCTACTGTAGGTAGTGTTACTGCATTATTCCAGAAACAGAATAAGTAACAAGTGTTGCCAATGACTGACTTTTTAATGTTAGTAGTATAACTGTATTATTCCTGAAAGAGAATGGGATACATAGTTTTACTACAAAGTTATTACTTACCGTTCAATCACATATATGGTCCTTCTGAAAAGTATTACAAAGTTATTTCTTACCTCGAAATAGTTGCCACCATTCTAAAAAGTAATTGCAGGCTCTGTAAAAGATTTACCTGCTGGTGTTTGTCATCTACCTCCATGCTATTACTGTAACTGAATAACCCCCAAAGTTTACTATAACAGTGGTTTTACTTACCATGAACTGCATACTGCCATTCCAAAAGTCTTTTATTCTGTGGTTTACTAACAAGAAGTATTTTGTTGGATTTTTATTGTTTGCTTATTATGATAGTACTTACCTTTCTAAAGAATTCTCTTTACCTGTGTATATTATATTTACAGAACTCTAAGGGTGCAAGTGTTTCTATGGGCCTATGTATACTACAAGCTCTTTGTACCGCCCTACAGCCCTCTCTACCTCCTAGGATCAGCCTGCCTGCTATGTTACACTAACATTACCTTGAGTGGTACAAGCTTATGCTAGTAGTCTCTATTGCCAAGTAGAATAGTTTCATAAAGTCCTTTGGGTGGACTTCAGAAAAACTGTCCTAACATAGATCTGTTGAACGGCTGCAGGAGTCCCCCCTTTTATCCAGGATCCTGTCTGACGTTGCTCCCAGCCCACAAATGATCAGAATCTGCACCATTCAACCTGGCAGGGGCTGTCCAATCCTGGACAGCCTCTGGCCACTACATCTGCCCAGCAACAGACTCATTCTGGCATGGATGTGGACTGTGTCAAGACAGACCTCCAGTCCTCGCATCCAGCCGCAAGCACAGACCGCCAGTTTTCCTCCAAAACATCAGGGATCGTTCAAAACAATAGCAAAAGTGCAGTCCCGCCAATGTCTATGGAGGGAAAGCAGTAAAAATAAAAATCTTTCCCAACCGATTTCTTTAGGAATTTTAAATAACATACCGTTGGATGGTGATCTGGAATATAAGTTGTCCACTATTTCCGGATCCTATTTATTGCCGAGAAGTAGCCAGAAACTTTGTTTTCCTTAACTTTTGATGGTATTGCGGGAGAGGAGGCCTGATGATTGCCTAAATCGTTCAATATTGGAAAGCGCGCTGTACAGTACTCCAGACTAACATTCCGTCTGGTGCCCAAGGAAAACTTTTGTTAGGAGCCAAATTAAATTTTAGGGGCAGCATTTTTGAAATGATATGATATGGCATTTATAACACGCCTATACACAAGTGTTTAAAGGCACGACGAGGCAAGGGAGGGGGAACAGAGGGAAAACATAGACGACGATCTTACTAGGCCAGGTGTCATTGAGATTGTGCAAGTGCAGGGGAAGGGAAAGGGGAAAGTGCGAGGGGGAGACAGTGCAGTACATGGGATCGATAGTAGGAAAAAAAATAGAATAAATAAAAGCAATAAGTAAAATGTGCGGCCAGCTGGTGGCAAGAGCTAGGGTAAGTGCAGACATCAGGTGTCAAGTGCTGGTAGGGAACTGGTATGATTCCATACAAGTAAAATAATTGTCTATAGCATCTGAACAAGCAGGAACCACAGACGCTGGTTACTTACTGTTATATTCTCTGCTCAGTCTGTTGTGTTAAACTTCAAAGACTGGCGCTCCAGTCTGGTTTGCACGGTCTGACCTGCATATGAACGTCGGATGTAGAAACTTGGCCTGCTGGTGATTAGCCATTTGTTTAAATGGCTGACTGTGCATGCTGTAGAAAGTAAGTGCCTTCCGTTAGCTGTTGTAATAAATGAATATTGCATTGTTTTTGTCACTGCTGAGGCAACGTCTGGCTTGATGGGGATCAGAGCAGCGTTAGTGAACCGAGTCACTGATGCAACCATATAGTAGTGGGAAAGTGACAGTTAAGGCTTTACAACTGGAGGCCTGGCTGCCATTTGACTGAGGTTATTAGCCAGACTCAATTCTGGTTTGCACACAAACATAGCTGTACCATTGTTGACCGACATCTTTTCACTATGCCTGTTGATGCAATGTCTATACAAACAGTCTTGCCCTAGTTTTTGGGCACCATACATCCCAACGGGGAGGGGGTGGGGTTGCAGACAGACTGTAGTGACACCCACTGACTGGCGGTGCCCCCAATCACTGGATAAGAAGCAATTGATGCCACAGAGCCTAGTGGGTTTGGGAGTGGGTTCAAACATACCAGTCACTGCAGAAGCGGACTGCTGGCTACTCACGTGGACACTGCACGTGACTGCTTTTCGGTGTTAGGAAGAATTTTCAGTTTCTGTGCTAATTCCCTTTTAACCTTGGAGACCCCCAGCCCTTTGCTGGAATCTGGGACCTTTTTTATTTTAACCTGCTGAGTGAGTGAGACTTTTTTGCCACCCAGTCATGCCTTTTCCCTCTGACTAAGACTTTTTGCTCCTTATGTTTTAATGGAGTCTGGTAAGCTCCATAAGCATCTGCTTTTTATATAGTGACACACAGTACCCTTTTTGCAGTGCCACTGAGGAGTATAGTTCCCAAGAATCGGACAACTATTGTCTTCCTTACCTTTTTCCTTTGTGGGTCCAGGACTTGCCACCTTATGTGGAATTCTGGGGGCTTCCTAGTAACTCCTTATCCCACTTCTCATATACCTTTTTGTTACACTAACTAACTTGAATGGCTGGTGGCAGTGGTTTCTTTTTACTACCTTTTGTGCAATGGTTCTGCAGGCTGATTTTCTCAGCTACAGTGCAGCACCCATGGGTGACCATTTTACCAAAATGGCCCCTGTCTTCTTCTTTTGCCATTTCTTGTTTGTTAGTTTCTTCTGGGCTTTTACTCTGTTGTTTAGATCAGGTTTGAGTCCATTGTGTGTTTTGCCTTTGGCGGCTTCAGCCCTGAAGCCCTCACCCCCCCCCCCCCCAGGCTCCACTGTGTTTGGGAAGGCAGGAAGTGAGGGAGGAGCCCAAAACCTCACTGTCCTTAATTAGTAGGCATGCCTCACTGAAACCAGTTCCAACTGGCCGGGAGGCAATCCTGGAGGACACCCCCCCCGTGTGATTGACAGATTAGTGCTGTGAATTAATGGTATTTGCATATAAGGTGAGGGCTTTGGGACTACAGGCAGTCGACCACAGGTACATCACATCCAAAGAAGACACAGAGAGAAGCCAGCAGCACCTTCAGGACAGCAAAAGCACAGGTGAAGCCTTGCAGCTGTGCTGAACCTGTTTTCTCATCGACCGGGAAGCTCCGCCAAGGACGACTTCCTACCTTAAGCTGATGGGATCAACTAGCCCCTCAAGACCTGCTTTGTTCTGGGCCAAATCCTGTGTCGCTGCAACCTTCCTTGGCTGCCCAATACCTGGGGGAACCTGGACAATCGACGAGTGCAACGTCTTCGAAGGACGAATCCGACTGAAACTTCGCAGGCATCCATGTGAGTCTACAGATTCAAGAAATAACCATCCAGAGTCCCCTCACCAGAGTTCAGGACTGGGGGACAGAGGAAATTCCAACCAGAGATATTCAATCCTCTTTGGTACTGAGAAAAAGGCGCCAAAACCCTAAAGAATGAAATGAGCGTAATCCAATGCTGTAGAGTCCCTCTTGAGAGTGCTGCCGCAGAAGCCAGCTAGATGTCCTTCCTTTCGTCAGCACGACCAAGGTCCAGGAACAAGGGTCTTCATCGATGCATCACAAAGGAAGTCAGCTGGAACATCTGCTTCAATTCTAAGGTAATGTGGGGCTTTGGGTTTAACCACCTTTAGCCTTTAGCCATATATAATGCTTCCTAGCTTGGGGAGTGCTCGTTTCTATCCTTTTAAATTACTGCAATTCACTTGTGGAGGCCTAACAGCTTGTGCACATCGGGTAGGCTCCTTTTGAGCTCCTGGATTTTTCTTCGAAGAACTACTGACAGTTCACCTAACTTTTTCTAAGCAGATTGCATCAAGACTAGAACTGTCCTATTAACTTTGGCCATCCCCTTCTGAACCCTATTGGCTTCAGCAGTGCTTGCTCCCTATAAATGTTTTAATTGTTTAACACTCTTATTTCTGGGGAAAAGGCTTCTACATCCCTCTGGGAGAAAAGACTATTGGTACTGTGCTACAGTGGTCTATTCTACTCCAAACTCAATATTGTATGGTGAACCATAAGTGTTACTTCTGACCTTGATTAATTATTATTATTTTTTTATTATTTGTATTTGGTTTACTCAAACCTTTACAAAACATCAGAGAACATATAGTAAAATCCCAAAACATTACAAAAGTAAAAGAAAATTCCAATTCATCATCACCATTAATAGTCAATTAAAACTGAGAAAAAATATATGCAAAAGTCAATACAACTGCACTTTTCCAATAATCATGAAAAAGAAAAAAATAAGTACTACTTAAAAAAATACTAATGTAAATCAGGTAAATCCCAGTATCCAATTCTGATAGCCTTAACCATAAACATAACACAATGTAACTTTCAAAGTAAAATAAAAGAAATTTGGCTCTGTATTACAAGTTTAAACTTTTGATAAATCCTGATAACGCTATATCCTCATGGATAGTTTGAATATTAAGGCACCGTTTCCATTCCAACTCTTCCTGATCTAAAATAGAATTTACATTAAGGGGCTCCAAAAATGTTGCCCTAAGCGGCTGTAAAGACACGTACTCCGTGACCAGGTGTTTTAGAGTCTCCGAGATTGCCAAACAAAACCTACATCTGGCTTCATCCAATGGAATCAACGATCTCCTTGCTAAAATGTCCCTAGTAGGTAAGATATTCCATCTGGCCCTAAGAATAGTACCTTGGTAAAATCTATCCGGAAACTGCAAAATAACCCTAGTAGGCAAACCTCGGGCTCTATGTTCGTGGTTCAAATGGAATAAGGAGGGGTAGGAGTGAAATTTGTCGACAGTTTGACACCAATCTAGATCAAATAATGGTTGTTTTACATTCATGGGATTCGAGGTCAAGTTCACCATGGACATTCCAATCTCATCTAGGATGGCTTCCGACCTGTCCTCAAAGAGATCAGTGTCTGAGAGAAATCTAGATTTCTACCCATCAGATTGTACAGTTTATTTGGCGTTCCAGTTTTAATTTTGGAGTACAGGGAAATACAGGCCCACTGTACTCGTGCCCACATCGAAACGATCTCCAATTCAAACCTAATTGCAGAGACAGGGATCGCATTTGGCACACCCAATATTCTTCTCCAAATGCTGTCCTCCATTCGATTCAGTATTCCGCTCATTTTCTCTGATAGCAATTCCAATCCATAGATTCATTTAGGAATGATTTTACTCTCAAAGAAGAATAAAGCGGGTTTCAGGGAAAACTTACCAAACTTTCGATTGATCCTGACCAACTGAGCCTCCAGCAATTTCGCCTTATGTAAAATGGGCTCAGTTATTACCTTTTGAACCCTGGTAGGTTGAAAAATGAAACCCCAAGTATCGCACTGACCTAGCAAGTTTCAGGGGAGTCTCACCCAACTTACTAATTAAACCTGAGGTCTTTGCCCTCGCTTTCGTAAAGGATAAGATTTTTGGTTTATTGGGATTAATTATTAGCCCATTGGCTTTAGCATCTACTTCAAAGTTAGTAAGAGACTGTTGCAACCCTACCTTAGTATTGTCAAAGATTAGTAGGTTGTCAGCGTATGCAAGCCAAATAATTTTATCCCTGCCAATTTTAGGAGCAAGGAGTCCCTCCTTAATTAGCGAAATGGCGACGTCAGTGAAATATTGGTTGAATAGCCAGGGAGCTAATGTACAACCCTGTCTGACCCCCTGAAAAGATCGAATTCTCCTCGAAAGATCACCTCTTTGATTCAAGTGAACCCGAACCCCACAGTTTTCATATACCCCGCTAATTGGCCTCGAGAGCCTGAGGGCATGCCCCAATTGGCCAATTTTCCCCACAATCTACCTCGATCTACCCAGTCGAACGCGGCAGTCAGGTCAATTGAGGCCATGTAGGTGCAGCACCCTGATGTCGACCATGCCGCCTTTTGCACACACTTGAGGGCAAGTCCATTGATATTGGTCGAGTGGCCCTATCTGAAGCCAGTCTGAAATTGATCAAGCGGATGTACATGTGTGCCCACTCCTCAAGATGTGATAGCAGGAAAGACGCATAGATTATTGAAATTGGTCGATAATTCGATGGATCCACCCTGCTACCACACATGAAGAGCGGGACGACATGAGCTGTGTTCCAAGACATTGGGGTCACACTCGAGGAAAGAATGTTGCTAAACTCCAGGCGCAAGAGATGGGCCCAAATATGTGTATTGTCCTTAAAGGTATTATTTGTAAGACCGTTCGGTCCAGGGGCCCTTGATTGCTTGCACCTAGAGTCAGTTTTTGGATGCTTTCTAGTTCAACAGTCGGATTCCACCTTTCCACTGTAGTTAGATCAAGTACCAGTGAGAGTTCTACAATTGAATTTGTGCTGTATTTTGGAATTCAAGCAACGAATATTCAAATCAGTCCATTTGACAGAATTGCCCCCTACATTAGTCAGTTTGAGCTCTTGCCGACATTTCCTGATGTTAGGAACCCAGTTAAACTGTTCAGTAAGGATAGAATGGTCACTCCAATGGTTATTTAAAAAAAAAAAAAAAAAAATTATCATCTTTATTTAATTATAACTCCTATATAACAATAACTACAATAGTGAGAATCGCAAAAGTAACAATATTCCAACAATTCATAAAATACAAGATATCAACTACATAGCAAAGAAACCTCATCCAGAATTCCCACCCTAAATCCAAAACATATAATAAAGATACACACAACATATACACACACACAAACACAACAACACAACACCACCCACTCCCACCCTAACCACTCCAATCGTTCTTAAAAATGTGAAATGCCTGGCAGTGATTCATTAGAAAGGTGTCAATAAAAATATAATCGATCATGGATGAACTATCTCCTCTGTGCCACGTATGCCATTCACTGATATTACGTGAATCAGTGGTTCTTCCCACTAGAGGGAATAGCCCCCTACCACCCAAACCTACACTCCACTTCTGTCCCGCAAGTTTCTTCGCTGAGTTACCCATGTGACTCTACCGGTTCCCACAATTGGTGGGAATAATCACTGTCTGCATTCAGATCACCCATAGCTGTAACCTTTCCCTCTGGATGTATTCCCATCCACTCATCTACCACCCGACAGATCCCATCTACAAACGGATCAACTAGTTTGATTCCCTTTTGCCAATAAATGTTGAGCAGTAGGAGGTTGATCGATCCATCTTCAGACCTACAGTCAACTCCAGAGCACCAAAAGGCAGGTCCGCAATTACAACCCCACTAAGGCCCAAAGAAATATCCACTGCAGTAAGAAGACCACCTGAGGGTCTGCCCCCCCCATACCATCCTTTGCAGGCTGAATGGACACACTGTTTCGATCAAGACTGGGGGCTGATGTATACCATGCCTCCTGCAGACAAATACAATTGGCCATTCTCGACACACTCATACAGGCGGTATTCGAGAAAAGATGGGCATTTCCAGGATTTTAAACATATCGGTACGCTCTTCCAGACATCGCCCAGTGAGATATCCTTCTTATGGAACCAGTTTTTGCCATAGTGAGGAGATGATTGATGGCCAGTCCATATCAGTCGACACCACCACTCTGGGCTAACTTGTCGGGGATAGCTATAGCCTTAGATTGATTATCAGTAGGTTGAGTGTCCCTTTTTGGCTGCATCCCGATACTTGGCTCATTGATCTGAGAATCAAAAACCCAATCCTGCTAGCGCTTCACATTTTCAAGCAAGTATAAGTTTTCTGACCAGGGGCGAGGACAGATATATAGTATTGGTACTCAAATCATCTCACTGGAAAGGAAACCCTTCCAATATCTGCCGATGACACCAGAGTCAGACTTGGACTGGCAGCAAAAATGGCTATGATATTAGGCCGATTCATACAAATCCGATAATCAGATCCCAGAGTACAATGAATTTTGATTTGGTGCAGTTTGCGACTGGGACCCATCGCAGTTAGCCGTGGTACAGCAATCCCCTTAAGGGCATCAGAGTAGGAACTTCTACTCAGTGGTGCACTTACAGGGTCGACGTGGTCCAGCATTGTTAAAAACTTGTGCCTTGGTAGAATATACTGCAACGGAACTGGTAGGGTAGTGTAAATGCTGCAGCAGATCCTTCATCCCAGCTCATACTCGGGGATAATTGGATTCAGGGGTGGAGGTCGGCCACCTCTTTAAGGAACGTTGATTTTCCCATTCCAGAGCTAACCTTCATCCGATCCAAATTCAATGTAGGATTAAGACCAGAGGGTAGAGGTTGTGGTTCAAAGATGCCCTCTTTATCCTTAATAGGAAAGAGCGGACCATTTACACCATGTAAGCCCTCCGTACTTAGCCTATCCGGATTCACACAAGGTCTTACTGTTTCATGTGTTGGCCCAATTTTTCCTGCCACGTTCATAGCTAGCGGCAACACAGAGGTCGGCACTCCTTCCGGTGGTCCCCAAATGGACTGGAGTTGATTGGAAAATGGGCCAAATCTGTGAATGCCCCCTCCCTGCTACATCATATCATAGGAGGAAAAGGCATAGAGAAAGGGGTAACAGGAAAACTCTTCGCCTCCAAACCATAACTCAAATCCGGGACAACCCTAACCTCTGAAAAATCCACACTCTTTACCACTATATCAATAGTAGGAGTTGGGGCAGTAGGTGCACGATCCTGCCCACCAGTGACAATTGGTACAGTGTCAGTTTGTATCTGAACATTTAGCACTGGTTCTGAATTAAGAATCATATGCTCCGGTACAGGAGACAGTCTAGTGCAGAATAGTGTACGGTGAGCCGTTCTAAGACATAGAATTCTATTTTTCCTAGCCCCCATTCTACGCTTCTGCAATTTACCTTTCAATAAAGTGGTGGATTCTTTTAAGAGCGGGGAACTAGCTTGAACATTAAGTGGGCCCCCTTCTCCTTCCATATCCCCTTTTACAACTTCACCCACAAAGGATTGTTCAGTAGTAAGGTCAGTGGTAGTAGCAGCAATACCAGTAATACCATGAACCTGATGAACAGTTGGCGGGTTAATCCCGCTCGAGTCAATAATCGATTCCTGGGTTGTCGGCTGATCATTCAAACATAGATCTGAAATTTCAATAACGGCCCTTGGTCATTGTCCACATTTGCCATCAACTGCTGCTCATTTCGCATTGCCACCTCCCCCCTCAACCCAAAGTTGCCAAAGTGAACCTTGGCCCCAATCTCTTCAAGTTTATAAGTAACATCAGCCAAAGCAACGTTGGTGGATTTCAGTTCAGCCCAAATGTTATCTTATAGGGCAACAAAGGAATTTAGCACCATATTTAAGGCTGATACAGTGAGATGAGATGAGCAAATACGCTTGTCCACCTCCCTCCAAGGTATGGTATAACGCTGACGAACCATCCTGTCCTCCAGCGTCGTCTCCTACTTGGGAGGGTGGTTGTAAGTTTTCATGGTAATGTCGGGATGTATCTTCATTTATCATGTCAACCAAAGGAGTTGGAGAGTCAAAAGTGGGTGCATCACTTAGATTCAGGGGCTGATGTTTAGAGAGTTCTAAGTTCAAAGCCTCCAATTCGCCCTTCGCTTGGTCAGCCAATTCAATTATACTGATGTCCGTCAGATCTTTAAGCCCTCCAAAGTTAGGCTGTGAGGGCATCACCGAGTGATCAAGCATTGCTATACCCTTCAATGCTGGCAAAGATGTAATCTCTGTGCTGGTCGTAGCTGGTTTGACAAAATAATGATCCATAACCCTTTGACCCGGGATAGATCTCGAGGACAAGGTTAATTTGGGTGTCCGAGATATTAATGGATTAGTGAAAGCCTCCTGGCTTGCCTTCTTCCGTGAATTCTTTTGGGATGAATTGGTCGCAATTGTAGTGGTGGATACCCTGGCGTGAGGGCCAGTTTAATACCAAGGTTTTGGACTCCACAGGCTCTTGCCTCATCATCTGCAGCAAATGTAACCCCTGTTTTGGGGGGAAGAGAGATGTTCATCAGAGAGGATGGGCTACGCATATTCGATGTTTTGGGGCCACCCAACTGCGGTCCCCTTACTCCGCTGGATGCCACCATGTGCTCCTGGGCAGGAGTTAGCATGCCGGCCCCGCTCCGTAGGCCTGATCTCATAAGGATTACTGATAAATCCAGCAGCCGTCAAATCGGTAACTCAACATGGTCGAAGCGAAAGTAATAACAAATAGAGTTCTAACCCACAAGGTAATTCCCGGGTCAAAGGGTGACACCAATGGTCACACCCCACAGTCCCCACGAATGCGATTGAAACAAATGTAGAGTATGTTTTGCCGAGCAAGTCCAAATAATGGCCAAAAAAGACAATTAGAGGAGAATTTCCTGCACCTTCGAGGTCCTCAGCCCAAGGGTACTTCAATTTGTGAATTAAGTCCTGTGAATGAAATTAGTGCAGCTTTAGTTGCAGTACGTAAGTACTAATATGGTTTGCCTGCAAGTGCCGCTCCTTACCTTGCTCTTGTTAATGACTGGGGAATATCTGGAGACAGCAGGATTAGCAGAGCGTCTGGGTCCAGCAAAGCAGCAAACAGCCAGTCAAGTTACAGAAATCGCCCTTCACACTCTCAGGCTTAACGCCGCAAGGGCTGCTGGAGGCTGCTTTTGTCCACACAATTCCTGGGTGGGCGGAGCTTGCTTGGCACTCCCACGTAGTTCACAGCCAAACAGTCACGTTACAAGAATCGCCCTTCACGCGCTCGGGCTTAGCCTTAACCTTCGCTTCTTTAGTTTGGACAGCTTCGCTGCGCATGCTCTCCGTGTGATAGAAATGTTTTAGCATAAAAAGAAATTACTCCCCTGCATTATTGCTGCTTGAATAACTTGATTATGAAATGCTATTTGATGTTACTATTGGTTGCTGCATATTTACTTTGATTATTTTGCTTTGTGTATACATAAATACATAATTTTAATATAACTTTTAAAGGGTGCAAGTGTTTACTTGAATACTTGTATTTACTGATTTCATTGTTATGCTCTACAGCTCACAGTACCCCATGGCTGCTCAGCCACTCTAACGACTTGTGTAGTACAGGCCTATATTAAAGTTGGGTCACTAATACCAAGCAGATACATCTTGTAAAGTCCCACACCAGTTGGACTTCACAAAATCGTACCCAACTTTCAGCATAACACAGTAGCCGCTCGTAGTGTGGATGGTGGTTATAGCGGAAGACTGGTGAGACACACTTGGATGACCCGAGGACTGTCTGGAAACCTACCGGTGCACACACTCCACAATCACAGGCAATAATACACATAGGTCCCTTTGTTCGTAGACCACATAACCAGCCACGTGTTTTGTATTGTCATGGCAGACTCGGGCATTGCGCACCCCATAGAGCTACCTGTTATGCGCAACGAGCGGTAGCCTCCCCGAGATACTCTTCGTATGGGAAGCGTTGGCAGTTACCATGGAAACTCTGGCACTCACGCTGAATGTATCACGCTGATGTTTCTGCTATGTCTCACGCACGTTGGTGTCATGTGACTGTCTATTTGAGGACCTACTTCCTCGAATCCGTGCTTCTGATTTTGCTGAAGTACGTTTTTTGTTTCCTGTCTTGTATTTCGGATTTCCCTGGTTCTTCACTTCCTGCATGCTTTCTTGGTATTGCCTCATCTTGATCCTGATCTGCTTTGTTGTCTTGGACGTTTTTTCTGGATATTTTGGACTCTGATTGCTTTCACGGATTATCCATTGCCTCATCCTTTGGAACTATACAGCTCGTTATCATTGCCGACTCGGATTGCTTGCAAGGACTGCCGTTTGCCTCATCCTTTGGATCTGTTCTTTTGATCTCCGTTGCCAAACTGGACTGCTATTCTGGATTATTGTTTGCCTCATGCTTCTTGGACCGGTGCAGGGAATAACGCTTTCTGGGTCAGCCTGGAAGTCTTTCTCTTCTAGTCCCCTATTGAACTCGAGACTGCTGCTGGTGTTGTTGTTGACAGGGGCTCGAGGGACGTCTGCATTCTGTCGGGTTTTTGTCTTCTAGACTTCCTGGCCAGTAGTCGTCGGGCACAGTTCTTCATTTCCTGGACTACTGGGCTTGCTGATACGTGTTGTTACCCTGCAAATCCTTCAAGGATCCACACATCACACATACATGGTAAGAATATAGTAATTCACAACACTTAGTACACAATACTCACTTCTTCCTATAATAATCCCATTGTCTGTTGTGTCCCTAGATACTGATGCTACCATTCTAGCTAAGAGGAAGTGGTTGTCTAAAGAAAAACAGTTTGGTTATTCCTTAGCACTCCTTCCTCGTGTTTCAGGCCAGTCTATTTGCACATCACGTGTCTTATTGCTTATTGAAAGGAGGTTTATTCCTAACCTGATTTTCCTTTCCGGTTCTATGAGCACAGCTTGTCGTGTTTTGGGTCCATTCTCCCAAATAATAGATCCCTGGGTATTTGCCATTCAGTATACACAGGGTTATGTTGTTGGGTAGAATTCGTCGTCTACACTACGTGTACAACGCGACATCGAATTCTAACAAGGACCTCCCTAAGTGAGACCCAACAAAATCATTCAAAATAAAAATGAGACTAGAAATGGGGACAAGGGGATGCCCTACTGTCGGTGTAGCAAAGAACACCTCCCACCCAACACTGGGAATGTAAGTCACATCAAGCCAGAAACGAAAACTCTGACACGGTCCAGCTGAGGATTTGTGGGATGCAATTTGCAGGCAGCAATTGACCTTTCGTAAATGTTCACAGTTCAACTCCACAGAGCTGCACAACCCATAGCTTGATATGATATGATATGATATGGCATTTATAACGCGCCTATACACAAATGTTTCAAGGCGCGACGAGGCAGTGGGGGGGGGGGGACAACCGGATGACAAACAACGATCCTACTAGGCCAGGTGTCATTCAGATCGCGCAAGTGCAAGGGAAGGGGGGAAAAGAAAAAGTGCGAAGGGGGAAGGGAGAGGGGAAGTGCAGTACATGGGGAAGTGGAATAAATATGACACATAAATAGCCAGCTAGTGGCAAGTGCAAGGAAGTGGAGACGTAAGTGCTAGAAGGGGGGACTGAAGGGATACAGAAAAAGGTCCCCAAGTGCAGTGGTTGCCAGGGAGGCAGTGCAGGTGGGTAATTGACGGGGCCTGGGCCAGAGATTAAAAGGGTGGCCAGGTAGCCAGTGCAATTTCGGTCAGGAATTCAGCAAGGGAGAGGAGGAGAGAAATCGGAAGCAAAGAGGAAGGTTTTGAGGTGTTTCCGGAACCGGAGATGGTTCTCCTCAAGTTTCAGGGATGCAGGAAGGCTGTTCCAGAGAGAGGCCCCTGCTGAAGAGAGTAATCTACCACCAACTCGTTGCTTGGAGAAGCGACTGACCCTAAGGGAGTTGGAGGCAGATGAGCGAAGAGCTTGAGAAGGGAGATATTTAGGTAGAGAGAGTTGAAGGTATTTCGGTCCCAGACCCCAGAAGGCCTTGTGTACAATGCAGAGGGTTTTGAACTTAATCCTTGCAGCCACTGGGAGCCAGTGCAGAGATTTCAATCCTGGAGAGATACGGTCCCTGGGCTTGAGGCCAAGGACAAGTCTCGCAGTCCTGTTCTGGATAAGTTGCAGAGGGCGTGAGAGTAGAGGCAGGCAGATTTAGATAGAGGCTGTTACAGTAGTCCAGCTTGGAGAGTTGGAGAGGACCAGGGCTCTTGAGACAGTGAGCTTCTGGGGGAAGGAGAGGAAAGGAAGAATACCTCTAAGGAGGTGAAGCTGGTAGTGTGACTTCTTGGAGACGTCGGAGATGTGAGGAGAGCGCAGAGTCGAAGATGACCCGAGGTGTTTAGCCTTGCAGGTGGGAGTGGGAGGAGGGCCAAGAGAGGCCGGCCAGAGAGCTGCAGGGAAGGAGGGAGTGGGTGAGCCGATGAGTAGAATCTCACTCTTACTGGCATTAAGACAGAGGTCGTTGGCGGCACAGCATTCCTGAATGGCAGACAGACAGTCAGAGATGAGGGAAGGAGAGGAGGAGGCTGAGGTTAGCCTAAAAATGATCTGGGTATCATCTGCATAGCACTGAAAGTTGGGAAAGAGGGTGGCGATGCGGTGGGCAAGGAGTGCCAGGTGTTGGTTGGACAGCCAGGGAGAGAGGTTAGATCCCTGGGGGACACCACAGGTAGAGAAAAAGATGTCGGAGAGGAAGGACCCCAGTTGGACCTGGGAGGGTCGGTCGGAGAGGAAATAAGTCAGCCACGCCAGAGCCTGACCAGTGATACCCAGTTTATCACGGAGACGGTTGAGCAGGATGGCATGGTTGACCGTGTCAAAGGCAGAAGAGAGATCAAGCAAGATAAGAACGCAAGGGGTGTTAGAGTCGAGGTTGGTGAGCAGGTCTTGACGGATGTTCAAGAGAGCAGTTTCCGTGCTTCTGGCAGCTCTGAAGCCAGACTGATGGTCATGAAGACAACCAACAGATTCAGCGTGGAAATTGAGCTGGGAGATGGCCAGTTTCTCCAGGAGCTTGCCCAGGAAGGGAGTGATGGAGATTGGGCGATAGTTAGCTGGGCAGGAGCGGTCGGCAGAGGGTTTCTTAAGAAGAGGGTGCACAAGGGAGTGCTTCAGGGGGGAAGGGAAGATTCCAGTGGCGAAGAAATGATTGCAGAAATCTGCCAGGGCAGGCGCCAGGGAGTCAATGTGATCCTTGATAGTTTTGGAGGAACAGGGGTGAACCTGTTTCGACGAGACTTTCATAGATCAGACTTGTCTAGAAACCTTGTCTGGAGAGAAAAGGGGAAAGGCAGAGAAGGAGGGAGGAGGGGTGGCTGCAGAAGGGCCGGAGGAAGAGCAGGGAATAGAGGGAGGGGAGTGAGAGAGGGAGAGTGAGGACAAGATGACCTGAGTTTTTTAAATGAAGTGAGAAGCCAGTGCCGTGCAGAGGGCCTGGGAAGGGACAGGAGAGGTAGAGACTGCGGCAGGATTGGCCAGTTCCTTGCAGATTTTAAGAGTTCAGCCGAGTTGTTAGATGCCGCAGAGACGCAGGCTTGGATATGGGCTCTCTTCTTGGTGAGAACGGAGAGCCAGTATTGCCTTTGCAGCAGGCGGCATGCCAGTTTGTCGGAGGATGATCCTGAAGCATGCCATTTCCTCTCGGCAACCCTACACTTGCGTTTAAGGGTGACGAGGTCTGAGTCATACCAGGAGTTACACTTGGCTTTGGGCTTCAGGCTGATTCTCATGACAGGGGCAAGGATATCGAGAGTATCAGATATAGAAGAGTGGAGCGTGGATAGGGCTGTGTCAGGGTGGGAGTCAGCCAGGGGAGGAGGAGGGGGTGAGAAGGTGGCGGCGAAAGCCTCAACTGACACATGCTTCATGGGTCGGGTGACCGAGAAGGTGGGTGGCAGTGAAGGAGGTGGCTTGGCCTGCGGGGTAGGGAGGGTGAGGTGAGAGGATAGGAGAAAGTGCCCCTCTCTGTCCCTCTCTCCACTCCGAGAGAGGAGTGGAGAGAGGGACAGAGAGGGGAAGGTCTGAAGAGATCAGAACATCAAGCTTGCAATCACACAATTTTAGCCCATCCAATACATGACTCCAGGCATCATGGTAAAAGGTACCCTGATTACTTGTAGCCCCACATTCGTTTATATGCACATCCCCTTTCAGAGAACTATTATCGATTAAAGCTCAATAAAACATAACCTAGCCATCTAACCTTGTATTACAGCTTTCTGGATCATTTCCCATCAAATGAAATATTGGTATTTATCATTCAGCAAAAACATGTATAATACAATTGATGCTGTTTTGCATATGTAATTCATTCTATATATATTTAAAAAGGGTTTTGATTATGCATTATTTTAAATTTGCCACATGCATTTTCAACATTTTCGCATGCAAGCTTCACATTTGATAACGTTGACGCCTAATTCATTTGAATTAACTATAGTAATGTATCCTTTTATCACAAGCTGACCTAATGTTACCATCCACTAGAGTCCTACTTAATCTCACACCATCTGTCAATGTGTTAATGCCATGTAACATCCCCAATTCTCGTGTCCACCTGCCATGGGAGATCTTCCCGTTGGGTAAGATTTTCATTTTAATGCTAAATCTCCCTCACCTGGGAGACCCCCAGAACATTTTGCTGGACTTGTGGATTCTTATTCCTTGTTCCTCAGTGAGTGGGAATATTTTTCCTCCTCTCCCACTTCTTTTACTCTTTTTATGGGTGTTATTTTTTTACACTCTCCATCGTGTATTTTTTAAACTATCTTTTTTGATAACATTTTGGGCATCTACATGTTAATGCAGCACTTTCCGTGTGGTTTGCTGGGTTGCCCTTTGGGCTTCCCTTTTTATTTCCGCGGACTTTCCTTGTGTGAACTACTGTTCCCAAGGGTAGACGGAGATTTTTATCGGTATCCAGTCATTTTTGCAAAATAAAATTGAGAGTGGTAAGTTTCACCAAATTAAAAAATACTGAAACAACGTGCTGGGTACTAATGAATAATACTGAAGATTATGGCCATTTATTTCTACTGCCCTGTAATCTAAAAGCAACTTGTGGTTTTACTCACCATGAATAGGTGTGTTCTAGCCGAAATGTGTTATATTGGGTTTGATTTACCTTGAATTACTGTGGGTTCTACTAAATAAGGTTTATGCTTTGGTTTTCATACCATAAGCATTGTGTTGTACTTTTGTATTGTGTTTGATTTATGACAAAGTACTTATTTTCCTCCAATAATTCTCTTGGCCTCCGTGTGTTTAAAATAAAACTTTCTTTTTACAATACTTCTGGGTTTGTGTTTTCTTTTTAACCATATATATGCTCTAGGTTTTTTTTACTTTCCTAAAGTTCTCTCGCCCTCCTAAAATAAGCCTGGCTGCTCTGTCTACGCTACCAAATGTTCTCAGGTGATACAGCCTTATACTTGACTGGTGTTTTGTACTGCCTCAGATGCAGTTTTATGAAGCCCTTAGTTGGACTTTCGAAAACTGACCCTACAAATTCCACAAAAACATGGCTATTATGAGATGCCCACCCTGATCCTGCCCTTACCCCTCCCCTCCCTTCCCGCCATAGTCACACCTGGAACAGTCTCTATCTTCAAATACTCTCCTACCCTGGTATGACCCTTTTAAAGCTTCCCATCATGACATGTCTGCCCTCCCAATAACTTTCATGAACTCCTTTCCCCATACTCTCTCTGGGGAGTCCTGGCTCCTAATACACTGTTGTATGTCTTCTGTTGGGATGCACTTAGTGTCCCAGCCAGGCAAAAAAAGTTCAGGCTGAGAAAAACCTATTTGTACGTACCACGGTGTGCGCAGGTTGAGTTTTGCGTGTTAGAAAGTGGACGGATTACTTGTAGTTAGTTTTGACACATAATAGATACATCATAGAGCAACACAGAATGAGTAACAAATATATTAATGTTGCTGTTGCCAAGGTTATAGATAGGGCACAGTTATAGGCCCTGTGTTTTGAAGTATTACACAAAGCTATGTTCTTCAGTGAGATGAGAGGAGAGGCTTGAAGTCGGCGGAAGATGGGGTCAGAAAAGTATTGTGGTAAGAGCAAGGTCAGTATGTCAACATGGCAGGAGTGCCGCCATATTGGATTTTAAGGCCTAGTACACACAGAATGAAGGCCCTGATGTGGAGTTGCGGATCAGTCCCAAGACCAATCCTTTTTCCATCCCCCCAGAGAGAAGCTGAGGTCAGAGGCACCTGCGGTGCACAGATAAATGCCAATTGTATCCAGCTGCAGAGCCTGAATGCTGTGGCAAAGGAATGTTAGCTGTGGGGAGGGCAGGTAGGGATGTTCCCTTTTTGAAGGACGAATTCTTGAGAATAGGTCACAAGGTTTTGTGATGCCAATAGGCTAGGCGAAGATTTGGAGCACTACTGCCCTCCTCAATGAGTGGTCACCCCATTTCAACTACAAGTAGACTTGTAAACAAAGCAAATCCCTGAAATTCAGACTCTGAAGCAGTGCCCTGCTCATGTCATTACTGTGCACCTGTGGCTTGAAGGAGATGAAGGGGGCAGAGCTGTATCTGGAACATTCCGTGATTTGGGATAGGAGGAGCCAAGATGAGGCCAGTAAATTTAGTACAAGTTTGGGGGTGCAGCTTGTGTGCGCAGTGACGTCTGGTATAATGAGAAGGGCCATTGTTTTATCAAAGCAGAATTGGCCTCGCCGTTCTTGCTTTGAACGTGTCTGGGTCTGAGGGGTGCACATCACGTGACGGTCACAATTTATTAGTGTATCGATATACCTGTTGGCCAATCATGTACCTGCATGTAATAGTGACGATGTTGTCAGTCACGTGACTAGGCGAATGGGTTTAGATGGGGTGTGGCCAACCAGTCCATGGAATATAGGGGTTATTAGCATGTTGTATAGGTGGTAGCCAATGAGGGTGGTACGATGACATTGTAACCTATGTATGCTAATATTTGGTTTTCCTCTATATAACGGGTAACTTCTTGGGGCGTGACGAGCTCTGTGTCATTTCGATTCTACGGGACCATCTGAGACCTTTTTGCATGTAATAAACCTTGTTTTCACTTGCAAAGCAGTGCAGTGCAGTGGTTATTTGGCCTCTTGGATTATTTTTATCCTATGCGTTTTGGGTCACGTCTTTCTTTACACTTCCCATCCCATAACATGCAAACCCGCACTTGCCACAACCTATCTCTTCATGCCCCCTTTACATCGGTCATGGAATGTTCTTCCTTCTTCCACACCTGCCATAGGATATTCTTTGGCATGCGCAGCATCTGCGTCAACCACATTCTGAGCCAAATTCAGACTGCATTTGAGCCCAGTCAATAGTCTTTGTGTTTCCTTTCTTGCAGATGGTCTCCTGCTCTACAGTCCTCACAGCCATCAGTCGGGTAAGTTTATATAATGTGTAAAATCTGGGGTTTGATTTCACCTGCAGAGATGGAAATCTCTGAGTAGAAACTAGATAGCATCCATTAAGTCCTAACCCCATCTCCACATTCCCATGCCCTGCTTAATGGCATGGGGAGGGATGCTGAATGTAGTTTGAAGACTCATTCAGCCGGAAACAGTCTTGGTAATGATTTGCACTGAAGATGTCAGTCCATTACCAAACAAGTGATCTACTGAGGGGCTGTATCCTTCTGATAACTAATATAGCTGCAAAATATCAATCTCCAGACGTGTTTGGTGCATATACGGTAATCTTTGGATCTTGGTATCCAAACTGTGCTGCCAGCCATTGATAATGACACATTTACATTGGCCAATTTTAAATGGGGAATCAATGATCTTGGAGGAAGTCTTTAGCATGGCTACAGTAATTTGTTTGGCTCTCACCCTTCCCTCTTTTAACTATGTGCTGTCCTTTCACTGCCTGTCGCCCTCTCTATTACCCTGACACTGATTTTATTGCAACTTTTTTTGTAAACCTGATAGTTTTTCACTGCTTTTCTTGCCACACCTTGTCAGTTCCTTCCATCACCCCCTTTTTTTAATAATCATTATGCCTCATATTTGTTTCATCTTTATTTCTTGTCGCAGTTTGATGATTTTTCAAGAGATTTGTGTGTGCAGTCGCTGTTGGAGGTTATGGGCATGTTCTGCAATCGGCTCAGGTAAGGCATTGCTGATTCCATTAACTTCTTATGAATATATGTGCTAAAGTTCCACCCTCAATAGACTGATTTGTTTGTGGTCACACTGTAGGCAGGAGGAGATGTAATTCACAGCTGGCTGCAGGCAGTCATCACGGAGTTCAACAGCTTTGTCTACATTGTTCTGTATTCATTGCCCAATCTCGCTTCTTATAAACCTTTCTGGTTCGCAGTCCTCAATCTCAACCTCTTCTGTTACACAAACCGAATCTTAGCCCTTCATTTCCATCAGTTTGAATCTGAGCCTTTCTCCACCCCTTTTATTCCACAGGCCCAAGTCGCATCCCTAGTCCGGGGTGCAGAATGTAGCTTGAACTCCTTAGACTCATATGTCAGGGCACAAGATATGTCAGGGCATAAGATATTGATAACTAAAGATGTGAGACAATTGCCAGGTGATCTGTTTCTTGAACCACAATGTAGTGGTTTCTGGAGCCCGAGACCCTGCCCCTTGTGTTTCAGGAGCCCCAATCCCTGCCCCTTGTGTTTCAGGAGCCCCAATCCCTGCCCCTTGTGTTTCAGGAGCCCCAATCCCTGCCCCTTGTGTTTCAGGAGCCCCAGTCCCTGCCCCTTGTGTTTCAGGAGCCCCAGTCCCTGCCCCTTGTGTTTCAGGAGCCCCAGTCCCTGCCCCTTGTGTTTCAGGAGCCCCAGTCCCTGCCCTGTGTGTATTGGGAGCCCCAGTCCCTGCCCTGTGTGTATTGGGAGCCCCAGTCCCTGCTCTGTGTATATTTGGAGCCCAAGTCCCTGCCCCTTGTGTTTCCATCTACTGCACAGGTTATCCATATAGTGAAAAACCTAGGCTGCACTATAGACTCAGGCCCAACCCTCTTCCGCCAGATCACTATCGCCTCAAACTTCTCAGACGCATTTTTCCCTACCTCTCCTACCCGAACAGACTTGCCACAGTTATGTCTATTGTGATGTCGAGACTGGACTGTGCCAATTCCCTATACCTAGGAGCTCCGGCATACCAACTCAACAAACTACAAAGAGCCCAAAAGACTGCCGCAAAACTGCTCCTCAACCTGGGACAAAGAGACCACATCTCGCCTTCTCTCCCAACCCTCCACTGGCTCCCAGTCGGACAAAGGGCCACCTTCAAAATCCTATGCATCACTCACCGAGCAGTGCACTAGACCAGCCCAATGTACCTACAAGAAAGGATAAAACCCTATCTCTCATCTCGTACACTGCCCTCCTAGTGATTCCAACCTGTAACTCTGTCAGGATCAGAGGATCCGCCTTCCCAACCATGGCCCCAACTCTGTGGAACTCCCTCCCCCCACATATTTGACACACCCAAGACGATATGACCTTCTGCAAAGCTCTAAAAACGTGGCTCTTTCCAATATGCCGATCACAACCATTTGAGTTGACTTAGTCCCTGCAACCTGGTAACAAATGCTCAATGAGATCCCGAGCAATGACACCACTGAATACGCTTATTAAATCACTATTGAGCAAACGCACGCCCGAAATCCAGAATAGCGAACTCCTTAGATCATAACTCCACCCAAACACTCACCTCCCATATCACTATGCTTACTCCCTACACCAAAACACAATTGGAGTGCAGCTATACACCCCGATCAATTTCGGCCTAGCTGCTCACATACAAACATTACCCCATGAACACCTCATCATTCTAATAAAATGCAGCTCCATCTCATGACAAACCGGCCTAGCTGCACACATAAGCGTCCTACACAGGACTAAGCCAGAACCCAGTCTTGGGAGTCCACCCTCCAGTCTGCATACATTCAACTGATATCAATTCCACAACACCTAATGCTAGGATGTAGCTAGCAATTAAGCAATTGCATCAGCTGCACACAACTGGTTCACGCAAGCACCCTATGACACCTTGCTCTCTAAACTGACCTGGACTACGGTCGCCAAGGGAGTTCAACCTACCAGCGCTTTAAGGTCATACCCATGATATATAGAGCGCTGTATAAATGCCAAATAACACTCATTGCATTCTCTACATAGGCACGCACCCACCCAGAACAATCAAAAACACACATCACATCTCATTCACCCACCAGTCACTCACACCTTCTCTTCCATCCGCTCATTGCATTCTCTACACAGTGTAAGGACCTCATGGTGGCAACAGTAAAGACAGACACAAGTGATCATAGTTCAAGGGTGTTTATTAAACTATATATGCAGGTTGAAAAACGCCTAATCTAAACCTAAATCTAAGATGCGAGCAAGCTACGACCATCAAATAATAAGGCCGTCCTAGGGGTGTCTTGTCAAATAAAAGGGCCTATATTAAAATAAAAATAAAAACCTATTACCAAACCTTACAACTAAATACAAAAGAGTGTGGGATAGGGTGCACAAGAAAGAAATAAGTGTTCACAAATGATAAGTCAGGATGCAGCAGGGGGTCTCCCTCCACGTCTTGAGCACGGGACAAGGTGGGACTCCTGAGCAAAGCACACTCTCGAGCTTTCCCAGCACGATACTGTTCCGTTTTCAGCCATCAGGATCTTCGGTGGTTAAGTCTCTTGTCTTCAAAAAGTATCTTGCTTCTGAGGACCCGATGTATTCAAAATAACAAACAAAAAGTTCCTTTCCGAATGTATGTTGGGTGATGTCTTTTCACCCCTGGATCACCTCTTCTGGGCTCAGATCCACAAATGTTCCTACCGATATCAGGACCTTCAGTGGTTATGTTTCTTGCTTCCGAGGGCCTGACAGATTCAAAATAATAAACGAAAGTTCAACTAAAGTTCCTTGCTGATTGTACTTGGGTGATTATTCTTCACCCATGGGTCGCCCTCTTCCGGGCTCAGACCCCTATCGAATACCAGCATCCCTCCGTCGGGTTCACTCTGGCTGGTATGCAAAATATTTCTTGGTTGCATTCACTTGCTGGTGGGGTGATGGCTTTTCACCCCTGGATCCCCCTCTTCTGGGCTCAGACCCTTCTCGAATGTTTGCCTCCCTCCGTCGGGTTCACTATGGCTTTTCACAAAACACTTTCATCTGTTACATTCAGAAGTCTTAATGTCTCCTTAAACAACGCACTGTGGACATCCCTCCGTCGAGTTCGCTCTTGTCATCACAATGTTCCTTCTCCTTTCTCACTAAGCGGGATTCATCTCCCTTAGCTTTCCACTGGTTTGTTGGTCAAAGACTTTCGACTGTACAGAGGATTTTGCTAGACCCTTGTATGACCACTCTGACATTTCCTTGTGGCTCTCCCAAGGCCCTCTGGTATCGGTAGTTTCAACAAACGCGGGATCAACCAGAGTCTCTCAAGTGAGCACCCACGTGGTGCCGGAACCCTCTGCAGCTGGTTTCCGCCTGAATATTAACAGTTCTTTTTAATATGCTGCTTTCGATCAACACAATTCGGTTTCTTATCAGCTCTCCCCTCGACTCATCAGTTGTGATGAACTGCTTGGCTTTCTTGTATTTGGAGTCAAGGACGGTACCACAGTAGCAGGCGTCTTTCTCCGTCCTGGTCGGCAGCGTAGGCATGCTCCGTATACCGTGGACGCCTGCTACAACACACGTTGGCTATTGTTCGCAGTCTTACGATGCGTTGTGGGTCTGGTTTGGAAAGGGCAAGGTCGCTTCTCTCCCTGTCACCCTCTCGATTCTCGCCGCCTTTCTCCTCTTCTTGAACTGCCATGCTTGGATAGCGTTGTCGTTGTGCGGTCTGCCTTGCTTGTCTTGTGCTTTCGTGCTCCACCCTTTATCCCTGTGGGGAAAAGAAACAGCTGTCAGGCGTGTGTGTGATTCTGGTCAATTGCCTGACTCTTCCCGACACTTGTGTCGGGACATGTCGGGTAAACGGCTCTAGGGTTAGTCCATAGTCTTCCACAGTGTGAGAAAGTGTTTGTCAGAAAAGGGGGTGGGGGATGTCATGAGAAATTAGGGGGGTTGGTAAATTCAGAAGGGTGAGATTGGTAGGGTTTGTGAAACAAAAGGGAATGACCAGGATAATTAACATGAAATTAACAGGGGGATTGTGGGAATGGTAGTGTTTTGTCTGAGCAGGAAATAATATTCAGAGGGACGGGAAGGAGAATGACTGGGAGTATTCGGGTCGGACATAGTAGAACAGAGATTAGTTATATATGATGGAGTTGTTGGATTTGGGCAAGAGATGCGATGAAGGGAGGCAGATGTAGTACAGCCTACAAAAGCGTCAGGGACTCTGTCCTCCTCACCTTCTTCATTATAATACTGTGTCTCACCTGGGGGATTTCCCAGAGCACAACCCCGGGTTCCCCCATCCAGCTGATCCGTTCTCGCTCTTTCGTCCCCAAGGTTGGGATCTGAGCATGTAAGCCCTTCCTTGGCCACCTGAATAAGGGATTCTCGAGATCCGTTTGGGAGAATACCACCAGGTTTCTCACAACAGGTACACACCCACCCACGCAGATTCAAAAACACACATTGCATCACTTCTCATTCACGCACCATTTGCATACATACATCCAACACGCACTTCACACATCACATTACAACAAAAAAAGCCTTCTTGTCTTTTTCTTGCAGCTTTGGTCCGTCTTCCAGGCCCCCTCGGCTCCTCCGTGCTGCTCACAAACAGGAACCAGGAAGCTGGGAGATATTCCAGGTTCCTGAATGTGAGCTGCAAGGAAGCCAGGGGAGAAGGGGTTGGAGCTGAACGTGGCATGTGGCATGCGACCCCTACTGAGTGCCTCCCCAGACCAGCCTTTACACCTCTCTTCAAACATTGGGCTGTGAGTTTGTGTACAATTCCTAGAGATTATTAATCTGCAATCCTTGTGATTTTTAGTTTGATCTCTGAAATATTGCTACTTCAGCTGTAAAAATAAAGAAATGACGAGCAGAATGTTATTTTTTGTTTCTTTAATAGAAAGAAGACTTTTCTTTACTAATAAATCTGAATAATCCATCTTTTCTTACTGAGGGAATTCTAGAGAATATCAAAAATGAGTGGCAGCAAAGCAATTGTATGTGACTCACAAGCGAATGGCCAGTTCGCTATATTTGTCCCATTGGATTGTGTGGAACTTTCTACCTATCCTAAATTTCCCCTGAAGTGACTTTGGGGGTACTTACCTGCTAGATTTGTAGTAATTACTAGAGATTTTATATGCATCTCTGAAGGCATGCGCTACACTTCTCTCATTGTCATGTATTAGTGTGTTGTAGCTAGGTTTAGTGACACTAGATATTTTTCTCTGAAGTGTATTGCAAAGGTAACTGCTTATAAAATGCATCCTGAATTGGAGTCATTTGACTGTGGCTTTGAAATGTATTGCATCCTCTGTCGCAATTTTAAATTGTGTGGACTCATTCTCCTGCGATTTAGCCTTGATCACTCTCCATGTCACCTTGATTGGTTTGCCGACAGCTCCCAGAGTTTCCCTTTTCACTTTAACTAGGGTGGCATTCTAAACAGCCGTCCACCAGGCCAGAGTTTAGAAATCCAGTCTAACAGGGAGCACACATGTGGTCTTCTGCATGGTTACCCAGGACAAAGGGATGGGCCAAAAATAAAAAGGCTGAGAGCAGGACTCATTAGCACCTGAACGGATGCCAATAAGGTACACTGGTCTACTAAAGTAGTAAATCGGGTTCCTCCCCGGGCAAAGCTAAAACTAAATTGCAGCTGCTACCAACTTACTTACCAAAACCAATGTAAAGTCGGGGTTGCAAAACGAACAAGCACCTGTCGCAGGAGCCATATGGGCAACCCTGGGATCATATACTCTAACAGGGTTGCAGTGACTGGCGGGACTTAAGTAAAAGTCCCTCCGCCATAAATGTAGGCCGGAGCTCAAAAACAACAAATAAGGGAAATCTTGCAACAGGGCTTAAATTTAAGGTTAGGAAAGGGGGGTAACTGTCAAGGAGTTCCCCCCCTTCTCACCTGAGTCCAGAGTTTGCCAGTGTCTTCGATCGCTGCCTTCTTGCGAACGCTCCTGGTCTTGAACAGCGCTGCTCGAGTCTCGTCTGGTTCCAGGTTGCATTTAGTTCCGGGAGCGCAGAGTCCAGGATTCCGGGAGTCTGGGAAAGGCTAGAAATGCTCGGAACCAGGAAGGGGGAAAGGGTCAGGAGCGGGTAATAGCAATGGGACAAAGGAAACAATACCGCGAGCTACGAACACACGTCGGTTGCTACTCTGCAATAGCATTGAGACGCGGAAGGCGTGGTCTATAAATAGATCACGCCGCGTTCAGCGCATGGAGCGAGAAAGGGCTTTAGCTCTGGACGGCCATGTTGTAAGTAGTACGGAATGTAAGCCCCGTTGAGAAAAGGACCAGGAGGTCCAAAAGGGGCGTGATCTGAAGTTCATGACCGCATGCCTCCTCCGAAGGCCTTTCCCTCCAGGTTTGCCCGGGTGTATTAGGTGAAATCTTCTGAGCAACCGAGGAGCCTTGATATTTGAAACAGGTTCCCAGGTCCTTTCGCTAGGAGGATATCCTTTCCACTCCACTAGGTATTGAAGATGGCCCCGCTTATACCTGGAGTCACAAATCCGGGACACCTCATATTCCAGTTGGTTGTCAACCAGTAGAGGAGGAGGTCTACTGGATTTTCGAGAGGATTGGATGCAGGGCTTCAATAGGGATGTGTGAAAAACTGGATGAATTCTTTTCCAGGAGTCAGGTGGCTTGATTCGATACGAGACAGGGTTGATAATCTCCTTGATGGGAAATGGACCATAGTAGCGGGGAGCCAGCTTGTTTGGTCGCAAGTGTCGGGGGAGTAGTTTTGATGACAACCACACTCGGTCACCGACCGTATAGGAAGGACCTGGTCTTCTCTTGGAATCTGCATACCTCTTGGTCTGTAATCTGGCTTTCTCTAAGTGTTCTTTAGCCTCCCGGTGAATGTTGGTAAGAGTTTCGATCCAGGAGTCAACAGTAGGTACTGGTGTAGGGTAAGGAAGAACCGAGGTTAAAACCGATGGATGGAACCCCTGAGTACAATAAAAGGGGCTGGTCTGTAGCGCTGAGTGTTCGGAGTTGTTGTAAGCGAATTCCGCAACGGGTATCAGGAGAGACCAGTCATCCTGGACCTTGGTGGCGAAACATCGTAGATATTGTTCCAGGGTCTGATTTGCACATTCTGTGGCTCTGTTGGTTTGGGGGTGATATCCTGAAGAGAGGGCACGTTGGATTCCTAGACCCCGACAGAGGTGTTTCCAGAATTGTGAAATTTATTGGGGACCCCGGTCAGATATGATCTTGGAAGGAAGCCCATGTAGTCGGAATATGTGTTCCAGAAATATTCGAGCTAGCTCTGAAGAGGAGGGTAGTTTCATCAGTGGCGTAAAATGGGCCATATGGGTAAACGAATCTATGGTGACCATGATGGTAGTATATCCTCGGGAAGGTGGTAACTCCACTATGAAGTCTGTAGCGATGTAGAGTGGGCTGCAGAAGAAGACCCGCCAGTCATTTGTTATCATGTTTATTTTGGGCACAAGTCATACAAGCCTGGATGTATTGCTGTACGTCAGACTTCATTTTAGGCCACCAGAACTGTCTCTGTATAAGACGGAGGGTGTTGGTGATACCTCGGTGCCCGGAATGGAGTGTGTCATGACAAAGGTTTATCATTTTCTGCTGCCGTGTAGGAATGAGCAGTGCATTGTCCTTGAATAAGTAGCCTAAGTGGACCAGGAGGTCCAAAAGGGGCGTGATCTGAAGTTCATGACAGGTTGTGTTTGAATGTTCTGGGTGGGGTTTGCTGTGTGACTGTGTGATGAATCCAGTGTGAGTGAATGCGAGAGGAGGTGTATGGGTGAGCGACCGGTAGGTGAAAGGGGATGGGTGAAAGGGGATGCATGTGTGTGTAAGACCCTGGGAGACTGGGGATCACTGGAGCATTTTTGCCACATCCTTTATTAACTTTGTATGTTTTACTGGTATTTCTGGGCAGAGCCAAGTTCATGTGTAATATTCCCTGGTAGACTGGCATTTTGGTGCAGTCTGTCTAGCCATTTCTTACTGTGGCATGACATATATTACTCAGCATCTTTAAAAAGTGAGGCGTGGTAAGTATTGTTACCTTGCTAGACTGGTGTCTAGACCTGTTAAGGGGCTTAAGGTGCGAGACCTTGGTCTCTCTTGCCTGTCCTTCATTGGGCCAATTAATCGGACATGCCGGACCTTTAAGACCCCTTTTCTCTTGGTCAATCCGAATAGAACATGGGTGTATATGATTGCTTTCAAGTGCCTGACCTCACCTGCCTCTTAATGGGACAGCCTAATGGTGGAGTATAGTAGGCCTCTCCCGGCAGTGTTCCTACGGGTAATCACCATTGCTCCTGGTCGCCTCTTCTTCATTCCAGTACTTATTGGAAATGGGGAGAGCTTGAAAAGACCACTCTAAAGGCTGAGGGAGAGTGTGATGATGTATAACTGGAAAAGGGGGAATATTGTGTCTCTGGACCCGTAGATGTTACCTGTGGGAAAATGAGGGAAGATTTTTTACTGAGGGAAGATGTTTTACTGCAATCTAAAGAGGTCATGGGAGTAGATTGGCCATCAGTAGGAAAAGGGGGATACCGTGTCTCGCCCATGGATACCACACTCCCAATCCCCAAGGACCCTCTATCCAGGTGATCTTCCCCCACTTGTCCACCCCCAGGTTCTGCATCCAACAGCGGTGGCCGTCCCCTGGCCACCTGAAAAGAGGATCCATTGGGAATAGGAGTGAGAATACCCTCAGGTTTCTCACAGTAAGTAAAATCACTTGATATAGCAACTCAGAAAATGTTCTGTTGTAGGAACAAAAAAGGTTAAACCACACCAACAATAGCAGGGCAACACTTTAAGCAACTTGTATTACTCTTCAGAGGCCTTAAGGCTTTAGCAGTCCATCCCTATCTAGGTATGAGTTCTTCAAAGTCAGATTGGAGGTAAAGTCGGTAAGGCACAGGACAAGCATTGGGCCTGGGCGAACGGTATGGGTGAACACCCATCACTGGAATCCGCACTCCAGTAGCAAAGGAGCGACAGAATGACTTAAGGTATTGGGAAGAATCCTGCAGATCCCTCACTAAAATCCTACCTAAAGTCTGCTCCCAGGTGACCTGGGGAGGGCAGACGCTTCCCGATCCCAACCCTTGAGGTGTTGTACTGCGGAAGGTTCCCCTGGGTGGAAACAAGGCCCAGTGTAGTGAGGAGATTCTGTGTTATGAGACGTAGTATTTTTCCTCTGAAGAGGATATTCTTACTAGTATGCCAGAACAGATTATGGCTTATTGTCATTTTTATATCTCTCAAACTCCTGGTAAAATTGAGATGGTAAATAACATCTACCCTTAAATGTATACCAGAAGCAGAAAAATCTAACTTTAGTAGAATGAACTACATTTCCCAGAAACCCATGGGGACTGTGACAAAGAAGAGGGCTGAAGAGGCACGTAGAAGTGAAGGACAGGCAATTCAGTCTAACAGCTCTTGCAGAGGTCCGGCAATTAGCAGCAATGGCCTGCACCTGAAATCAGTTGACCCACCTAAGAGGCATAAAAGGCTGCAGCAGGAAGGGGAAGGAAGAAGGAGCTGGGAGAGGAGCTTGAGCGGGAGCTGGAAGGCTGGCAGTAGTAACAGAAGAGCACGTGGCTAGCAGTTCATGAGGAAGTGTGATCACTTAAGTGACGCCGGGACTCTAGGAAAGCAGATTTCACCTGCAAGTTCTGAGAGGGTCCTGTGTTCACAAACCATGTTGACGTGGTTGAACTGAGAAAGACGTGCTGAAACTAAAGGTCTACCAAGGTGCACCTACTGGCTGTGATTGTAGAGCTGTGATGGTGCTGCAACCCCAGGCCCGTGTAAAGAAGCAAGCAGAGGGACAGAGGAGTGAAGGAGACTCCCTGTTGAGAAGGCAGGACGGGAGACACACATGCTGCAGAGGGGCGTGGGTCCCAAGTGTGCCTAAAGCTGTAGAAGTAGAATAAGTCAGTAAGTGGAAGCAGCCTGCAACCGCAGTGTTCTTGGAGCCGGTGAGTGAGGCTCACTTTCACGTTCACTCAAACCCTTGCCGGAAACTGTTACCAGCTCTAAAGAGGCTTGCATAATAAAAGAAGCAATTATAAACTGTTGGTTGTTGTGAAAGCTTTTCTTTTCCGTGGAAATGTATAATGCGTACTTCTAACAAAAGGTAGAGTGCTTGCGTATAAAGAGAAGCATTTCATTTCTAGTCCTAATGTTTCCAGAGTGGTTGCATATCCTAATAAAAGAGAGAACGCTTTCTAAATTGCTCCGAAAACCCTTAAGGCATACTTTCACAATTGTTACAAGGTCTTAAAGCATCAAAGGAAGGTCGCATGTGACCAATTATGATTCCTGGTCTGAGTATGAAAGTGTCTCTGTGTTAATCCGTGGGAACACGAACATTTAAGATTAAAGATCTACTTTAAGGAGTGGTCGTGTGTACCTAAATCTGTTTCTCCTTTTGAAGATAGAACTTGGTAACATTAAGACCAAGTATTCTTTGTACTCAGAAGTTCTTATATTAACAAGCAGTACCCAAGCCAAGCTGCAAACCGTTCTATCGTGAAGAAAACCCTCTTTAAATCTATCCACCTAACTAATGAAATGGTTAAAGGTCCAGTGTCCTCTGATACAAGTGTGACATTGCTATATGAAGTTGGAAGTGTGGCAGTACACCTTCAGGGTAGCTACTGGAACCAAGAAGGTGTGAACAAAGCTGGGGAAGGGAGCTGGGTTCTTGTAAAAAGATTGAACAAATAATCTGTAATGCTGAGACTGTTGAACTGGAGAGAAAGTCAGTCTTGGGGAAGATGCAGGTTATCCTAATGGCAGTAAGGCAGACAGAAGAGGCGAAGAGGCTGTCTTTTTCTTGGAGCTTAGGAAAAGGAGTGCCTTGCCTACCTGTATAGGTCGAAGTGTCTTGTCTTTTTAAAATGCCTAATCATGCTGAAGTATAAAGCTGAAGCAGAGATACCAGAACTGTGGTTGTGTTTAATACTGTCAGTGGATGTCACATTGAAGTTGGTTGAAGTAGTGGCATACTGTGGAACCAAGGAATCTGTTTCCACAGTTACATTAGTAGAAGGGTGGTTGTCGAGAGGAAAGCAGCAACCCAAGAAGAAACATCCTAACAAATATACTATACTATACTACAAGAACGACATGACCAGCATAAGAATCTTACCAAAACCATCCACTTACCACAAAATCTACCTTCAACGCCCAAAACCAAAAATCCAACCTCATCTAGTTTCTGGGCTTGGCTCCCAAAGGCACTGGCAACACATCGATCGAAATAGCAACTCATAGACAGGACCAACTTACAAGATTCGACAAACACCCAAAAGAGACCACCTCGTGATCTGAAACTACAATCATGGAACACCAGAGGATTCAAGCACCTCACCTCACCCAGCGATGTCAATTTAGGATCAGCCGATCTATGGTGCTTCCAGGAAACCTGGCTGACCAAAACTCCATCACTCGACGGCTTTGACCTCCGTTTAGCACCAGCATCAAAACGATCAGTTGGTCGACCATCCTCAGGCCTCCTAATCGCATACCGTATCAACAGTGGCTTGGCAATAACAGACATTATTGTCTCAAACTACTCACTACTGCTAACATGGGAACTCCCTTCTAACAATGAGGCACTCCATCAGACGATTCCGGTGGCAATACTAAACGTCTATTGGAACCCCGCTGCAATTGATGAAAAAAACTTTTTGGCCTTAATCGAATCCGCTGTGGACCAAGTACGTACCACCTACAACATCTACAACATTATAATATGTGGCGACCTAAACGCCCATTGCAAACAAAACCCTACTAAAGCCAATGCGCAGAGTGAACGACGAGGCGAAGCATGGACCAAATTGATGAACTCGAGACATCTTCACAACTTGGACACAGTACACAAAAGCAACGCCCGTCCTCCAACATGGGCAAACAACAATTCGGCATCAACTATTGACTACACTTTTGTATCTGAACCCATGCTACTTTTAGCAATCTCCTTTGATGTCCAACTAACTACATCTAGCGATCACAACATCCTGGTAACTACATGGAAATCACCACACATCAACCGGGATAAAATGGAGAGTGGACTTGAGCAAAATAACCAAAGAAATAGACTGCGCCTCTCAGCCCAAAGCATAAGAGATCTCACAAACCGATACTCAAAATCCAGCGATACACCAGAACATGAAACTACGGACTACGCCCCTCTGCTTATTTCATACAAGACACAGCGAGCCAATCCAAACAAAATATCTCAAATACCTATCCATACGTACGACAAACTCCTGGTTCTTAGACGCCGTGCCTTCAGGAAAGCAAAAAGATCTGCAGCAGTATTCCCCTTGAACAAAAGAGAAACAACAATTAAAGAACTAACTAGAGAATACAAATCCTGGGTGAGAAGACACAGATGGACATTACACCAATAAGATGCCGAAACCATGCTAAAAGCCATCTGCATCAACAACTCGAAAGAATTCTGGTCACTACTTAACAAAACCTCTTTACTTACCGGCCCAGAAATTACAAACTCAATTGACAAAGCTTCTTGGGCCGCCCATTTTAGATCACTCTTCGAGCTGCCAAACACCCTATCTAAATATGAGCCTCCAAAACCATTGTTGACTGATAGGAATCCCCTGAGCCAAACTAACACCTGGACAAAGTTGGATGACTTAGACGACATCTACGATATCATCAAACAATTGAATAAATCTCGAGCCCCTGGACCTGACGGAATCGCCAATTTCGATCTAAAATCACATCCTATCGAATGGGCTAAATTTATAAGAACTGTGTTCACACGACGCATGGCTACTCGATCGATACCTCCAACATGGCTGTCCGCAATATTGGTCCCGATTTATAAGAAAGCTGATAAGCAAGACCCCACAAACTACCGTCCTTTCGCACTCCTGGACCCTATAGGGAAAGTTTTCGGGTCTCTTCTCCTAAAAAAAAATTCCAATCTTGGGCCTCATGTGCCCCGTGCAATGACAACTTCCAAGCCGGATTAAAAAAAACACTGGAAACCACGATCAACATCTTTCTCCTAACCATCTTGAAAAGCAAAATAAAAGACGGCCATCCAAAAGTATACACAGCCTTCATAGACTTCTCCAAAGCCTTTGATAGAATCGATCGCACCAGACTCTGGCAGAAACTATCTCTCTGGGGCTGCTCAAACGACATCCTAAATCCGATTAAGGCACTTCACATGGATACCAACATTAAAGTGAGATTAAACCAGCAAGGCAACTTATCCATCCGAATCGACACACAAAGGGGAGTCAAACAGGGCTGCCCTTTGGCCCCGGCCCTCTTTATCGCTTACATGGGAGATTATCAACACTCCGAAACTCTAATCAGATCCTTCCCACCAAAAATAGCACAAACGTGCATCAGTAGACTGCTATACGTGGACGACCTCATCTTGCTGGATTTAACGCCCATAGGCCTCCAACGCCAACTCACCAATCTACAGTTATTCTGTAACGAGAACAATCTGGAAATCAACATCGATAAAACCAAAATCATGGTGATGGAGCGCAAAACCAGAACACGGGACAAATCTAACTGGTTCCTAGAAAAAACTAAAATTGAAAGAGTAAAGAGCTTCAAATACCTTGGCGTAATTCTGGACAATTCAGCAAAAGAAACATCTATGCAACAATCCCTACTCGACAAAATTTGAAGCCTGGCAACAAAAGGCAAAGCAATAGACAGAAAATTGGGTAAATTATCCACCATTCCACTACTGAACTTTTACAAACAAAAGGTGGTTCCCATTGTAACATAT
This sequence comes from Ambystoma mexicanum, assembly GCF_040938575.1. Lineage (NCBI taxonomy): Eukaryota > Metazoa > Chordata > Amphibia > Caudata > Ambystomatidae > Ambystoma > Ambystoma mexicanum. The sequence continues at coordinate 694,822,463 of NC_090938.1, read as the reverse complement.
GGATCAGAAGCTATGCCGTGCTTACCAAAGACTCTCTGGCCTAAACTGGAAGCCTACTTCTGGAGGACGACCCTCGCTCTACCGGATTCAACTCCAATTACACTGATTCGTCGAGAACTCAGTCTGCTTTCCCTCCAAGGCACTGTAGATTGCAACACTCTGATGCTATACAGGAAATGTATTCTTCCAAATTGCTCCTTCCTCCACGACCTGGTGTCCAAAGAAATCTTAGGGGGAAGCTGCACTATGCTAATCCAATGGAAAAATGAAAACCAAGCTCTACTAAAAACCATCGAATGCACAGAGGAGGATCTGATTAACAACACTACAAAAAAACAAAAAAAACAAAAGATATGGACTGGATCCGCACTTTAGATGCAGCCTCAGAATACAAGCTTGTCTCTCACTTACCCTTGCTATGGAAAAAACGAGATGATCTACAGAACTACATCAAAAAATTTCCCAGCCGAGCGGCACGTAATCTCATAATGAGAGCAAGACTGAATCTTGTGGACACCAATGAAATCCGCCACATAAGGAACCCATCGCTGATTAACATCTGCAGATTTTGTGGCAACGAGAAAGAGACCATTCGACACCTTATACTGTCTTGCCCAAGTTTGACAGACATCCGTTTCCCCTATATGAAATATATCTGCCAACATTCTGCGGTAACTGATGAAGAAACATGGTGGAAAAGGATGGATGATAAGTGGTGATCGCACATCGTGGCAACTAGCGACATTTAAAATCCTTCACGCCTTAACAGAAAAACTCGCTGTGAAACGAAATGAAAACTAAGACTCTCTTCTTAAAGTGACCAGAAATAGGAACACAAATCCCAAACCAAAGAGTCAAATGATGACTATACTCGAGTAAAAGAAAGAGAAAAATAACGATGTTGTAAAAATCAAATTTTTGATTAAATACTCCAAAAAAAAATATATATATATATATATATATATACTACATAGGTTACAAACACTTGTAGAGTTGTAGGAGGAGAAGTACCTAGATATTCTTTTGAACTGTTGTAAAGCAATCTTGGAAGGAAGACATCCAACTTTTCAACTGAAAGCTGAAACTCTTACCAGTGGATTTTTTGTTTGGTGAACTTTGGTTTCATTCGGAACTTACAAGAACTGGTTTTCTTTATGAACATTTGGGGAAATTGACTTTGAACATTCCTGGGGGAAGGGATTTACCCAGGACATGTGAAGGTCATCCGAATTGCTAGTTTAGTATATACACATTTATGTTGTTTATGATTTACTTTTAATCTTTTGTTGTTCACTGCGAGGGGCAGTTTTGTTTGTTAGGAGTGATGCCCTTAGTGCTTGAACTAGGTAGGGAAATCCCTGATAGAGCAGATTTAGCAAGGATTTATTGCAATTTTTATCTTTAATAAAATAAAAACACAAGCAGTTGTCCGCCTTGCATTACTGTCCCTTCACAGTCTGTACTACCACGAGTCCCACAGTACCGGAGGAGTTGTGAAGAAGATGCAGTTGGATTATTTCACAGTGCAGCAGCAGTGAATCCGGTCACCTGTTCTTTGGTCCTGGTGACAGCAATAGTTGGGAGAAAGGACTCTGCAAAGGATTCCTCTTTGCTCCAATATCTGTCTGCAGTTTTGGTGTCTTTTCACAGGCCCCAAGAATGAAATTTTACCACCCAGTCAGTCTGCATGGATTGTTCGGTCCTGCACTCTGATGAGGAGGGGGATCTTGTCTCTGTAGGTCCAACATCTCATCGAAGTTCTGGGAGGATTCTGTTATTGGGAAGACGATACACTGCAATAGGGTCAACGGTCCCCGGGTATTGCCGGTTTGCAACCCGGTAAGGTCACAGCACATCAGATGGCTCGTCTTTCAGGTCGTCTTATGGCTAGCTGGTCTGCTTCTTTTGCACTCCTACGTCAATTTCAAAACGATGTCAGGACAGCAGTGGTCTCTGCAGTTGCTGGACGGGCTGCAGGCATCTTTGGTTGACTTTGTCGGTTCTTCTGTTTTAGTGGTCGACTTGTCTTCTGCGTCAGGATCCGCCCCTTTTTATCAGGAATTCACACTCATCCTCTGCAAACTCTCCCTGCAGTTTACAGAAAGGGGCGGGAGGCTGTCCCTTCAGGACAGCCAGCCCCACAGTGGGGACGGGTTACTCTCGGGCATACCAGAAGACAAAGGATAGCAGAGTTTCGGGATCCTGCCTTGCTTCCTTTCCTCGCAGACGCACTGGAACCTTTGGCAGGCTACACAAAGGGTTACTGCCAAAGAGAAACTCAAACCCGGGCCCCCCTACTCCGAATGGTAGAAGGACCAAGAAAGGGCAACCGCACACGTAATGGCGATAAAAGAAAGAAGCCATCATTTTGGGTCAATGGTGACCCTTTGTGCATAACCACAGCTGTGGAGACAGCCTGCAATTACAAATTGCACAAAAGTCGGTAGCACACGTCCACTGCCACCAGCCATAGTTGTATGCCTGCCACTGTGACATAAATGTTAGAGGAGCAGTGAGAAAGGGGATAGAAGGTAAACCCTCCACACTGCACATAGGGTGGTGTGTGCTGATCCCACAGAAGGAAACGCTATCAAGGATAAAATGTACCCCCCGCACCTTGATAACAGTAGTTCTTAAGGAAAATAAAAGAATATGAAAAGGAGAGTCCAAAGGGTTCCCGGCAACACTGCACAAAAGGTGCTGTGGGCTGCAAAAGTGAAACACAGATGCCTTAAAAAAGTATGGAGGAAAGCATGACTCCATAGACCAAAGTAAAAACACAATGAACAGGGTTCCCATGGTCGGAGCAAAAAGAACGAATGAGGGGATAAAGGCTCCCCTCATTCAGGAGAACAAGAAAAGGATCCAGAAGTCCAGCAAAATGTGCTGGGGTCTCACTTGTACAGGGGAGGTGTCATAAAATCGAAAAAATCACCCTTGCAGGGTGTTCAAATCTCCACACCCTGTCTGGAGAGTACAATACCAAACGTGAGAAGGGGAACTCGGATGGTAGGCAAGGAATGAAAAATGTCTCACAAAGAACTTCCAAGCAATTGGACCCTCCTGGCCATGGCTTGACATCTGTTAACACCCTCGTCTTTGTCTTTGGATTGTAGGTTTTCAAGGTTCCGATCCTGATGTTGTAGGCCCCAAAGAGGGGAGTGGAGGTAGGAGGAGTGATTCCTTCAGTCTCACAGCTGTCCTTTGACAAAGTGGCTGGATCTCAGCAAGAAGGTGGAAGAACAGCTACACCTCCCTCTTCAGGGGTCCGCTCCTCCTGGAGCCAGATGGCAGGGCTTTGGCTGTCCCTACCACTGGAGCAACCTTCCTTTGCTGGGTGCCTGGTTCGAGGTTCATTCCCCCTCCTTCCTGTCTGTATCATGCGCTCACTGCCCATTTATTGAAGCAGCACCGTCTCATTTCTCCTACCACCTCTGCAGTCTGCTCTGGATCAACCTGGTCAACAGGAACTACACCGCTCATCTCCCTTCTAGCTTTTAGTCTCTCCTATCTCCTTTATTTCAACCCTTCAACAACCTCCTCTGTAGATGTGCACAATCTCTTGATCTCTTCGCTCTCCTCAGTACTTCTCTATAGATGATAGTCTCTCCACCCTTCCCAGTACTCCTCATCAGATGGTACTTAAGCAGGCATGCTTTGTCACGCTGTCTAGCTCGTGCTCTCCCTTGTTAGGAAATCATTTTTGTGCTGCTTTTCCTCCATAGATGGATTTAGCACGTCTTGTTGTGGCAACTGTTTCCCTGCATTTTCTTTCTGGGGGAAACGCTCCCCCATAGCCTAAAATCATGCTGCCAAAATGTGTGAATCAGTAATTTCTCCAATTGTCGCAAAACCGTGTAGGCAAGGTGGGTGAGTTGACCACAGATATCTGTGGAACCCCCAACTTTTTGCTTTTGTTTTGAACCTGTCCTGAGTTTTGAAGGAAAGTAAAGCCTTTTTGCTTTGCTTAACCTTGCTTAGCTCATGTAAGGGAGGCATGGTATCACACGTATGACACTGACACAAGAGATACAATTCAAAAACCTTTTATTCAATTTTCGGGGTTTGGAAAAACTCCTGCCTTGCCCTGTAGCTATGATGGGAATAGTCTTTCCAATTAAATAATAAAGAAAACGCAGTCCTAGTCAGTCTGTCAAATCACAATGGCCTATACTAACAAAACCCAATGCCTGCCCTATCTTCTATACAAAAAGTGTATAAAGGGGAATATGTATGCAAAGAAAAGTCAGTGTCATAACATAAAGAATCAATGTGGCTGAGTCCGCTCTCCTTCCCACGTTGGATAGCACGGAGTAAGGCGGCCCCCGTAAATAGGATGACACACTCTGGCTCAGGTTCTCAAAATAAAGGCAGTTCAAAATGTGGTTCGAGGCCTGCTTGGCCTTTCACGTTAGTCACTTATTCCAGCTTTCAAGTTATTTCACAGTTCAACAAAAGTTCACACAGGTCTCCCTCGGCCGGGCTTGGTCCTCTTAAAGCAAAACGTTAACCTAGGTCCCCCTCACTCGGGCTCGGACCTTGCACAGCACTTGCAGGGGTTCCCTTCTCCAAGCTTAATTCACATTCATTAGGAGTTCCCTTACCCTAATTTGTCACACTTTAGGTCTCCCTCAGTCGGGCTCGGACCTTTTACTAATGTCGAAGACTTTCGAATGTGCGAGGCTTTTACTTTAGACCACCACAGGACCACTTCAACTTTCCCTTCAGCTCACACTGTTGTGTTGTTTGGCGCAGTGTCTCTTGGTCTCGTTTGCTGGGGTTAATCTTGATGATAACACATTTTGGAGTTTATTCACTTTGCGAAAGGTGAAATGTTTTGTTATAAAGCAACAGAGACTTTCGAGTGGGCTACTTCCTTTCGCTGGACCATGCTGCTACTCTGTATCACTGGCTTCAAACTTATAAGTAATTTAAAGTTCACCACATGTCTGCCTTCCTTCTATCTCATCCACACCTGTGTAGCCTTCAATTGTGAGATATGCTGTTGCTACTTCAATCTTTCCTTAACACACACCAGCCTTTCATGTTGCTCATCAACTCACCGGCTGTGTGCATTCTTGTCTTGTCTTTGCGCTTTTTAATTCACGAGTCAAGGTTAATACCACAGGCTTGGCCTCGTCTCCCCAACTCTGTCGTTCACCCGGGAGGGTTGCTGGCGTCCTTGAAACACAATGCAATCTTCCTGTCTGGGATTTGGCCTTCTCCAGGTATCTTTCACGGCTCTTCGGAGGCAACGACCTCCTGCAGGGATCTCCTGGGTTTCTCTACCGTTTGCTCTCGTGCCTCTGTCGGTAGCTCTGCTAAAGTAGGTTCGCCTTCGCCCCAGAAGTTCTACTCCTTCTTGTTTTCCACCTTGCTCAGAGTGTGTCTCTAGGAGTGTGTCCTAGGAACAGCATCCAAAAGCGATGGCCGTGTCCTGGCCACCTGGATGACAAGTCCCCAAGGACTAGCTGGCGAGACACCCTTTTCTCACACGCATCTATTTAGGGGGCACTGCTCAGTTCCTATGGCTATGAGTGCAGCTGGACAAATTCTTTGTTAAACTGCACACATCACCTTAAAGTGAGGTGCGGTTGGGATGTTTTGTATCCCTTTCTCTTTTGTTTTAGTAACTTTACTGTTACTTGCATGATGTGTCCAGGATGGGCAGGTGGCAGTGGATACTTTCTCGCGTGCACTTCTGCCATTTACAGAATGTCATTTAGAGTATCATATACTATAAAATGGCCCGCCCACAAGATTTTGCCTGTTCTCCAGCATGGGGTTTGGCATGGATTCACATGCTCATGATATTCCTTGTCGTCAGGCTGGGAATCCTCGGTAAAAGAAAACATTTTCACTTTCACCTTAAAACTGTACTATTCCTCTAAACCAATCACTGTCCTCTGGGTTATACTGCCCTCAGCCAGTGACTGTCCCCTCCCTAAGCCCCACTGGCAGCCATCTTCAGATGGTTACTGCACGCTTAAATGTTGGGACTCCTTGAGTTTGCTCTCTGAGCTATTTGTAAGTTCTTTAGTGTTTTTTGAAGGGAAAAGTTCAATTTTTGTGTCAAAAGAAGCATGTGTGCACTTTTCTTCATCTGCCGACAGCGGGGACACGTTGTCGGTTAAGTTCTGCGCCCCTCAAGGGCGAAGATCCATCGAAGATTCTACAAGGCCATCTTGGGTCTACTTTGGGCCATCCGACCATGACTGAGGAGAAGGAGGGGAGGTCCCTCTTCAGGGCCTGCACCAAATTTGGGCTGCGGAACGGGTTTGTGCAGGACAAGCACCTGCAATGCCTCTACTGCCTGCACCCGGACCACAAGGAAGTAGAGTGCGAGATATGCCTCGGTTTCTCCAAGAAAACGATGAAGGACAGGCATAGTAGACTGGTGGCATGGCTTAACACGAACAAGGCCTCTGACCTGTGCTCCAGGCAGTCATGCCTCGTCCAGGACCGGCTGGTCCAAGGAGCGGTCTTCTAAGTCCTTTCAGGGCACCTGATACGTCGGGGCCCAAGATAAAGCCAAGAGCTGCAAGTCCGTGTCCACCGGGTTCGCTGTGGGTAGGGCGCAATCAGCTTCACCTTCCGCCTCCATTGCCAGCATACCTTCAAGCTCCTCTTCAAAGAGGAAGTCTTCTATACTGGCTAAACTACGGGAGAAATCCGAGAAGCCGCTGACCGAGGAGAAGAAAGCCACGCAGCCCAAGCAGGCTCATCCGGCACAGGCAAAGACCTCGTCGGTGACTCTGTCGACTGATACTACCATGGCAGCTACGGGTGCTGATCCTATGAGGGTAGCTCACATGGCTCAGTGTCCCTGCCCCAAATGCACAACACCGCTGCAATACAGTCCACAAGGACGTTTAAGAGGATGACAGCGCAGGGCCTAGTTTGCCTGTCCTAACATTTCAGCCGAGGGAAGTTTCGTTTGATATTCTGTCGACTCTACACACCTTGGTCTCAGAGATCCAGATGAGGATGCCTCCGGCCCTGGTACCTGTGGTCCCCCAAGTCCCTGATCAGCCTCTAGAAAAGAAGAGGAAGCATCATCTGAGACCCCCATTTCAACCTTATCAACCACATTGGGCCCCTCCCCACCAGCAAACCCAGACTGATACAGGAACGGATACAGGAACGGATACGGCCACGACGACAGATGATGATGAAGACATTGTTGCATTGGACGGTGAATTGCCACATTTGGATGCTCCACATAGGGTGTCCCCACCGGATGTGGTGGGATCGTTCCACTCCTTGATCGCCAGGGTCTCTGAGCTATTCCAGCTGGTGCCCAAGGAAACCAAGTAGGACGGCTTCTTGTAACAATAGCACAAAGCCAAGAGGAATATGATCATGGCAGTGCCTTTTCTGGATGATGTTTAAGAGGAGGGCCTGGCCCTCATGAAGAACCCTTGCAGAGCTCCAGCAAAGCAGGATAGGCTGGAGAAGAAATATAGGCTGCCAGACTCCGCACCCAAGTGCCTGAGGTCACAACATTCACCGGATTCGGTGGTGTCTGCTGCGAGGAAACTGTCGGCTAACCGTCCTGCAAACAGCGAGGGGGAAAAGGATGAGTTACACTGCAGCGTCTACTATCAAGGCAGCCAACGCACTGGGACTCGTGGCCAGTAACGACAGGGAATTGTGGTACAAGCTAGGACCGATCCTGGAGTTCCTTCCCGGCGATCAGATGGAAGCCCTCGCTCTCTTCCAGGAATTGGATCATGCCATCACAGTGGCATTGGATGTTGCTGACACAGGGTTCTGGCAAATGCGGAACGGTGTCTGCTTTCGACAGGGTTAGCTGAAAGCCACTAATTTCCATCAGGCGGTCCAAGCGAAGGTACTGGCCATGCCCTTCAACAGGGAAAATCTGTTTGGGAAGGCCGTCCACAAGTCCCTCCAGGCCATCAAGACGGATATGGAGACGGCCCGTTCCCTGGGCAGTCTCCAGCAGCACCGCTCGTCTTGCTTTTGCTCGAAAGTCGAGCAGGTCTTCAAAAGGGTTCTCCACATCGTACAGACAGCTTTCCAGATCCTCAACACAAGAAGCCAACAGAAGCCGTTCCCAGACCTACGGTAGCGGAGGACAGCTTCGCCATCCCCCGCAGGGCCAGATGTGTCGCCAAAGCAAGCCTGAAACGACCGTGACGTGGGGGCCCCCATTCGTGCACCCCGGTGGAAGGCCGGCTGACTAGGTTCGTCAACGAGTGGAGAAAGATCACCATTGACAGATGGGTGCTGGACGCTCTCGCCCTAGGACACACCCTGGACTTCCAAAGCAGTTGTCCGCGGATCCCTCCGGTGCCCCGTCAGGATCAGCACATCCTTCAGCTTCTGGAAAAGGTACGAGCCATGCTGTGAAAAGGGGCGCTATAGCTGGTTCCCCAATGGCTCCGGGGCTCCAGAGTCTATTCCAGATACTTTCTAGTCAGAAAGAAGACAGGTGGCTGGAGGCTCATCCTGGGCCTACGACGTCTGAACAAATACCTAAAGTCCCAAAAGTTCAGGGTGGTCACATTGCAACACGTGCTCGGCCAACTGGAAAAAGGAGACTTCTTGACCTCGGTGGATCTGGGGGATGCGTATTTCCACATACCTTTCGGCTTGAAGTCGGCCCCCGAGTGTTCACTAAATGCCTGGCACCAGTGGCGGCCCATCTGCGTCTACATGGCATACACATATACCCATACCTAGACGACTGGCTGAAACATGCCCGCTCGCGGTAGCTTGCCGACGGACACACAGACGACCGTAAGTCTATCGATGGATCTAGGGTTCTTTGTCAACTATCCAAAGTCCTGCTTAACGCCACCACAGAACGCACTGTTCCTAGGCGCCAGATGCAATATGGGGTCTTGCCTGGCGTCCCTTTGGAGGGGAGGCTAGCAGCCATTCAAGGAAAGGTGCAACGGCTGTTGTCAACGAAGATGGCCACAGTGCGGGCCATGATGTCCTGCATCTATCTCGTCCATCTCTGCAGGTTGCAGATGCAACTCCTTCAGGAATTCCTGGATGCCCGCTGGACCCAGGTGTCCGGGAGCTTCACGGACAAGATCCCCCTCAAAGAAGAGTTCCGACAGGCGATATAGAGTGGTGGGGCGTCTGCTCCAACATCGCCCAAGGCACAGGTTTTCAACCCCCCCCCCCATACCAGGAGACAGTCATCACATACGCCTCCCTGGAATGTTGGGGAGCGCACACCAGACGTCTGCACGCCAGAGGCCCGTGGCTGCCGGAGGAGAAGGATCCCCCACTACACCAGGTCCCCAGGAAGATCTTCGCTTTGGTCCCACCGACTAGTCAAGGCATTTCTCAAAGGACTTTTCTGACCTTTCCCGCCGGTGAAAGCTCCTGCTGCGGCGTGGGAACTCAACGTGGTTCTGACGAGGCTCATGGGGGCTCCCTTTGAGCCTATGCATCAGGCCCCACTCGGCCATCACATCTAACAGGCATGAAGGTGAGATCCAGGCCCTATCCTGCAAGCAACCATACTCGACTTTCCACAAATCGAGGATAGGACTCCATACACACCCCTCTTTCATGCTGAAGGTTCTGTCGGAATTCCACTTCAACAAGCGTTTGGTGTTACCGTTTTTTTTTCCCAAATCCTTTGTCGCCGGCAGAGAGGGCCTTGCACTCACTGGACGTTGCTTGTGCCCTGAAGTTCTACGTGACACGCACAAAGAGTTTTCGGAAGTTTTGTCCAAGGCTTCCATTTCAGGGTGACTCTCCAGCTGCATCACGCACTGTCATCGGTTGGCGAACCGACCGCTGCCTGGCCGTCCGAGAGCCCACTCCATCAGAGTGATCGCTGCAACGACGGCATTCCTGTCTGGTGTGCCCCTGCTGGACATCTGCAGGGCTGCTACGTGGAAGTCCACGCACACCTTCACAAAGTTCTACAGCATCGACAGGGATTACAGAGAGGAGTCCAGAGTCGGGTAAGCAGTGCTACGCAACCTGTTTGCTTGAGGTGAGTCTGTTCCAGAGGTAAGGGTTATTGCTTCTGTTGAGCCTTGCCAGCTCCAATGGTTGTGTAATATTGTACTGCTATGTATTCGTTATTCATGAGCATGTGAATCCATGCTAGACCCCATGCTGGAGAAGGTTTAAGTTACTTACCTATAACTATTGTTCTCCAGCATGGGTCTGGCATGGATTAATGTGTGAACCCTCCCTCTGACCCCTCTGTGGCTCTTCTTGGTCATACTGCCACTTTACGTGCTTATCAAATCTGAAGATGGCAGCCAAGGGCGGGGCTTAGGGAGAGGGCAGTCATTGGCTGAGGGCAGTATGACCCAGAAGATGGTGTTTGGTTTAGAGGAGAAATACAGTTGTTAGGTGAAAGTGAAACTGTTTTTTCTTTTACTGACTGGCAATATTCATGAGCATGTGACTCCATGCCAGACCCATGCTGGAGATAAATAGTTACAGGTAAGTAACTTAAATAATCATTTGGCCATCTTGTCTTTTGGTAATCAATAGGGCTCCTGGCTAAGCCCTGATCTATCCAGGCGCACCAAGTAGTCAAAAATGAGAACACCACACTTAAATGTTCGACGAGTTACACAAAGGATGCCATTCTTTTTTGTGGTTTTGCAAATACATTTTAGTTTTCAACCACTCTCTGAAACAGATTGCGTTATCCCAGAATGTCACATGGGACTTGTTTGTCTTTGACTGTCCAGTTGGAAATGTATGGACTTAAATGTCAGTCCATTATGTAAAATCATTGTACATCCATTACTGTTTGTTCTGTTGAAATTTTGTGTTATTACGGATGTATGTATTGAATTACTTGGTTGAAAATTTACAATTTATTTGCAAATCCACAAAAAAGAATGGTATCGAACATTTAAGTGTGATGTTCTCGTTGGGTCACCCTGATGAGTTGTTTTTTGACAACTTGTCTTTTGGCCTTCTTCCTGCCCTCTTTTTTTCGGTAATTCTATATATGGTAAGCTCAAAGCAAAGCAAAAGTACGTGTTTGGCCAGGTGTGGGGGCTGGGAGTGGCTGGTCCCAGTCCACATCCTTGTCATTATGTCTGCTGCTAGGCAGATGTGGTGGCCATAGGGTATCCATGATTGGGCAGCCCCTGCTTCTTTTAATGGTACAGATCCTTACCATTGGTGGTTTCGGGGACAACGGCAGCTTGAATTTAGGATAAAAGGAGGCTCATGCAGCCATTTTTCAGATCATCATTTGAGCCAAGACTCCTTCGAATAGGAGAATCTGGCTGAAAACCTTTGGATCGTCATTGCAGCCAACAAGCATTGCCTTCAGCAACTGTGCCAGCGAAGCCCTTCTTTGTCTGGACCCCTGAAGGCCTTTATTGGTGCTTCTACCCTAGATCAGTTGCAACAACCAGTCTCCACCCCTGCTCGAGGATCCTGCCTTTGGAAACCTTTGGAAGCATCCCGGGAATCACACTGTGGACTGACCAGCTCCAGCCCGGGCTACCATGATGTAGCAGTCGCCGACCGGAGTTCAGACTTTGGACCCTGCATACCCTTGACTAGTGAAACCAGCATTTTTGTCTCTGCCGCAATGCTAGTCTTCCACCACCTGATTGCAATGTACATTGTTGTTTCCCACCTGCATCGTGACATTTGGGTAATCCTAAGGTCATCAGCAGCTTTGTGTCATTTCTTGATTGTGTCTGCGACGTACAGCTGTCTATTGCCAGGGACCATCTCGCCATTACGCATAACCACTGACGTGGGAAGTGACCTCTGTATCAGCAACCCCCTATCCCTCCTCCAACTGAACTAAGACGACACCTAAGTGGGCATAGTAGATTCTGACAGAAAAGGTGTACATGGGGTGAGTTTGCATACCAGTTTTTACACCCCCGCCCCAGCATTTAACAGGCTCCAAGTCCTTGCCTTACTTCTCCCTCCCTTGCCGGGTCGTGATTGGTGGATTAGCCTGGGGATGACGTTTTAAGTAGAGGGCCTTATTTTTAATAAGTCTGTTCATTATGTTTTTTTACTCTTTGAATTGCTTACCTGTTCTCTAACTGGTTTAACTTTTTTTTCCGACTTGCTTTAGTATATTAGTGTTCTATCAGACTGAGCATACTGTGTGAAAAGTAAAATGTTTGTGCTCCGAGGACACATTCTATGACAAGACAGGAGGCTCGCATTATGCTTTACTTTCTTTTATTGCTGCCATATCAGCCCTTCAAAACATGAACTTTTAAAACTGAACATTTATGATTTTTTCCGTACTTTTGAGAAAAATCAAAATCAGAGCGGTTTAAAGTTCCAACTAAAATCATAGTCTAAATCCTAGGCACTACACACCCCATGGTCCTCTGTGGTCTGGTAGTCCTGACCTCTCCTCCTCAACCTATCAGTGACTGGACTAAGGTATAAGAACCTATCACACCAGGTCCATTGCTCTTTCTTTGCCATCACTGTCATTACTCTGAACATGAACTGTCCTTTGTCAACAAACAATCCTTTGATCGAAGCTGAGAACTTCTCGGTCCAACAGAACAACTTGCAACTCTATCTTCTCGTTACCCTCCCTGGAATGCATTCAGGCTGTCTTCTGGTCGTCTACTGCGAGAAAAGGAGACCAATTTATGAGGGTGGGAATGTTTCAAAGCTTAACATGAAATACATCACGTGTAAAGTCAAGATTTTGCCATTCTTGGTGGTATATAATGCTCGCCTCCTTGTCTTTAATAGAATGAAGACTTCCTGAGCTGTAAGCGTGGGCAATCTTTATTCTATGACAAGACAGGAGGCACACATTATGATTGTTCAAAGCTTGCTACCACCCTATTTGTTATAGCTGATACAGGCTTGAAATAGAATGTCTTAAAGGTCGACTCCGAGGACCACTCTGCTGACTTCATTATGTCTTGAAGTGACACCCCAACAGTGAAGGCTCTAGAAGCCATCGCGCCGCTAGCTGAATGCACGCAAAAAACAGACAAGTCTATCCCTGCCCACTGCATTACTTCTCTCGCCCATCTAGCAATCGTCGCTGCCACCACAGCATGATGGGGCTTCCTACGCACTATAAGCAATCGGGTCACCCCTCGCTGTCTAAACTGCGTTGATACCTCTTCATAATCCTTAATGCATTGGGCTATGCACAATTTCTTACTCTCTGTAAAATAAGGGTATGAGCTAACTCACAAATCTTTTTTCGTTCTTTTAGCAATGGTGAAAGCCACTCCCTCTGGGTAGAAGATCTTTCCATTTCTAGCGCCTTGACGTCAGACACTCTGCAACATGCCGTAAGGCATAATAACATTGCCAATTTGCCTGATTAATGTGAACGAGAAAGAGCCTCATTATCTGGCCACCTCAGGAAAAGGCAAAAGACATCTCTCACATCCCACAACACTGCGTACTTGGGTTCCGGTGGTCTTTTAAGCTTCATCCCTCTAAGAAGCTGCAGGACCGTAGGGTGTTTTCCTACCGAACATACCTCCACTTTGTCGTGTCCTGCCGAAATTGCAGATCTGTATACACCCACAATTCTAAAGGCGCAGCCTTCCTGGAATCTGAATGCTAGGAAATTAAGTACCGGTACTACAGGTGCTGAACTGGGATCCAAACTATATTCTGAACACCATTGAGCCCAACCGTTCCATGTAACGCTATAGCTCCTAATGGTGGAAGGCGACCAGGAATCTCTGATACGGCCCGCAGCGAATTGCAAAATTCCTGGCAACTCCCATCTTCTCCTGAAACCCTGCAGGCTATCAACTGAAGCGTGCCTGCTGTGACCTGTGGGTGTGTCTGACAGGATGGTCTGAGAAGAAGGTCCGGCTGATGTGGGACTGTCCTCGGAAAATCTGAAGAAAGTTCCATCGCTACTGGGAACCAGGCCTGGGAACCCATTAGCCCCTTCTGTGCGGACCTTTGCCAGCGCTCTCGTGATCATAATGAATGGCGGGAAGGCATAATTGAGCGCTCTGCTCCACTGTTGCAGGAAGGCATCTGTGCCTGCTGCCCCCAGGTCTATCCTCCAACTGAAGTACTTCTGTGTCTGGGCGTTCAGTGAAACAAATAGATCGAAGTCTAGGGGACCCCATAGCTCTTGTAATCTTCTGAACACCCCGTGGATGTAGTTCACAATCGCTGGAGTCTACAAGATGGCATGAGTTCCAATCTGCGACATCGTTCAGAGTCCCTGGAAGATTCTGCCGTCACTGCAATTCTGTTCCAGAGGCAATAATGCAAGAAATCTTTCGCCAGCTCTGCTAACATCTTGGACTTCGTCTCGCGTAGCTTGTTTATATATTGTACTGCTGAGATATTGTCCATCTTCAGCAGTACGCAGCATTTTATCCTGTATTTCGTGAAAGCGTGCACTGTGAAAGAACCTGCTAGCAGTTTGAGACAGTTTATGTGCAGACGCAATTCCTCTTCTGACCACTTCCGTCCTGTCTGAATGTGCTCGCACCTGGCTCCCCAACCTGATCTGCTTGCATCTGACTCTATGACCAGGTCTGGAACGTCTCCGAATATTGCTCTGCCGTTCCAGGCTTCCATATTCTTCAGCCACCAGTGCAGCTCTGTGAGGGCTTTGTGGTCTAGGGTCACTAGCTGGTGGTAACTTGCGCCTCCCTGCCAGAGACGTCTTTATGGGAGGGCAAAAGGGGCACTTCCCCAGGGCCCCCACCTTGGAGGGGGCACCCACAAAGCTGCTTGATCTAAAGAAGTCAATTCTCATTGTTCAACAAACTTAAATAACACACACCAGTATATTTTATAGTGTGCTGCTGAGGCTCTAAACGTTTTGCCCATCTGTTGTTGTTAAGTACATTATTCTCTTATCAATTCAACTTGTAATGCTTTCTGTGCTCACTATGGAATGCATGGTTTGTTCATTCACTACGGCACAAGGTGTACAGCATTCTCAACTTTCCATGGGAATTCTGTTGATCATGTACAACAGCTAAAGTTGAAATGCATATTAATACATTTCAGTGAAGCAATGGTTCAGAAGATTGCTCAGTGTGTTAAGCACTCTTTGCAGAGATCTGTGTTCATATGCAAGATTACAAATTCCAGCTGCATGGATATGTACTTTGTTTTGTACTTGTTTTGTAGCACACCACCTGCTATTATCAGCAATATACCTGCATCAGATAGCATTTACTATATAAAGTAACATAACATCAGCACAGAGAAGGTCTAGAAATTGGTTTGTAAAACCTAAGAAGCCACCTCCAATGCTGAGCATAAAGTTTTAGTCCGAGAGGTGATTAGTAATCCAGATTCAAGACTGTGGAACCAAAGCGTTCATGCTTGTATCATGACTTTGCCAGCAGACAACCCAGTGATCCTGGACTAATCATTCATCTTATAGCACTAACATTACTGTGCTGTCTTCTGTGAAAAGGCTTGCCATTTCACATGCTGATGGCATTGTTTAGCCCATTACCTGGTATTTTTGTTTATGTAGGACATTTGAGTGGAAGGGGTTCTAGACAGAAGAGAACGGCCCAGGTATTGCCGGCCTCTGGCAAGTATATTTAAGGTCTCCTTAATTGACAAAATGAATGGTTTGCTTTTTTGTACAATTGAAAGATTTGTATGCACATTTTATAAATGACAATTTCGCAAGCCTTTATTTTATGTTTTTTAAAGCTTTAAAATACAAAAGAGAAACCAAGATGGAATATTTTAAGGTGGCATCAATCAATATGGTGCTACTTATATACTTCCCTTGATGATGGAGACAATGAAGCTAGAATCATTCCCATTTAGCATAATCATCTTTGATAACATTTTTTTTTTAATTGTCATGTTGGGTTATGTAATTTGTGTACTTTCCAAGTCCGTTCTATAAAACGGGATTATTTTAGTTCATGCTAAGAACAGGAAAAGAAAGTGGTGAAGTGCAAAAATTGCACAGTGGGCACATATCCCAACTTCACTTCTTTACCAATGTGTGATCCTCGGCATCAGAGTGATTTTGTTCTTGGAGTATGATCGTCAGGAAAACCTCACTGGCTATAGTGTTGCTTCCTCTATAGTAATAGTGGGCATTGATATGTTGTGCACCACAGCCACTTGTTTCTTTGCTCTCTAATGGCAACACTACTTGAAAACCATGTCCCTCTTCTAATCTGTTATTCTGGATATGGATACCTTCTTGGCAGCTTCTAATTTTCATCCACTATCTATGCTATGGTATGTTTAGCTTTCTCCTTGCTTCCTATTGGGTCGCCTGTATCCATGCTTGAGCACTTTTGTATTCCATGAGGCTGCTAATCTGAATCCTCTGTCTATTCTGGTTCATGCAAACCTTTTTAAATGATCTGTGTCTCACATTTATAATTTGGCCAGTATACCTTCCTCTTTGCTGCTATTGTTGAACATTGTTCTGCAGCTGTGCTAGAACATAAGAACTTGTTCATGGACTGAGAATGTTGACCTTGAAATGTAACTGGTTTATCATTTTAATTAAAACAAGAATGGTAAGGGGACTGAAAAGGAGTACCCATGCTTATTTTGTTCACTGTGAGGCAGCATATCAAGCTAAGGGCTTTGATCGCGATTAGGGGGGCGCCCCTAGATATTCTGGATTACTTAATTCCTTTGGTTCGGTGGAGGGGGCCCCAAAGGTGTCTGTGCCCCGGGACCCCAAAAGTACTTAAGATGGCCCTGCTCCCTGCAGGTGTTTAATCTTGGGTCGTTGGAGCACTCAATAGTGGAGCGGTCCGGTAAATATAGCTTGAATGGAGGCTGCTAGAAGTCCCACTACTCTGGCGAGATTCCGAAGCGAAATAACTTTCTTCGCCATCACTGCTCTGAGCTCCTTCTTTATTGCTCTCACTTTGTGTCCCGAGAGCTCGAGGGTCGCTTTCCCCGTATCTATCGTGAAACCTAGGAATTCTATCCTCTGAACTGGTAACAGTTGAGACTTGTCTAAATTCTCTAGGAAACCGTGCAAGGAAGTTGAAACGAGCAACCCTTGTGGCGTCCGGTCCCAGCAAAAACTGGTCCAGGAAATATTTTTCTTATCGAGCTTTGGGCTTTCTCCAATGCAGAGTACGTGCCAACAAACTGGGACATCTCATTTGCGAGTGCTCCGCCAAATAACAGGCCTTTTGGCACCTTACCCTGCCTCCTGGGAGGCCAGATCGCTCAATTTACTGTCTATTTTCAACAGGACGAATAGAGAGTGCAGTTGGCATTACCCAGGAGACACACGGCTCGTTGAGCCCAGTTGCCCAGTGCGAGGGCATCCACCGGTGTTCCTGTGTCCTTTGCTTTTTCCGCCAGGTCCATGATTTTTGCCAATGGCCCTGCTATATCAAGAAGCTTGTCTTGGCATCCCCTCCAGGCGCGGTCACCACCTTTTCTGATGTCCCGCGCAGCCTTCGTCACAAAGGTGACCATTTTGGAGTCGAGGTCGGGTTTCTGCGTCAGTTTTCCTGGCAACTCTGGCCTCGGGCATTCCGATCTCATGCAAGACCGTACCCCTCTATGTAAAGGCTTCCTAATATGTTGTGCCATGTACGCCACCACTCTGAGCAACGGCGCCCACTCCAAAGACTTTGGGTGCCTAATGGCCTCAGGATCAAATATTTCTGTGGTGTTGTCCACGTCTTGGGGGTCGACGCTTTCCTCCTTACAAGAACACAGGGCTGAAACAAAGTATCTTTGTGGGTTATGTGTTTCCTGCGATTGTTTTCCAGATGTGTGATCTCTGGACAAGAATGAAAACCATGTTCATGGACACAGGACAGTGCTGATGGTGTTCCCTTAAATTGGTCCGTCATTGTGACTTTGTCTGCTTAAATTGAGCTTTGCATTCTGTTGATGCCAAGGGGTCAGCTCCTCACCTTCCTTCTGGCTATGGTGGTCCCTGAATGGTTGCACATGGTTCTGAAGGTCTGGGGTGTCTGCCCATGTCTGTCCACTGCCTTAATCCAGGGAGCTGTTAGGCAAATGTTCTCTTTTTAGCAACTTTTCCTCCATAGTATATGGACCCCCAAACGTTTTGCTTCTGTTTTTTCACATTGACCTGACTTTTTACAGTGAAGCTTCACTCCACTGCACTTTTGCTCATTGTTATGGGGGAATTGACTAGTCCTTCAGGCTGTCAGTACTGGTAAATTATGTTTCCCTTTGTCTTAACTTTTTATTTTTTTTGTATCTTTGTATCATTGAACAATGCATCTTACAATGCAGACTATGCTGAAGGGTATTTTCTAGTTACCTCAGGAGTGCCTAACGGCAAACTGGTGGCAGCGGATACTTTTTGTTACTTTTTACTGTACTTTTTGTTAGCCTTACAGCGTTTGGCTACTAACAGTAGCTAGTGTCCAAGAATGGCTGTGCCACAAGGTTTTTTGTTTGTTCTTTGGCTATCTTGTCCTTTGGCCTTCTTCCTGCCCTGGCAGGAAAATCCTTGTTATGGTCCTGCATGTTGGGTAGAGTTTCCTTCTTAAGTGTAATTCTTCCCACTTTGTGAGTCTGCCAGCATTTTTGCTGGACTATTGGATTTTCTGACTATTTCTCCTGAGTGAGTGTCAACCTTTTTTCACACTCAGCCTGTCTTTTACTCTATACTTGGGAACCCTTTATCTCTCTTTTGGGTACTTTTGTAATGGAGTTATGCTTTCCTCCATGTTTTTTGGCATCTACATTTTATTATTGCAGCACGCAGCACTTTCTGTGCAGAGTTGCTGAAGCACCTTGAGCTTTCCTTTTTATTTTAACTGGGTTAACTACCGTTACCAGGGCAGGGGGAACCCCTTTATCCCTCCTGTATTTTAATTAGTGAGATTAACACACCCACCGTATGTGGAGTGCTGAGGGGAAACATGGCCTCCCATTTCTCACTGTTCCTGTAACTTTTAGTTACTGTCACAAGTTCATCTGACAGACTGCTGGCAGTGTACCTTTTTGCACGACTTTTTGTGGACTTCTCCCGTAGACTGTCTTCATAGCTCCATTAGGGACACAAAGGTCACCATGTGCCTAAATGGTGGCTGTATTTATTTATTTATTTGTTTGTTTGTTTGTTTGTTTGTTTATTTGTTACACGCCCAGACCCTAGGGTGTCACGGCGAGGTTATAAGATAGCTTAGAAATTAGTCACATTCAAACATTACATTGGTTGCATTACATGATATAGGTTACAACATATTCACAACAATATACAGTGGCCTAAGTATTCACAACAGTATTCGATGGAGGGGTCCTATCTTAGGGTGCTAATATTGGTTGAATAACCAGGTTTTTAGCTGTTTCTTAAAGAGCGTGAAGGAGGATGCTTTTTTGATGATGGTGGGTAGGGTGTTCCAGTGTTTGGGGGCTAAAGTGGTGAAGCTGCTGCCCCCTGCTCGAGTGGTTTTGAATCGGGGGGGTCCAGGAGGAGTTTGTCGTCGGATCTCAGTAATCTTATGTTAGTTTTAAGATGCAGGGTGTTATTGAGGTAGATAGGTCCTTTTTTTGTAATGCATTTGTGGGTGATGCATAGTGTTTTGAAAATGATGGGGGCTTTGATGGGGAGCCAGTGGGCATCTTTCCTGGTCTTGGATATATGGTCTGATTTTTTTTTTTGCCTAGCGCTGCCCTCAGGACTTTGTTTTGCAAAAGTTGCATTTTGGCTAGGTTGGTGTTGGAGGTGCCCAGTAGTAATACATTACAGTAGTCCAATTTCGATAGGACCAGTGCTCTGGCCAGGGTGAGGCAGTTTGCTGGGGTCAGAAATTGTCGGCTGAGTGCGATTAATTTGGAAGTGTATGCCGTGGAAGAGGAAAGTGCATTGATCTGTTTGGTCATGGTCAGGCTAGCGTCGAGGTACACGCCCAGTGTTTTTACATGTTTTGAAACTGGGATATTGGTGCCGTCGATGTTGATGGTTGAGTATTCTGGCTGAAGGGTTGCTAATTTGGCTGGAGCTCCTACGATGAGGACTTCCGTCTTCTCATCGTTAAGACATAGGCTGTTTAATGCCATCCCGTTTTGTATGATGACGTACATTTTATTGATTGCTAAAGTGTCCTGGTCATAGTTGCCTGTAAGAGGTATAAGGATCTGGGTGTCATCCGAAAATTAGTGTAAATGACACCCATATCGTCAAGTGCTGAGAACAGGAGCTTGGTGTATGCGTTATACAGCGTGGGAGAAAGGCAAGAGCCTTGGGGCACTCCTATGGGGACTAGGATGGGGTTGGCTGCTTCTTTGCCTATGGACACTCTGGAGGTGCGGTCAGTTAAGAATGATTTCACCCAAGCAGTGGCTGCCCCAGAGAAATTGAATTCACGGGCAAGTGAGTTGCAGAGTTTGTCGTGGTCCACCAAGTCGAACGCTGCTGAGAGGTCCAACAACAGGAGAATGCAAAGTTTCCCTGAATCTCTAATGGCATCCATCTGGATTTTGAGGTCCAAGAGAGCTGTTTCAGTGCTGTGGTTGGGCCTGAAGCCTGATTGTCTGGTGCCGAGGAGCTGGTTAGATTCTAAATGGGTTTGAATTTGGTTGTAGGCTAGTTTGTCGATGATTTTGAGTAGGAATGGGACCGTGGTTATGGGGCGATAGTTAGTTGGAATGGTGGGGTCTAGATTTGATTGTTTTAGAAGTGGTGTAACCCAGGCTTCTTTAATGCAAGTCGGAACTGTATTGGAGTTGAATGAGGCATTGA
Organism: Ambystoma mexicanum; assembly: GCF_040938575.1. Classification (NCBI taxonomy): domain Eukaryota; kingdom Metazoa; phylum Chordata; class Amphibia; order Caudata; family Ambystomatidae; genus Ambystoma; species Ambystoma mexicanum. The sequence goes on along the minus strand of NC_090938.1, from coordinate 694,801,822 downwards.
CAAATTTGGTAATGAGGGGGGTCAGGGTGGGTGCACAGGCTTTAACTAGTTTGGCTGGGACAGTATCTCCTTTGCAGTTGGATGCTTTTAGTTTGGAGATAGTATTGAGTACGAGATTGTGGGTGACTGGTGTGAATTGGAAGGGGGGGTTGGAGTTGTCACTGGAAAGGGTACAGGGGTTAGGGAAGGGGGGGGGTTTTGTAGCTAGGAATAATTTTTTGGAGTTGATTTTGTTTTGTAACGTAGTGATTTTGGAGGCAAGAGCATCTTGAATGGTGGTACACCATTCTTTGCTTGTGTTGGTGGATGTGACGGTCGGGAGTGGATTTTCAAGTTCTCTAAGGATAAAGAAGAGTTCTTTGGAGTCGGATGCTGCATTGCTAATGCGAGCATTGTAGGCGTTAGCTTTATGAGAGATGATAGCTGATTTGTAGAGGGTATTTGCGTATTTGAATGCTTTGGCTGAGTCCGGGGAGGGATGTTTATTATGGGCATGCTCAAGAGAGCGTTTTTTCCTTCTAAGGGCGATTAATTCCTCGTTGAACCAGAAGTTAGATTTTTTGTTGAGGCGCCTTAGTTTGGAGGTTACAGGTGCTATGGTGTTAATCGCTGTGGAGAGGCATTTGTGGTAGTACTCAGCGAGAGTAGTTGGGTCATTGCTGAGGATTGAGTGGGTATCTAGCAATTTGTTCAAGGTGGGGTCGAAGTTCTCAGCTGTGAGCTTTTTGGAGTTTCTGCTTTCGATGATGTCCATAGATATGTTCTTGGGTGTGCAAGGGTTGTCACTAGTGATAGTAAATTCTATGCAGAAGTGGTCTGACCAATTCAGTGCGGTAATCGGGCCTAAGGTGATGTTGGTGTTGAGGGTGAGGATCCAATCAAGGGTTCTGCCCTTGGTATGGGTGGGGACATTGACGTGTTGGCAGAAGTTCATGTAATTTTGTCCCAGGATGAGGGCGGTTGCTTTGGTGTCTTGGTTATCATTAAAACCTAGATTCAAGTCACCAATGATGATACATTTCGTTTTGGGTTTGAGGAGGGGCGCCAGTATTAGTGGGATGTCTGTTTCTGGGTGGCTGTTTGTGCTAGAGGCTCTAAAGATGACCACTATGGTAATTGTGGTGTTTTCATTCAATGAGAGTTTGGCGAGTAGTAGTTCGTACCCTGAGATTATTTCAATGGAACTTGATCTAAGTTTGATAGTGTTTTTTGCTATGATGGCCACACCGCCTCCTGGAGTGGTGGTTCTATCAGATCTGAGAAGGGTGTAGTCTGGTGGAATAGCCAATGCTAGCAGAGGGCCTGATGCTTGGTGTAGCCAGGTTTCTGTGATTACTAACATGTCAAGGTCAAGTTCGATGATGAGGTCATGAATATCAATGGCGTGGGCTCCAAGGGAGCGGGCATTGATGAGAGCATTTTTGAGACTAATGGGAGGGTTGGGCTCCTTAGTGGGAGTATTTATGGTTGGTGGGCCACTTAGTGGAGTAGTTTTAGTTGCTCTAGGCTGGGTGTGTTTGTCGTTTGTTGTGTGGGCAGTGGGTTTGGGTGATCTGGGAGGCCGGGTCATGGTAGTAGGGTTGCGGTGTGGTAGCCTTGTGCGAGCTCTTAAACGGGGTGTTCTCTCGTATCCTAGGATAGGGTGTGTTTTACCATTGCTTGAGGGGTTGAGGTATGCATGTGGATCATCAGTGGTGGTCGAGGTGGGATGGTGTTCCTTACTGGTTGCGTAGGAGTCTTTGAGCCTGGAAAAGAGAATGGAGGAGGATGGGAAGGGAGGTGTGGTAGGGAGGAAGGGGGAGGGACAGGGGATGGGATGGTGTCTTGGGCAGGCTAGTTTGGTGAGGCCATTACTGAGGGCGAGGAAGTGAGTGCCATTGCACAGGGTGTCCGCTCGGACAAGGCAGAAGGGGAACATAATGCACAATATCCGACTTTACACCACCCCCTATACCCCTAGCTATGTTAAGTGAGGCTCGGCTCGCTTTAATGCACCAATTGGGCTAGATACAGTAGTTAACAGTGAAATACTGTTAGGCTAATAGCAAGAATCCTAGGAGGGCCTGTGAGCGGTCAGGAGCGACCATAAGGCACAACACAATATCACAGTGGTCTCTGAGCGACCATAAGGCACAACACAAAATCACAGTGGTTTCTGAGCGACCATAAGGCACAGCACAAAATCACAGTGGTCTCTGAGCGACCATAAGGCACAGCACAAAATCACAGTGGTCTCTGAGCGACCATAAGGCACAGCACAATATCACAGTGGTCTGTGAGCGACCATAAGGCACAGCACAATATCACAGTGGTCTGTGAGCGACCATACAATTGGCAAACTACCAGGAGGGTCTCGAATGGGTCAAAAGGTGTTTTCGTAGAGGACCATGTTTATGCAGTAGGTGGTGAAAAACACACTGTTCAGGGCTGCTGAAGCTGTAACAGTACTATGAAGGTCTGCCTATTGTGGACGCTAAATTTCAAATAAGCACGGAGAGCTGGATAGGCTATTTCAATTGGGCATACTGGACAGAGAATAGTATATGCACAGTGGCTAAGATTCAAGTAGCAAAGGCCCAGTGGGTAGCAGAAACTAAGTTACACAAAATTAAGGAGGGCATGGTTCAGTATAGTCTCCATAGGCTGCAATGACTACGATACTCATGGGCACAGTGGGCAGAAATCAGCCTAGGCGCAGTGGGCTGCAGTGACTAAGGTGCAAGTAGCCAGGCACGCAGGGCTATAATGATTGCATTTCAAATGGCATAGGCACAGTGCAGGCAACAAGGTAAAAGCAGGTGACCATATCGCTGGCAGTGATGGATAGCATATTATAGCTACCTATTGAGCTGTGATGGGCAAGCCTGAGCACCCATGTAATGGTTAGTTTCAACACATATGGGGAATACCTTATTGAAAAAGTGCAGTCATTATGGTAGGTCGAGCCTCGTGCTTTGGGACTGTGAAAGCTGCACGATAGTGGGCAGAGTTATATGAGCACAGCTCGCAGCAGCGCAGGAAGTGATGCAGAATGGCTCTATGTCATTAGGTGGAGCGTAGATACTGGATCACGATTTCAAAGTTTTTCGTTTCCCTGCTGGAGGTGCAAATTGAGGCCCCAAGGCTTACCGTGATAGGGGCCCACCGTAGAGGAGGACGAGGCTCCCTCCGAACTGACTTTAGTGAACAGGGGTGAGGGGAAGGGCACTTCCTCGCCTTCCAGTCGCCAAACAGGCGCAAACAGGGCCTTTATACGGCCTTAATGCAGGCCGCCGGCGCATCCGCCTGCCGGTGGATTCTGGATTCAAAATATGGGGCAGATCGAGGCTCAGCCTCGCTGTGGTGCCGCGTCGCGCCCGGCATGGGCGGGTCAGGCGGAAGATAGGGACACGGTCAGGCAGGCCGTGTGATGCCGGTCTGCGCTACAGCCTGGTGTCTGTGTCTGCGGGATGGGAGGGGGGCTCCTGCCCGTTACCCTCGAAGGTCGTCTTGCAGTGGGGGACCTGGGCGCAAACAGGGCCTTTATATGGCCTTAATGCAGGCCGCCGGCACATCCGCCTGCCGGCGGATTCTGGATTCAAAATATGGGGCAGATCGAGGCTCAGCCTCGCTGTGGTGCCGCGTCGCGCCCGGCATGGGCGGGTCAGGCGGAAGATAGGGACACGGTCAGGCAGGCCGTGTGATGCCGGTCTGCGCTACAGCCTGGTGTCCGTGGCTGCGGGATGGGAGGGGGGCTCCTGCCCGCTACCCTCGAAGGTCGTCTTGCAGTGGGGGACCTGGGCGCAAACAGGGCCTTTATACGGCCTTAATGCAGGCCGCCGGCGCATCCGCCTGCCGGCGGATTCTGGATTCAAAATATGGGGCAGATCGAGGCTCAGCCTCGCTGTGGTGCCGCGTCGCGCCCGGCATGGGCGGGTCAGGCGGAAGATAGGGACACGGTCAGTCAGGCCGTGTGATGCCGGTCTGCGCTACAGCCTGGTGTCCGTGGCTGCGGGATGGGAGGGGGGCTCCTGCCCGCTACCCTCGAAGGTCGTCTTGCACTTGTTGTACTTTGTTTTTTATATGATGACTTGTTCTTACTTCAGCCTTCTTCTACCTTCCATGGTTGGGGAGGGAGGGAGGTCTTGATGGGTCTTTTCTTTGGCCGGCTTCTCTTGGAAAGCCCACCAAGGCTTTCTGAGTGCCTAAAAGGACAGGAAATGGGGGAGGTAACCAAAACGTCCTGGTCTTTGTCCTGCAGTGTGCCTGCTTGGAAGCAGTTTGAACTGGGAGGCTAGCTGTCCCCTTGGATAGCTGCCCCCCAGATTTGCATGAAATGCTTGAATGGTGATTGGTGGGCTCAGCCAGTTTTGTTGCATAAAGTATAGGGTTGGACTTTTGAAGCTTGGTTAAGAAAACGTTAACTACATTTTCAGGAGTTCATTTAAGTTTGCTTATTAGTATTAGTAGTTTTGTGTTGCTTTACAATTGTGATTTAAAGTGTGCTACCTTTTATTCTCCTATGATTTTACTGTGTGGATAGTACTTGTATGACTTATTTTCTAAAGCATTATAACTACTAGTATGTCAGTGTTTCATTGAACCAATTGTATGCTCCAAGTACTGTGTGCCTCTTTACAGCCCTTATCCGTCCTAGACTAAGCTTGGCTGCTCAGCCATTGTTACCAAACCTTTGGGTAGGACATGCTAAACCTAATGGGTTTACAACCCTCTCACCTAAGATGGGCTTTTCCAGGTTCTATCACAGAAAGTAACTTGGGTAAACCTCCCTAACAATACACTTGCCCGGCAAAGACTTGCTTTTCGCGGAATAGTACATACCACGTGAGTGAGGTCCCAGGAAGTGGGCTAGGATTGTTTGGTCCCAATCCACATACTGGCGCTTGAGTCTGGTGTCCATGCTTGCCTAAAACCCACAGTGGTCCCTGATTGGACCACTTTTGATGTGCATGAGTGGGGCAGATCTTGTCATTGGAGGACTGAGTCTGATCGCTCACCTGACTTTGGGATAAGAAGATATGATATGATATGATAGGTTATTTATAATGCGCTAAATACCCAGAGGTTTCTAAGTGCAGACCCGGGGATCAAACCTGTGTTGCTCCCTGTCGTCTTGCTTCCAAGGCGAGCACTTTGCCCCCTAAGCTATCCTCCCGAGACAGGTGTACTGCAGCCATTCCAGCAGATCTGAAGAGAAGCTAAGTATCCTGTCGTAGCTGTGAAGGTATTCGGTGTGTGGGATTGTATGATTTTTCACCAACTACAGTGACTGTATGTATGTTTTATAGTGTTTAGTATTGTTTGATAATATTGCTTGCCATTAGCCCTTTTTCATAGTGTGTTTTCTATGCCTAAAATAAATGTAGTGTTTCATTACTAACTATAATCTTTGGTGTTGCATTGTGTGGACCCCTGACCCCACTCGCCTCTCCTGAGTTTAAGCCTTGGCCTCTCTCCGTGCTTCCTTGATTGGTGTGGCTAAACTCCCAGAGGTTGCTCCTTATTCCTCTACCGGGTCCAGTATTCACCGCCCCAGTGTCAGTTCTCAAGATTAAGCTGGGGAGTTCTCCCTGCATGGCTACTGAACTCTCTTTTTTCCCTGCTATGTGTTACCTTTCAAACAAAGGTCTGGAAATGAATGGGTAAGTTATTCTCTCTCTCCTCCTCTGAGAGGAGCAGAATAGGAGGTGGCCAAAGAATGGCAAGCATAGAATATTCACTGCCTCTGAGTTTGAAAGGGATTGAACGGGTGCAGAGGCTGCTCAGCCTTGTTATGGAACTTCCATACCAATTCCTGTCACGTGTCCCCCAGGATGCTTCATCCCACCCAAATATTGACTAGTGTTTCCTGCACTTTTACTGCTGAAGCTTTCCTCTACATGATCCCACATCAGGAAAATGTGCACAATTTAAAAACTCTGCTCATTGCAGGTTTTGTGGAGTTCTGTTGGTTTTTACATTATTTGTTTTTTCCTGCAGCTGCTATGGAAAGGCAGAGGAGTGCATTGGGCTGTGCCGTGCTATGCTGAACACGCTGAACTGGCTCCTGCGCTGTGCCGCCTATTACACTGAGAAGTGCAAGGACAGCCTGGAGCAGGAAGCTGGGGAGAACCAGTTGAGGTTGTGCCTGGACCGTATGCAGTCCATCCTGAACAGCACAAAGAATCGAGCACTGATTCACATTGCCAAGCTGGAGGAGAGCAGTGAGTATACATGCATTGCCTTGCTTCATGACCCCACACTGCAGAACATCACTTGGAAATTCCTTAAGGGCGGAATATCTAAGGCACATAGCAATAAAGTTTACATGCATCTCCCCATATCGTTGGTCTCTGCTCTTCACATTGTCATGGTGTGTCTTTCAATATGTGTGAGTGTGTAAATCTATTGCTGTGTGTCTGCCTCCATATTCTAAATGTTCATAGGCTCAGTCTTCATCATTCCTTCCACTACAGTTTTATATGTTTCTGAAATCCTGTATCACAGGCTTTTGTGATTTAGGGTCCTATAGGGTGAGTTTAGGGCCTCTGGGCTCCAGAGGAAGCCACCCACTCTGTCATGCAAACCCTGGATTTGGTCAATGGGTAGCTACGCTTGTCACTTTTCTGGAACCTCATCCCATGCCCCATGCAGTCACCTTTCCAAGTGAAGTTAATTTCCCCCATCTCACCTGAGCAGTGAGCGACGGGCTTAGAAATACTACTCCCCAAGGGAAATAAGGACGCACAGGAAAAACAGAAAATCGGCCCCAGAACAGCATTGCCATGATTACCCCATTCTCAAAGTGCGCAAGGAACATCAGGCCATAATGGTTGATCCGGTAGTGGAGAAGAACTTGGTAGCGAGCACACCTCAGTGTGCATGCTTCCATATGGCCCAAGGAGCAGAGCGCAACAGAGAGACTAAGCAAACGTGCTCTTATTGCATATGCAAACGGGAAACAAACAAGCATATATGCTGTGTTTTCAGTACAAACGCTGGAGTGCTTGCTGTGAGGAGTTGGCAATGAAACTCGGACCCAAGTTAGCCATGTTTTTTGGTTAAAGACTTGTATTGAAAATAAAAGGGTTGGGAAAAGGACTCTGACCCTGCTCCAAGAGGAATGTCCCGAACTAAACCAAAACTAAGGATCTGTCTGTGTCAGGATGTTAAAATCAAAACTTTCCTTGTGTCCAAGCGTTCTATTCTGATCCTCACACTATAAACTAAATTATAAGCTGAAAAGGGAAATGTATTTAACCTTTGGTGCTTTTTGGAAAAAAGAGTTTGTAAAGGAAGAATAAATAGTTCCAACACAATGTTCTCCAATGAGAGTCTTTGTTCCAGAGGGAGATTCCCTTTGCCTGGATTCCTCTTTAATACAAATAGTTCATATAACAGTTCCTTGTGTCTTTCTTGGCCCACAATAGCACTGCCATACACAAAGCTGTTTAGCTTTGTACATCTATTTCTTTCAGAATTCCTGGCTTCCTTTTCTACCAGGATTTTGGCAACTTCTTGTCTGGTCAACAGTCCTGATATTCCTCCTTAGGTCTGCTTGTAGCCACACACTTGCATTTGCCTGGTATACTCTCCTGCCAGGGCTTCTTGTATTTGCCTCCATTTTATGTGTGCTTTTGTGCGCTTTTCTGTTATTTCTTCCTTTCTGCTTGGCCTCTGCCATACGTTTGAGTGTGCGACCTCTCATCTGCTCTTTCGTCCATTTCCTTCTTCCCTCTTCCTGCCCCCATCCATCTCCCCTGGCCGTGATTGGATGGCCTTGACGAGGAAACAAGTACCTTGCTTGGGACTAGGATGCTCTTTCCATCCAGTGACCTAGTGTACGTGAGGTAAGGGACCCCCTTTCTTGCTCCTCCTGCCTCCCCCCCACATCACAGGCTTCCTGCCCCTTCTTCCATGTGTTCTGCTTTCATGCACTTCTCTGTTATTTCTTCCTTTCTGCTTGGCCTCTGCCGTACCTGCGTGAGTGTGCGACCTCTCCCCTGCCCCGTCCTCCATTTCCTTCTTCCCGCCCCCACCCATCTCCCCTGGCTGTGATTGGATGGCCTTGACGAGGAAACGAACACCTTGCTTGGGACTAGGATGCTCTTTCCATCCAGCGTCCTGGTGTTTGTGAGCCCGCCCCCTCTCCCGTGATTGGGTCAATGGATGGTCTTAACTGGCCTTCCCAGGGCAGCCCTCTGCCCGTTCAGCCCCTTTGGCTAAGGGCCCCGAAGCAAAGGGCTTCTCTAACAGAGACGGCTCCAGCTAGTGTCTGAAGGTGTCAGCAGGGGAATCTAGTGACCAGCCGTCAACCAGCAGCTACAACCAAGGTAGGTGTGGCTGTGGTGGGATTAGAGCAATCACTCTACCCTGGAATCCCTGCCACGTTGCAAACTATTCTAGCACTGTAATTATTGGCCTGCGTCACAGCTTAGGGAGCTGTTCAGATTGACTTGAATCACTTCTGGTCTTGCTACAATAGTTCTCTTCTAGAAAGTGCCCACTGAGATAATACTGTGATTTGCTTGCCTGTCCCGCGCTCACTTAGAACTTGTTAGTTTGATTCACATCTTGAAAATGCCCTCTTGGTAGCTTGATTCACATCTAGAAAGTGCCAGCTGAGATAGTACTGTAATTTATTCTGCCTGTCCCGCACACTTATAAATTGTTCTTATTAGCTCGATTCACATCTAGAAAAACACTCACCTCCCATGACTATGCTTACACTCTACTCTACACCAACACACAATTAGAGTGCAGCTATACCCCTCAATCAATTTCGGCCTAGCTGCTCACACACAAACATTACTCCATGAACACCTCATCAAAACGCAGCTACATCCCATGACCAACCGGCCTAGCTGCACACATAAGCATCCTACACAGGCCTAACGCAGCCAGAACCCAGTCTTGGTGTCCACCCTCCAGACTGCTCACATTCAACTGATATCATTACCACCACATCTAGTGCTAGGATGCAGCTACCATCAGGCTATTGCATCGGCTGCACACAACAGGTGGAACCAAGCACCCTATGACACCTTACTCTCTCAACTGACCTGGACTACGGTCCCCGAGGGCATTCAACCTACCAGCGCTTTGAGGTCATACCAATGATATTTGGCATTTATATAATGCTCTATATAACATACCATTACATACTCTCCTGTCAGGGCTTCTTATTTTCACACTCTGAATTGCCTGGTATATTCTCCTGCCAGGGCTTCTTGTATTCACAAGATGTTTCTATCCACTTCCACAGTTGTGCATCTACTTGGTTGGGTAATATATCTGTTAGGGGAGCTTTCCTAAAGTCCCACGTAGAGATAAGACTTTAGTAAGCTATCCCAGTGGTTCGTAGATCTCCAACTCTTAGTTTCAGTCTGTACTATTCAGAGACCTTGGTAGACTAGTAGAGCAGTCTGGCTTATCTTAAGAGGAAGATGTGAGCTGTAGATAAGTACACTGAACTTAGCTAGTAATGCACATCAAAGAAACGCACATACATTTATATTAAACGATAGATTAATTATATTTACACAAATATCACCCTTAAATACTTAGCACAATAAACCAACACACATAGGTATACTTTACAATACTTTCAAAAGGTCACTTCTTAGTTGGAAGTTGCTGAACTTGCACAATTGTTAGAGGAGCTTGACAGGTCTATTGGTAATAATGTGCACCCACAAAGTAATACAGTAATTGTATTTAGTCAGTATACACATATAAGATGGTGATTTGTGGGAAGTAGTGTTATCCTATCAAAAAATCAGGTTCTAGAGGTCGTTTCCCTGCACAGCAAGTCTTTTAAAGTCCAAAACGCAACCCTAGCTAAAAGGCAGTTTGCACAGGCTTACAAAGTCTTGAAAAGCAGCAGAAGTCAAATGTTTTCTCTAGGAAAGAAGATGCAACAACCTTGGAGTTCCTATTCACGGACTCACTAAAGGGACACAAGCAGCGGCTTGAGTCAGTGGTAAAAGGGGGTTGCCCTGGACACCTACATGCACTCCAATGCTCTGGGATGACTTTCTGAAATAAGGTAAGCAATACTTTTTTCCCCACGGTACCTTAGGTTTGAAGAAAACATTTATGGTGGATGCTCAGCGATGTTGAAGCTCTGGACCCAACCTCCTGATTCCTTGGTCTGATGATGAAAGGCAGGACAATGGACTGGATCTCTCAGCAGCAATCTCGAGGGAGGAACAGTGACACAGCTTTCATCAACTTCTTTAGTCACTCTGCGGTTTTGGTGGCTTTTCTGCAGCAGCAACAAAGGACGTGATTCTCCCGGTCAATCTTCTTCAGTTCCTGTAGTCCTGCACTCTGATGAGGGGGTCTGGACGAGTTGGATTGGGTCTCTGGAGTGTCCTTGAGGGCTCAGCAAAGACTTGGACAAATGTGGCCTTTCCATGACGATGCACTCAATATGGGCAGCAGGTCTCCAAGTATTGGGGTTCCACAGCTCTGGAAACTCACAAGACCTCGCGTGATGGCTCAAATCAAATTTCGTGTTGGGACTGGTTGTTCCCACCAGTCTAAGGGAAGGAGTTGTCCTCTTCGGAGTTCCTCTTTCGCACAGAAAACGGTATCTGGACAGCAGTAGTCTCTTCACGGTGTTGCAAAGGGTCTGCAGGCGCCTCTGTTCGTCTTTTTCTTTGGTTACTTCAACTTCCAGTGGTTGACTTGCTTTTCACTCCAGAGCCTCACATTTATACAATTCCAGCACAAACTCCTCTGCAATCTTGCTCAGCAGTTTACAGAAAGGGGTGTTTGACTGTTCAATCAGGACAGCCAGAACCTCCCGCCCCTGTGGGAGCTGGTCCCATTCAGGCACTCTGGCAGACAAAGGACACAGGGGTGGAAAATGACCCCCCCTCCCACCATCCCACTTCCTGCCCGCCCAGACACTCTGGCGCCTAGGCAGGGACACCCAAGGGTTCCTGCAAAAGGCAAAACATACACTTGGGCCTCCCCCTCCCTGAATGGTAGAAGGGTTGACAAAGAACAACCATGCTAGTAATGGTGAGAAAAGAAGGGAGGCTCTAAATTGGTACTTGGGTGCCCCTATTGTGCACTACCAAGGCTATGGACATAGCCAGCTGCAGAGAAATTACACAATAGTTGGTAAAACGCATTCACTGCCACCAGCCATAACTAGAGGATGGCCAATGTGACTAAAAAGTCACAGGAGCAGAGAGAAGGGATTTACTAGTTATCCCTTTGGCACTCCACATAAGGTGGTGTGTGGCAATCTGACTATCACGTTTTAGGAGAGAAACTAAGTATCTCTTGTTTGTAGATTTATAAAGTGCTCCAAGCCCATAGGCATCGGAGCACTATAACGAAACAAAACTTGCAACATAAAGCAACACAAATACATAAAGCAATACTAATTTACTTAACATCAATATTCTTAACAAGTAATTAGTAGTACACAGCTAGTCCACTATAAATTTTAAATCAGACACACCCTTAGACAGGTATTTGTATTTGCTAAGAAAAATGGGTAGATTAGCCCCATATTCTACCAGGACACAAACCCAATTTTCCTGGGTACAACACTCATCAATATCCAGTCTACATACAATATTCAAATCTGAGCATCTGACCACTCCCAGTTGGCGAAGTCAGCCCAAACCTTTGTTCCTGAAAGCCTCTCTCGGTTCATATCCAGATGATTTCTCTACATTAGTGATGATAAAATTCCTATCATTAATGACAGTCTTGTAGGGTCTTATCCCTGACTACTGGCATTGATGCTTCCCTCACTCGGAACATCTTGGAAAGGGATGAACTGGGGCAGCCTTTCACAAGTTGGACCCTTGATGGGGCCTGGTTTGGTTTTTCTTATGTTCACCCATTGTAAGGGATCAGGAAGGATCGTCTGAACTTTTCGCCTGCTTCACAAGTTATTTCACACGGCCTAACCTTTGGGGGAGGGCCAACACCGGGGACCGCAGCATCCGATTCTGACTGGATATTTTGTGCGCCCTTTTCCATTTGCCCCGGTATAGAAACTCTCTATCCTTAAGAACTGTAGTTACTCTAGGCTTAATGAAAGGAGCACCCTAATGGTGCCCAGCAACACTGCCCATAAGGAGCTGTGTGCTGCAATACTAAAATACAGATGCCTTTAGTTATGGAGTAAAATAGACTTAGGACAGGTAAAACGCAAAGACTAGAGTTCCAAAAGACTGAGCCCATAAGAATGAATGAGTGGAAAAAGGTCCAGAAGTCAAGCAAAAAGTGATGAGGGTCTCACTAGGAGTGGGGATGAAGCATAGAAATGATAAATCTCCCTAAAAATGCTCTTGATGTATTATTCGCTTTGGGTTCCCCATATATTTGTACTTCATGCATTCATATACTGGTAAGACTCTTGACTGCAATTCACTTCCCCTTTTTACAATTGGTCTCTTCACTTTCTCTCTTTCTGTTGCACTGTTTACTATTGTTCGCATTTGTCGCAGTCGCTGATACGCCCCGGTGTCCCTGTTATCCTCAGGTTGACTCATTAGCTCTTGTTGGTGTTCTTGGGCTCGTTTGGGGTTGACCGGTGAAGGTAGCACCGCCTGCTTTCCTCTTGTGACTGCTTTCTCTACGTTCTCCTGTCCCTCACAGCATTTCTTCAACATGCCCGCTCCGCTTCAGGTTCCTGTAAGTATGGTGCTGCTTTCTGTGGTCTGTGAACGTCCAGAAGTCTTTCACTGGTTCTCAGCATTTCTGCAGCACGTCTTTCTTGCAGTATCTCCCTTCTTCCTGGATGGTTGGCCTCCCGGCTCCACCATGCCTGCTTGATTGTCCCCGTTCCTCGAGTCTCGCAGAGAGGTGAAACTTTATCTCGCCAACAGCAGCCTCTAGCGCTTTGCTTCTGTTCTTTACATTTCCCGGGCAGATGTGTTTGACTGAAAACAACTAGAGCACTCGCTGGGCTTGTGGTTACTTTGACTCTGTACTGCTCTTTCCCTCTTCCTCTTCCTATTCCTCGTCTCAGTATTCAGGCGATTGTGAAAAGAAGTCCTTGTTCATTATTGGTTTAGAAAGCTTATATGATCACTTTCAATAGTTCTAAATGGTAGATCTGTTCTGGATGATGGATAAAGGGACCTGGAGAAAGCGGTCTTGTAATTTCCACAAGGTAGACCAAAGTTGGAAGTTTGCTCTATATGATTTGGGGAGAGGTTTTCCATATTCTTCCTGGGGAGAGGGGTGAACGTGTGACAATAGGCCATGAGGGTATTGGGTGTGGGAGGATTATCTTCAAGGGCACATGGGGGATACCATGTCTCATCCAATGAAGCCATGACATCTCCTGGAGGTTGTCTTCTCCCATGTAATCCTCTCTCATATAGCCGCCCCCAGGGTCAGGATCAGGTAGCTGTTGCGGTCCCCTTCCCACATAGGGGTCACTGCCAGAAAATCAGTGATGACTCCATCAAGTCATCATATTGGCCAGCATGACCCGCCTACATGATCCTAAACTGGCAGATAGGTGGTTTAATATCCTGGGCTGTGGCAAGGTCCAAATTAGATTATTAATACATACTCAACACCTGAATACAAGTAAAAGCAAGGTGCGTGCACATCAGGATGAGATGGAACCATTAGGCATGCACCAATCATCTAGCCTAAAACTAATGAAGAAATTGACACGTCAATCAGTGCTTTCATTGGAACATTTAGTGCCCTAGTCAATCTAAAATCAGGCTGACGCTTTGTAACTGTGAGGTAGTATGGTCAATGTTCCAATGTGTAGACATGAAGGTAGCTAAAAGGGCAGGCAAGGAAGAAGCTAAGACACTGTAGGTGGCCAAGCCAAGGAGGCAACACTTTAGAATAGGCCCCACTGTAAGAAAGCACAGGTTAGCTGGAGATAAGACTGAAAGGCCTGCTGGGGGGTTTTGACCCAGAAGCTGGCAGGAGCCAGGGATTACTTGAGAGAAAGAATGAAAGAATTTTATTTTAATTATTTGTTTTACTTTTTTGAATTAAAGCATACAGGCAGCCTTGGGGCGTCGTGGCACTGTTACAGTAGAGCTTACTTAGTTACAATGGTTAGAGAGACATGAAATACAATAGGGACGTGATAAAAAGATATATAGCAACGGTTATGACATTTACAAGATATGCCAATTCAGTACTAAACAGGTTACAGGGGAACCAGGTGATCTTTTGTTTAGGAGAGCAATACTAGTTGAAAAGCTTGGTTTTGAGTGCCCTACGGAAGGCTGTGATGGAGGGCTCCTTCCTAAGGGAGGTGGGTAGAGTGTTCCAATTTTTAGGTGCTAGGAAAGGACAGTTCACGCCTCCGGCTTTGGCTCTTTTAATGGTAGGGACGAGGAGCTGATTGGAATGCTGGGCCCACTTGGGACTATAAGAAGTGGCACAGTAACCTTTTCCAGTAGGTATGGGGGTGCTGTGAAGAAGAGGCACATGTGTGTGATAGCAAGGGTTTTAAAGAGTATGCACTCTTTGACTGGGAGCCAGTGGGCCTCATGTCTAGCCTGGGAGATGTGCTCCCTTTTGTGAAAGCTTAGTGCCGCTCTAAGGCATTATTTTGGGTGATTTGTAGTTTAAGGTGTATTGCTGAGGTGCCTGAAAACAGAACGTTACAATAGTCTAACTTGGCCTGAATGGTGGCTCTAGCTATGGCAAGGCAGTTTTTGGAGGAAAGGTACAGTTGGACTATGTTTATGATTTTAGTTGTAAGTGCTGCTGACTTTGAGATGGCGCTGACTTGACATGCCATTGAGAGGGTGGAGTCAAGAAAGACTCCCACTGTTTTGACTACTGCAGAGGCAGTGATTACAGGTATTCTCAATGCTGGAGGATCTGTATTGACTGTCAGGTTTGTTGAGAATTTCCTTTGGGCCTACCAGAAGGATTTCTATTTTGTCCCCATTGAGACACAATCCATTGGCCGCAATCCAGCCTTGGATAAGGGCATATGTTTTGCTGAGTGTAGCTGAGTCCAGTTCGTAGGAGCCAGAGACGGGGAGGAGAACTTGAGTATCATCGGCATAGTTTGTATACGCTATGCCGTGATTGTTCAGGTCATTAAAAAGAGGTAGAGTAAAAATGTTGTACAATGTAGGTGAGGTGCAGGAGCCCTGTGGGATTCCGCAATGGATGGTGGTAGGAGCAGCACAGGCCTGGTCTGAAAACACTCTCATAAATCTTCCTTCAAGGAAGGAGGCGATCCAGGATGTGGCTTCCTGGGAGAATTGGACAGCATCCCTGAGATGTCTACAGAGGGTCTTATGATCTACAAGCTCAAAAGCTGCAGACAAGTTAAGGAGCAAGAGCAGCGCTGACTTGCCTTTGTCCATAAATTCCCCTAATTGGTTCTTAAGGTTGAGTAGGGCCGACTCGGTTCCGTGACGTGGACGGAAGCCTGATTGCCTCTTACCAAGGATATTGTTGATTTCCAGAAAATGTTGACTTTGTAAATAAGCAGCTTTGTCTAATATTAATAGACATGCCTGCATGGAACATGGATATCCCAGAATTGTGTAGATTAGAATGGGGCAGAATTATGGGACTCTGAATGCTAGATCCTTTAGCTTTGTAACTCCTGTATCACTGGTCTTGAGTTATATTCCAGTCCTGAAACTGTTTTCCCAAGAATCTCATGTTTAGTTACTAGACTTTTAATCCTGGAAGTTTTTCCAATCCAATCCCAAGATTTACTGACCTGAGCTGAAGGAAACTATTGGCCTGCAGGATAAAAGCAGAGCATAGTAGAAAGGTAGTCAAGAATAGGGAACTTCCTAAAGATGCTGCGATATCCTTCAAGCCATGTTGATCCCATTCTTCATATATACAGTTTTTCCACACCTATGGAACATTTGCTTTTTGCTGTACAAAGAAGAATGGATTACTTGATTATAAACAGGAAGTTATGTTAAACCTGATTTCTATGTCCAGCATCTTTGTTGCTTCTTGCTAGAACGACCTTTCCATAGCCCTCTGATTAGGGATGTTAAACCATCTAACCTAAAATGCAAGTCAGGTTTTCCAACCAAAGGAAAGACCAAACCCCCTCTAAAGTAGTAGCTATGGCAGAGCAGTCAAGCTTAACTAAAGGGAGGCTAGTAGCGAAGCCTAGTTGGTCCAATCGTTGCCCTTGGAGAATATACCACACTGCTATACTGAGGCAATATTAACAGAGGCCGCAGGCCGACCCTGTCGGTAACGGCCCGCCACCCAAGTTAAGGCCCAGAGCGAAGCCATTAGCACCCGTGTAATTCTCTACACGGGTGCTAATGGATTTGTTTTTATTTACAAAAAAAGTACCTTTGGTGCGCGGTTCAAAGTCCCTTTTCCATGTTGATGACTGTGACGCCATTAGCATGGACAACTAATCTACAACTAGCCTCAACAAAGGTACGTTTCATTTTTTTTTTCTACATTCATCTGCTCACAATTGGGTTACCCACTATGGTTGGCACCCATTAGTATAACAAGAAATCAAGAAATGAATAACCAATAATATGCCTAGACTAAAGTAGAGAGTTGTTAAACGCAACAGAACTTAGGCCTCACACTTAGGCACTCCAGCACCATAGACCTAGTCTTCAGAAGTCTGGCACTAGCCTATACAGAGCCTGTGGATGTTTTGAGGTGTTTCAGAAAGGTTCCCGAGAGTGAAAGCTGAGTTACTTAGAAGAGGCCACACAGCTAGGGAGACCTGGACAAGAAAAGCAGTTGGTGCAGAGCAAACCTAGTCAATTCAAAAGGGGCTTAAGGGACTTAATGTCATGAACTGCCATCTGCGTCCCTTCTGGACTTCGTGGTCCCTGACACATAGGGGGTTGAACTCAGTAATTCTTCCAACAGGGCCGCTCGATGCAGAACACTGCTTGCCAGTCTCTGCGCTACACGCTCCACGTTCTACAAAACAGACACGCCCCCGCGGCTCTGCGCGTCTCAACGCCGTAGCTGGACGTGTGCTGCCAGAGTTCACTCTGGGCTATTTTCCTGATCTCTCTATTCCCGGTTCCTTGATTCCTCCTCCTTCCCTTTCTTCCCTCAAACTTACCGAACTTCCTGGATTTTCGTCCGCGCTTGATCCACGGTTCCTGTGCCTCCGCGCACGGACTTTCTTCCTTCCTGGACAATCTGAACGAAGCACGCTGGAATCCGAAGACTCGCGCGCGGGCTTATATAAATCCCGGACCGTGCAGAGGAAGTCACAAAAGAAGGTCGCAAGCAAACCGGAAAGACAGGTGAGAAGGGGAGAGACTTGTGACAGATTGAGATGCCTAAAAATCGATATGGAAGCCGCGGTTCAAGACTGAAGGCGAGCGTCCCCATATAGCACGATCCTCCCCACAATGAGAGACAAAAATGGACTCTCCCAGGATGGGAATGAGGCTAAGACAAAGTGTGGGTGAGCTTAATGGGAGTTTATATAAGTCGAAATAGGGCATGCAAAGGACTCTGCAAACTCTGAGAGCGCTCTGTCTGACAATAGCAAAGACAGGCGTATATATTTACAAAATGCGTCATGAGAACCTACACACTATAGGGGGCACAAGTTTGTCGGGATTGGGTGGCGACGACTAACTATAGGTGCAGCTGTGATGTGGTTTGCCGTGGTTGGTGGACGTCACTGGTTACCCACGTGGGCCGGGCCGGGCAGGTCAGCTGGGCTCATCCGGGCGGTGTTGTTGTGCCAGCCGTGACCAGTGTCGGTGATGAACGTCTTTCTTGGCTTTCTGCCCTAAGGCCACGCGCACCGCATTCATTCAATATTGCAATATTATCTTCCCCGGTAAGTCTTCCAATAGGTTATTCTACAGGTTAATGCAACACAGGAGAAATGCACCTAGAGTGGGGTCTTTTGGTGATACATCAATACATGGTTACCATCGTCCTGTTGACCGGGTATCATAGGTCGCGAGGGTGGGTCTTGGGGCAAGGGGCGAGCTGTCCAAGTTATCATGTCTCGTTAGAAGTCATTATGAATGTGTTCCGACAGTGTTGCTATAATATTGGGTGTCCTAATTTTACAGGGGCCATTAACCTGGGGTGAGCTGGTGGG
The DNA here is from genome assembly GCF_040938575.1 of Ambystoma mexicanum. Classification (NCBI taxonomy): domain Eukaryota; kingdom Metazoa; phylum Chordata; class Amphibia; order Caudata; family Ambystomatidae; genus Ambystoma; species Ambystoma mexicanum. Next base: position 694,783,788 of record NC_090938.1, on the reverse strand, counting down.
TCGTGGAGCCTAAGAAAGGGTGCCTTCGGGCCTGCGTTTATGGCCGGGGTTTACTGCTGGGTTGTAAATAATTCAGATGGCTGGCCGCGGCCCTGGGAGCTGCGGGGGAACGTGAATCTTTGAAGCGGCTCCAGCCGAATTGGGGGAGGTGAAGCAGAGCAGCACAGGCCTCTGCTTTCCAGCTGGCAGGCTTCAATGGGAAGGAAGGGGGAATGGGCTTGGATATGCCCACAATGGTATTTTCCTCGTGCGTTGCAGATTATGTGGAAGAGGCATAAACATTCATATAATGTACAATACTCATTGAGTCTTTTCAAAGCTTTGTTTTCTACATTGTTAGTGCCTTTACATGGCCATTTCAAACACGTTACCTATACCCATTTTGCAATTGATACCTATATGTTAAGTATTTAACAACCACAACATTTTGTTACATTTCTATACATGCACGGTAAGCGAGGTAGTAGTAAGGTTGGTGGAGCACGCAGGAACAACTGGCCAATGAGACTGATGGCAGTGACACATGGTGAGCTTGGACATTCAAATACATATTGTGCATTTTCGTGCACCATTTACATGAGCTCCCAATTGGGTTGAATTTGTCTTCCTTTGCACTCTAGCAGCATTAGTTCAGTTATGGCATGGGACCTTGGGGTGCATTCTTCTCGGCGAAACATATAACATGAAAACCCTGGGACACTTTTACCATTTGCGCATAGCTACGGAGATGTGGGTACTCCAAACAAAATGCCATATAAACACACATTCTGTCATCTTCATGGAGGTTACATGTTTTAGTCAAAACTGTCATGGAGAGAAGAGTTTCATCATAGGTAGTTTGCTCATTAGTATTTGGGGGCTCTGCTTTTGTCGGGGGACCATTTTACAGTTCTTTTCCACCCCGGCCCTGCTGGCCGGGTCATACTGAGAACAGTGATGCACTGCGGAAGGTGAATGTTAGTGTTTGCATCTAGCACTAGCTCATGTCCGTCTGTTCGTGGGAACGAGCTCTCAGCGGATCTGCCAGGGAGCTGCGGCCGCAGGGACAAGTGAGACTCTCCAAGGGTGGGGGCCTCGCTGCGGCACACAGGGCTCATGCCATTTTGATTTCACAAAATGGTTTCCAGGGCCTAGCTTAATACAGCATGTTTGGTCAATGTCTTCAGCCAGTGGTCCACCCGCCACCTGGGCCCTGGTGGTAGGGGGAACCCCCGACGAGCCATGGACTTCACAAGGGGGAGGGGCTGTAGGGGAGGGGGGTCTCTTGGACCAATCCTCCCATACAAGACCTCATGCGAGGCATGCAGGAACTCACCACAGAAGTTCAAAACCTTAAAGCTGAGAGCGCTGCCTTAAAGCAGCTGGTATTGTCTCGTGATTCTGCTACCAAGGAAAGCGTGTTATTGGGAGGAGTGGTGGACAAATATGATGGCTCTCCAAAGACCCTTCGTGCCTTCCTTGATTCATGCTTGGTGCATTTCACCTTCAAGCCCTACTACTTTTCCACCCCTAGAGCAAAAGTGGGGTATGTGTTATCACACCTCACTGGCAACGCATTAACCTGGGCAACTCCCCTAGTCATTTCGGGCGACGCCCTCCTGGATGATTACAATGGATTCATGGAAGCCCTAAAGGCCATGTTTGATCGTCCTGAGCAGGTCTACAGCGATCAAGAATGTCTACTTGATTTTCGACAAGGATCCCAGGATATGCTTACCTATGTCACCCGTTTCAAACAACTTATGAAGGAAGCTGATTTGTCCCAAGAGGCTAGCTTCACTCTCTTTCGCAGAGGCTTGATTGAAGAAATAAAGGACGAGTTACCCAGTGTAGCTCGCCCTAATTCCTTCCAGGCCCTCTTGGACCTTTCCATGCAAATTGAATTTCGAATCCTGGAAAGAAAGGCGGACAAAAAGAAGTCGAAATCATAATTCCAAAAGGCTGTCATAGACCACCCTTCTAGCCCAGAACCCGCAGTTTCTCCGACCTCAGATCCAGGACCCATGCAACTGGGGGCATTCCGTGGACCCATTACCCCACAAGAGATGCGCCGTATTCACACTGGTCTCTGCATGTATTGCGTCTCTGATAAACATCTTGTCAGAGAGTGCCCTATTGCTCCTACACGGCGTTCGGGAAACGCCAGCTCCCGATCCTAGATGGGTCACAGTTTCAGGAGAAGGATGTCTGCTCCACATCAATTCCTTCCTTGAACTATCCTGGACCAAATAAGCTTGTGATTCTCCAGGCCTTTCTATTGCCTTCCAAGAAAGAATCTTACCCCATTGTGGCACTAGTGGATTGCGGAGCCATGGGTATATTCATAGATCCTGATTGGGTCACTACTCACAACATTCCACATGAAACTCGAGAGACGATGCAACCTGTAGAGGCAATTGATGGAAGACCCCTATCTTCAGGACCCATAACCCTTCAAACTAAAGAGATCCTACTCTCTATAAATCACCATCAAGAGAGGATCAAATTTGACATCTTAAGATCAGCCCACTATCCAATGGTTCTAGGCATGCCCTTGTTACAGAAGCATATCCCCTACATCAATTGGGCAGCAACCTCCTTGTTTCTTGGTTCTGAACACTGTATGTCCCACTGCTTATTCCTAGATTCCTTACCCAAGACCTCTGAAAACTCGCAAGAAATCCAGCAAAGTCCAGTCACTGTCTCTAACATCATCCAAATTCCCAGGGCCTATCAGGTTTACACAGATGTAATTTCGACTGCCATAGTTCAAGCTCTTCCCCCTCACAGACCTGAGGATTGTGCCATCGATACTGAACTTTCAGCAGTGATCCCTTTCGAGAGAATGTTTATTTTATCAGAACCTGAAAAGAGGGCTCTCCGGGAATACCTGGATACTAACTTGGAAAATGGCACCATACGACCATCCAAGTTCCCGCCAGGCGCTTCGTTATTTTTCGTTCCCAAGAAAGATACCAAGGAGCTTAGACCATGTCTAGATTACCGTGGCCTTAACCAGTGTACTCTCAAGGACCGCTACCCATTGCCTCTCATCTCGGATATCCTGGAAGCAGTAAGAGGTGCAGTAGTATTCACAAAATTAGATCTCAGGGGTGCCTACCATCTAATTCGTATAAAGGAAGGTGACGAATGGAAAACAGCCTTTAGAACACCTTTTGGCCATTTTGAATACCTGGTTATGCCCTTCGGACTTGCTAATGCTCCAGCGGTCTTCCAACGTTTTATGGACCGGGTGTTTTCTGACATGCTGTTCCTCTTCGGCATTGTATATCTGGACGACATACTAATATACTCCAAGGACCATCTGAAACATGAAGAACACGTAAAGGCAGTTTTACAACGTCTACGTGAACATAAGCTCCTGGCCAAACCCGAGAAGTGTCTTTTCCATGTATCAACTGTTCACTATCTCGGATTTGTTCTTAGCCCTAAAGGGATTGGAATGGACCCCTCAAAGGTAGATTCCATTCTATCCTGGCCCGTTCCAACTACTGTAAAACAAATTCAATCCTTCCTGGGGCTTGCTGACTTCTATCGGAAATTTATACCAGCCTTTTCGTACATTGTACATCCTATTGTTACATTGCTAAAGAAGGATACCTCCTTTCAGTGGACCTCAGCCCAAGATACGGCTTTCCAACGGTTGAAGTCAGAGTTTACACAAGCTCCCATCCTAGCTCAACCCGACATTGAGCGCCCTTTTCTTGTGGAAACTGATGCCTCCAACTACGCCATCGGGGCAGTCCTAAAACAGGAACTTGATGATAAGCTAGAACACCCCATCACTTATCTTTCTCGCACCTTGACTCCCAGTGAAACTCATTATTCCGTCTAGCCATCCGCCAAGCCTTCACTGATTGGCATCATCTTCTCCTGGGAGCCAAGCACCTGGTACAGGTCCGCACGGACCATCGGAATCTTCAAGTCCTGCAATCCCTAGAATGTAGAAACAGTCGTCAAGCCCGTTGGGCCTTCTTTTTTGCTCTATATCAGTTTCAAATCCATCATGTCCCTGAAACACACAACGTAATAGCCGATGCCTTATCCAGACGTCCTGATTACGAAACCCTTGAAGATCAGACTTTTCCTAAGACGTTTCCCCACACAATATTTGTTGGTCAAGCAATCACCCTCATGGAGGATATTCGAATTCAAACTCAGTCCTCTGAAACCTGGAAGGAGTTTAAGAGAAACAATCGATGGAAACTCAAGACAAGGGACGGATATCTGCTCAAGGACAATCGCTTGGTCATCCCCACTCCTGGACTGCGGCAAAAGATCACAAGCCTATGCCATTATACTTTTCATTCAGGACACCGTGGCATCACCAACACCCTCTGTTTAATACAAAGACAATTTTGGTGGCCGAGGATGAAAGAGGATATCCGGATCCATATCCAGGCATGTGCAGTCTGCAATCGGAACAAACATGATAATAAGAAACCGGCAGGTCTACTGCTTCAACCAGCGATGCCAACAAGAGACCCTGGGAATTAATCGCCACAGATTTTATCGTGGAACTACCATCTTCCAGTGGATACACCACTATCATGGTTACCATTGATTTGTTCACTCATATGGCTCATTTTACACCTTAATGCAAACTGCCATCCTCATCTGAACTCGCCGGAATCTTCCTGGAACACATATTCCGGCTTCGTGGGCTACCCTCCAAGATCATTTCTGACCGAGGATCCCTATATATATCCCAGTTCTGGAAACAATTATGTCGTATACTGGGAATCCAACGTGCCTTGTCCTCAGGTTATCACCCACAGACCAATGGAGCCACTGAACGTGTAAACCAAACTCTGGAACAGTATCTTTGTTGCTTCGCCACCAAGGTCCAGGATGATTGGTCACTCTTAATACCTGTGGCCGAATTCGCTTACAACAATTCAGATCATTCAGCTATCAACACCAGTCCTTTCTTCTGTAGTCAAGGATTTCATCCTTCCGTTCTACCTTCCATTCTCCCACACCGTACCCCGGTTCCTAAGGTTGATTCCTGGATTGAAACCCTTATTAATGTACACAAAGAAGCAAAGGAACACTTGGAAAAGGCACGAAAAGACGTTAAACATCATGCCGACTCTAAAAGAAGACCTGGACCTTCTAACTCAGTAGGCGATAAAGTCTGGTTATCCTCGCAACTCCTTCCTCGACATCTGCGACCAAATAAACTAGCTCCCAGGTATTAAGGGTCCTTTTCTATAAAAGAAATCGTCAATCCAGTGGCCTTTTTACTTCGGCTACCAGAATCATAGAAAAGGTTCCATCCTGTCTTCCACACTTCTCTGTTGAAACATTATGTTCAGCCCTCTCGAACTGCTCCAAGATCTACCCCAGTGATTATCAATGACCAACTCGAATATGAGGTTTCCAGAATCTGTGACTCTAGATACCGACCTGGTCAACTACAATATTTGGTCGAATGGAAAGGATACCCTCCCAGTGAGCGCACCTGGGAACCCGTGGCAAACATGAATTCTCCCAGGCTGATTCGAAGATACCATCTTATACATCCGGGCAAACCCGGAGGAGCTGGGCTTCAGAGGAGGCATACTGTCATGAACCGCCGTCTGCATCCCTTCTGGACTTCGTGGTCCCTGACACATAGGGGATTGAACTCGTAATCCTTCCAACATGGCCGCTCGTTGCGGAACGCTGCTTGCCAGTCTCTGCGCTACACGCTCTACAAAACAGACACGCCCCGCTGCTCTACACGTCTCAACGCTACTGCTCGCCGTAGACGGACGTGTGCTGCCGGAGTTCGCTCAGGGCTATTTTCCTGATCTCTCTATTCCCGGTTCCTTGATTCCTCCTCCTTCCCTTGCCTCAGCGCGCGGACATTGTTCCTTCCTGGTTCCGTCTTGGACAATCTGAACGAAGCAAGCTGGAATTTGAAGACCCACGAGCGGGCTTATATAAATCCCGGACCGTGCGGAGGAAGTCACAAAAGAAGTTCGCAAGCAGACAGGAAAGACCGGTGAGAAGGGGGAGAGACTTGTGACACTTAATACTTAAATTCAGACCCTTGCGTCCAAGAGGATGATCTCCAGAAGAACTGACTTAGACAACACCACCCTGGGCCAGCCTTGGGTAGCACTACGGTAAAAAGGACTTTGCACTCAATACAACCCCAATTTGGAGTGCAGTGGCTCAAGAGATACAAGACCAAAGCCATGAAAAGCCAGAAAGGTAGAAACCGACCCACCCCACACAACAGTAAATTGCTGGGGAAGACTTGCCTCAACGTCATTGTCCTCGAGTCACTGGTAAAGGGCGATTATCGCTGGTTGTCTTTCTTTTCTGCTGGAGACTGACGAAGAAGAGACCCACACAGGTGACTTGACTGCTTTACTTCTTGCCTTGACTGTGGACAGGGTCAGGAGGAACTTAGCAGCTTGTGGTTGATCTTCATGCTCCCAAGAGGCACCTCTTCTGCTGGTTTGCAGCATTGCAGAAGAGCCCTGAAGATGCCCACGAAGAGTTCCAGCCATTAGGCCAGAAGGGAGTACCTGCAGCAGGGCAAAACTGGATCTGGGACTTGCAGCAAAAATGCAAAGATGCACGCTCCAATGACAGGACAGCCTACTGATTGCTCCCACCAGTCAAAGGGAGGAAGGCATCTCACAGAGGTCTTCCCTATCAGACAGAAGTTCAAGGTTTGCAACGCATAAGAGTTGGCTGAGCCAATGCTGGTTCCTGAAGAAGTCCTCTGGCATCCTCATTCGCGGCCTTCTTTGGATCTCGTTGGCTACAGTTGTTGACTTGGTTTATTGTTCCAGCTCTCCTTTAATCCAGAATATTGGCTGGGGGTTGCCCTAGCCCTCCAATAAGGGAGAATACACCATTCAAACTTGGGGAATTTTGAGTTTATAGCCCCATAAATGCATTATCGCTGCTAAAAAGGCAGCACGCAATGTTTCCCTCGAAGAAAGGGGTACAAATTAAACCATTGCCACTAGCCTGTGTTTGGGAGATCTATCGTGTTTATGCTTCATCTCCTCTCCTAGTGAGACACCCAGCATGTTTTGCTGGACTTCTGGACCTTTTTTCTTTCTATCCTGAATGAGTGGAGCCTTTTTTTCACTCATTCATTCTTATTTGCCCTGACTTTTGGAACTCTTTTTCTGTGTTTTATCTTTACTACAGAGTCTACTTTCCTCCATATCGCTTTAAAAGCATCTGTGTCTAACTTACAAGCTACAGTTCTTAACTCTATAGGTATGGCTGCCGGCATGGGAGAGGGTGAGGGAGAGAGAGATAGGGGAGAGGGAGAACACACACACCCCTCCCCCTTAAGTGTCCCCTGCCTAGGTTCCAGTGTGTCTGGGCAGGCAGGAAGTGGGGAAGGAGTTATTCACTCTCCTGCCCTTTGTCTGCCTGAGTTCCTGAATGGAATCGGTGCCCAGTCGGGGGTGGGGGGGGGCTGGCTGTCCTGAATGGACTTCCACCCGTCCCCTTTCATTAAACTTGTGAGCGAGATTGCAGAGGAGTATGTGGTAAAATTGAATAAAAGGTGAGTGTTAGGCTAGATTGTATGCAGTACCCTCTGACAGACTACCCCAACCTTGTCCTCCTGGCAATAGGGAACCCAACCTTTGGTATAAGTCTGTACTACACAGGTTGGTAGTGTGGCTGAGCAGCCAGGCGTATCTCAAGAGGGGTCAATGTGAGCAGTAGGGTTTTTACACAGATTCACAGTGACAAGTATCCAAAAAAACACTCAAGGTTTATTGATTAAACAATTATTTATTAAACAGTCAGTTAAATGAGCCTTCGTCAGAAGGGAGCAATTATATATGTAACACTGAAATACACGTCAAAATGCACACTCTTTTTCAATAAATCAGATACCCTTTGGGGATGGCACACAGACACTTCCTACACCCTCAGGTGACTTAAATAACCAGGAGACTGTGGACATTAATATATCACTGGTACATTTAGAACAATACTGAGTTTGGTGTCAAAGAAAAGGCTTTGGGGAATAAAACAAAGGTTAACAAATATTCTTAAGCAGGCAAGTACTTTTGAATCCTCCAATGCAAAGTAAATTAACCCTTCCTGTGGGAAAGGAAAAACACCAAGTCAAAGGTGAGAAGAGTCTTTCAGGGAGCTAGGACAGCCAATGTTAATCAAGCAAAGTCTAGGGGAGCTGAATCACTTCTTGTAGGTAAGTAACAAAGGTCTTCGACAATGTTTTGGAAGTCTTTGAAGAAAACGGAATCACTGTAGGGCCACAGGCTGGGAAGCTTGTGAGGGGCAGAGCTGCAAGCAACTCTACAAAAAAGCAACCAAGGCAAGCTAGCAAGGCTACACAACAAGAGGGAAAGCAACCCCTTAGTGTTACAGTACCTTTGGTTAGAAGACAGGGGTTCCAGCTGGATTCTGTTCCTGTGTAGGTCTGAAGATCCTGTTGTTCCTGGGCCTCAGTCATGGGGACAAGAGGGAGGACGTCTGGGGACTACTGTACTATGAAGGGAAGGTCAGCGGCAGCAATGAGCAAACTTCAATTCAGTGGCACTTAGCGGTTTCAGCTTCTCACGGCTATCGCAAATGGCACCAGCGGGGTTCTTGGATACATCTATGGACTTTCCTCGCATCTGGGGTCCAGCACTCTGTTGAGGTGGCTTAGGCTTGGTCAGTCCTGCTTTATGAGAGTCTGGAGGATCTTCCTGGAGCTCGGATCTGACTTGAAGACACTCTCTCGATTCTGGTGTTCCTCTCCCTGGCCCTTCGGTTCCTGCAGCAGCAATGGAAGTACAGCCAGCTCTGAGAGGATTTCCTGATGAGCTTGTCTTGGGGTCGATTGGTCCCACCAACCCAAGGGGAGGAGCCGTCCTTTGCAGGTCTTCTCTAGTCGAGGCGAATTCGGAGCTTCAGCACAGCAGCAGGGCTTCACCAGGCAAACCAATGGTCCAGGAGTTGCAGCAGGCGTCTCTTCCAAGTTCTTCTTCAGATTCTTTCGTCCAGTTGTCCACTCTGCCTTCCAAGCAAAAAAAAGCCTTGCATTTATACAGGTTTATCCCCTTCATTCGCAGCCTAGCTGTTAATCACACAGCAGGGTGGCTATCCTCCAAGGACAGCAAGCTGGCCAATCACCTTTGGGTGCATTCCTGTAACCAAGGGGATTAAGCACAGGGAGGTTCGGGCATCTCCCTCACTTCCTATCCCTGCCAGACAAACTGGAGCCAGAGGCAGGCTTCACCAGTGAATTCCGACAAAGACAAAATGAGCAAACGTACCAAACCTGGTTTGGAGCGTAGAGTAAATCTCAAGAAGGACCTTTCCAACAAGAAATGGCGAAAAAAGAACTGGGCCATTTTAAAGCACACGGTAAAGCACACAATGGTAGTAAAAAGTAAACCACTGCCACCAGCCTTTAATTGTAGGAAGGTTAACATAAAAATGTTACATGAGAAACTAGACAAAGGGGATACTAAGTAGCCCCTCCAGCACCCTATGGTAAGATAGTGTGTGCTGGGTGGATAAAGTAAAAAAAATGTAAGTAAAGTCAATGTCACTTTACTGCTCTTGGAAACAATAGTTCTCCAAGAGAAGGTATTTAAACCTTAGCAGAAATCCAAAGGATCTCCCTGCGACAGTGCACTGAAGTTGCTGTGTATCACAATGCAAAAAGATGAAGCCTATGGAGTTTGTTAGACTCCAAAACCAAAAGAAACAGAGTCCAAATCAAATAAAAATGCATGAGAGAGTGTAAAAAAAAGGTCTCACTTTCTTCGGGGTAAAAATAATGTCCTAAATTCCAGCAAAAGTGCTGGGGGTCTCTAAGGTAGACGGGGAATTAGCACATTTCTGAGAATTCTCCCTAACAGTGAGGTACCTGAGGTGAAAGGGAAGTAGACTACTGGAAACATAAGTAATCAAAGTAGAAGACGACCAGAGATGCCTGTAGACCCTGTGAAGCGGCCACTGCTGTTCTGACAACGTTTCCCACTCGACAGAGGAGCTCCAAAGAGAGTGACTCCTTCCCTTTGGCTGGTGGGACCAAGTAGCCCTGAGACAAACTGCAATTTGAGCCATCTTCAGAGGTGCTGTGTCTCTCCAGAGCTGCAGACCCAGAATACCAGGAGACCTCCTACCCTTTTGCAGTGCAAAGTCTTTTAGAGGCCGAATCAGTCCAAGTATTTGCTGAGCTCTTGGTGATCCTCCAGAGACACGATCCAAGTCCCCTCCCCAGAGTGCAGGACTCGGGGAATCAAAGATCGACCGGGCGAGTGCCGTCTTTTGTTGGTGTTGAGAAAAAGGCACCAAAACCGCAGACTGGCCAGGGAGACCAAAGAAATCCGTGCCACGGGTCCTCTCTCGCGACTGCTGCCGAAATATTTCATTTTAATTTAATGTCATTTTATTGGGCATTTGTAAGGCACTTTATTCAACAGAATTGAAAGAAGGTGCAGAGGAGTGGACAAGTGCTGGATGGGGGCCTGGGAGGGAAGTGCTAAGGGGAGCGGAGTCCTTCCTTTCGTCAACAGACCGCGGAATCAGACGACCTGGTCTGTCGCTGCTCCACAGAAGAGAGTCCAGTTACGAGCATTTGTTCTAACCTAAGGTACTGTGGGGTGAAAGGTATAACTTATCTTGAACCATGAAGCCGCTCCAGGGTGACTGGATTGCGTGAAGAGGTGTCCAGGGTGGCCACTCTATCTCTGACCAAGCTACCGGCTTGTGTCCCTTTAGTGGGTCCTTTTGCATGTTCTCCATCGTTGTGTTCATTCGATAAGTATCTTCTCCTAGAGACAAAAAGTATCCTGATCATCTTTTGCTGTTCTGCTGCTTCAAAGGACTTTGAACCCCCTCCGAACTGACTTTTTTGTATAGTTAGGGCTTGGACTTTAAAAGGGTTAGTTTGCCTAGAAAGTGTCTCTAGAAAGTTGAGCTCTGCAACTGTATGACTGACCAACCTTTTTCCTTCCTAAAAGACTTTATCTTATTTGGTTTTGCTAACTTAATACAATTACTGTATATCTTTGTCTTAACGCAAGTGCGCAGTCGTACTGATAATTCAGAACTGTCATTAGTGTCAAACTCTGTAACAATTGTACCGCAAGCAGTAGTCTTTGAAAGGTATATTTAAGTATTCTACGTGTGTTGGTTAATTGAACAAAGTATTGTAATAGCTTCCTTGTGTTAATATAATACATGTGTATATTTTAAGAGAACGTTATCTGTGTGTTTCGTTGGACTATTTGGGTTCAGTGTACTTACCTACAGCTCCCAACCTCCCACTATGGTAAGCCTGACTGCTCTGCCACTCTACTACGGTTCCTTGAGTAGGTTAGACTTATACCAAGAGTTGGGGACCTGTATGCCCAGGGGTAGTTTTATGAAGTATTACCTCAAGTGGACTTTAGGGAAACTACCCTAGCAGCCTGTGCAGAGGATGTCTAGTAAAGACAATTTTACTTAAGACAAGGAGAAGGGGACACAAGGTGTCCCCAAGGCACTCCATGCTGCATGGAGTTGTGCTGCAATGATTAAAATGCACATCATCAAAAGGAGATGATGACCCATGGGCTACCCAGAGCACCCGTAATGAAATTACAAAAGGGGCCCTAAAGACCCCTGGGAGCACACCATATAAAGTGGTGGGGCGAGTGGGTGCTTCTATATGAAACACAAATGCCAGAACAAAAGGGAGAGATCACCCCACATTATAAACCCAAATAGGGCATTCAGTGTCCCCAAAACAAACATGAGTGAAGGAGGTGGGTGATCTAAAAGTGTCACCCACCTTCAAAATACAATAAAAACATCCCATTTAGTCCAATGATGGTGCACGGGGGCTCAAGGAAGAGAACAGATTTTCTTTTTGTAAATCTTTCCCTAACGCCCACAAATAAAGGGATGGCCCAACACAAAAGTCTTGAATAGGTCTTTTAAAAAAAGAATAATGTACCCCAGTGGCTACCATACTGGTACATTGGGCCATTAATGTGGTAAATTGGCTGCAATCCTGGTGAATCTAAAACTAAATTACAGTTGCCACCACTCTACTCACAAAACTATTGGGTTATGATCACTTTAGGGAAAATAATGAATGCTTAAAAAAGCACCTCCGCCCTAAGAGCCATATGGTTATCAGAAGTCAGCGTAGAAAAAAAGTTGCAGTTGCAGGGGACCCGAGTAAAAGTCCCTCGGCCCACTAAAATAAAGTCCAAGATCTAGAAAAGCCTAATTTTGAGTTAGATAAAATGCGGCAGCAGGCACCCCCTACAAATGGAATGTTGTCCTAACATTTCTCCCCTGCGACACTTGGTACATTCTGTTTCTTTCTTTGTAAAGTGTGCTTGTGTGCTCCTTTGTACCTTTGTCTCTCAAGCTCTTAAGGTGCTTGTTTATTTTTTGTTGGTCATTGTTTGCTGCTTCTTAGTCTTTCGTCAAAGATGGGGGCAGGGTGTGTAGTTTGCCCTGGCCCAGTTTATGATTCTTAATTATAGTTCACTTCCCCTTAAATTTGTTTGCTCTTTTTCCTTCTACAGTGTCTTGGGCATCCCTCGAGCAGTCCCTGCTGAAACTTGATGAGAGCCTTCCAAGCCTGGTCAATCCCCAGCTGAGGAGTCAAGCAGAGGAGTGTGTGGTGCTCGTGAAGAGGTGGGTGTTTCTGGAGCTCCTGCTCAATCATGATTGTTGTCCGCAACAGACCGTGCTTCTCACTGGAGCAGCTGTATGATGTGATGGTGTTGGAATATGGGCCCAGTTGAGGCACATTGGGCCCCTCACTGTTGTAGCATTTTGCTTTTTGTCATGAGTATTATACTGCTCAGCAGGTAGTGTTGATGCTCATGACCTCTTAGCCTTAATGAGTGTATTTGCACCCTCAAAGGCATGCCTTCAGTGGTGGTGTTTGGGCCTTCATGTAAGTGGTTGGGACTTTCGTTAACAGTACAGAAAGTGACCTGCAGTAAAGCCACTATCTTTGTATAGGGGCATGATAGCAGAGTGAACTCTGCACTCAGTTTTGAGCACTGAGTTTTAAAGTCTGAATTTCTACTGATTTTAGTACCCAGCGTTTAACACTGAGCTTTAATTGAAATGTGTCTCGTTTGTAGGCATTTTTTAGCAATTTGTGCTTTATTTTAGATTCTATTGTGGAAGGGGACGGAGGGATGGGGGACAGAGCTAATGCTATAATGTCGGTGATTCGGAGCAATTCATAGTGACTGAATAGACAAGTTGAGCAAAGATGCCACAGACCAAGCAACCAACGTGCAGAGACAGCAGAGGAGCACCCTGTAACAGTTCTGCACACGATTTAAAAACTAGCTGTCCAGGATGAGCTGGGTGCAAAGGACACACGTGGACCTACTACAGTTAATGGAAAACCAAGATAGAAGGTGGGAACTTCAAAGCCCCGCTACTTTCTGACCACAGGGACCCTTGATGAAGGCTTTGAAGAACATATCAGGCTCACAGGACCTGGGGACAAGTTCTAAAAGTGCACATCTCATCGGATTTGGGCCAGAAATGACAGGAGAACCCTAAGTATGAGTTATTTTTTTCTTTTTTAGGTCTAGCAAATGGTGGTAGAATGCTCAGTGACTTGAACCCTCAGATAGCGAGGACCCTTTTAGGGTAGATTTCTCTCCTTGTGTGAAATCACCACTCCCTGCGAGTTCCCGGCACTTTTTGCTGGACACCTGGATTTTTTGACTAATTCTCCTGGGTGAGTTGGAACCTTTTTTCCACACTCAACCCTTTTATTCAGACTTAGGGCTCTTTTTTGGTCCCTTTTTGGATTTCTTTTCAGAGTTATGCTTTCCTCTGTTTTTTAGGCATCTACGTTTTAGTGAAGCAACACAAAGCACCTTTTATGCAGTGTTGTCAGAAGCTCCTAGAGCTTATCCTCCATTGTTTAATTCCTCTCCCTGACTAACTCTTGCAGTTACCAGGGCCGGGGATACTTTTTATCCTACCTGTGTTTTATTTTGCGAGATCAGCCCACACCACCCTATGTGGTGTGCTGAGGGGATACAGTGTGTCCCTTTTCTTGCCACTCAGTAACATTTTGTTACTGTGACAATCCCATCTGTTCAGGCTGGTGGCAGTGTACCTTTTACATAACTTTTTCTGTACTTTATCACAGGCTGTCTTCGCAGCTACGATAAAGGAACATAAGGCACCACATACCAAATAAATAATTGGTGGCCTTGTTGTTTAAGCCCTGAACAAGATAGCTTGTCCTTTCTGATCTCCTTCTACTATTCTGGGTGGGGGAAGGGTGCTTTGTCTTCGCCGGGCTTCTCATAGAAAGCCCACAAAGGTTCCCTGAGTGCTTTGCATGACAGGAAGTGGGGGAGGTCAACCAAAACTCCCATGCCTCTCGCCCAGCAGTGTACCTGGCTGAAACCAGTTCAGACTGGGAGGCTGGCTTTCGCCATTCGACAGCCACCCTGACCCCCCACCGCCCCCCCCCCCCCCAGGTTTGAATGGTGCATGGAACATGATTGGTGGAATGAGCCAGTGTTCCTGCCTCTCTCCTGGGTACATTTGGAGGTCTTGGAGCAGAAACTAGTCGACGGCTGGAACAAGAAGATTTTGAAAAGGAGGACAAAGCAGGATGTTGCCATTACTTCCGAACCTTGTCACACTAATCGACATAGAAGATCTGAAGAAGACGACTTCCTCCCATAGACTTGTGGGCCTAATCAGTCTTGAAGCAAGCTACAATTTGTGCCATCCCCAGAAGAGCTGCACCCTCTCGGGCCTACAAACCCCAATTCCTGGGGTCCTCGGCCACATCACTCTGCAACGTCTCCCGAAGCGCGGTTTCGCCTGCAACTTTGAGGGCATCCTTCCAAGTCTGCAACAAATCGATTTGGCTCCAGAGAGTCCCCTCACTAGAGAAGACCAAGAAATTGAGTAGAGTCGACCGCGACAACAGTCTGTCCATTGAGCCTGCAAAAGGCACCAACAAGCCATCACCCTGAAGATCCATAACTGGGCGTACTTCTGTCCGAGAGCTATCGCCAGATCCACCAAAGTCACCTCTCAGTCAATCGAGCTAAAAAAACAGGATGCCAGGTTTTCTGTCGCCTCACCGCTTGAACCTTCCTGCAGCAAAACCTTCTTCATTTAAAGGTAGTGTTCACCCCTGATAAAGCCTACCTGGGGCCTGCTTGTAGGATCCTGCGACTCTGGGAGCTGCAGATGGCTTGTATACTGCTACCCCTCAAGTATACATAGAGTAACATTGGGGGGGACACTGCTTTGTACTTGGCGGTAAAACTGCCTACCCTCGGAACTGGTCCTTGAGGCATTTGTTCAGGGGGGTCATCCTAACCTCCCTGAGCCAACTTTTTTAACCACTGAATTTACTTGCCTGCAACTCTAGGGGATCCGTCCTGGACCTTAGTACTCTGAAAACAGTGTTTTGCTTCTTTCCGCTTTTTCCTGGCCATCTCCAAGCCACTGGTGGCCCAGTGACTCATCTGAACTTTGAGAGACTCATACTAGTACTCGATAGCTTTGAACTATTAAGACAGGATTGGATTGCAGTTATAAGAAGTAGCTAAGAGTTTGGAAAGTTTGCATATGTGTTTCCGGTTGGTTTACTATGTGATTTGTTTCTGAAAAAGCATTGCCAGTGGTCCTATACTGTATATATGTTTCATTTATAGTGCTTACCTGAACTTAGAATTGTAAAAGTGTGCAGAGTATATAATAAATGTCTATTTTTATATGACTTGGTGTGTAGGTGTTTTCTTAAATCAACGTATGCTCAGAGGTCTTTGTACCTAACTGCAGCCCTCCTCCCTTCTTAGACTAATCCTGGCTGCTCACCACTCTACCATACCCTTGGGTAGTTCAGACTGACCTTAAGAGTTGAAACCCAGTGCACCCAAGGTGGATGTTCCGAAGTCCTGTCCCAGACGGTGACTTTAGTAAATAAAAAAACAAAAAACAAACAGACCCAGACTGTCAAAGATACCTGGTATTCTGGTCCACTGGGCCGAAGCAGCTGCACTAATCGGGATAGCACCAGGAGGGTGTTGCAACCTGACCAAGGGCTCAGGCCCTCTCAGAGAATTGGATGAAGTATCCCGCCAGCAAGAGAACAGACCCATGGCGGGGTCAAAGCAGGAGGCTGCTGAAAACAGAGCTGAGGTGGAGTAGCAGCAAGCCACCTCTCGCCCAGGACAGGAAGACTCCCACCTTAAGGTGCTTGGAACAATATGGTTTTACAGGAAGGCAGCACTGCAAAGGCCAGGAACATTTCTTGCCGCTAAGCAACAAATCCACAGTTAGGAGTACTGGGCTGAAGCAAAGGAATTGACCATCTCAGGGATTACACCAACAGGACGCTGCTAGGGCAAAAGGATCCTAGGCCAAGCTAGTACGACCACCCATCATTCTTTTGCAGCACCCCATCTTAATCTGCAGTCTTCAGGATTTCTGATAAGAGGGTGACAATAGGTAGGGTCTCCCATTAACATCTTCTTCCATACAGAGGTAAGAGTGTATGGGTTTGGTTCCTAAAACGATTAATTAAAGCGAATAAACCCAGTGAGTACAGTGCTTGTTTTCCAGGTGCCATTTACATGATCCAAACAGTCTGGGGCTTAAATCCCAGACTAAGGATGCCCTAGAAAATTAAAAAGAACAATCGCCCTTCCTAGGAGTAGGACCTACAATCCAGAATCAAAAGCAGCATCTCAAATTGCTCTGAAAAGGCAGGGGAATTTGGCAAAGCAGGTTTTGGTTGCTCAACAAGCAAAGAAAGGCAGCCCAGCCACAGTAAACCGCTCCACAAAGCAATTATGGTGGGGGCATCCCAGCACGGTCTTGAAGAGCAGATGAGGGGGGTTGTTGGGATCTCAACACCCTTCCAGGCGACAGCAGCGACCAACACCAAGGTGGACGACCATGCTGGTAAAGCTGTCAGTAAAACAACCTGTTGTTTTCAGTACGGAACCCGTGTCCCAGCCAGTGAAGAGAGCCAGCAGGAGGATGGAGTCGTCCCAGGAAGGACAGCCTGAAGCTGAAAATGTTTACTGGAGATAAGCCCGGGACACGGGGTCCAGCTAGTATGGCCTTTTCCGGTCCTTAAAAAGCAGAAATGCCAGGGATCTGGGAAGAGATCCCGGACCATGGCAGGTTTCAGGGGTGGTTTGAGGCAGGTCTAGAGAGAGTTGGGCAGCTTTGGAAGGAAGGTGAATTTTTTACGCTCACCGATCTCGAAAGCGCATTGGGCATAGGAACATTGTCCGTTTTCCACTTTCTCCAGCTTAAGGGTACCTTGATGAGAGGACCATGGAAAGAGAAAATACAGAGAGTCCTCACCCCCTTTGAATCGCTTCTTGACACTCCCAATGAAACCAAGGGGCTGATCTCAATCATGTATAGAACTCTGATAGATGCAGGGAAGAGGTCCACGACCAAACGCAAGAATGGATGGGAAACGGATGAGAGTCGGGAAAGCGATCCTGAATTATGGTCTAAAATGTGTAAGGGAACCTCCATGGTATCTATTGCCTCCTAGTACAAACTGCATGCCACGAAACTCCCCCATAGGTGGCAATATGACCCCCCACAGACTATCCAAGATGTTTCAAACAGTAAGTCCCCTATGCTGGCAACAATGTGGGGAAAGTGCGAATTAATGGCACATGTGGTGGGGGTGCCCCCGAGTAAGAGTGTACTGGGATGAAGTTCTAGGTTGGATCAAGGATATAGAGGGGATCCAACGGGAGCGCACACTTCTTCTTGTTTTTTTTGGGTTGGAGAGGGATGAGGACAAGTTCAAGAGGGCAACGGGACTGATCGCCCCTCAGCTGTTGGCAGCCCAAGCATGTGTAGTGATTAAATGGAAAGCAGTCATGACTCAGAGTAAGAAAGAATGGGAAACGGTTGCCACCAGCATATGTCTAATGGAAAGGATCACTGCGGATCTACATGGGAGAGCTACACAATATGAGACAATGTGGAAATATTACATCGACATGTACATTACCTGTCCTCAGACCAATACAGATACAGGAAGTCAAGCATAAAATGTTATAACGCACATGGTTGGGGGATGCGTGGGGAAGAGTTATTGGAACAAGGTCACACCCACCACATATGAGCACGCTCTGGAGAGCACCTTAGTTTGTTGTTCACGAGGCAACAACAATGTAAGGAACTCAAATCTGAACATGAGGGGTAATTTGAAGAATAAGACCCTATGGTGAACGTATTTTGAAAAGTAACACAGTTCCTGAGTGGGAGGAGGGAGGGGAAGGGGAAAATGGTTTCCAAACAAAGGTCTAATTTTTATGGGAAGAATGGTACGAAGACTGTCCTTTCTCTGTTTAATGACAATGTAGTGAATATTAACTGTATGATGTTCAATATGTTATGTTGAAAACTCAATAAAATCCAATAAAAAAAAAAAGCAGGAATGCCCTATAATGGCTGTTAGGGAGATGTATCATTATTGTGCCTCATCCCCTCTACTAGTGAGACTCCCAAAATATTTTGCTGGACTTCTGGACTTTTTTCTTTAGACCCGGAATGAGTGGAGCCTTTTTCCACTCATTCAATCTTGAGGGCTCTGTCTTTTGATATTCTATTCTTTGTATTCTACCTGTACTGTGGAGTCTGTCTGCTCCGTAGCTCCTAAAGCCAACTGTGTTTTCCTACTGCAGCACACCGCTCCTTATGGGCAATGTTGCTGGGGACCCTTGGGGTCCTCCTTTTAAGATTCTTTTTCTGTATCCTAAAGTAACTACAGTTCTTAAAGGATAGTATCTGTCCCAAAACTCTATAGTATGAGAGATAGGCACTTGTCTCTACTCCTGTGACCTTTTAGCCACATAGACGATCGCCTAGTTATGGCTGATGGCAGTGGATGTGTACCAACTATTGTGTATTTGTTATACCACAGGCTATGTCCATAGCCTCGGTAGTGCAGAATAGGGTCACCCAAGTACCAACTTGGGGCCTCCCTTCTTTTTTTGCCATTACTAGCGTGGTTGTTCTTTGTTAGCCTTTCTACCATTCTGGGGGGGGGGGGGGACAGTGTGTGTTTTGCCTTTGCCGGGAATACTTGGGTATCCCTGCCTAGGCTCCAGAGTGTCGGGGCAGGCAGGCAGGAAGTGGGGGACGAGTCTTCCACCCACTGTCCTTCATCTGCCAGAGTGCCTGAATAGGACCAGCTTGTTAGGTATGAATTAGCGCAGTCCAACTGATGTGGGACAACACAAGACTTATCTCTTGGTATTAGGTAAACTGTCTTTTAACATAGGCCTGTACTACACAAGTTGGTAGCGTGACTGAGCAGCCAGGCTTATCTTAGGAGGGGTAATATGAGCTGTGGAGCTGTACAATGAAATCGGTAGATACAGATATCCAAGTAAACACTTGCACACTTAAAGTTATATAATATTAATGTATTTATACACAAAGACATTTAAAGCATTCTTTAAAAAGCAGTAGCTAGCAGTAACATTAATCCCAAGTTAGGATTCAATTAAAAAAGTGAACAATAGCGCAGGTGAGTAATTCATATGTTACACATTTTCCAGCACCGAAGATGGCGTTGTTCGAGGTCAGTATAACACTTATTTTGTATCACCTTTGGAGTATTGAGTTATAAAGGAGGGAAAGTTTAGGGTTAGGCCAGAACATACTGGTATTCTATAAAAAGAGTTAGATTCTCTCAAAGGGATGCAGGAAGTCTTTTATCCCAGCAATAATAGTGTTCAACAATTAAAACCTGTAATGGAACAATCACTGCCAAAGCCAATAGGTTCAGAAGGTGGCCTTTAGGGAGCCAGGACAGCCAATGTCCGGGGCAAAGTCAAGGTTCTGATGCTCTCTTCTTAGAAAATGTCTTTAAATAACCAGTAGTTCAAATGGAAAATCACAGCAACTCAAGAGGAATCACAGTGAAGAAGCACAAGCTGAAAGGCCAGTACAAGTGAGTTGAGGTCAACTCAAAATAGGGTAAAATAGCACTCCCAAAGGTAGGAAGCACCACACATGGCAAATGGATAATGTACCCCAAGCCCCACAGTGCCTGTGAACTGAAGAATGTGTTCCAGCTGGGTGCCTTCTGGTTGCAGTGCAGCAGACCCTTGTTCCTGGTCCTTGGTCGTGGTGACGAAAGGAAAGGCGTCTGATGGGCTCCTTCAGCAGCACTCAAGAGATGGACTCGGCAGCAATGGATTCCTCAGGATTCAGCGGCTCTTTGTGGTTTTGGTGCCTTTTTCTCAGCGCCAAAGAAGAACAATCAACTCTGGTTAGAAGTTCCTAGATCCCTCTGTCCTGGACTCTGGTGAAGGGGACATGGATTCCCTGCTTCTGTAGGGTCCTCTGGATGCCCAGATTAGCACTGCAGAAGACAATGCACTCACAGATGGTCAAGGTACCCCGGGTATTGGGATTCTGCTGCCTTGGAAAGTCAAAGCAAGTCGGGGTTTGCGCCACAATAGTTGATCCCACCTGCCTAATGCAGGAAGTTGTCCCGTACGGGTCTTCCCAGTCGATTCGAAAACTGGGTCAGCACAGCTGCAGGGTTTCACCGGGCACTTCGCAGCCCAGGAGTGTGCTGCTGTCATCTCTTCACGTCTTCTTCGGATGTTGTCCTCCAGTAGTCGACTCTGCCTCTAGTCCTAAAAACCTCGCTTTTTATGCAAGTTCCCATTCATTCAAAGCCCTAGGCTGTCAATAGCCCTGCAGGGTGGCTGTCCCTCAGGACAGCCAGCCGGCCAATTGTAACTGGTTTCACTCAGGCATACCTAGAGGCAAAGGACAGAGAAGTTTCTGGACCCTCCCTCACTTCTTGCCTTTACAAACACACTAGAGGTTGGGCGGGCTTCAGGGCTGAAGCCCGCCAAAGGTAAAACACACAAATGACTCATACCTAATTCAAACAGAGTAAAAGCCCAAAAGAGACAAACTGACAAGAAATGGTGAAAAAAGAAGACTGGGACCATTTTGGGAAAATTGTCACCCTTAGGTGCTGTACTGCAGCTGAGGTAGTAAACTAGAAACCACTGCCAGCAGCCATTCAAGTGAGTTACTGTGCAAGAATGTTACATGAGGAATGGGTTTAAAGGAGTTGCTATGTAACCCCCAGCACTCCACATAGGCTGGTGTGTGCTGGACCCACAAAGGAAAAGGTAAGTAAGACCGGGGTCATCTTACTATTCTTGGAAACAGTAGTTCACCCAAGAAAATGTAGTTAAACATTAAGAGAAGTCCAAAGGACTTCTCAGTGGCACAGCACAAAAGGTGATGTGTGTCACAATGCAAAAAGCAGATGCCTATGGAGTTTTCCAGACTCCATAAAACAGTAAGAAACACAGAAAATCCTAGTCAGAAAAACACATGAGTGAGAAAGTCCCACTCACTTAGGAGTTAAAATTAAAAAGCCCTGAGTCCAGCAAAAGAGCTGGAAGTCTATAAGGTTAAAGGGAATTGGCACAGAAATTACAATTCTACCTAAGACAGCTCCCGCAGGGGGTAACGCTGTCCTGATTGGACAACCAAACGCCCCTTTCTGTAAATGCTGAGAGAGATTGCAGACGAGTTTGTGCTGGAACTGTATAAAAGGTGAGGCTTCTGTAGTGAAAAGCAAGTCCACCACTGGAAGCTGAAGTAACTGAAGATGAAGACGACCAGAGACGTCTGCAGACACTTTGCAACACAGTGAAGCTACCACTGCCTTCCTGACCCTGTTTCCTAAGTGACAGAGGAGCTCCGAAGAAGAAGGCACCTTCCCTTTTGCTGGTGGGAACAACCAGTCTCAAGACTAACTCCTGAGACCTAGAAGTTTCCAGAGCTGCGGAACCCCAATACCAGGAGACCTGCTGCCTGTTCGATTGCATCATTGTGGAAAGGCCAAATCTGTCCAAATCTTTGCTGAACCTGTAAGGACCTCCAGAGAGCCGATCCAACTCGCCAAGACCCCCTCACCGGAGTGCAGGACTGCAGGAACCGAAGAAGATTGACTGGGCGATCTGTGTCCCTTGTTGGTGCTGTAGAAAAGGCGCCAAAACCACAGAGTGAACCAAGAATTTGCTGAAAGTCGTGTCCCAGGTTCTCCGTCAAGACTGCTGCTGCGAGATACCGTCCTTTTTTCCTTTCCATCCAGTCATCAGACCACAGAATCCAGAGGTCGGGTCCAGAGCTGCAACATCGCGGGGCATCCAGTACGAACATTTCCTTCAAACCTAAGGTACTGTGGGGGAAAAGGTATTGCTTACCTGATTCTGAAAAGTCGCTCCAGAGCATTGAAGTGCACCCAGACGTGTCCATGGTCACCTCCGCCCACTTACCTCCGACCCAAGCCGCTGCTTGTGTACCTTCATTGAGTCCTTTTACATGTCTCCCTTGTTAGTTGTTAACTTGCTGCTTCTATAACACTAGGAGAAATCTTCAGGAACTCTTCGTATTTTATGCTTGTCAAGGCTTTGAGCCTCTCTGAACTGCCTTTAGCTAAGGTTGCGTTTTTTAACTTAAGACTTGCTGTGCCAAGAAACCCTCTCTAGAACCTTGAACCAAGATAATGTTACACTAACTATTTTCCTCCCTTAAAGTGACTTTACTATATGTGTTTGCAGAGTAAATATATGACCATATAAATTGTTAGAAACCACGGGTGCATGTTATAACAGATAATAAGAAAACTTTTCCCTTTCTAACATTGCTACAGATGTAACCGCTGTTGGCACAGTTTTTCTGAAGTCCAACTAGGGGCTTAGTAAAACTATTCAACTGAGACAGTACAAGACTCCACTCTTAGAATAAGGCTGTACCACCTGAGTTGATGGTAGCGTAGACAGAACAGCCAGGCTTATAGGCGCGCACCTAGCACAAAGCACCTGGAAAGCACCGCTTTGCACCGGACCCTGCTGCTGCAGTGCTAACGCTTGTTTCAGCTTTGGAACTAATACTGGTATTCTATACTCTACAACAACTCTCCTTGGCTCTTGGATCAAGTGGATACTTACTTCAGTGTTTTTAGTTATATTTATACCCTTTTACATTTGTTTTTAAGATATTGTTACTTCGCGGGCTTGTAGCTCCGCCCCCCAGTGCTCACGAACTCTTAAAAAGAGGCTTCCGCGCGCACCAGCATGCGCGCACCTAGCACAAAGCACCTGGAAAGCACCGCTTTGCCGCACGTCATGGGGCTGCAGTGCTTTCTGAGTGTGCTTTATCTCTATTACCTCTATTATTATTTTTATTTTTCATTGGTGTTCTGATCTGTCTGGTTTGATTACTCTGCTGTGAGTTAGTAATTACCCTCTTTTTTTAGTACTCTGAACAGCTGAGTAAATGTATACAACCACGAACATACTGCGTCACGAGATCGTGGCTGTAGATCTACTGTTCGAATTAGTGAAATCATGCAAAACCTTTATACTTTAAAAACTAACATGCCTCTGCAGCGAAAAACGTAGCAAGCATACCACCAGCCTGTTCAACCCCGAGACCTCATTCATACAGCAAGAAATGAGGTAGGAACTTTGATAATGATGCTAACACTACGGACATCGGAACTTTTTACTCACCAACAGTGCCCAAAGAGCCATCTACAGATATTGGCAGATTACAAAACATTTGTTTAAACAGTGGCATTAATGTGAAAGTGGCCCCTTATGTCGTGCCTGATGAACAAGATGTAATTGAACTAACTATGTCTGGCAATACTGTTTTAAGAGGCAAATCCTTGGTTGGCACCTGTAGCCGCAGATACTTCTGGGCAACAATCTGAGAGTGATGATGATATTGCAGTTATAGATTTAAACGCATCAAACATAGTCTTCAAATCAAGCTCTAATGGAAAAATGATCCTTCTCGCCAAACGTGTCTCTCTCCGAATATATCTGAAATCACTCATCGAAATAGAAGTGCAGTATCCTCATTTTTAGCTCCTACCCCTCACCAGCAAAATGTTAATGGAACTTAACCGGTAAATAATGGCATGTCTAAATTATTAGCTGTAGCCTTTGAAGCAATGCAAACTACTATGAACACTATAATCAAACTATTTGACACTCTGAATTATAAAAATGAATGCACAAAGTAGCCAAATTGCCTCCATTATAGCATGGCAAACAACACATGAAACTGCGCTCTGCAAGAAGTATGATGCCAGTCAATTTGTGTAAAGACCTGGGTACTACGAAGTGCGTAGATGAAGCTTCCTCGCCCTTGGTAAATTTGGCAGTGTGTTCTGATGCAAATACAAGTGCCAATAAGTTACAGGCTACTTCCTCCCTACCATGTTTCCCTAATATCATTACTGATATACCTCTCACAATTCCTATAAAGGCTGTGTCGACAGATGAAAGTTGTATTGAAGTAAAAACCAATGTGCCAAATTTAAAAACTGCATAATCGACTTTTTCAAAAACAAATCATGTGGAAAAACAAAATGGGAAAGAAAACTACAAACATCAAAGGGGGCAAACAATCTATGACGGCTGCCTCTAAACAATTCATTAAAACTCTGAAGGTGCCTGCTACTACTTGTCAAATAGCGTCCACGGCTGTCTCAAAACAATATTTGCTATTGTCCCAAGCTCGAAAATCCAAATTAAGCGCGTTAGGGAATTTGGAACAAGTGGTTGTCCCATATGAGCCTTTAGACAACTTAATTTAAGCCGTCCAACACCATACCAGCTTACCCAATCCTAAAACAAATGACTCGGGTGTTAGTCCACCTTGTGATCGGCCTCAGACTCTCCTGCCGTGCGACGAACAAAAGGAAAAATATTTCCGTCGCAAAGAGATTAGGAGAGAAGTTGATAAGTATATGTCCCAATTCTCAAATCCAAGAGATCTGAAGGCCCCTGTTCTCCCCAATGGGGTTCTTCCTGAGTCTGCACTTTGACCTCCTAATGCAGAGAAAATGAATGTGTGCAATATGTATACTCCCGTGTCTGACACTTCACTACACACGGTTGCCAGAAAGAGTGAGTTGTCCAATTCTACTAGAGATTAATCCTGTAGTAATAATTTTATGAACTCTGACTTGCCCATCAGAATTCCAGAAAATAACAATTCAGGTCGAAGTAAACCGGCAACTCCCTTAGAGAGCCCTGGTGCAGCGATAGCCCACATGTTACAAGCCTTATTGCCAATAAATCCTGAGAAACTGAGTGAACAATTGTCATCCTTAAAGCCCACCAAATGTTCATCTGTAACAAAGATGCAGAACCAAACTAATGCGAATCTTAAAAACTTGACATCTCTAATTCTTGGATGTCGGCCTGACCCTTACCAGCAATATGATCTAAATCGTCAGAGCATTATGGAACTATTTTCAGATGTCCCGGTGCTTGATGATATCAATAGTTCGCACATTGAACAGGTTGAGTTGATCAATACAAAGTTCTTAAGTACTGTACGATTATGGTTCCCCTCGAGAGTGGTGAGAAATCTCATATGGCAATCTAAAGATAAACTGTTTCAAATGGGTTTTGTAGTGCTATTTGGACCATTGGAAATTTTGGATGACGTCTCCTTATTGAAAGAGGTGGGGAAAAAAACTGTGTCATGGTCCTTAAACAATAGTGGCCAGGAAATGTTGTCGTAAAAACCAAAATTGTTCATGTAATTGTGTGGAGTCACAAAGTTAACTAGAGCATTGGGAAGAAAACATAGTGATCTCTTTAGTCCCTTGGAATACCTGTGGCTTCCGACATTTAATCAACAACAAAAATTGCGAATTATCAAAATTTAGTATAGTTATGTTGCAGGAGACATGGATCACTGATTCTCTCCTGTGGAATGATCACGAATTACATATTACCCCTGCTTTAAAGGGTACAAGAGGCCGCCCTATGGCTGGCCTCATTACATGAACAAAGACCAGTGCAAATATCTCTAATTCATATGTACTCACCAAACCCTTATTCTCAATTGACAATTGTTTCCATAAATTCCACTCTATATGCTCTAGTCAACTTATACTGGAATCCCAAAGGGATTGAAAGTCTGCAAATCATCAATGATGTGTCAGTGTTGCTCGATTATATTGCCTCTGTTCCAGAGATTGTGCATACTGTAGTAGCTGGAGATCTAAATCTGCACTGTTTTGATCACACTAAGACACATGAGCTGACGAGACGGATTCCTTGGGATCATTTGATGAAATCGCGAGGTTTGCTGATGCTAAATGGGTCTGGCTCTTTTGATTGCCCCCCACATGCAATATGGTCACAAAGAGGTATAGAAGACATAATTGACTACAAATATGTAGATAGTGGGCTATTCTTGAAAATCAAATTGTTTCAAACTGAAAGAACAGTGTGTAGTGATCATAGAATTCTATGTGTACAGTGGCCTATAACAGCATGACATTTAACACATACGAGACAAAAATGGTCGGGAACAATATCTGTTAACAACAGTGCTAATCGAGTGCGGTGGACAGAAAAATCAATATCACAATTAGGTCACTTGTTGAATGATGTATTTACCCACTCCATATCCGATCAGGTATCTAGCTCTTCCATTTATTATGATAGCGCACAAAAATCTTGCAATACAAAACGGAAAGCTCATGTTAGTAGAACTCACACTTTTGAAATGTTAGTAAGTAATAGGAAAGAAAAACATGAAGCAGCAAATCTTCCAATACGTGTGCGCTATAAAATTCTAAAGCACATAAAAACAACTTCTAAAAATTGGATACGTGCATACCATGCACAGATGATGCAATCTGATGGCGAAAAAATGCTAGAAATTACGAGCGATAAGAACACAGCTCACATGTGGCAAGCAATCAATAATGTAACCTCCTCCTCGCAAACATCCAAGCAGGTTCAGAATGTTCCTGAAGCCGTTTGGATGGATTATTTTGGTAAGATCTTTGCTCACCCCGATGTAACATGTGTGCCCCAAATACAGTGGGTCCGATTTCTTTCATCTCAATATATATAAATCGAATATAATGCATTTTATTAATGCATCCAGTCAGTCCAAAGCTCCTGGCCCTGATGGCCTGTCTAATAACATCTTCAAACAACATTCTGAACTCTGGACAAACATTCTATTCTCTATCTTTCAACAAATTAATTTCTCTCAGACTATTCCACTATCTTGGAAACACTCTATAATTGTTCCACTTTTCAAAAAAGGAGATCATTGCAAACCATAAAGCTACAGACCCATTGCTTTGTTGGATGCGCCGGGAAAAATGTATTCCCGAATAGTGTTAAAAGGGTTAAATGTGTGGATGAATACCAATAACATAAGAGATCCCTTCCAGACAGGATTTGTTTCCGGCACTGCGCCTAATATGATAACTCTTTAACATGCTAAAATCGAAATACATCATTCGTAACCAAGTCTTATATATGGCTTTTGTTGACTTTCGCTGTGCCTTTGACTCAGTCGATCGCCAATTGCTCTTTCATAAATTGAAGCAGTATATTTGCCCTTCCTTTTTGCTAACAATAATCAAAAAACTACACTCAGACACCACCATTCAAATAAGGCTATCCTTGGCAGGGCTTCTGTCCTCTCGTATCAAGACAGAAAGGGATGTGAAGCAGGGGTGCATCTTGGCTTCGACCTTATTTAATCTATTCATTTTGGATTTGGGAGTTGCTTTCGATGATATCTTGAATGATGCCCCCAAATTAGGCTCTCAAAAAATAATGTGGATATTATATGCCAATGATTTGGTGCTCTTGTCTCAAACTCCTCTAGGCTTGCAAAATCTACTTGACTGTCTGAATAATTACAGCATCAAAATATACTTGACTATTAACACAGAAAAAACTCAAGTTGTAATTTGTCAAAAAAAAACTAAAAAGAATACATCAAATCTAAGCTGGTCCTTGGGTAAGCAAAATCGATCTGTTGTAGATAGCTACAAATATCTAGGCTTGCCGTTCACAAGAAACCTAGGTGATCTCTCAAACTATCTGACTTTAGATGCTAAAATTCGAACTTTAGCATCGCAAGCAACCCTTCTGATGCGTAAGTATGGTAAATTCACCACTAATCATATAACAACTTTTTATAAACAAAAAGTTATACCAATAGTTTCATATGGGTCTGAAACACAGTTGCCTAAATCAAGAAAATAGGGATCGATATGAAGGTTGTTTTTGGAAGTCAGTTTTAAAATAACCAAGATGCACACCAATTTCACTTCTACGCTATGAATTGGGTGCTTTATCGATACACTGTCAAGTAATTTGGAAAATGTGTGGTTTTTTCAGAAAATGTTTGAAAGGAGCCTCAGCGAAAAATATTCTAAACTCTATAGCACATTATCTTCTGACCTCAGTGGACAAATTTCCCAATACCTGGTATAAATGTGTCCTAACTGCGCTAGATGATGCCAATGTAGCGTTAGAACTTTTGATTCTAAACCCAGCCAAAGCTAAATCAGCTGTTTATCGACAAGATTAGATTAACACTAAAAATCTATGTAAAAAGTATGTTGATTACTCCATCCTACTATTTGGTCACAAAAGTTTAGGATATATGGAAAAGTATTTTCAAAGATGTCCGTCGAGTTAATGTCAGAACACAAATGTTAAGAATACGATTACATTTGTATCCTACAAATGAAATTCTTGCTAGACGGGGAATTGTGTCAAAAAATCAAAACTGGTGTCGTTTTTGTAAAAACAACAGACGGAATCAAGAATTTATTACATCTCCTCTGTGATCGATCAGAAGAGGAGATTTGGAGCTGTCTATTAACTAGCTGTAGAACATCAATGAATATTGCATTGGTTCAATTTATGTCTGCGGTTCTGCCTACATGAAATTAATATTGTATGGAAATTGAATGTATTTTCTTTGTAATTGTTGAGTTTCTTTTTTTTCCTTATTCTCTCGTTGTACTCATTTCAGAATAATATGTAGTTTTTAGAACTGTATGTAAATTTGAAAGGTTGAAACATTCAGCCAAACAAATAAAAGAATACAAAAATACAAATGATCCAAAGAAACACTATGTATTGTAAAAATAAATGGTTTATTTAAATACAAGTATGCCCAGATAAATCATGGGGGGAAATAAGTACTATCACAGATCATATAAACACATTATAGAAAAACACAACACTATGCTTGAAGGTGTACAGATCAAAGCATATAACCTATTTAGGAACACCTAATTGGAGTTCTAGGGAAGTCAAACCATTGTATATACAATCAGGATAGGGCACACCTATTCTTGGGGAGTAAAATCAAGAGTTACTTTCAGATTTCTTTACAGTAATAAAAGGGTAGTAGACCCTATCAGTTGTACCGTGACGCTCAGCAACAAATCACATAGTAAGTCAACTGTACAATATACTTCCAGGATAGTCTAGGAACAGTAAAACACCTAGAACTCGGATTCAGGATAACAGTTATTCCAGGGGAGTTGGACCTCGAGGTGTAATATTAGATTACAGTTGCTTTTCAGTTCAACTCTTAACTTAGTTTAGGATAACACTTTTATACTCAAGCTAAGTAAAACCTATACACTTTTTAAGGAACTATCAGCAACCTAAAGGCAGGTATAAACCTAAGACTCTTTTTGTGCCTGTCTAAAACAGACCAGGGAAATACAAACCCAATGTTACTCTTTACGAATGACTCAAGGTTATTCTATGTAGGTAAAACCTAAGGTGGACCTAATCTGGACAGGCTAAAAGCAAGTCAGGGGAAGCAAGATCCAGTTGGGGACACTCATAGATTTAGCCTAACAGGAATAGTGAAGTGAGACCAACAGCATTACCTTTGGGTAGAGTATTATAGCCTTGCATCTACTTTGTTAGAATGGCGAAACAGTTTCTAAGAAAAGAAATATGTTGCATATACTTTTCAGAATGGTACAATATTGCTAAGGTAAGTAAAACAACCTTCTATATACGTTTCAGAATGGCAGAACATTTCTAAGGTAAGTAATAACTTTTGTAACTGTTCACTCTGAGTACAGTTACCAACCAACTTCAACACTTTTTATTCTCTGCAATGCAGAACCCTTTACTTATCGAGTCCTTCCCTTGTTCTATAGCATGAGTTGACTCAGAGGCAGTAGAGGGACCCTAGAGGTCTAGGTGCCAGCTGTTGGCAGGGTGAGTTAGGGTTCAGCTGCAGGCAAAGTCAGAGCGCCAGAGGAAGACTGTTCAAACAAGTATTTCACTTTAAAGTTAGTTGAGGGTCCAGGGACTTCAGAGAAGACACTCTAGGAGGATTTCCGCAGTGGGCATGAGTGAACTGGATGAGTGGCCTCCCAATCACAGAAAACACCCCAAAGCTATACAGAAATAACAAAGGCTTAAGGTAGGTAAAATACCCCAGCCAACACAGTACCTCAGCACAGAAAAAGAGTTGCTGCAGGAAGGCTTCAGGATCTGCGCCAAAAAAACATTCAATGGATTCCTTTGTCAAAAAGATGGAAGACAGGACTTTGGAAGGACTTTTGCAACCGGGATCAGAGGAGAAAGCTCCAGGCAAGAGTTTCCTCAAGGCTGTATGTGGCTCTGTGGATTTGGTGCATTTTCGGAAGCACAGAAGATGACAAGATATCGCCGGTTGGATTCTCGTTGTTTGCAAGGTCTAGCACTCTGACGAGGAGACTTCTTGGACTGGAATCATGCCTCTGGAGATCCAGTAGGTTGCCCACGAAGTTTCAGCGAGATTCGGATTTCGGAAGACCGTGCACCGCACAATGGCTCGAGTTCCCAGGGTCTTGGAGTATTGCAGCCCCGCAAGGTCGCAGCACGGCATTGGATGGCTCAGAATGCAGGTCTTCTTGAGTCTAGTGGATCCCACCAGGCTCTTGGTCGAGGTCTTCAGTTTTCAGAGTCCTGAGGTCGCTTGGAAGGAAGGGCTACAGCAGGCTCTGGTTACAATTCAGGCTCTCCGATCGTTGGCAATAGTTTCAGCTGTGGTTTCTTCATCTTCCTCTTGGGTTTTTGCTCCAGTGGTCGACTACCTCTTCAGCTTCCAGGTTCGGACTTCTATGTAGGAACCCAGCCAAGGAAACAGCCTTGCAACATTCAAACTTGGGTGTTTGGCAATCCTTTCAGGACAGCCAGCCTCCCAGTTTGAACTGGAATCTCGCAGTCAGGCTGGAAGACAAAGGGCTGTGGGGATTTGGACTCCTCCCTCGCTTCCTGCCTTCAGACACTCTGGAGCCTGGTTGGGGAGTGTTAAGGAGAATTCTCATAAATGTGCTAATTCCCTTCACCTTAGAGACCCCCAGCAACTTTGCTGGATTTTGAGGACTTTTTTTTTTTTAGCTGGAGAGAGTGTTAGACTTTTTCCCACTCTCTCATGTGTTTTGAAATGTGTTTTACTCTTGTGTTTGGTTTGGTAATGGAGGCTAACCCACTCCATAGGCATCATCCTTTCATTTGTGTCACCCTCAGTGCAGTGCAGAGGGAAACCTTTTCAGGCTTTCCCAAGGTTTAAGTACCTTCTCTGGGATAAACTACTCTTTCCCAGAGTAAGTAAAGTGAAATTGACTTTACTAGTCTTTTTAAATTCCTCGACCCAGCACACTCCATCTTACAATAGAGTGCTGGAGGGGTTACTTAGTATCCCCTGTGTCTAGATACTCATGTAGCAGTCAACTGCTACCCTTTCCTCTCAGAGTGGCTGGTGGCAGTGGTTTTACAATGAACTACCATGATTTTTCCCGACCGCAAACTAGGCGTAGCTCCGGTAGGGTTAAATCGCGGGAGCCATGTTTTTCAAGATGGCGTCCAAGCCTCCTTTGTTTAAACAGGTCCCGGTCTTCTTTTTTCACCATTTCTTTTTGGAAAGGTCCTTCTAGAGTTTGTCTCTGCACGGCAAACTAGGTTTGGTCCCTTTGTTCTTTCGCCTTTGACAGGCTTCAGGAGTGAAGACCACCTCTGGCGCCCAAGTGTCTTGGGTGGGCAGGAAGTGAGAGGTGCCTCAAACTCCCTGTGCTTAGTCTCCTAGGAGACCCAAATGCGCTCTGTGGTGATTAGCTGGCTGACTGCCCGGCAAGAACAGCCACCGTTCTGGGTGAGTGACAGCTAGGCTGGAATGAGTGGGAGAGAAGTGAATAAAAGGAGAGTCTCTTGCCTTGGAAGCAGAGTCGACCACTGGAACGAAAGAACCGAAGACGAGCTTGAAGAGGACGCTACTGCAACTCCTGGACCGTTGGTTTGCCCTATGAAGCCCTGCTGCAGGTCCGAATCGCCAAGTTCACCTCGAAAGAGAAGCCCCTACAAGGACGACTTCTCCCTTTGAGTTGGTGGGACCAATCAACTCGACAGTAAGCCACCTGGATACCAATCTCGGAGCTGGTTGCATTTTCCTCAGAGTGCTGCAGTAAACCTTCTAAACAGGGAGAGGGACACCAGTTTGTGTGCTTTCCTCGCAACCACCAGAATTTGCCAAGTGCCAGCTTTTGGACCAGTCCCAGTGCAGTGCAGGAGTCCCCCAATGCCCTCCCTCTTGTCCCCACGACTGAGGCACAGGAACAGCGAGATCTCCCGGGACCGCCAGGAACAGAAGTAATCTGCTGCATCTTTTTCTTCATTGAAAGGTACTGTGGAAATAAGACTGAGAGTACTTGGCTCTCGCAGTGAAAGTGCTTGAAACTTGTGCAACTCACAGGCCTAATCAGCTTGTAACCCAACATATGATTCTTCTTTTTACAAACTACTTCTGAGACCTTTTGCAGACACTTCACCGTTTACTTACCAGAACGTCTTTATCCTATCCAAGACTTTAGCCCATTGACATTGGCCTAGCCTATTGAATTGAATTGACACTTCTGGTGAACTCAAAGTATTTGCACTGTCTAAGAATAATTGTAACCTTTCATGTTCTAATAATCTTTGCCTTTTTACTCCTCTTGAAAAGTATTCTGAAATAGTATTGAAGTCTATTTGTGTGTGATTTATATTGCTGCCTTCTTATGAATGTTTTATATCTGACAGATAAATTAATAAGTATTTATCAAAGAAACCTTTAGTGTAAGAGTTTACTTGAACACTTGTGATTGTAGACCTCTGTGTAACATCATTACTGCTCACATTCCCCTCTTGAGATGAGCATTGCTGCTCAGCTCCGCTACCAAAACTGTGTAGTACAGACTTATATCAAAGGATGGTTTTGCTTGCACCTGTAGTCCTAGGTGTGTGTAGTGGTCCCAAAAGGTACTGCATACAAACTTTTTTTATTTTGATTTTATATGGTTTATACAAACCTTTAAAATATTTACAAACAATCAACAAAACAACAAGCAACATACATCAATTTCCGTCATTCCACAGCCTCCTCCACCACTCCCGCTCCCGCCAACGTCTGTAAAGTCCAGCCCTCCATTTGACCAGTGCCTACGTCCTGCCATCATCAACCAAGCTAAGTCGCACTTCAATTATTCATAAGAAGTTTGTCAATGGAATTAGCAGTTTTGAATCAGTTCCATTGAACATATGACCCCACCAATCATCCACGCACAATGTCGGATGGCATGCGCTCCATGGACCCAAGTGCAAACTTCTTTCATTGCGAAGAGTTTTGCAAAAAAGGACCAGATGCTTCAATGTTTCTGGGGCTCTTGAGCAAAATCTGCAAGAAAGATTTGCGATTTTGTTGCATTTCCACATCTGTAAACGCTCTTTGGTTTTAAATAGATTCATGCGAAATAACATGAAGCGCCTACGTGCGTTGGGATCGGGAATAAACTGATGTAGCCTTGTGCCGTATTAAAGGCACGAGCTTCAGCTGGTACATCTGTCATCAGTTTCGCAGCTGCTCTTTGTGCGCAAGTTCTCTCCCAATCTATGTGCCAGATTTTTATTTTTTCCGCGTCTGGAATTTCGTGGAGCATATCAGTCTTGATGTCAAATTCAACTAGTATGCTTTCGCATCTTTGGATCCACATAGCCACTAAGTTCTGTCCTTAGGCCGTTGCGGTATGCAGGATTTGGAACTGGAGGATGTTTTCTCGCGCACGTGTCTTACGAAATAAGGATAACAGGTTCCAAGTAATTCTAGCTTGAAGAGAAAACAGGGATAATTCATATCTAATGCAAGATGTCATTGTTCCTCGTGGAAGGCCCAGCACTTTTGTCCAAAATTGGTTCTCTAAGGAGGACCATACGTCAAGAGAGCAGCCCAGGGCGTTTTCTGCCCCGTAAATTAGAACTGGAGTGACCTTCTGTTGATAAAATAGTCTTAATGGTTTGTGATAGAACTTTCCAAATTTTCTTTTTATGATTAAGGCTTGGCTGGCTAGCTGAGCACATTTCCTTTTGGCTTCGGCTCTCCAGGGACCGTCATTGATACAGGAACTTAAGAGCATTCCCAAGTATTTCACACTTTGTGATCTCTTCAGTATTGCTCCGCCCAGAGTCCATCTAAACTTTTTCATTGTTTTCGAGGACCCTCCTTTCAAGTTCTGAAATGTTAGGATTTCACTTTTAGTTGGGTTGATCAACAGCTGGTTCTCGCTTACGTAACGCTGAATAGCATCAAGTTTTCTTTGTAAGCCGATAGCTGTTAAATCCATTACGACAAGATCATATGTGTGATTTATTTATTTTCGGCGGGAATGAATTCACTTCCTCTACCGCAATGCCAATGTCCGAGATGAACAAGCTAAATATAGCTGCGGCAAGCGGGCAGCATTGCTTGACGCCCTTGCTGATGACAATGTTCCAGCTTGGTCCAAACAAATCTTTATGGATGTTTCTGTATGAAGCTCCTGGATGGCAGATACAAGATCTTCCGGGCAGCCCCATCGCCGTAATTTTACCCACAGGAGGTCGCGGTCAACGGTATCGAAGGCGCTTGAAAAATCGATAAACGCTAGATGTACTACAGTGTTGGTTTTGACAAGTTAAGTAGTAAAAGATTTAGGGAGCAACCAACTTGTTTGACAAAACCTGCCTGTCTGGTGTCAACATGTCCCGTGTTTACAGCCCACTGAACCAACTTCTGTTGGAGTGTGGTAGCGTAAACCTTGCCCAGGACATCTAATAATGCCACTGGTCGATAGTTTTTTGGATTTGATCTGTCCCCTTTTTTATAAATTGGTATTATGATCGCCGTTTTCCATGATTTGGGGGATTTACCTGCGATATTTATTCTTTCGAATAAAGCTACACATATCTCTGCCCAAATCTCGGGATGCTGTTTCAAAGTGAAGTTCGTTAAGCCATCTGGGCCCGGTGCTCTTGAGTTATTGGCCCTTTTAATTATTGCTACGATGTCATCTTTACAGTAAGTGATGATTCGGGGTGAGAATGATTGTTTGAACTCTTCACCCATGGTTTTGTTGCCCCTGTATAGCTCCTCGAAATGAGCAGTCCATTCCGTTTCAGACACCAAACATGTTTGTAACGGTTTTTGTGGCGCCTGCATGTCGTTCATAATCCTCCAAAACTTGCTTGTATTTTTGTTCCTTAATATGGATAACATTGTCTCAGCCTCGTTTTGAAGTGTTAGATGCATGTGGCTCTTCAACCAATTTTTATAGGACTGTTTAGCAGCTCTTATTTGTGTTTTCCTAGTAATCATTTCCAATGACTGGGCCTGTCGAATGTTCTGTCGCAGCAGCCGTTTTTGTTTCTGAATTTCGGGGTCAAACCAGTGTTTTCGAACCAAGATTGTATTCTTCGACCCTGCGTTCTTGGTCTTAAATTGAAACAATAGTTGGTCACATTCTAATTGTGTGGAATCCTGACAATAAGCTGTTGCTAACTGGGCAACCTCTTGTTCTTCTAAGCGGCGTCTCACCCTATTTGTCGCGACGGAGATATTATGCTGCCACCTCGGTTGACCTTCCTCTAATGATGTATTAAGATGCGTTATAAGCATATTATGGTCGCTAGTTGTTTGCTTCTTGATCACAAAGGAATTTATACGGGCATGCAAATCAGTTGACACAAAGACATAGTCAATCGTAGAGGCTGAATCTGCACGCTGCCACGTCGCGGCAGGTGGCATATCTCCGGTTGTATTCCCATTCAGCATTTGCAATTGTCTTATTCCATTTCCTCGAGCCACTCATTAGCTAGCACTTTTTTATCTGCGGTGATAAGTTTAAAGAAATCAATGTTTAAGTCCCCACATATCAGTATCTTGGCCCTTGGCTTCCCTTCATACAGAACATCCAAAATGTCAGCGATTTTCTCTATGAAGACCTGTTTACCTGCCTTCTGGTGATTCCAATAAACGTTTAGAAATGTTATTTCCTCGTCATACCCGGGGCCCAGTTTCTTCTTGGTAATTGTCGTTTCCTGGATAAATGGGGAGTGATTGTTGGACTTAGAAATCCTAAAGCCCGAGGCCCTGTTTACTAGAGTTAACAAACCCGCCATTGGACAACCTTTTAACAGTTTTATGGCTGGATTCAGAGCCACTTCGTAATTAATCACAAGTGGCATTTCAGAAAGCCAAATTTCTTGCAAGCAAATGACCGACAGGCCGTCCAACCAGTTCGTAT
Source organism: Ambystoma mexicanum (assembly GCF_040938575.1). Classification (NCBI taxonomy): domain Eukaryota; kingdom Metazoa; phylum Chordata; class Amphibia; order Caudata; family Ambystomatidae; genus Ambystoma; species Ambystoma mexicanum. Next base: position 694,747,370 of record NC_090938.1, on the reverse strand, counting down.
TGAAAAGATGTAAAAATCCACGCGTGTTCCAAGATGCCACTAGGCACCTATTTAAGGTTATCTTTTCCTGGCATTATTGACGATCTTTCGTGTTAAGCGAGGCTGCCAACCAGGCCCAGTCGTTGTTCACCTCAGCAGTGCTAGTACAACAAAGTGCTTCAGCTATCGGCAATTGCTGGCCTTGGGTTCCACTTATGGTGATTCTGATCTCCGTTTTGGGTTCCACAGATCCACTCGTATCGTTATACATCATAGAATTAGATGTTTTGTCTTCTATCTGGGTGCCTACCCATGACAGGCACGGGGGCTGAACCTCGTCCGTGGATCTTACATTGATACTTTTAGATCTGAGAAACTCATTTTTGTTCATAGAGTGCAGCACAGTGCTCTGTTGCCAGCCGCTTAGCATCTCTTCATTGTCTCGGGCATCCGAAGCCTGGTGGTTTGAGCTGAGTGTTCCTAATGAGTAGACTTCAAATCCCAACGAAAATAGCGCAACGTTTGCTTCAATGATTGTGTTGGCTATCAATGAAGAAGATACATGAAGGATTACTTTATCATTCCGATTCTCATTAGGAAATTCAACGATCTTTAGATCCCTGGACGTGATGGCACGCAAACTAGGAATCAAGTCGAATAGCCCGATGATGGTTGCACGGTTTAAGATCAACTTGTCCTTTGAGTCGAGCCTTTCAACCATCACCTTAAAAGCCAAATCGAGGTCGTTCTCTCTTTTGGTCTTGCCACCGTCTCTTCCGTGGGAGTTCACTCGTGATTCGATTCGTTCCAGTAGGCTGTTTGGAGAAGTCACGTTTGCTTTTTTGTTGTTGGCGGCTTTGTTGTTTGAAGCCATACTTCTGCTAGTGCCCCTGCTCGCCCGTCGGATTCCCCTCTGCCAGCGCCGCAAGACAACTCGGCGGCCATTTTGTTGGCCATACAGTCCTTATGCTCCGAGATAAGGACGAGGCTACCGTTACCGACGGAGGAACCTCTCCCGTCGGGGGATCCAGAACCGGGACCTTCTGGTGTTCCCCCTACCAAGAAAAGAAGGATCCATCCACCACCTCCTTTTCAACCGTCGCGCCCCGTCCAGCCCTCCTCCCCGTCCACCCGAGGGGTTGATACGGGGACTGACACGGCAGCGACGGGTACGGACGACGAGGCATACTACGAGGATATTCCGTCGTCGCCTCCCGCCAGGGCTTCTCCGCCCGACGAGATCGGATCTTTCCACTCCATGATCTCCAGGGCTTCCGAGCTTTTCCAACTCTGCCCTGAGGAGAAGAAAAAGGAAGGCTTCCTTTATCAGCGGCGCGAGGCCAAGAGGAAGACGGTCCTCGCAGTGCCTCTGTTGGACGACATTTGGGATGAGGGCCTTTCCCTCCTCAAGAACCCTTCCACGACGCCAGCTAGAAGAGACCGATACGAGAAAAAGTACCGGGTCCCGGACACGGCCCCCCTGTGCCTCCGGGCGCAGCCTACCCCGGATTCCGTCGTCTCCGCGGCAGCCAGGAAGAAAACGGGGAGGGGGGTGCGGCCTCCACATCGACTTCCCCGCCGGACGGCGAGGGAAAGAAATTGGATGCTATGGGACGTAGAGTCATCTCGTCGGCAGCGACGACGATTAAAGCGGCCAACACCTTGGCTATCGTGGCTCGCTACGACAGGGAGCTCTGGTACAAGATAGCTCCCCTGCTGGATTTTCTGCCTGACGACAAGAGGGCGGAGGCCCTGGAGATCCTGCAGGAAGGTGAGGTGGCCTCGGACCACGCCATCACCGTGGCGACGGACATCGCCGACACTGGGTTCCGCCAGCTGGGCAACGGCGTTTGCCTTCGACGTCGTGGATGGCTCAAAGCTACGGACTTCCGGCAGGACGTCCAGACCAGAGTCCTGGACATGCCCTTCGACGGGAACAACCTGTTTGGGAAGACAGTGGACGATTCCCTTCAGGCCATCAAGGCGGATACTGAGACGGCCCGGGCCCTTGGAGTTCTGCAGCAACGACGGACGCCCTTTCGGAGCAGCGGAGGCAAGGGCGCCTCCAAAGGTTCCGGCGGCGGTTTCGCTTCCTACCGTCAAGCGGCCCGCTCGTCGTCGCAAGAGGCCTACAGAGGACGAGGCAAGTCTAGCGGACCCCGCCGTCGTCGCCAAGGAGGTCAAGGCGGCAAGGCCGCGTCCAAGCAGGATTGAACCGGCCGTGGGGTCGGGCCCCCACCGAAGCACCCCGGTGGGAGGCCGGCTGGCGGGCTTCGTCAGCGTGTGGGAGTCCATCTCCACCGACCGTTGGGTGCTGGACGCCCTGGCCCGGGGCCACGCGCTCGAGTTTCAAAGAAGGTGCCCGCGCGTCCCCCCCCGTGGCCAGGAAAGAACTTCACGTCCCTCAACTTCTCCTGGAGGTAAAGGCGATGCTCAGGAAGGGCGCCATCGAACTCGTCCCAAAGAGGCTTCGGGGCTCCGGAGTCTACTCGAGATACTTCCTCGTGAAGAAGAAGACGGGAGGATGGCGCCCCATCCTAGACCTGCGACGTCTGAACAAGTTCATCAAGGCGCAGAAGTTCCGGATGGTCACCCTCCAGGACGTCCTGGGTCAGCTGGAGGAAGGAGACTTCCTATCGTCGTTGGATTTGGAGGATGCCTACTTCCACATTCCCATCCTAAAGGGGCACCGAAAATTCCTCAGGTTCGTGGTCCAAGGGCGTCATTACCAGTTCAAAGCCCTTCCCTTCGGACTACGGTCGGCACCCAGGGTATTCACCAAGTGCCTTGCACCGGTGGCGGCGCAGCTGCGCCGCGAGGGGATCCACGTCTACCCCTACCTGGACGACTGGCTCATCCGCGCCAAGACGAGGGAGCTCGCCGTGGTCCACACGGCAAGGACCGTCCAACTCCTCACGGACCTGGGATTCTCCGTGAACTACGCCAAATCCCACCTGGTGCCCGCGCAAGTCGCACTGTTTCTGGGAGCGAGGCTCGACACAGTGTCCCTTCTGGCCTCCCCGTCGGAGGAGAGGACCAGGACCATCTTGGGCAAGGTGCAACGGATGTTGGTGGCCGACGCGGCCAAAGTGAGGTCCATCAAGTCCCTCCTCGGGATGATGTCTTCCTGCATCTACCTCATTCCCATGTGCAGGCTCCGGATGCGCCCGTTGCAAGAATTCCTGGATGCGCGCTGGATCCAGACGGGCAGCTTCGAGGAAAGGATCAAGCTCGACGAGAGCTTCCGACGAGCGATACGGTGGTGGGGCACCCGCGCGCATCTGACGGCGGGCATGGACTTCCAGACCCCAGCCCACCAGGAGACTGTGACCACGGATGCCTCCCTGGAAGGGTGGGGAGCGCACATCGAAAATCTGCACGCAAGGGGACTCTGGCTCCCGACGGAGAAGTCCCTGCATATCAACGTCCTGGAGCTCCGTGCAGTGTTTTGGGCCCTCAGGTCCTTCCTTCCGTCCCTCAAGGGCAAGGTGGTGAGGATCTTCACCAACAACACCACCACCATGTTTTACATCAGGAAACAGGGCGGAACCAGGTCCCCAGCGCTGTCCAAGGAGGCGCAGGACCTGTGGCATTGGGCCGTCGCCCAAGGGATTTTTCTGGTGCCGTTTCATCTGGCAGGGATAAAAAACACCATCGCCGACTCACTCAGCAGGGAGCTGCGCTCGTGCCACGAGTGGGAACTACGGCAGGATCTGGTGGATCGCCTCTTCCGACGGTGGGGCACACCCCAGATCGACCTGTTCGCAAAGGCGACGAACACCAAGTGCCGGAGGTTCGCCAGCAGGTTTCCCCAGACGAGGAGCATGGGCGATGCTTTCTCGTTCCCCTGGGAGGGCCTGTTCCTCTACGCGTTCCCTCCCTTGCCTCTGCTAATCCGGCTCGTCAACCAGCTCAAGAGGTCACGGTGCAGGATGATCCTCGTCGCACCTGCGTGGCCGAGGCAGATATGGTTCCCGGACCTTCTGGACTTGTCAGCGTCCCCGCCGATCAAGCTGCCGGCGGACGCGGATCTACTCTCCAGGGAAGGAGGCGCCATCCTCCACCACGACCCGAAGTCGCTGAACTTGCAGGCCTGGCTCCTGCAGCGCTAGAGTTTGGAGGATACGACATACCGGCCGATTGCAGAGAGGTTCTTGCAAAGGCCAGGGCGTCCTCGACTCTTAAATGCTACGGACACAAATGGAAGAGGTTCTCTGTCTGGTGCCACGCACAGAAGATTAACCCTCTACGGATTACGGCTCCCCAAGTACTGCTGTACCTGCTGACGCTGGCCAAAGCTGGTCTGGCACACGCGTCCATCAAGATTCATCTTTCTGCGATCTCCCGATACACCAGAACCACGGGGCGGACGTCCTTGTGGTCTCATCGTCTGGTGAAAGAGTTCATGAAGGGACTGTTCAGATCGTTCCCGCCGGTGAAGGCTCCGGCCCCGGCCTGGGAGCTCAACGTGGTGCTGACCAAGCTCATGGGACCTCCGTTCGAGCCTCTGCACTCGGCCCCGTTGAAGTTTCTATCGTGGAAAACAGCTTTTCTTGTGGCCATCACCTCCGCACGACGAGTGGGAGAGATCCAGGCCCTTTCCTGCAAGGCCCCGTACTTGACTTTCCACGACACGAGGGTAGTGCTCAGGACGCACCCCTCCTTCATGCCCAAGGTACCGTCGGACTTCCATCTCAACGAACCCTTGGTGTTACCTGTGTTCTTCCCGTCGCCTTCGTCGCCGGCTGAGAGGACTTTGCACTCGCTGGATGTAGCTAGAGCGCTGAAGTTCTACGTGGACCGCACGAAGGGTTTTCGGAAGACGTCACAACTCTTTGTGAACTTTGGACCTGTCAATCAGGGGAAGGCTCTCTCGAAGGCTTCCATCTCCAGATGGCTCTCCGGCTGTATCATGTGCTGTCACCGGTTGGCAAACCGACCGCTGCCTGGCCGTCCGAGAGCCCATTCCACCAGAGCGATCGCAGCTACCACGGCGTTCCTATCTGGTGTGCCCCTGCTGGACATATGCAGGGCTGCTACGTGGAGGTCGACGCACACCTTCACGAAATTCTACTGCGTCGACCGGGATTCCAGGGAGGAGTCCAGGGTCGGCCAAGCAGTGCTGCGCAACCTGTTCGCCTGAGGTGAGCCTGGTGAGGAGGTAAGATGCTTAATGTTGAGTTGATGTGATGCTTAATGTTGAGCCTTTGCCACCTCCCGTGGTTGTGCATGTGTGTACTGCTATGTATTCTTTATTCATGAGCATGTGAATCCATGCCAGACCCCATGCTGGAGAAGGAACAAGTTACTTACCTGTAACTGTTGTTCTCCAGCATGGGTCTGGCATGGATTCACATGCGAACCCTCCCGCCTACCCCTCTGCGGCTCTTCACTTGGTCATACTGCCACTTCACGTGCTTCCAAATCTGAAGATGGCTGCCAGAGGCGGTGCTTAGGTAGAGGGCAGTCATTGGCTGTGGTCAGTATGACGCAGAGACCAGTGATTGGTTATTACTACGAAAGACAGATCAGAAACGAAACTGATACTGGTTTTTTCTTTACCGAGGATTCCCAGCCTGACGACGGGGAATATTCATGAGCATGTGAATCCATGCCAGACCCATGCTGGAGAACAACAGTTACAGGTAAGTAACTTGTTCCATACTCGCCAATTCTGTTGAATTTGCCTGGTCTGAGTTGCGTGCACTCAAGCTCAGAGCTCCAGAGGAGTCTCCCTCTGTTTCGGCAGGGCAAACCATAGGCATGCTCTCATCGTTGTCTGCAGAGGTTATTTGAGCACACTTCTTTGGTTCTTGTGTGATTTCCACTTTTTCTGTATCGTCATAAAAGATCTTCAGAAATGTCGGCAGACAATTGGTCTACTGCGATCGCTGGAAGGAGAGGAACAGTTTCCTTTGCAGGCTCCGATCCTTTTCGATTTTCTTTCAGGTTAGATTTATTTGTGTCTTTTGTCACAATTTGAACGAAATTTATGTTCCTCAAAAATTTCCGTGCTCCCGTGTTTTTATTATTTCTCTTACTCGGTTGGTTCTTCAATTTTTTTTACCGTCTTTGTCGATTAGTCATGAATTACCACTGGATTCTTGCAATTTCCTGCTGTGCCTTCAAAGATCGAGAATACATTCGGCTTCTCTGTGCCTTTGCAGGTTGTCTGCACATTTTCCACAGTGTTAGGTCGGGGGGCCATAGTCGACGTAGAAGGTGTTTGATCGACAAGGCCCCTCTGCCTCTTATAGGCTTGTCCCTGTTCGAAGGCTGTGTTAGATGAAACGTCGTCAATTCTTTCGCTCCCGAGAGAGGTACTTACTCCTCGATTGTATGGGCTTGTTACGGCGCTCGCCATTTTTGCATGATCTGAACTTGCTTGTACCCGATCTTTACTAGTAGTAAGATCGCTCACTTGGACCTGATCTGACAGCACACGAACTTCAGCCCCTTGGGTGGGCCTCTCTATTACGTTTACAGATGCTGCCATCGAGCCTCCAATAATAAGTGGCTGATGCTCGGGGCACGCAGTTGAAGGTGAAGTTGGGTTTCTTTGTAGAGTGTTACCACTATTTGATTCATTTTCACGATGTGGACCAATACGATTTAAACCTTCGTATTTAAATATGGCTAGTGCTTCCTGGGCGACTTCAGCCAAAAGTTTTTTATCCAAGGAGTCATTTCTCTTTTGTACGGCCAGAGATTTAAGTGAGGCATCCAGGCCTTTTAGGACATCCTTAATGTTATTGGAGGATTGATTGCATATTTATTCCAGATGAGCTACTTTGGTGTTCAATAGAGCCAACAATGTAGAGGAATCCTTCATTGTATCGTTTAGGTTCTCGTATAACTTCATGAAAGGTGCCATAGAAATGGCAAGTGCAGATAATATTGTAACGTGAATCCCCGTTGTTTGTTCATACTCCTTAGGCTCCACCTTCCTTTTCCTACAAGTGTACTTCGTAGTTTTCTTTTGTTTAAATCGTCTACCCCTCCTTATTTTCGGGAACGGCCGTTCAATAAAGGACGAGTCAGACAGATCACTGTTGAGTTCATAGTAGTGGACTGTGAATTTTGCATGTTCAGAAGCGTTATTTCTGGATCAGTTCGTTTAGTGTTAGCCGCTCTCTTTTGTGAGTTAAATTGGGTGAATGGCATGTCCTGCAAGAATGACTCGCTTAACCTCACATTTGAGGCCCTTGCAGGCTGCTTTGTACGTTTATAGCAAACATTAGCCCAAATGTCTTCGTTTAGTTCAGTTAGTTCTAAGTCCTGTCTTTTTAGGGCTGCTTTGTGTATTTGTGTTGTCTCTTCTTGCCGACTGTTGCCGTTAGTTAAGTTGCAATTACATGTTTTGTTTACTGCTGTCGTGCTTTGCAAGATGTTATTCACAACATTTAACGATTCACGGCACTCATATTGCTTTTGAATCACCTGCTCATCAAGTGACACGGTTCTTGCCTGCTGTGTTTGGGACACAGGCATCCTTTATCGTGTCGTTTGAGGCTCCAAAAACATCATCATTCAGCTCCTCTAATACATTCACATCGGAGTTCATCCCAGGTTCCCGGTCCATCTGGGATGCCAAAACGGCTCCAATCGAGCCCCCACCCTGGACCTGCACAACTATCCCAGACTCTGGCTGTGCTCCCTGAGTTGGCCTCCACCGCTCTGGCCGCAACAACGCCCGAAGACAGAGGAGGCGGCAGCACTCCCAAACAGGGAGGGACTCGGCCTCCACTGTCCAAACATGCGCGGCCCAACGCCAGTGGAAGACGCCGCGCCCGCTCCGCCACAGTCTCCGGCACCGTCCCCCGTCACAATGGGGCTCTCGGAAAGATCCAACCCCCGGACACTTTCCATCCACGCCCAGCGCCACCTCCCCAGGACTCGGCCGTGTACGCGAGCCACTCCGGACAGTCGACACGCCGAGTAAGTGCTCGTACTGTTTACACAGATGATTGTCGGCTTGTGTTGGTCTCCGGCGGGGGCTTAACCCGTCGACGAGACTTGAGTTCAAGGGGGGGGGATATTCCTTGAGTGTGTAGGTTGATTTCACCGCAAGCATCACAGTTCAACGGTAGGGTTGTTTTTAGTCCGACATCCCCCCCGTGATTTTGTGACGGGTGATTACTCTTAGAGCATGTGTGTGCTCGGCTTCTTGTTTCATTATGGTTGTTAATGTTGGTATTGGAAATAATGTTAGGAACCCCGACGGTTCGCTCCTCATCATGATCTTCGCTCACAGAGGTGGAGGTACATGAGTAAAATCGACTTACTTTCCTCTCACAAGTTCGATTCGCAGTACTGCGGACTCCTCCTTTTCACCAAGTTGGACGCGCTTTTTCTGCGCCCGTGTTCTGGACTTTGGCGAGGCCATAGATTGGTGGCGCAATCGCAAACGCCACTTGCCAAACAGCCTAACAGCAGTAGTCCAGCCCTTTCACTGCAGGGCTTACACCACAAGGGTGCTAGAGGCGGCCTCTTAAGGGTCAGCTGGTCAGCAGGTCTTCCTCCCTTAAAGGCACACGCACCTCTCCAGTGGGTATTAGTTAGAAAGCACCACACCACTCCTCTTCACTCGCCACAGCCTAACAGCAGTAGTCCAGCAGTAGTCCAGCCCTTTCACCGCAGGGCTTACACCACAAGGGTGCTAGAGGCAGCCTCTTAAGGGTCAGCAGGTCTTCCTCCCTTAAAGGCACACGCACCTCTCCAGTGGGTATTAGTTAGAAAGCACCACACCACTCCTCTTCACTCGCCACAGCCTAACAGCAGTAGTCCAGCCCTTTCACCGCCAAAGATAACAATCACACAAAGGAATTTCCCACCCTGCATGTCAGGAGAAGGAACAAGAAATAGCAAGGAACACTAAAATGGTGAGAAAACAAGACTGGGCTGTGCAAACAGCCTGCAGTAAAGGTGCACCAAATTAATAAAATGTATCACTGCCACCAGCAATTAAAGGTAAGCTTGTACCTGTAACAGAATAGTTTGTTTTAGTGAGAAAGGAACTACATTGTATTGCCCCAGCACTCATGTGCTGGTTTCCCCTAATAAAATGTATCCAAAGATCCTTTCGAAGGGATTGTGTCCTCCGACGTATTCCTTATCTTAGATAGATAGATAGAAATCCTTCAGCTTTGCTGGCCTCGGAAAATTTTTTCGCCAGAGGGCGCTGCGCGTCGATGATCGCCGAGTCGATGACCCTCGACGGCCTCCGTGCCGACGTCGACGTCATCCTGCCTATAAAGGCCGCGCGCAGCGTCCGTTGCTCAGTTCCGTTTTTCCGCGCTTCGTTGTGCCTCGGAACACCGTTGCTCAGTTCTCGTCAAGATAACGTATATAATAACTACTATTTACCTCGATATCGATGGCATCCTCCTCCGACCCGACGACCCCTCGGTCCGGTTTCAAAAAGTGCCGAGACTGCGGGAAGAAAATGTCGTTGACGGACCCTCACAGGGTCTGTTTGTGGTGTCTGGGAATCACGCACCAGAGTTCGGAGTGTGAGGAATGCCTTTCCATGACGGCGAAAGCCTTGAAGGAGCGTAGGGGGAAGCTCGAGAGAGGTAGGTCAACTTTAACTTCCTCGAAAGCTTCTTCGGTAGAGTCGAGACGTTCGTCTCCTCACCATAAAAAACACTCTCGATCTAGATCACGAAGTGGCTCCCACCACTCGTCGACATCGAGACACTCGAAGAAGAGACGTAGGAGATCCCCTTCGTCATCTTCGTCGAGTTCTCCTGAGAGAGTTCATTGCCCCACAAAACGCAGCTCGCAAGCTGAGTGGGAGGAATTCAGGAAAAAGATGCTAAGCGTCTTCGAGAAAGCGGCCTCGTCCCCCTCGAAGACAGCTGAGGGTGATACCCCGGGTAAAAAACCCAAAAAATCTAAACGCCGCGAGTCGCAGTACCCGGCGGAAAAGTCAACCCGAAAGCGCCTCGAGCCATCGGGAGATAAAGCATCATCGACGCCATCGTCGAAAACTCCTTCGAAACAGAGGTCGGCGCCATCGACGCCGTTGTCGAAGGATTCATCGGCGCATCAGTCGATCGAGTCGACGCCGACGTCGACGCCGATATCGACGCCGGTGAAGGAAAGAACCACGGCTACTCCACAGCCAACGGTTAGACAAAAGACCTCCGACTCGACGCCGAGAACGTCGACGTCGTTCTCGAGCAGGACTCCGATCCTTTCGAGTTCTTCGAGGCCTAGTACACATTTCTCGACGCTTTTCACGGCGCCTTCGAGTACTTTCACGTCGGTGTCGACGACATCGACGTTTTCAAGGCCTGTGATGATGGCTCCTTCTGCATTGGAAATGGGGTTTATACCATTCCAAAAACCAATGTATCCCCCTTTAACCTCGATTTTTGAGGAAAGGGAGGATTCAGACCAAGATATTGATTTACAGAGGACCACATCACCAGAGCCAGAGACTTTCGCCTCTGAGGAAGGAAGATTAAAAAATCTTCAGGATGCACTTCAGGAAGCTAGTGGCTTGGACACTTCTCCTGAAGCAGAATTTATCAAACCAGACCCAGGAGAACATGCGGAGACTCCATATAGAGCTCTGATGTCTAGAATCATAGAATTTATGGGTTGGTCTGCACCTTCTCCTGCCTTTCAGCAGGATGACCTCACTGACATACTGGACAAGGGCCCACAGGAGGATCCTGTGGTTCCATTTCACTCTGCTCTACAGAGAAGGATTTTGACAAACTGGGAAACGCCAGAAATTATCCCGGCAGTAAATAAAAAACTGTCAACAAAATACAGGGTGGCTAGTTCTGACCCTGAATATTTGTCAAAACACCCTACTCCTGAGAGCTTGGTTGTACAGGCTGCAACCTCATCAGGCAGCACATCTGCATACCCCACTGCTCCGCAGGATAGGGATGACAAAAAGTATGATGCCATGGCTAAGAAGGTTTTTTCTGCCTGTAGCATGGCGTTAAAGTCTATTAACGCGACCTGTACGCTCGCTAGGTTCAGCCACACCCTTTGGGAGTGCGCTTCATCAGCGGCTGACTGCCTCCAAGAAGGAGAGGAAAGGGACGCATTTTTAAACATCATCAGGGATGGTAAAGATGCGATGTGCGAGACCCTACAAACTGGCCTAGATTCTGCTGACAGTATCAGCAGGGCCATGGCGGCAAGTACCACAATCCGCAGGCATGCGTGGTTGAGGAAGTCTGGTTTTGCCTCTGACGTGCAGACCAGGCTTTTGAATATGCCCTTTGACGGTTCTACCCTCTTTGGAAAGAAGGCGGATGACAGTTTGGAGAAACTGCAAACGTCCAAGGCAGCAGCCAAGTCATTGGGAGCTGCTATCCGTCAGAATACCTTTCGTCCTTCGGGATCATCGTGGAGAGGACGGTCCTTTCGTTACTATTCCTCATATGGAAGGGGCAGGGGACGACCGGCTCAAAGAGGCCAAGGAAGATTTACCCGTGGTGGACGGGGTAGGGGAAAGAAAGCCGCACCCGCAGGAGCAGGAGCCACTTTACCTTCGGCAACTGCATCAGCCGCTTCAAAACCACTCTGAGGTCTCCCCTCACAGAACACCAGTAGGGGGCAGGTTAACTCACCATCTGACGGAATGGCAGGCTATTACGTCAGATGCTTGGGCTCTGGAGACAGTAGCCCAAGGTTACTGCCTGCCCTTCCTACATATCCCTCAGAGTCATCCACCGGGGAACAACCCTTTGAAGCTTCCAGATCCGCTCCTCTTGCAGGAGGTTTTAGACCTGCTAGAGAAAGGTGCCATAGAACTGGTACCTGTAGCGGAAAGGAACAAGGGTTGGTACTCCCCCTACTTCATAATACCGAAGAAGGACGGAGGACTGAGACCCATCTTAGACTTACGGGAATTGAACAAATTCCTCCGAAAGGACAAGTTCAAGATGGTGACTCTCTCTCAGATCCTTCAGGCCCTCCAGCTTCAGGACTGGTTGGTATCTCTAGACCTCCAGGACGCTTATTTCCATGTGCCGATCCATCCCAGGCACAGGAGATACCTGAGGTTCGCAATTGGCAGCTCTCATTATCAATTTCGAGTTCTGCCATTTGGGCTAACCTCCGCCCCGAGGGTCTTTACCAAGCTAATGTCGGTTGTGGCTGCAAGTCTAAGGAGGGAAGGGATTCATGTCTACCCTTACCTAGACGATTGGTTGATCAGAGCTGTATCTTCGGAACAGGCTCAGAGACAACTAGATTATGTTTGCCACTTCCTTCACAAGCTGGGCTTCTCCCTCAATTTAAAGAAGTCACAGATGATACCATCACAGAGACTCCAATTCATTGGAGCAGTCCTGGACACTTCCCTGGGAAAAGCCTTGCCACCAGAGGTGAGGGCTCGAGATATTCTGCAGATGGTCATCAGATTTCAGAATGCCCAATATCTCCCAGCCTACGACTTTCTGAGGTTGCTAGGCCTCATGGCATCCTGCATATTCCTCGTGCCGGAGGCTCGCCTGAGAATGAGATCCCTCCAGTGGGCACTGAGAACTCAGTGGTCACAGTTCTCAGGAAGGATGACAGATCTCCTTCGGATCCCGGTCAAAGTAGCCCGAGACCTTCAGTGGTGGGCCTGTCGGGAGAACATCCTGAAAGGAGAAATGTTTTGGCAACCATGGCCGGAGATAACAGTAGTCACGGATGCCTCACTCACGGGGTGGGGAGCTCACGCCAACGACTTGACCATCAGCGGTCGTTGGTCTCCATCGGAGTCCAGACTACATATCAACCTGTTGGAGCTGAGAGCCATCAGACTAGCGCTGAAGGCTTTTCTGCCGTCTGTACGGGGAAGAAACGTCCTAATAATGACGGACAATACAGTGGCCATGCACTACCTCAACAAAAGAGGAGGCGTAGGCTCACTACCACTGTGCAGAGAGGCGATGCAGCTCTGGTTTTGGGCAATTCAGGAAGGAATCTCTCTATCGGCAATTCACCTAGCCGGAGAGAAGAACTTGACAGCGGACGCTCTGAGCAGGCAGAGCACAGTCTCTCACGAGTGGGAGATAGCTCAGGAAGTCCTTCAAGAGATCTTCGCCCTTTGGGGAACCCCTCAAGTGGATCTGTTCGCCACCAGTATCAACAGGAAGTGCGACAGATTTTGCTCAAGGGAATTTCCCCCGAGAGGAGCTCTAGGAGATGCGTTCGTAGTGGACTGGGAGTTCCCACTTCTGTACGCGTTCCCTCCGGTCCCTGTCATTCCTCAAATGATCAGGAGGTTGAGAAGGTTTCGGAAGACCATGATCCTAATTGCCCCGGATTGGGCCAGGAGAACGTGGTACCCGGACCTTCTAGACATGTCCATCTGCCCTCCAATTCGACTGCCATACAGAGAGGATCTTCTCTCGCAGAAGGAAGGTCAGGTTCTCCATCCAGCCATCAAGACCCTCAACCTTCACGCTTGGTGTCTGAAAGGTTGAGGTACAAGGATTGGGACCTTCCGGATGATGTTATGGAGGTGTTGCTTTCGGCCAGAAGGCCGGCAACTAAAACTCTATACCGCTGCCGTTGGAACAAATTTTGCAGCTGGTGCAGAGAAAAGAATATTGAACCCTTTTCTTGTGGTACACCTATGGTGTTGTCATTCTTACTTTACCTGGCTAATTCAGGCCTACAGGTTGGCACAATTAAGGGCTATCTCGCAGCGCTATCAATCTTTAAGCGCACTGCAGAGGAGCCTTCATACTTCAAAATTCCATTGGTAATACAATACCTAAAAGGATTAACTAATGTTTATCCCCCGAAACCTTTTCAAGTTCCCTTATGGGATTTAAACCTAATTTTAAACTTCCTAAAGGGTGCCCCTTTTGAACCACTACACTCTTGTTCATTGAAGCTTCTCACCCTCAAAACTGTTTTGCTAATAGCATTGACATCTGCTAGAAGGGTTAGCGAGTTGCAAGCCTTATCGTGTAAACCTCCACATACAATCTTTTACAAGGACAAAGTTGTTCTTCAGGTGAAGCCTAACTTCCTCCCGAAGGTAGTCTCGGAGTTTCACATCACTCAGAAGATTATATTACCTTCTTTCTACCCTCCTCCTCATCCGGGGAAGGAGGAAGAGAGACTGCACAGGCTGGACCCTAAGCGAGCCTTGAGCTTCTATATCAGCAGATTGGCTAAGATCAGACAAGCAGACCAACTCTTTGTAGGTTATGCAGGACATAAGTTGGGCCTTCCAATAACAAAACAAACCATCTCCAGATGGATTATTTTAGCCATTCTGGAGTGCTACAAATTGGCAGGAAAGGAGCCTCCTCAAAATCTAAGGGCTCATTCTACCAGGGGTATCGCAACATCCTCAGCCCTTCAAAGAGGGGTGCCAATTCGAGATATATGTGCGGCTGCCACATGGTCGTCCGCACATACATTTACCAAATTCTATAGCCTGGATTCCTCCTCTAGTCAAGAAACTAGATTCGGCAAGGCTGTGTTACACTCTGTCCATTCTGGAAGGGTAACATAACTTTTATTACTCCCGCCTCCAGTCACAATACCACTGCTATGGGAGTCTATCTAAGATAAGGAATACGTCGGAGGACACAATCCCTTCGAAGAACTAGTTACTCTTACCTTGTAACGTTCTTTCGATGGGATGTTCCTCCGACGTATTCCTTATCGACCCTCCCATCCATCCCCGCAGTATGACTTCCTGTGGGTTTGCAGCCTATGCTCCTTCAAGGTGATTAGTCTAATCCAAAAACATTACTGGGGACTACAAAACGGAACTGAGCAACGGACGCTGCGCGCGGCCTTTATAGGCAGGATGACGTCGACGTCGGCACGGAGGCCGTCGAGGGTCATCGACTCGGCGATCATCGACGCGCAGCGCCCTCTGGCGAAAAAATTTTCCGAGGCCAGCAAAGCTGAAGGATTTCTATCTATCTATCTAAGATAAGGAATACGTCGGAGGAACATCCCATCGAAAGAACGTTACAAGGTAAGAGTAACTAGTTCTTCTACTCTAAGGAACTGTAGTTCTCGCATGGTTAGCCAGAGTAAGTTAAAAGGGGGGCATCTAGGGCAACCCAGCAACAATAGGCCCTTATTTGCCAGTAAGTTGTCAAAGAGGATAATTTTTAAAAGACCCTATGAAGAGTATTAAAAATGACACCCATAAAAAGAGTAAAAGACTGTGAATGATGAAAAAGGTTCCCACTCACAGAGGTATAAATAATCTACCGGTCCAGTAAAAAGTTCTGGGGTTGACAACAGGTCAGGAAGATGTATCATTATTCTCCTGCATGGGGTCTGACATGGATTCACATGCTCATGAATATTCCCTGTCGTCAGGCTGGGAATCCTCGGTAAAGACAATATCAGTTTTGTTTCTGAACTGTCTTTCTACTAATAACCAATCACTGGTCTCTGGGTCATACTGCCCCCAGCCAATGACTGCCCTCTACAAGCCCCTCCTCTGGCAGCCATCTTCAGATTTGGTAGCATGTAAAATAGCAGTAGGACCAAGAGAAGAGCCGCAGAGGGGTTGGAGGGAGGTTTCGCGTGTGAATCCATGCTGGAGAACAACAGTTACAGGTAAGTAACTTGTTCCTTCTCCAGCATGGGGTGGACTCCCTAATTCTCATCTTGCCCCTCTTAAATCTATCTACCACTCTGCTGTACGCACCCTTTGTCTCCTTACCTCTCGTGATTCCATCTCTTCCTCTCTCTCCTACCTTGGCTGGCTTCCTTTTCACTCGCAACTTAAATTTCAATTTCTCTGTCTTGTCTTCAAAACTCTTCATGCTCTTGCCCCCCCTATCTCTCCTCCCTTCTCTCCTTCTACTCTCCCTCCCGTTCCCTCCGATCAGCTGACCATTTCCTTCTTACTTCACCTCCTCCTCCCTGTGCCTCCTCCCGTTTTCGCTCCTTCCAGCTTTTAGCTCCTTTACACTGGAACTCCCTTCCTCTTGCCATCCGTTCTTCCCCCACCTTCCCTTCATTCCGCACTTCCCTGAAATCTATTCTTCTCCATCCTCCTCCTTGAATCCCCTATCCCCTTCTACTTCCCCCTTCTTCTCTCTTTCCCTGACTCTCTCCCTCCCCTCCTCTACCCCCCTTTTCCTCCCTCCCTTTCCCCCTCTTGCCCTCCTCCCCCTTTACTCCTCCCCCAAACTGTCCCTCTCCCTTTCCCCCCTCCCCTTTCAGTTAATTTGCTCTTTCCATTGTTTTGTTGTTTGATTGATTCATATTGTTATGCTTCCACAGTTTATCGTTCATGTTTTTATGTATCATGTTGTTCTTTGTACAGCGCTTTGGTGTAAGGCGCTTTATAAATCAATAAAAATACAAATACACATGCTCATGAATAAAATAATACATAGCAGTACACACATGCACAACCATGGGAGGTGGCAAGGCTCAACATTAAGCATTTCAACAACTCAACATTAAGCATCTCTTACCTCCTCACCAGGCTCACCTTCAAGCGAACAGGTTGCGCAGCACTGCTTGGCCGACTCTGGACTCCTCCCTGGAATCCCGGTCGACGCAGTAGAATTTCGTTGAAGGTGTGCGTCGACCTCCACGTAACTGCCCTACAGATATCTAGCAGGGGCACACCAGACATGAATGCCATAGTAGCAGCGGTCGCTCTGATCGAGTGGGCTCTTGGACAGCCAGGCAACGGTCGGTTTGCCAACCGATGACAGTGCATGATGCAGCCGGAGAGCCATCTGGAAATGGAAGCCTTGGAGATGGCCTTCCCTTGGTTCACAGGGCCAAAGTTCACAAACAGCTGTGAAGTCTTCCGAAACTCGTAGAACTTCAGCGCTCTAGCCACATCCAGTGAGTGCAAAGTCCTCTCAGCCGGCGACGAAGGCGACGGGAAGAAAACTGGCAACACCAAGGGCTTGTTGAGGTGGAAGTCCAACGGCACCTTGGGCATGAAGGAGGGGTGCGTCCTCAGCACTACCCTTGTCTGGTGGAATGTCGGGTACGGCGGTTTACAGGAGAGGGCCTGGATCTCTCCCACTTGCAGTCCACCTGGATATCGTAGCCTCCGAACTCTAGTGCTGCAGGAGCCAGGCCTGCAGGTTCAGCGATCCTGGGTCGTGATGCAGGATCGTGCCTCCCTCCCTGGCGAGAAGATCCGCATCCCCCGGAAGCTTGACTGGTGTGGACGCTGACATGTCCAGAAGGTCCGGGAACCATATCTGCCTCGGCCACGCCGGTGCGAAGAGGATCATCCTGCACCGGGACCGTCTGAGTTGACTGATGAGTTTCAGTAGTAGCGGCAACAGTGGGAATGCATTGAGGAACAGTCTGTCCCAGTGGAAGGAGAATGCATCCCCCATGCTCCCCGGCTGGGGAAACCTGCTGGGGAGCCTCCGGCACTTGGTGTTCGTCACCATCGCAAACCGATCGATCTGGGGACTGCCCCACCGTCGGAATAGAAAATCTACTTGGTCCTGCCAAAGCTCCCACTCGTGGCAAGAGCGCAGCTCCCTGCTGAGTGAGTTGGCGACAGTGTTCTTCACTCTTGCCACGTGAAAGGGTACCAGGAACATCCCCTGGGCGACGGCCCAGCACCACAGATCCTGCGCTTCCTGAGAGAGACTCAACTAGAGCATATTAGGCCGTAATGAGCCTCGGTGGCAGTGTTTTAGGACTACCTGTGAGATCTGGCTTTGCTTCTGCTGGTATAGTAACACTAACTTTCATGCCTGGTCGGTAGACTAGTGCATGGTTTTCTCTCAGACGCATACTGCATACACCAAAAGCTTGTTAAGACCTTCAACACAGACTCATTGTAACCAACAGACTTACTTGAAAGCTATTTCTGGTACTTGTCTTTTCTTAATTGTATTACTGTCTGAGGAATCCCTCTAATGGGTGAAAGGGGCTGCATGTTTATCATCGGTAGCTCCCATATCAGAGTATGTCATGATTTACAAGTGTAGTGCGGTTTCTGAATTGGGTGGGAATCCATTTACTGCATTTCAGAGCTTTGTGATGTATACCCTCAACAGACAAAATGTTGCGTAGCACTGGTTTGACAGTCTTATGTGTTATGTGTAATCTGAAGACTGTTCTTTGCAGAAAACTGACTAAATATTGTTTTTTTCCTTCAGCATCCCCACCATGCTCTGTGTCCACTCCGAACAGTTTAACAAGACAGAATTCCCTACAGTGCATGCAGTTGTGCTGCTAGAGGGTACCATGAACCTTACAGGCGAAACACAGCCGTTGGTGGAACAACTTATGATGGTGAAACGGATGCAGGTACCCTGGGGAGGGAGTCGGATGCCATTTGTTTCCCCTGCCGCAGCTTTGGTGTAGGTGGTGGCAGAAATCCTAATCTGTGACTCAGTGAGACCCCTGAATGTGTGCTTCTGTCTACTGGTTCAGCAGTCCCCTTTTCCCCAGGGAGATCCCATCCAAGGCCCTACTGAAGATGTTACACTGTCAATGTCTATGGGAGTCCCTAAGGCCCCCGGTCACGATGTTTGAAAGGCATTCCCGTCTTTCCCATTGCAGGTATCCATATTAGGCTTATAATGCCACTCACACCATGGTGGCAACTCTTTGTGCTGCTTTAGAAAATGGGTACACACTGCTGTTGCCTTTTTTGTATTCAGCAAACAAAGGCTTGTTATGTGTACTTTTAAAATGGCGACCTAGGTTTAGATTTTCAATAAGAATCCACAATGAGGCTATGTATACTCTGATAGTATGAAAACAAGTGTGTGTCTTGAACATGGAAGGCCTTCCTAGCCCTATAAGTTTGGATCTCGGAGTACAAAAATAGGTGCCTTAACTGTTCTGTTAAATACACTGTGTACTTACATTTTTATTTTATTCTTAGCTGTTTTATTTGTTGCTTTATAATCATTACTAGGTTAATGCCCAAGTGACAGAATACACAGTAAACCATTTAAGGTAGACATATGTATTTCAGTGCATCTCATCTAACTTTATTAATAAGTTCTGGTCAGCTAGTTCGGGCAATATGCCAATGAACTCCGCCTCTCATCAATTTTCACCCCAGTCTGAATGCAGTTCGGTTCAATTACAATATTTCAATAACAATTGCACTGCACGTTTAACTAGAAATAATCACATTTACAAACAACTTTGGCTTAAGGTGCATTTGTTTCAATAAATAGGATGGTCATGTTGCCTACATGTTGTCCCCACTTTCTTCAGCACCTGTTAATTGCAATAACTAACTTCCTGGTTCACCCACATGTTCTTGTACATGCAAACATAATATATTAAATAACCCAATCTTGAGACAAACCATAAGGACAATTGTTGAGCCTTCCAGCTAAGTTTCCAATTTGAATTTTCACTATGGTAATGTGAAGGCATCATGACGCATGACGCAGACAACAGATTGAAAGTTCAAACTAAAATACTTTATTAAATCAAAGGCCAGGATGGTAGTAGGCTTAACTTGCCCGTGGCCTTTCCCTACTGGAAACAAACTAAGGAAAGTCGCGAGTCAAAGAGTTAGATTTAAAAGTCTGTCTGTGTCCAAATCCTATCCTTACCCTCACAACTAAAGCTAAACAATGTGTAGGGATGTCAATAATCAAAGAAATGGTGATTAATACAAAGTTCTGAGCTTCTTCCAGCTCTTAGCTTCCTTTTCTGCTCCCCTTCCCCAAGAAGATTCTACAACTGTATAAAAAGTACTGTTCTCACGTTCAAGGCAATACAGTTCCACACAATCCTTGGGGTTCTCTACCCCAAGGTTCAAGGAACACAGTTTAAAAAAATAAATAAAAGATTCTTGAGACTTTGTTCTCAAGATAATACTTGCAGTTACTGAAGTCTCACGGTTCCCTTCCCCAAGCCTTTAACTTAGCCACTGGTACTTGTGTTAAACTTTTTGAAAAGACTAGAAAAAACTCGAAGGTCAACCTGACCCTCCTTCTGGATTGCATCACCAGTTGACTTGCATTGCTTCTCCTTGGTTTATTTCACAATGTCTTTCGTTCTCACAATTGAGGGTTCCCTGTTCTAGGCGCAGTTGTCAGACCATGCGGACCACCCACCATAGTTTGCGCAGCCAGGAACCCTAGGCTCTTCAGCCCACACAGTTTCTTCTATACTTGTCCCTATGTACCGAGTCACAGTCACTGAGTTTCTCTTTGTTAGTCTCTTGGCTTTTTGTGCAATGTTTACACTTGTGTGGCTTCTCTTGGTTAGCCTTTTAGCTCTGCCATAATATGTCACGCACTTCTTGCCAGTCTTTGGTCTTGCCGCACTGCATTTATACATAGGGTTCACTTTGTGGTGGTCTTGTGCATGTCGCACCTTTCTATGGCACTCTTTCACACTGAGATTCTTTTCTATAGATCGCTTTCATATGGGCACTTTCACTTTGTAAAGTTTAACCTCTCTGTTCAATAAGCTTAATTGCAAGGTTTCATTCAGTTTGGTATTCAATATGGTTAATTTCAAGTTTCTATTCAGTTCGGTAATTCATTACCAATTTTCAGCGCGCTAGGAACGCCCAGGCTGCCTAGTAGCTTTCCCTGACACTCACTGTTCCTCTGCGTTGTCTGGTGCTTTCTTCCCGCTCGATAGGTCAGCAGGCCAGCTCCTGTGAGCCCCGCTCGCACACAAGGCTGTCTTGCACACCCTGGTAGCCCACTGCCTTTGCACAGAAGCGGACAGAGTCCTTCTTTTTCCAGCTCGCTCGCAGCGCTGGTTCCTTGACACAGAGGCTCCCACACCTGTGACAGCCCAAGGGCCTGACTCCCTTTGGGCTGTACAGGTTCTCTGGGCTTCTGGCCCATGTCCCTGCTCTTCCACAAGTCCCACTACAGCTGCCTCCTTAGGAACAAGGATCTCTTGTTGGTCTCTTCCCACAAGCCTCCATGTTGCTCCCTGTGTTCTCTGGCCCTCTCTTCATAAACCTGCAACTACTTAACAGTTTGCAGGTGTAGATCCTCAATTGGGCTTGCCTGACTATGATTAAGGGGACATGCCTGACTTTCACCATACTCTGCAAGCATCTTCTTCGTCCCAGTACCAGAGTGGTAAAATTAAGGTTTAGTGTTCATTACTCTGTGTCCTTTTCATCGACCCAGGACTTTTAGAGGTTAAAGGAGGGGAAATGAGGAGGGGTTTTGCAGTAGCCATACATGCTGGGCGGGGGGGGGAGTAGGTTGTTCGTCAATAGGGAAAGAGGGATACCATGTCTCACCTCTGGGCACCCCACTCTCAATCCCCAAGGACCCTCTTCCCAGGTGATCCTCCCTCGCTTCTCCTCCCCCAGGTTCAGGATCCAAAAGCGATGTCCTTTCCCTGGCCACCTTTAGAAGAGGATCCAGGGGAAATATAAGTGAGGATACCCTCGGGTTTCTCACAGTATTTACTCTTCATTTCTTATTTAAATCTTTTAAAACATTTTTTTTTAAGTAGAGCAACTTAACCCATAATTCCCCAGGGAGACCCCATTCTGGGCCTTACTGGCGATGAAAATCTTGTGTTTTGTGTCCCACTTCAGGGTGCCCCTTAGGTACTGTGTAGCCTATTCCCCACAATCGGGTATCTTGCTTGACGCCTTGTGTTAACTCACTGGCCTGTGGCAGCTCTGTTATTTTGGAAGGGTGCATGCATGTGCAGACATTTTGTACTCTGCGAACAAAGGCATGTTCTCTGCAGGTCCCACTAAAATTGCGACCTTGGTTTGAGTTGCAATGAGACTCCACAACAAGGCTCTGTTTACCTGGTGATCATTGAAACAAGTACCATATATGCTCATGGCATTGCTGAGACTCGAGGTTGGGAGCTCAGATTAGCCATAACCAGATCTTGATTGATGCCTGTGGTGACAATTCCTGAGTGGGTGGCTCCCAATTGTTTGAATGGTGCAGTGTACCTGATTGAAAGGCGCACATCACATCCAGCTCCCAAAACACATATACTAATGGGGTTTTCTACACCATACCTATGATACCTTTCTCCAGCATGGGGTCTGGTATTGATTCACATGCTCATGAATATTCCCCATTGTCAGGCTGGGAATCCCCGGTAAAAGAACAAGCCGTTTAACTTTCGCTTGAAAACTGTATTTCTCCTCTAAACCAATTACTGTTGTCTCCGGTCATACTGCCCCATCCAATGACAGTCCTCTCTCTAAGCTCCACCCTTGGTGGCCATATTCAGATTTTTACAGCACGCTTTATTGTTAGGAGTCCTCGTCTTGTTCTCCGAGCTATATTTTTCTTCGTACAAGTTTTTTGGCAAAAGTTTGCAATTGTTTTGTCCGATTTTTATTATTTTTTGGTTCATCGTTCAACTGGAGGTCGATTACTGGCAGCGGGGACCTGCTGTCGGTGAAGATCATCTACATCGCAGCTCTTCATCAAAGTATTGAGAAGGCCTGAGCTTGGGCCTACTTCGCGTCTTTTCATCTATGTCCGAGGAGAAGATGAGCCTCTTCAAGCTCTGTGCGAAGTGTGGATTGAAGAATGTGTACATCAAGGTTCGAGATCATAAATGTCTGTATTGCCTGCATGCAGAACATGATGAGGAGGGATGCAAGGTCTGCCTTGGTTTCTCAAAGAAAACCAATAAGGATTGCTACAGCAGGCTGGCAGCATGGCTCAAGTTGAGCTAGGCCACTGACTCTGCCTCTGGGCTCGGTCATGCCTCACCCTGGACCGGCCGGTCCCATGAGCCAACTCCCTCTGTGAGGAGGTTGAGATCCTTTTATGATACCCCACCCCTGGAGGTCCAAAAGAAGGCCAAGCTGCATGACTCTAGTCCTGCTGGGTTCACTGGATGCGGCTCCCAGTTCAGGCAGGATGCGATTGCCATCACGATATACCTCCATGGTGAGCCTTCTGGTGAGGGGTGATCCCTCCAAGTGAAAATCTCTGACTTTGTCAAAACTCCAATTACTGCCGGCAGATAGGGAGATTTATCATTTTTATGCTTCATCCCCTCTCCTAGTGAGACCCCCAGCACTTTTTACTGGACTTCTGGATCTTTTTCTTTCAATCCAATCTTTTTCCACTCATTCATTCTTGTGGGTTCTGTCTTTTGGAACGCTATTCTTTGTACTCTACCTCTACTATGGAGTCTGTCTGCTCCATAGCTCTTAAATGCATATGAGTGTTTACAACTGCAGCACACGGCTCCTTATAGGCAGTGTTGCTAGGGACCCTTAGGGTCCTCCTTTAAGACTTTTTCTATATCCTCAAGTAACTACAGTTCTTAGTATCGCTCCCAAAACCCTAGAGATTGGCACACACCACCTTCGAGGAGTGCCAAAGGGATACCTAGTATCCCCTTGTCTCTGCTCCTGTGACTTTTCTAGTCACATAGACAATCACCTAGTTATGGCTGGTGGCAGTGGACGTGTTCTACCAACTATTGTGTATTTGTCCATAGCCCCGGTAGTGCACAATAAGATCACGCAAGTACCAACTTGCGGCCTCCCTTTAATCTACCATTCTGGGAGGGAGGGAGGGGGGAGGTGTGTGTGTGTGTGTGTGTGTGGTATCCCTGCCTAGGCTCCAGAGTGTCTGGGCTGGCAGGAAGTAGGGGGAGCAGTGTTCCACCCCCTTGTCCTTTGCCTGCTAGAGTGCCTGAATAGATCCAGGTCCCATAGGGTTTCTCGCTGTCCTGATTGAACAGCCAACCGCCGCTTTCTGTAAAATGCTGAGGGACATTGCAGAATAGTGTGTGCTGTAACTGTATAGAAGGTGAGACTTCTGGAAGGAAAAAGTAGACCACCGAAAGCTGAAGTAACCGAAGAAGAAGACCAAAGGCACCTGCAGACCCTTTGCTACACTGAAGACGCCACTCCTGCCTGGCCCCATATTATGTGCGACAGAGGAGCTCCAAAGAGGCTGATTCCTTCCCTTCGGCTGGTGGGAACAACCAGTCCCAAGATTACCTTTAAAACTAGCCATCTCCCGAGGTCCCAGGAGTTTCCAAAGCTGTGGTACGCCAATATCGGTAGACCTGCTTTTGAGTGCATCGTTGTGGAAAGGCCGAATCCGTCCAAATCGTTGCTGAACCCGTAAGGACACTCCAGAGATCTGATCCAACTCGCCAGACCCCCCCTCACCAGAGTGTGTGACTGCGGGAAGCGAAGAAGATTGAACGGACAATCCGTGTCCTTTGTTGGTGCTGCAGAAAAGGCGCCAAAACCGCTGAGTGAACCAAGAAGTTGCTGAAAGTCGTGCTCCAGTTCCTCGCTCGAGACTGCTGCTGAGAGATCCCGTCCATTGTACTGCCTTCAGTCACCAGACCAAGGAATCAGGACGTCGGGTCCAGAGCTGCAACATCGCGGAGCATCCAGCATGAACGTTTTCTTATAACGTAAGGTACTGTGGGGAAAAAGGTATTGCTTACCTGATTCCAAGAAGTCGCTCCACAGCGTTGGAGTGCAGACAGAGGTGTCCAGGGCAATCCCATCTTACCTCTGACCCAAGCCACTGCTTGTATCCCCTTCTCGAGTCTGGTTTAAGGTCTCCTGTTTGTTGTTAACTTGCTGCTTCAATAACACTAGAAATTGGAAGAACTCCATAGGAACCCTTTGTAAATTCGCTGCTTGTCAACACTTCAAGCCCTCTGCGAACTGCCTTTAGCTAGGGTTGCATTTCTGGACTTAAAAGACTTACCTGGTGGAGAAACTGTCACTAGTATCTTGAACTTCAGTGTTCTTACTTACAGCTCACATCTTCCTCTCAAGATAAGCCTGACTGCTCTGCCACTCTACCAAGGTCCTGAGTGAGTACAGACTAGATACTAGATCGAAGAGTGGGGATCTACCAACCACTGGTATAGCTTACTAAAGTCTTACTGCCAGTAGGACTTGAGGAAAAATCCCTCAACACCGACGGACAGGCAGACGAAGGAGAAATCTGGAGGTGGTCCTTCACTACCACCTACGGCTACACCATCGTCCAAGACGACTCAGCCGTGCAAAAAGCCTGCGTCTGCTTTTCAGCCTCCCAAATCAACCTCATCAGCGACTAGCTCGCGCTGTTGATGAAGATCCCAGCGACCACTGATAGCTCCGGAGGATAAGACAATAGGCTCCCCAGGGATGGGGGCAGCCCCTCTAACCACACCAATCCGGAAGTCTCCAGAGGGAGAAAGGAGTAAGGCCCCTCCGCTGAGCCTAAGCAGGGTGCAGACCCACGTGCTGCTCCAGAGAATGCAGTGCAGATTTATATAAGCTCCAATAAGAGCGAAGATGATCTGCCAGATTACTATACAGACCACAAAGGAGAGGGGGAGTGGAGGGGGCCTCCAGGCGATGAGCCTTTGTCTACTGTGCGCAAGAGGAGGTGCGTCAGTGTTGGGCAAGTTTGAATGCAGTACCCTTTGAGACCACTACAGACAACTATGACTACAGGTGTAAGCAAAACTAACCTTTGGTATAAGTCTGTACCACACACTTTTGGTAGCGGGGCTGAGTAGCCAGGCTTATCTCAAGAGGGAATGCAAGCTTTAATGGTGTTACACAGAGGTCTACAATCCCAGGTGTTCAAATAAACTCTTACACTCAAGGTTTCTTGGTTAAAAATACTTATTAATTTATTAACCATTCAATACACACAAATACACTTCAATACCGATTCAGAAATACTTTTCACGAGGAGTAAAAGGTAAAGATTATTAGAACATGAAAGGGTACAATATTCTTTAGACAGTGCAAATATTTAGAGTTCACCAGAAGAGTCAATTCAATTCACTAGGCTAGGCCAAAGTCAATGGGCTAAAGTCTTGGATAGGACAAAGCAGTTCTGGTAGTTAAACGGAAAAGTCCCTGCAAATGTTCTTAGGAATAGTTTGTAGCAGGAAGAATCATATGTTGGGTCACAAGCTGATTAGGCCTGTGAGTAGGGGAAGTTTCAAGCACTTTCACAGCGAGAGGTAAGTACTCTGTCTGGTTTTACAGTACCTTACAAATAAAGAAAATGCCAGCTGATGACGTCTGTTCCTGGCAGTTCCTGCAGATCTCGCTGTTCCTGGGCCTCAGTCATGGGGACAAGAGGGAGGACGTCGGGGGGACTCCTGCACTGGGACTGGTCAAAAAGCTTGCAACTGCCAAATCTTCGATTCCGGTAGCTGTTAGTCAAGCACACAAACTGTTGTCCCTCTCCCTGGTTATTCGGTTTCCTGCATCACTCTGAGGAAAATACAGCCAGCTCTGAGATAAGGTGCCCAAGTGGCTTATGGCCGATTTGATTGGTCCCACCAACTCAAAGGGAGAAGTCGTCCTTGAAGGGGCTTCCCTGTCGAGGTGAACTTGGCGATTCGGACCTACAGCAGGGCTACACTGGGCAAACCAACAGTCCTGGAGTTGCAGCAGCTGTCCTCTTCAAGCTCGTCTTCAGTTCTTTCGTTCCAGTGGTCGACTCTGCCTTCCAAGCCAAGCTTTTATTCAGTTTTCTCCCATTCCTTCCAGCCTAGCTGTCACTCACCCAGCAGGGTGGCTGTCCTTGCCGGACAGTCAGCCAGCCAATCACCACAGAGTGCATTTGGGTCTCCTAGGAGACTAAGCACAGGGAGTTTCAGGCATCTCCCTCACTTCCTGCTCACCCCAGACACTCGGGTGCCAGAGGCGGTCTTCAGTCCTGAAGCCCACCAAAGGGACCAAACCTAGTTTGGCATGCAGAGACAAACTCTAGAAGGACCTTTCCAAAAGGAAATGGCGAAAAAAGAAGACTGGAACCTGTTTAAACAAAGGGGGCTCAGACGCCAATTTGAAAAACATGGCTCCGGCGATTTAACGCTACCAAAGCTACGAATAGTTTGCGGTCGGGAAAAATCATGGTAGTTCATTGTATAACCACTGCCACCAGCCATTCTGAGAGGAAAGGGTAGCATTTGACTGCTACATGAGTATCTAGACACAGGGGATACTAAGTAACCCCTCCAGCACTCTATTGTAAGATAGGGTGTGCTGGGTCTAGGAACTTAAAAAGACTAGTAAAGTCAATTTCACTTTACTTATTCTGGGAAACAGTAGTTTATCCCAGAGAAGGTATTTAAACCTTGTGAAAGCCTAAAAGGCTTCCCTGTGCCACTGCACTGATGGTGCTGTGTGACACAAACGTAAATATGATGCCTATGGAGTTGTCTAAAACTCCATAACTAAAGAAAACACAAGAGTAAAACACATATTAAAAAGTCCAAAGCCCCGAAGTTTAGCAAAAGAGCTGGAAGGCTCTAAGGTGAGAGGAATTGGCACATTTATGAGAACTCTCCTTAACAGTCAGCCCGGATCCTACACCTCTGGTTCCTTTCACACCCCAACCAAGGGATGTATCGCTGGATATTCTTAACCCACCAGGTCGAAAGAGAAAGTTTCTTAGGGCAGTTTTTCTGAAGTCCAACTAAGGGCTTAGTAAAACCATTCAACTGAGGCAGTACAGGACTCCACTCTTAATATAAGGCTGTACCACCTGAGTATATGGTAGCATAGACAGAGCAGCCAGGCGTATTTTAGCAGGGAGAGAGGGCTGTAGAATCAGTACAAATGAAATTGGAATACAAATGGTCCAGAGAAACACTGAAACACCATGTATGTAAAAATAAATGATGTATTTAAATACAAGTAGGCCCAGATAAATCTAGGGGTAAATAAGTACTAACTGATTATATGTCATCATAATTATAAAAACACAACTCAATGCTTGAAGGAGCACAGACCAAAACATAAATCTTATTTGGAACACCTAACAGTAGTTCTAGGGATGTCAAACCTTTTCATACACATTCAGTATAGGTCACAGGGAGTAAAACCAATGGTTACTTTCACAATTGTCTTCAGTAATGCAAGGGCAGTAGACCCTATCAGTTGTACAGTGACTCTCAGTACAAATCACATAATCGGTCAACTGAACAATATACTTTTTGTGAATAGTGGACCACTTATTCTAGGTACAGTGAAAACCTATAACTACTTTTGTGATAACGCACAGTTCTACTAGGTGAGTAAAACCTAAGGATGTAGTATTCAATTACAGGTGCTTTTAAGATCAGTGAAACAGAGATTGAGATAAGCAGTAACTCTTGTAACTTATTTTTGGGATGGCACACAGCTAACTCAAGGTAAGTAAAACCCATATACTTTTTCAAACTCACAAGGAGTCCAGGTTAGAGCTTTCCCAGCTATACAAGTAACTGATGTATTACTTATAAGGGACAGTTAGAACCACAGACTCTGGGTTAGATAGCACAGGGAAAGTAAACAATAATGTTACACTTTACTGAATGACTCAAAGTTATTCTAGGTAGCAACCACCTAATTCAGACTTATTCTGAACAGGCTAGCAGCAAGTGCGGGGAAGCAAGACCCATTTGGGGGGGGGCACTCATACAATCTTCCTGCAGGAATGATCTGTTGAAACCAACACATTACTTTTGGGAAGAGGCACAACCTAATCACAGGAGAGTAAATACCTGCACTTCTACTTTCTATTAGAATGGCAAAACGGTTTCCAAGGAAGAAAAGATGTTAACCATACTTTTAAGAATAGTGCATCACACATCCAAGGTAAGTAAGAACTTTTGTAAATGTTAACTCTTGGAGTTACAGTTACCAACCAACTCTTTTACAAGTAATTAACTTTTAAACACATATTTTCTTTTCTAGGCAAAAGGCACACTACCTTTAAAAGTCTTTCCCTGGTACGTGGAGCATGAGTGTTCTCAGTGGCAGAAGGGGGGGTCTCTAGGACTAGTGACCAACAGTCAGTGTCAGAATAGGTTCTTAAGTACAAAAGTCAGAGTTCCTTAGGAAGACTGGGCAAACAGGTGAGTATTTTACTTAAGAGTAGAAGAGGGTCCAGGGGCTTTGCAGAAGACACCCTAGCACGATTCTAGCAGTGGGACTGGGTGCACTGGATGAGAGGCCTCCCCATCACAGAAAACACCCCGCAGCTGCACAGAAATCATAAGAGACTTAAGGTAAGTACATAGCCAAGCCAGCACAGTACCTCAACATTGAAGATTTTGCAGCAGGAGGACTTCAGGATCTGCAGCCAAAAACCCGTGGATTCCTTGTCGCGGTGACTCAAAACAGGACCTTGGAAGGGACTTTGCAGCAGGGATCAATGAAGAAAGCTCTAGGCAAGGTTTTCCTCGCGGCTGAATGTTGTCTGCTGATTTGGCGCCTTTTTAAGGAGCACAGAAGAAGACAGAAAATCGCGGTTGAATTACAGCACTCTGTTGAGGGGACTTTTCGGACTCAATTCGTGTCTCACCAGGATGCCCACGAAGTTTCATCGGAATTCGGAAGACCGAGCACCGCACGATGGCTCGAGATCTCAGGTATTGGGGTATTGCAACAACGCAAGGTCGCAGCACGGCTTGGGATGGCTCAAAATGCAGGTCTTCTTGAGTCTAGTGGGTCTCACCAGGCTCTGCGTCGGGGTCGTCATTTTCAGAGTCCCCAGGTCGATTGGAAGGAAGGGCTACAGCAGGTTCCGGTTACACAGCAGGCTCGCCAGTTGCTGGAAATCGTTTCAGCCACTTTTCCTTCTTCGTCCTCTTCGGTTTCGGTTCCAGTGGTCGACTTGTCTTCAGCTTCCAGGTTCACAGTATTTATCAGGAACTACAGCACAACTTCTGGATTCTCTCCCTGCATTTTACAACAAGGGGTGCTCTGGTTGTCCAATGAGGACAGTCGGTCCCCCACTGGGATTTGTCCCCATTCAGGCAAGGAGGAAGACAAAGGGCTGTGGAGTTTTGGACTCCTCCCTCGCTTCCTCCCCTCACAGACAGACTGGAGCCTGGGTGGGGAGTCTAGGGGACTCCCACCAAAGATAAAAATCACACAAAGGAATTTCTGACCATGGATGTCAGGGGAAGGAACAAGAAAGAACAAGAAACACTAAAATGGCGAAATTAGGTGCCTTTACTGCAGCTGTCAACACAGCCCTCGATAAAGGTGCACCAAATTAATACAAGGTGTCCCTGCCACCAACCATTGAAGGTAAGCTTGTCCCTGTAACATAATTGTTACAGTTTTAGTGTGAAAGGGATACATTGTATCTCCCCAGCACTCCACATAAGGTGGGGTGTGCTGGTTTTGCCTAACAAAATGTAAACGGGATCCAAAGATCCTTTCTACCCTTTGGAACTGTAGTTCTCTTAAGGTTAGCAAAAAATAAAGTTAGAAGGGGAGCCCCTAGGGCAATCCAGCAACAACAGGCGCTTATTGCCAATAAGTTGTTAAAGAGGATAACTTTACAAAGACACTATGGAGAGTCAAAAAATGACACCCATAAAAAGATTTATAGATTGTGTGATTGTGGAAAAAGGTTCCCACTCACTGAGGTATTAAGGTTGAGGAAAAATATCCCACTAGTAAAGCAAAAGGTTCTGGGGTTGACACAGGTCAGGAAAATTTACCATTTCTATGAAAATCTTACCTAACAAATTCTAAGCACGTGGCTGGCCAGCTGCATCAGCAAACCCCTCCTCCACCGCCACATCGTGACCTAACCCCACCCGGAGCTCCGGCAGCGCACTCCGACACAGGTACAGATACAGCTACTATGGCAGCAGGCACCAATGAGGAGGGTGACCAAGTGCCAGCTGACAAGTAACTGTTGGGCGTGGACGAGCCGCACAGGTCCTCTCCTCCGGACAAAGTTGGCTCTTTTCATTCTATAATGTGCAGGGCTTCTGAGCTCTTTCACCTTGCGCCCGAGGAGACTAAAAAGGGGGTTCCTTTACCAGTGGCGTGAGTCCAGACAGAAGACCATCCTGTCCGTCTCCTTGCTAGTTGATATCTGGGAGGAGGGCTTAGCGCTAATTAAAAACCAAAACACGGCCCCGCCGAAACAGGATAGATTTGAGATGAAGTACTCATCCTCCAAGTGCTTAGGTTCCTAACCCTCTCCTGACTCGGTGGTCTCGGCCGAAGCCCAGAAGCGCTCGGCGAACCGGTAGTCTGTGTCCACGGTGCCTCCGGAACAAGAGGGGAAGAAGCTGGACGCAATGGGCAAGAGGATAATCGAATCTATACAGCGGCCTCCCCCATTAAGGCTGCAAATGCCCTGGCCATTCTGTCCCACTACGACCAGGAATTATGGTATAAGTTGTGCCCTATTTTGGACTTCCTGCCCAAGGACCAGAAAGTTGAGGTCCTGGCCATGTTTCAGGTAGGGGAGGTAGCCTTTGACCACGCCATTACTGTGGCGGTGGACATCGCTGACACTGGATTCTACCAAATGGACAACAGGGTGTCTCTTCGGCGGCAAGGATGGTTGAGGGCCAGCAACTTCCATCCAGACGTTCAAGCTACAGTGCTCGATATGCCGTTTGATGGTGGGAACCTTTTTTTCAGCAAGACAATCGAGTCTCTGAAAACCATCAAGACTGATGCTCCTTGGGGACCCTTCAAAAACGCTGGTCGTCGTCCTTTCATTCTTCTAGAGGAAACCCTGGCAGGTCCCCCAAAGGATATACTGCCTCGTACCAGCAGTGTCCCACTCCACGATGCAAGAAGCATACAGAGGTCGCTCACCGGCAAAAGGCAGAGGGGGACAGTTTTGGCGCCGCTCACAAGGCATGGTCCGACTCAGAAACGGGCCTGAACCAGCCATGGACTAGGGCCCCCACTTGTGCACCTCAGTGGGAGGCCGGCTGGCAAAGTTTGTCAGCGCGTGGAAGACCATCACCACCGACAGACGGGTGCTGGATGCTCTCCAACAGGGGCACCCTTGGAGTTTCAACACAGGTGTCCTCAATTTCCCCTGGTGGCCCGACAAGAACAAGTGGCACAGCTGCTGCAGGAGATCCATGTCATGTTCAAAAAGGGGGTGATGGAGCCCATCCCCCAGTGCCTACAGGGCTCTGGAGTTTACTCCAGATACTGACTTGTCTGAAAGAAGTCGGGAGGGGGGAGGCCGATCCTGGACCATAGATGCCTCAACAAGTACTCGAAGTCCCGGAGATTCAGGATGGTCATGTTGCAGCACAGGCTCAGCCAACTAGAGGAAGGCGATTTCTTGGCATCGCTGGATCGGGAGGATGCCTACTTCCACGTCCCCATCCACCGAAACACCGGAAGTTCCTGCAGTTTGTAGTTCAGGGATGACACTATCAGTTCAAGGTACTCCCCTTAGGCCTGAAATCGGCCCCCAAGGGCTTTACAAAGTGCTTGGCTCCGGTAGCAGCGCTTCTTCGTCTCGAGGGCATCCACGTCTACCCTTAACTGGACAGTTGGCTTGTCCGATTCCATGCACTGGCGAGCCAGCACATGACGAGGACCGTGCATCTGCTGACGGAGCTGGGATTTTCCATAAACTATCCGAAGTCCTGCTTGGAGCAATCGCAGAATGCTCTGTTTCTGGGTGCCCGACTCAACACAGTAACTTGTTTGACATCTCCCTCGGAAGCAAGGGTGTTGGCCATGTTGGGGAAGGTGCAACGCCTGTCGTCGGCGCAGATGGCCATGGTGTGGGCCATCAAGTCGCTGCTGGGCATGATGTCCTCCATACAACGTAATTCGCCTTTGCAGACTACAGATGTGGCCTCTTCAGGAGTTCGTGGATGCGAGGGGCTTGCAAGTCTCTGGGGTGCCTGAACGGACAAGATTGCCCTCAACAAGGAGTTCTGACGGGCGATACAGTGGTGGGGCGTTCACCCACATCTCATGCAAGGGGCCCTGTTCCAAGTTCCTCCTTACCATGAGACGTCACCACGGATGCTTCTCTGGAAGGTTGGGGAGCCCACACTGGCTGCCAGAAGAAAAGGTCCTCCACAACAATGTCCTGGAACTTCGGGACATCTTCTAGGCCCTCAAGTCCTTCCTACCGTCGCTGACGGGCAAGGTGGTGAGGATCTTCACGGACAACGCCACCACCATGATCCATATCCGGAAGCAGGCCGGGACCTGCTTTCCGGCCCTTTCCTAGGCTAGGCACAGCATCTGTGGTACTGGACCATTCATCAGGACCTATTTCTCATCCCTCTCCACCTGGCGGGCATCAAGAACACCAGCGCAGACTTGCTCAGTAGGAAGCTACGTTCTTGCCACTAGTGGGAACTTCGCCAGGGCCATGTGGACCTTCTATTCATCGAATGGGTCAACCACAGATAGATCTCTTCACGACGGCGACCAATGCCAAGTGTCAGAGGTCCTGCTACAAGTGATCAACACACTCAGAGTTACTGCAAGATGATTCTCGTCGCCCCAGCGTGGCCGTGACAAATCTGGTACCCAGACCTGCTAAATCTGTCAGCGGCCCCTCCGTCAGGCTGCCACTACTTCGCAATCTTCTCTTCAGAGAAGGAAGGGCGGTTCGACACGATGACCCGGCATTGCTGCACCTCACATCTGGCTCCTGCAGCCCTAGAATGTGGACATTCTGCTTTACCAGTGGAATGTAAGGACGTCCTGGCCAGGGCCAGAGCCTCCTCAACGTTGATGTGCTACGGCCATAAGTGAAAGCGCCCCTCTGTGTGGTGCTGGGCACAGAAGATTACTCCTGCATGTGTCGTAGCCCAGCAGCTTCTACCACACCTGCTTTCCTTGGCCAGGGCTGGGCTAGCGCACGCCTCTATCATCTGGCCGCCATATCCCATTACACCAGGACACCGGGTAGGCCCTCCCTTTAGTTCCACAGACTTGTCAAGGAGTTCCTAAAGGGCCTCTTCAGGACTTTTCTGCCAGTGAAGGCCCTGGCCCTGTATTGGGAACTGAATGTGGTCTTGACTAAACTCATGGGGCACCCCTTTGAACCGATGAATCGAGGCCCACTGAAGTTTCTCTTGTGGAATACTGCTTTCCTCATGGCAATCACCTTGGCCAGGCAGGTCGGGGAGATCCAGGACCTGTCTTGCAAGCAGCCATACTTATCCTTCCATGCTACAAGGGTGGTACTGCATACACACCCCTGCTTTATGCTAAAAAGTGCCGTCTGAATTCCACCTCAAAGAGCTTTTGGTGTTGCGGGTCTTCTTCCCGAATTCATCTTCGCCAGCGGAGAGGGCCTTGCATTCGCTGGACGTTGCTCATGGGTGGAAGTTTTGTATGGCACGCACAGAGTTTTCGGAAGACGTCTCGGTTGTTGGTCACTTTTGGACCTGTGAATCCTGGAAAGGCCTCGTCGAAGGCTTCAATTTCCAGGTGGTTCTCCGGCTGCATCATGCACAGTCATCAGCTTGCTCACAGACCTCTTCCAGGCAGGCTGAGAGCCCATTCCACCAGAGCCATTGCAGCTACGACAGCGTTTCTCTCTGGTGTGCCCCTGCTCGACATCTGCATGGTGTCCACTGAAAGGAACTCATGGTGGCAACAGTAAAGACAGGCACAACAAGGGTGTTGATTAAACTGGAAATGCAGGGTGGAAAAACGCCTAATCTAAATATAAGATGGGAGCAAGCTTCGACCATCAAATAGTAATAAGGCACTCCTAATGGCGGCATGTCAAATAAAAAGGGCCTATGCTAAAAAAAGAAAAATATTGCCAATCCTTACGCTAAATACAAAAAGAATGATGGGATAATGTTCTTTAAGAAAGAAGGAAGTATTCACAAAATGATAGATCAGGATGCGATACTTGAGGTCTCCCTTCCCCATGCTTTCAGCACGGGACAAGGTGGGACTGGAGCACAGCACATGGGCAAGCTTTCCGAGCACAAGCTAACAGCTCTGCTTTCAACAATCGGGGCATCCGGTGGTTAAGTCTCTTTTCTGTTAAAAAGTCTCTTACCGCCAGGGCCTGATGGGTTCAAACAAACAAAGTTCCTTTCCAAAATGAACTTCTGGGGTCATGACCTTCCACCCCTGGATCTCCCTCCTTCGGACTAGGACCCCTTTCAGACGTCCGCTTCCCTCCTTCGGGTTCACCATGTCTTTTCTTACTTTTACAAGTCTTTGTCTTTTCAAACAATTCACTGTGGACATCCCTCGGTAGGGTTCACGCCTGTCAACACACTGTTCATTCGATAATTTCATCAAGCGGAATTAATTTCCCTTCGCTTCACATTTATCTGTCGGTCAAAGACTTTCGACTGTACAGAGGTGTTGGGCAAGATTTGGTGCAGTACCCTTTCGGTGCACTACAACAACCTTGACCTCCTGACAATAGGAACCCAGCCTGTGGTAGAAGTATGTACTACACAGGTTGGTAGTGTGGCTGAGCAGCCAGGGTTATCTCAAGAGGGGTCAATGTGAGCAGTAGGGTGGTTACACAGAGATTCACAGTGACAAGTATCCAAATAAACATTTACACTCAAGGGTTCTTGATTTAAACAATTATTAATTTATTTACCAGTCAGTTTGACTAAGCCTTCTTCAGAAGGGGCAATATAACAGTAACAAACAAATACACTCCAAAATACACCCTCTTAGTTTCTCTAAATCAGCAAGTTCCCATTTGGGATGGCACACAAGACGCTTCCTACACCCTCCGGTGACTTAAATAGCTAGGACACTGTGGACATTAATATCACTGGTACATTTAGAACAATACTGAGATGAGTGTCAAAGAAAAGGGTTATTAGAATAAACAAATATTCTGAAGCAGGTAAGTACTTTTGGACCCCCCCCCCCCCATGCCACGTAAGTTAACCCCTTCCTGGAAGGAAAGGTAAAGCACAATGTCAGAGGTAAGAAGAGTCATTCAGGGTGCCAGGCCAGCCAATGTTAAGTTAGCAAAAAGTCTAGGTGAGCTGAAGCACTTCTTGCAGGTAAGTAAAAGTCTTGCATAATGTTTTAGAAGTCTTTGTAGAAAAGGTAGAATCAATATAGGGCCACAAGCTGTTAGGTTGTGGGGAGTAGAGCTGTAAGCAACTCTACAGGAGCAACCAAGACAAGTCTCAACTGAGAATAAGTAAGGCTACACAACAAGCGGTAAGTTCTCTTATACTGTACAGTACCTTTGGTTAGAAGAAATGGTTCCAGGTGGCTTCTGTTCCTGTGCAGCTTTTCAGATCCTGTTGTTCCTGAGCCTCAGTCTTGGGGACAAGAGGGAGGACTTCTGGGAACTCCTGCACTGCAGTGGGACGGTGAGAAGCAGCAAAGGGCAAACTTCAATTCAGCGGCACTTCGCGGTTTCAGCTCCTCGCGTCTCAGCAAATAGCACTACAACGGGTTCTCGGTTACCACTCTGGACTTTCCTTGCATCTGGGATCCAGCACTCTGTTGAGGTGGCTCAGGCTCAGTCCTGCTTCCTGGTAGTCCAGAGGATCTTCCACCAGCTCAGCTCCGCATTAAAAGTGATGCTCTCCAATCTGGTGTTCCTCTCCCTGGCACTTTGTTTCCTGTAGCAGCAAGGAAGTACAGCCAGCGCACAGTGCAAGTACAGCGAGTACTGTTTACTGGCGAGTCCTGCTACCTGGATCTCCCTCGCCCCCCTTGTTTTGCCTGAATTCCGCCTGGAGGACGTCTTTACCGGTTGCACCTAGTGTGCCTGACTTCCATCACAGGAAGCCCCAAGGTTTCCCACCCAGAGTGCCCTCCTCACCTTTGGCCACACCTCCCCCACCAGCCTTATTAACACTGCCGATTGCGCACGCATGCTGCGCACAGTGCGAGTACAGCGAGTACTGTTTACTGTTCGCTGTGCGAGGTGCGCGGTGCAGGGGGGCTGGCATTTATCATTTGTTAGAGGCTAAGGGAGCTTCACCTACCAATAGTGAGTTTGGTGCTTGTCCGACTTTTCTAACTGAGGTTTGTTTAGCTTTTGGCTAATTTCCTTGGCATTTAAACTTAGTAAGTCATGACGTACTGGCTCACGACCAACATGCCTCCACAAATTTCAAACATCTATATTCCGTCTTCAAGTTTCCCAAATCCATTTATGTCAGACGAGGCTGATCCCTGCCCACAAGATTTTTACTCGGCACATTCTGGTATTGTTACAGGTAATATGCTACTAGTGAAACCCAAATTTTCCTTTGATGTTGACGTAGATGAATCTA
Source organism: Ambystoma mexicanum (assembly GCF_040938575.1). Taxonomy (NCBI): domain Eukaryota; kingdom Metazoa; phylum Chordata; class Amphibia; order Caudata; family Ambystomatidae; genus Ambystoma; species Ambystoma mexicanum. The sequence continues at coordinate 694,710,500 of NC_090938.1, read as the reverse complement.
TAGTATTTATTTCTTCTATGTCAACATCTCATTTGGGGATTTCAAAGAAGGGCGAACACGCCAATACAAAGGAAATTCCCCCTGCCCTAAAAACTCCTAGTGTGACAACAAATACGCGTACATTATTAGACATTACAATGTTGGCCTCGACGCGCAATTGTCCACGCCTCTCTTCCTCGTGGCTTGGTATTTCTCCAATTTCCTTTCCCCCCGTGCTGCAAGATCAGACAAATCTGTCTACACAGACCAGTCAAAGGGAGTATCCCATTGCATGGAGCATGTCAGTTTATCCACCTGCTGATTCACACTGCAGCAAGTCGTCCATGATAGACCATTCACAATCACAATCCTCACATTATATGCTACACTCTTTTGCTCTTCCAACCCCAAGACCACCAAAGGAAATTGCATCAGATTTGTTTTTACAATACAATCATAATGCAACCAGCCATGACAGCCATCAATACAACTATCATGAGCCTGTGTAAGCTGTTTGAATCCTTGGACACTAAAGTGTCACATCAATCCAGACAGTTTGATGACCTAATGAAATGGTTGTCGGCTCATTACGTCTCCTCTATCGCCAAAAATGTATCTTCACCGACAAGGCCGAGAACGAGTGATGATTTTCTTGAGAGGGAGGGAGCACTGAAATCATTGACGCCTGGGGCCACTGTAGCTCATGCTGCCGAGGTACCCAGTGCCAGGTTCAGTGTTCTACCCTTGATCACCGGCATCATTCGTCCAATTGAGCAACTACCCGATATGACACCCGTGCACAAAGAGCGTGCTTCGATGACTCAAATTCATTAAACATCAGAAACTGAAGTGACCCGTCCAACTTCTGAGTCGTTCCGCACCAGAAAAAGTGGACAAGGATCTAGTCATCTAGATGCATTGAAAGCCCGGAACCCAAAGGTTGTTCCAAAAAAACCATTGGCATTAAAAAAGACCAAGAATATGGCCAGCTTAAAACAAACCAAATAAACTTTGAATTCCTTCTTCAAAGCCTTGGGCAAGTCAACTGCATTACAAGAAAAAGAAATCTTATCAACTGGTCCAGCAAAAGATCCTTTGCCCTTGGTTGCGCAACCCCCAGTTTTGTCTAGCTCTTCCTCGACTAGTCATCCTTTGCAGAGGGCTGGTCAGGAGGCCCCGTTGACTTTCGGCCCACTAAGGCCGATGACTGCCACAGACTGGGCCGACAAGCCCAAAGCAAGTAAGACACAAAATTTAGCCTATCCAGCGTTTTCAAAGTTACCTGAAGAGCATCCGTCAATACCTGCGCTGATACCAGCACAGAACAATGTCAAACTCTCTGGGGTTCCTTTATCCCCATTGTCGCAGCTAGTACTTTCCATAGATCGGAATATTGAGGCAGACAAACAACTTGCGGCCCTAAAATCGCAAAATGATGCACACAGGAGATTTTTTTATGGAAAAATCGCACTCCAGAAACAATGGGCATTGGACAAGAACACAAAAATTCGAACAGAGATACAGTGGGCACCCTTAGTGATAATGGGCCATCGGTGGTTACAGATGCCAATGCAATTCAATTCGGCAAACAAACTAAACAAAAGTTGACAGTCCCCCCAGCTGACTCTGTGCCCATATCTCAGCTGGTAAATCTCAAACAAAAGATAGACAATTATTTGGCTGCCAGTTTAGTACATGCAAAAAATTCTTTGATTTCATCTGCAGTGGCCGCAGAAGATCAATGTACATCGAATTTTACTGCTGCACATCAACAAGCGAGGGAAGCTGATAATGACTATTATGAGAACATACATCATGACACTCCTCATTTGCAGTGGGCTCCTCCGAAAAACATCATCCAGGCTGTTTCACGTCACTTAAACCCACGAAGTGAACATTTTTTCACACTCATTCTCAAATGCAGAGAGGGAAATGTGCCCTGCTATGACTTGAATCGCAACAGTGTTCTCAACATTTTCAGAGACATTAATGATCTCAAAAAGTTGGCGTTAAATGACATCGAACAAATAGAATTCATTTCTGAATTATCAACATTGATTGTCAGATTATGGATTCCCTCAGGCCTAGTTCGAGACACTATCTGGCAATGCAAAATGCAACTGTTCAGTATGGGCTTCCTTACAGCAGAAGATCCCGGAAAAGTGCCCTTGAAAAATCAGCCCAGGCACAAATCCAACATCTATAGTGGAGCTCAGCGAAAGCCTGATGGCGTTAATCATCAGTAACCACTAATAGTATATGAGGCAGATGAGATCCATCTATTAAGTTGGAACACGAGGGGGCATTCTCATTTACCCTCCACCTTTGCGAAATTTACCACTGTGTATCATTTAATACACCTACAAGAAACCTGGCTACTCACTCGCCCGGTTTGGGATGGCTATGAAATCTCGCTCCTTCCGGCCATACCAAATAGAGGTCGTCCCTCATCAGTTTTATTAGTGGGTGTTAGTGCCAGAGGTTTTACCATCGTTCCTTGGGCTTCAGTAGGTGCTCAGATTCAGTTAGTTCTTATTTTGGGCCACTCTCAAGAACTAGCCTTAGTAAATATTTATCGCAATCCCCTCATTATGAGTGATGTAGAATTTTTTGATGGTATGAACGAAATACTGAATCTTACCCTCTCCAGAAAGTCCGTTACTCACATCATTGTTGCAAGGGATCTCAATTTGGATTGTCGCAACATATCCAACCCCTCACCATCGGCTTTAAAATGGTCAAACCTGATGTCTGACAGAAATCTACAGAGGTTAAAGGGATCAGTGGAGGGGGACACACAATCAAATTATACCTGGCATCGGGGAGCTAGTACCAGCACCCTGGACTACATCTACATGAGCCCAATATTGTTCCAAAATATTCAACGCCTTTCCATCCTTCCCCATCCAAATAGCGATCACTGTTTCTTGGTCGCACAGTTTGCACGGTCATTTGCACACGTCTCGCGTCGTCAGGCACACAACGCCATGGCAACTGTCAATACTGCAAGAAATCGACTCAAATGGAACGTTCAGAGGATACAGACTCTAATGACCATTCTGGAAGATAATGAGTGGTGCAATAATGGTGCAATAAAGGGGTGTCATACAAAGATCTCGCGTATGCCACCCTCATATCTTCGATCCGGCAATTAAGAATTTAAAAGCTGAATACCGGAAAATCAGGAAACAAATACTCTCCCAGAATGGTCCGTTTTGTCAACAACTTTTGAACACTGCCAAATGTCGTTACAAAAACTGGCTCAGACAAAGGAAATCACTACAGTTCCAGCATGGTAGCATCTCCATGCTTGCCGCCATGAGGAACAAAAACTCGGCACAAATGGGGCAGATGCTAAATAATCATAAGAACAATTTACAGGGAGACGCCCAAATTAACGGCGTTACTGAAAAGGAATGGATCACGCACTTTTCGGTCTTATATGCTGATCCGGTGTTTGACAACCTGGAATATACATCGGCTACCCATTCTCCCTGGCAACTCCAACTGTCAGAAGGGTTAATTCTCTCCTTCATAACACAAATTAGCTCATCAAGAGCGCAAGGTCCAGATGGGTTGTCCAACTTTGTTTAAGACTTTTCCAAATGAATGGGCACATATTTTGTACCTCATTTTAAAAAAAAATCTTTTCACTCGTAAAATACCTACCTCTTGGAAAACTTCCATTATAATCCCGATTTTCAAGAAGGGCGATTGTTGCCTTCCGGCCAACTACCGGCCGATCGCCCTTCTTGACGCCCCCGGGAAAGTATTTGCGAAAATCATCCTTGCCGAATTCAATGCCTGGACCTTTCATGCACACTTGCGCGATCCCCATCAAACGGGATTTGTGGCAGGTATGGGGACTTCAATAAATTTATTCTCCTTAAACGCAATTAAATTGCAATGTTTTCAGGAAAAACAATCAGTATTTTTTGCATTCATTGATCTCAATGCAGCCTTTGATTCTGTCAGTCGGGTGCTTCTTTTGGCAAAATTACAAAGAGATCAATGCCCAGAAACCCTTGTAGCTGTCATACATGGCCTCCATTCAAATACATCGATTAAGGTCCGCTTAACCCTAGATGGCTTGTTGTCACAGCAAATTCCAACCTCACGAGGACTCAAACAAGGTTGTCTGTTAGCGTCCGCCATTTTCAATTACTTTATTCAAGATGTAAGACATGACTTATCAAAAGTTGTGTCGGATTCACCCAAACTGAACGGCCATCCAATTCAAACCCTTTTTTACGCAGATGATTTAGTCTTAATGTCCAGAACACAAGTGGGGCTACAGAGACTGCTAAACGCCTTTTATAACTACACTGTGACCAATGAATTGAAAGTGAATCTCACCAAAACCCAAATTGTAGTTTTTTGCCCAAAAAGGCGTAGTCTGATTTCTTACGTATGGTCAATGAACAACCTTCCGATTAACACGGTGCCTTTCTATAATTATCTGGGCATCATGTTTGAGAATGTGAAACAACCAACAGGCCATCTTTTACGTCTGGAAACCAGACTAACATCCTTTACATCACAAGCCAGCATCCTAATGTATAACTATGGCAAGTTTTCAGTACTACCAGCTTGGCACTTTTGGACTGCAAAAACTGTTCCAGCGTTATTATATGGCCTGGAAACCTTTCAAGACATTCCATCTCTTCAGTTGGCAAAATGGGAGTCAAAATATTGGCGTCGTATTTTGCATCTTCCAAATTGCATCCCAGTTGCTTGGTGTCAGGCTGAGAGGTCCTGTATCCGCGGAAGCTGCTGAACCCCCGACAATCCCCCTGAGATGTATTTCCCAGAACTAGTTTTCAATACAGCTCTGTAAACTACACCCCAAAGGGAAAGGGGGAATGGGACAACAAAACAACACCAGGCAGACTGCGTCAAGGCTAATCAGTGCTGAACCTGCAGAGGATAAAGAATAACATATACACTTTCTTAATTCACTTACTTAACCTTATGAACGGGAAGTAATTAATCCTTAACTAATAATTGAGAATCCTACCTGGTTCTTCTCTTGAAATTTCTTAGAGAAGCGGATAAGAAGCTGAAAATCTCTCTTACTTGCGATACTAGAAATTCCCAGCAACTTCTTACATTAGGCAAAACTGGAAGTTTTAGTTCTTTGTTTGTCTTTTTTCCAACTTGCACTGGTAGTTCAATTAGATTGTCTATAAAATGTTCTTTCTTGTAATATCAAAACTTTTCAAACTATTTATAATTATCTTGAGTCTTTGAATCCTTGAAGAAAGAGGAAAAAACGTGCTAACTGCACACGCAGGTTATTTCCATTAATCGTTGAACTTCACATAGAAATCTTCCTGGTTGAAGAACACGCGCAAACGGATGAAGACGCGCGATCCAAGTAATCCACACGCGCAAAAATCCACACGCGCAACAATTCACACGCGCAATGGTCCACACGCGCAATAATATTCTCCTGCGAGACACGCGAAATAAGAACACCCGCGCTATTGAGTTCAAAAGCAACGAAGTGATTGTCACGCGCAAAATTACTCGCGATGGAAAAAACACACGCGCACTCACAAGGCACGCGACGAACAGATTCTCGCGCTTAAAATCACACGCGCTTTGTATTTCACACGCGCTTTGTACACACGCGATAAAAATCACACGCGCTTTATATTTCACACGCGAATTGTATTTCACACGCGCTTTGTATACTCGCGCTAAAAATCACACGCGCATTGTATTTCACACGCGCTTTATACTTCACACGCGCTTTGTATACTCGCGCTAAAAATCACACGCGCATTGTATTTCACACGCGCTTTATATTTCACACGCGCTTTGTATTTCACACGCGCTTTGTAGTTTTCACGCTGCGTATAGCTTTTGGCGAAAAGGATCTCTCGCGCAATAAAACACACGCGCTTTTAAAATGGCACGAGACCAACCTCTGCTCGCGCTCGGAATACAAACGCTAGAAAGCACGCGCTCACTTGAATACGCACGTTACAGTCAAAATCTCGCGCTAAGGAACACCGCACTGGAAACACAAGCGCACACCGATAGTTCAATTGTTTTAGTTGAAACACTACTTTTAACGAATTTTCAAGGAGACTGTATTTAAGATGAACAGATTTACAGTAGAAATAAAGTCACTTATCTCCTTAGCGAATTCACAAAGATTTCCTGCTTTTCCTATCTTCCAAAACGAATTCCTGCCAGCTGAAGACTTCTCCTGAACCCCCAAGAAAGTAGCCGCTCAACTGCTGAGATCTGAAGGATAAAATCCACCAGGCATAATACTAAAGCAGGAGCAGCCACTGAACACGTCCTCTCAGATGGGGTTTTGATGATGAAAGGCACAGAGTGACAGTTTAGAATGTTCATTGTTGTTCAGCATTGTCTTCTAGCCAATCAGAGCTGTCACTGTGAGGCTCCATCTTGCCTTGGGTCAGAACCAGGATTCTGAATTATCAAGTTAAGGCCTAACCAACTATAATGGAAAACTTCCCACCCACACAAAGCTAATCTGAAAAGGATAAATAATGAAAAGGAAACTTGAATAAGAGAAGGAAACCTGACAGTACCCCCCTCCTAATGCCCAGTCTCTGGGCCTATCTTGTGTGGGTATTTAGCGTGAAACTTAGCAACTAAACGGGGGGCATGTACATCAACTGAATCTTCCCAAGATCGTTCCTCCGGTCCATATCCCTCCCAATCAATCAAATACTGCAATCTTCCCCTCACTTTCCTAGAATCCAAAATTTGTTTAACCACAAATTCCTCAGATGAATCCTCCAAAATCACAGGGGAAGGTGGTGTTCTGAATCTAGCTCCTGAACAAACTGGTTTTAAAAGACTAACATGAAAGGTAGGATGTACCTTCAACTGCTTGGGTAATTTCAATCGTACTGCCACAGGGTTGATGATTTTCTCTACCTCAAAAGGGCCTACAAATCTTGGACTGAACTTATTCTTCCCCTTAATTTTCAGGTATCGGGTAGAAAGCCAAACTAAGTCTCCCACCTTATATTCAGGACCAGTTTTTCTTCTCAAATCGGCATATCTCTTATATTTCAACTTATTTTCTCCCAGAACCTTTTTTGCTCTATCCAAGTTATTTTTCATTATCAACAAGCGATCTTCCACTCTAGGATTCCCTGAATCCTCCTCCAACACCTCAAAACTCAGAAAGCGAGGATGAAACCCACGACCCAACAAGAAAGGGGACATAGAAGTAGCATCTTTTCCACAATTATTGTAAGGGAATTCTGCCAACCACACCAAATCCACCCATTCCTCTCTAGCTTGTAAATGACACCTTAAAAACTTCTCCAATTCTTGATTTACTCTCTCCACTTGTCCATTACTTTCCGGATGATACCCAGAAGTCAAACTAACTTCCACTCCAAGTTTCTTACAGAAGGCCCTCCAGAATTTTGAAATAAATTGAGATCCCCTGTCAGAGATAACTTGACTTGGGAGTCCATGTAGTCGAACTACACCTTGCAAAAAACTATGAGCCAGTTTTTCCGCGGTAACCTCTCCCTCTATTGGTAAAAAATGTGCTTCTTTAGTAAGAAGATCGACCACAACAAGAATGGTAGTACAACCCTTATCTTGAGGGAGATCTACTATGAAATCCATAGAAATTGTGTGCCAAGGACGAGGAGGAACAGGTAATGGCTCCAATAAACCATGCGGCTTCCCAACTTGACTTTTCGCTTGTGCACAGACTACACAAGTTTTAACAAAATTCAATGTGTCTTGGCGAATTTTTTCCCACCAAAAATTTCTTCGAACCAGTTCCAGAGTTTTTCTGAACCCAGGATGTCCTGCTAAAATGGATTCATGACAATTTCTCAAAACCTTTTCTCTCAACTCATCAGTAGGTACATAAAGCTTATTATCAAAAAAAGGAAGATTGTCTTTCAACTTTCTAGCTGGATCCAGTCTCACCCACTCCTCCATCTTCTGCAAGGACATATTTTGACGAACTTCATTCAAAAAATCCATTTCTTTAATGGCTCCAGCTAACAAAAAACGTTCTGGAGCAATTATAGGTTCTGGTTCTATAATCTCTTTGTCTTCACTTCCAGGAAATTGGCGAGATAACGCATCAGCTTTTTTGTTCTGACTTCCAGGTTTAAAAGTCACAATGAAATCATAATCTGCAAAGAACAAAGACCAACGAAGTTGTCGTGGAGACAAAGTTCTTGCAGATTTTAAAAACAATAAATTTCTGTGATCAGTAAGGACCGTTACTGTATGTCTTGCTCCTTTAAGAAAATGTCTCCATTCTTCAAAAGCGGATTTTATTGCTAACAGTTCCCGATCAGCAATTGTGTAGTTCACTTCAGCAGCAGAAAACTTTCTAGAAAAGAATGCAACTGGATGTATTTGACCAGTAGTTTCATTCCTTTGAGAAAGCACCGCCCCCAACGCTAAATTTGAAGCATCCGCCTCCACAAAAAAAGGTTTAGAAATATCTGGATGAATTAGAATTGGACTAGAAGTAAATCTTTGTTTTAACTCTTGAAAAGCCTTTTCTGCTTCAAGGTCCCAGTCAAATTTCACTCCTTTTTTCAAAAGTCTCGTTATAGGAGCAACCAGTCGAGAAAAACCTTCTATAAATCTCCTATAAAAATTGGCAAACCCTAAGAAACTTTGTATTTCCTTAACCTTAGTAGGAGGGGGCCATTCAAGAACGGCTTGCACCTTTTTAGGATTCATTTCTAAACCCTTAGGTGAAATTATAAAACCTAAAAACTCCACAGAATCGGTATGGAATTGACTTTTTTCCAATTTGGCAAACAAATGATTTTCTCGCAATTTTTGTAACACCAAGCACACATGTTTCTGATGTTGATCTAGGTCAGAAGAGAAAATCAAAATATCATCGATATAAACGACAACAAAAATATCCAGGAATTCTCTAAAAACCTCATCAATGAAAAATTGGAAAGCCGCTGGAGCATTACATAGACCGAATGGCATAACTTGATATTCAAACAGCCCAAATCTTTTCTTAAACGCTGTCTTCCATTCGTCCCCTTCCTGCACACGTACAAGATGGTAAGCTCCTCTCAGATCTAATTTAGAGAAAATATTTGCTCCTTGTATTTGATTAAGCATTTCTGAGATGAGAGGAAGAGGATACCGGTTCTTAATAGTGACTTTATTAACTGCTCGATAATCTATGCAAGTTCTAAGCGAGCCATCCGGTTTTGGTACAAAAAATAAAGGAGAGGCCGCAGGTGACTTAGAATGACGAATAAATCCTTTGGCCAAATTTTCCGACAAATATTCTTTTAAATAATCATTCTCTTTCTCAGTAAGAGCATATACCCTACTACTAGGCAAAATTGTTCCTGGCTCCAGTTCAATTTTACAATCAAAGGATCTATGGGGTGGTAATTCTCCTGCCACTTTCTCATCAAATACGTCCCAGAAATCTTTGTAACACTGGGGAAGTTGACCCACTACAGCTCCCACATCATGACCTCCAATTCCAGTCTCAGCCAGAAAACTAGATATAGAATTACTTTGTTTTACCTCTTCCTCTAAGAGACTTCCTGAAAAGCAATTCTCTTTACAAAAATCGGATTGCATGTCAATTGTCCTAGCACTCCAATCAATTAGGGGATTATGAAGAGTAAGCCAAGGCATGCCTAAGATAATCTTCAACAAAGGGGCATCAATTAACTCAAATGAAATTATCTCTCTGTGACCTCCTGATAACTCCAAAGTTAAAGAACCAGTTCTATGAGTAATAGGACCAGAAGATAAACATGTACCATCAACAGCCCTAGCCTGCTCTACAACCTCCTTCAGAATAATTGGAATTCCCAACGATTTGGCCAGACCCCAATCCATGAAATTCCCAGTCGCACCAGAGTCAATCATTACAGGACCATTTCCCTTACACTCCAAATCAAAAAATAAGGATACATTTATGGTTATATGAGGAACCGCTGTCTGCACCGTATTGGCAATCTGTTGTACCTTGACTGCTGAGGAAGAAGTCTTCTTGGGAGTGTAAGGACAGTTTCCTAAAAAATGCCCACCTCTTCCACAGTATAAACACAAATTATTATCTCTCCTCCTAGTCTTTTCCTCCACTGTTAATGGGCCTCTGATTCTTGGAGATGAATTATTCCCTTTGGGTCTACTCTCTATTTTGGGTCTATCTACTCTAAGTATAGACTTTACATCACTCTGACCATGACGTCTCTCTGCCTTCCTTTCACTCAAACGGAAATCCAATTGAATAACCAAATCAATCAGACCTTCACAAGTAGGAGGGCGTTCAACTACTCCAGACAAGGCATCCTTTAACTCATCTCTAAGGCCCCGATAAAACAACGAAGCTTGTTTAGCCTCGGGCCACTTGCTTTCTAACACAAGGGACTTAAATTGTGTTATATAAGCAATCAAGTCTCTATTACCTTGTTTTAATTCTAAAAGTTCACCATCCACTTCCAGAGATAGCTGTCTTCTATCAAACATTTTTCGGAATATCTCTAAAAAGTTGGTATAATTTTCTAAAACCGCACTCTTTTGACTCACCAACAACCCAGCCCAAGCAGATGCTTCCCCAGAAAGATATGACAACATAAATGTTATCTTAGAAGCATCCGATGGAAATAATTCTGGTCTACTCATAAAATGTAATTCACATTGTGTTAAAAACACCCTAAATCTCTTGGAATCCCCATGATAACGTTCTGGGGACGCCAAAGGCACTGGCATAATTATACTCCTTACCCCTTCTGCCACTGTAGGCGCCCGTTGTATGTGTGGTAACTGATCTTCTCTTTCTAACTCTGGTGGAGAACCTGCGCCCCCTGAAACCTCATCCTCTCTCCTTTCTCCCCTCTGTTGAATTTGTGTAACTTTAACACTTAAGTCATCCACCTTTTGACTAAGTAAAGCATTCTCATCCCGAGAAATTTTCAACTCCTCCCGTAACTCCCTAATCAAAGATCCTAACATCTCCATGGATTCGTCGGGGTTCATGACAGCTCGGGCGGACTAAATTATTGGCCTTTCATTCTGTCAGGCTGAGAGGTCCTGTATCCGCGGAAGCTGCTGAACCCCCGACAATCCCCCTGAGATGTATTTCCCAGAACTAGTTTTCAATACAGCTCTGTAAACTACACCCCAAAGGGAAAGGGGGAATGGGACAACAAAACAACACCAGGCAGACTGCGTCAAGGCTAATCAGTGCTGAACCTGCAGAGGATAAAGAATAACATATACACTTTCTTAATTCACTTACTTAACCTTATGAACGGGAAGTAATTAATCCTTAACTAATAATTGAGAATCCTACCTGGTTCTTCTCTTGAAATTTCTTAGAGAAGCGGATAAGAAGCTGAAAATCTCTCTTACTTGCGATACTAGAAATTCCCAGCAACTTCTTACATTAGGCAAAACTGGAAGTTTTAGTTCTTTGTTTGTCTTTTTTCCAACTTGCACTGGTAGTTCAATTAGATTGTCTATAAAATGTTCTTTCTTGTAATATCAAAACTTTTCAAACTATTTATAATTATCTTGAGTCTTTGAATCCTTGAAGAAAGAGGAAAAAACGTGCTAACTGCACACGCAGGTTATTTCCATTAATCGTTGAACTTCACATAGAAATCTTCCTGGTTGAAGAACACGCGCAAACGGATGAAGACGGCCGATCCAAGTAATCCACACGCGCAAAAATCCACACGCGCAACAATTCACACGCGCAATGGTCCACACGCGCAATAATATTCTCCTGCGAGACACGCGAAATAAGAACACCCGCGCTATTGAGTTCAAAAGCAACGAAGTGATTGTCACGCGCAAAATTACTCGCGATGGAAAAAACACACGCGCACTCACAAGGCACGCGACGAACAGATTCTCGCGCTTAAAATCACACGCGCTTTGTATTTCACACGCGCTTTGTACACACGCGATAAAAATCACACGCGCTTTATATTTCACACGCGAATTGTATTTCACACGCGCTTTGTATACTCGCGCTAAAAATCACACGCGCATTGTATTTCACACGCGCTTTATACTTCACACGCGCTTTATACTCCACACGCGCTTTGTATACTCGCGCTAAAAATCACACGCGCATTGTATTTCACACGCGCTTTATATTTCACACGCGCTTTGTATTTCACACGCGCTTTGTAGTTTTCACGCTGCGTATAGCTTTTGGCGAAAAGGATCTCTCGCGCAATAAAACACACGCGCTTTTAAAATGGCACGAGACCAACCTCTGCTCGCGCTCGGAATACAAACGCTAGAAAGCACGCGCTCACTTGAATACGCACGTTACAGTCAAAATCTCGCGCTAAGGAACACTGCACTGGAAACACAAGCGCACACCGATAGTTCAATTGTTTTAGTTGAAACACTACTTTTAACGAATTTTCAAGGAGACTGTATTTAAGATGAACAGATTTACAGTAGAAATAAAGTCACTTATCTCCTTAGCGAATTCACAAAGATTTCCTGCTTTTCCTATCTTCCAAAACGAATTCCTGCCAGCTGAAGACTTCTCCTGAACCCCCAAGAAAGTAGCCGCTCAACTGCTGAGATCTGAAGGATAAAATCCACCAGGCATAATACTAAAGCAGGAGCAGCCACTGAACACGTCCTCTCAGATGGGGTTTTGATGATGAAAGGCACAGAGTGACAGTTTAGAATGTTCATTGTTGTTCAGCATTGTCTTCTAGCCAATCAGAGCTGTCACTGTGAGGCTCCATCTTGCCTTGGGTCAGAACCAGGATTCTGAATTATCAAGTTAAGGCCTAACCAACTATAATGGAAAACTTCCCACCCACACAAAGCTAATCTGAAAAGGATAAATAATGAAAAGGAAACTTGAATAAGAGAAGGAAACCTGACACTTGGTTAAGGTACGAGCTTGGATTGATCTCATTACAGACCCTTTTCAATTGGCGCAAATGCGCCTTTTTTAGGAAATGCTTGATGTCTACAACATCGCAAGTCCTCCTAAAATATATTTCATCATATATTTTTTCAAGTAAACATTCGTTCATTAAATCGTAGTTAATGTCGGTTTATTGTGTCTTAATCAAAGCAAAGGTATCAATAGATCTACTGATTCGAAATCCAGATAAAGCTAAATCAAAAGTAAATCATACAGACTGGATTTCAACTCGACATGGATGTCTTGCATATCACAATGCTGATGCTAATCGATTTCCACACAAAAAAATGCGTACTTTGCCATCCTATTTAGTACGCTGTCCATCCCCTAATTACCGGCACCACATTTTGAAATTACGCTTCAATGTGTGGGGCACTAGAGAGTTGCTATCAAAAAGGAAACTGTTGAGCCACTCGGAAAATCTTTGGCGCTTTTGCACATCGATGAACAGTTGTGAAACTATGAGGCATCTCATTACAGAATGCTCAGTACTTCACCCCTTGTGCGAAATAAATTTTGCGCGACATTGTAATTATTTACAGCTTGCATCTCAAGACCTGTCCTGGTTTCTAATTTTGGGCTCAGGGTATCTGCCATTACAGATTGCTACTGTACATTTTCTTTTAAGTGTAAACTTGGAGCCTAAGTGAACGATTTGCTATTAAACCATTTTATGGAGTCTATTGATTATTCAACTATTCTTGATTATTCATGTATTTCTGTTATCTTTTGTTATCTTTTTTTGTTTTCTTTTATTTTTAAGTATAATTGTTTATAATAAAGTTTTAAATGTGTATGTATTTGTATTTATATTTGAAAGGTTGATTAATTTCAACTAAAACAAATTTAAAAAAAAAATAAAAAAACAGCCAGCTCTGAGAGGAGGTCCAGACAAGTTGACTTTGGGATTGATTGGTCCCACCAACCCAAGGGGAGAAGTCGTTGTTGCAGGGCTTCTCTAGTCGAGGCAAATTTGCAGCTTCAGCACAGCAGCAGGGCTTCACTGGGCAAACCAACGGTCCAGGAGTTGCAGCAGGCGTCTCTTCCAAGTTCTTCTTCCGATTCCTTCGTCCAGTGGTAGACTGTTAGGTAAAGATTTGGGGTAGTACACGTAGGGTGCACTATAACAACCTTAGCCTCCTGGCAATAGGTACCCAACCTTTGGTATAAGTCTGAACTACACAGGTGTTATGAATAACTGGTGAGGGACTTTTTGGTTGACACCTTTGCGAGTACCTCGCGACCTGATGCAGCTTGTGTTGGAATATTTATTTGAAAAAAATTATATTAATGGAAGATCCAAACGTCGCATCCGAGTAAGGTACTACGGAGACATAGAGACCCTCAACTCTGTTTGTTCAAAGTAGTATGGGTTGGGTGAGCTTACAGTTTTCGATGCACTGAAAAATAAAGAGATGAGAAAATCTTGATGTGGTTTTTTTTGGCGATTCTTTTTAATTAAACATATTGGAAATATAGCCTTTATGGATGACACGTGTTTCGGCAGGTTTACATTGCCTTTTTCAAATCCAGGCCTTATTTGCTTAGTTAAATATCCGCATAATGCAAGGGAAACAGTGCGTCATGGGTTCAGTCCCACCTCATAAAAATGTGTCCTCCGTGTGCCGGGTGGTCCGCGTTCCCTACAGTGTAGAAGGAACAATATAAAAGCAACACTCAAATACACTTCAGAAATCCACACTCTTAGGTTTCTTAGATTCAGGAACTTCCCATTGAGGATGTCTCACAGGCAATTCCTACACCCTCAGGTGACATACATAACTAGGAGACTTGTGGACGTTAATATAGAACAGTTACATCTACAGTAGGCAGAGGGTGTTTACAAAGAAAGGTTAAACCGAATAAACAAGAGATCTCAAATATTTCTTTAAGCAGGCAAATACTTTTGAACTCCCCAATGCAGAGTAAGTTAACCCCTTCCTGGAAGGATGGGTGCAACACAAAACAGAGGAGAGAAGAGTCATTCAGGGAACCAGGCTAAGCCAATGTCAATGGCCAAAAGTCAATGTAACTGAAGCACTTCTTGAAGGCGAGTAAAATTCTTTGCACAATGTTTTAGAAGTCTTCGATGAAGAAAGAAGAATCAAATGTAGGGCCACAAGCCGGGAGACTTGTGAAGTAGAAGAGCAAGCAAATCTACAGTGACAGGTAAGTTCTCTCAGACTTTACAGAAGAAAAGATGCAGCTGATGACCTCTGTTCCTGTGCAGCTCTGCAGATCCTGTTGTTCCTGGGCCTCAGTCATGGGCACAAGAGGGAGGACTTCGGGGACTCCTGCACCACAACGGGACGGTCACCGACCGCAACCGGCAAACTTTCAAATCGATGGCACTTTAGTGTTTCAGCTTCTTGCGACTACCGCAAACAGCAACACTGAGGTTCTTGGCTGTCGAGGTGGACTCTCCTTGCTTCTGGGGTCCCGCATTCTGTTGAGAGGGCTCAGGCTCGGTCAGTCCTGCTTCCTGGGAGTCCAGAGGATCATCCTGGAGCTCTTGGCCAACTTAAAAGCAACGCACACACACTGGTGTTCCTCTCGCTGGCTATACGGTTTCTAGCAGCACTCTGTGGAAACTTCAACCAGTTCCGAGTTGGATATCCAGGTGGCTTACTTTGGAGTTGATTGGTCCCACCAACTCAAGTAGAGAAGTAGTCTTTGCAGGTGCTTCTCTGTTGAGGCGAACTTGGAGCTTCAGCAGAGCAGCAGGGCTTCACCGGTCAAACCAACGTTCCAGTAGTTGCAGCAGGCGTCTTCTTCCAGTTCTTCGGATTCCTTCTTCCAGTGATCGACTCTGTCTTCCAGCTAAAAAGCCTCACCTTTTATGCAGGTTTCTCCCATTCATTCCAGCTTAGCTGTCCATCACCCAGCAGGGTGGCTATCCTTGTCGGACAGCCAACCAGCCAGCCAACCATCACAGAGTGCATTCCAGTCTCCTTGGAGACTAAGCACAAGGGGTTTCGGGCACCTCCCTCACTTCCTGCCCCCACTAGACACTTTGGAGGCGGGTTTCACTTGTGAAGCCGGCAAAAGACAAAATGAACAAAGGGACCAAACCTGGTTTGGCACGCAGAGTAAATCTCAAGAAGGACCTTTACAACAAGAAATGGCAAAAAAAGAAGACCAGGGCCATTTTGACAAAATGGGCACCCATGCGTGCGTCACTGCAGCTGCGAACACAGCCCGAGGTAAAAACACACAAAGTAAACCACTGGCACCATCCATTAATTGTGGAAAGGATAACATAAAAATGTTACATGAGAAACTAGACAAAGGGGATACTAAGTAACCCCTCAAGCACCATGTTGTCATATAGTGTGTGCTTGGTCTAGAAGGTTACAAATAGAAATTAAGTCAATTCCACTTCACTGCTCTTCGAAACAGTAGTTTATCCAAGAGAAGGTTTTTAAACCTTTGGAAAATCTGAAGGACTTCCTTGTGTCACTGCACTGAAGGTGCTGTGTCTCAAGTAAAAAGATGCTTATGGAGTTTGTCAGACTCCAAAAACCAAAATAATCAGAGTTCAAATCCCAGAAAAATACATGAGTGGGAACAAGGTCTCGCTCTCTCCAGGTTGAAAATTAAGTCCTAGAGTCCAGCAAAAGAGCTGGGGGTCTCTAAAGTAGAGGGGAATTGGCACATTTCTGAGAATTCTCCCTAACCAGAGGATTTTACAAGACCCCCATATGACCACTTTGACCCCTCTTCTCACCTTTCCCAAGGCCTTCTGGTTTTGGTAGTTTCAATAATCAGGTAATCGCCCAGAGTTTCCTGCGTGAACACCCACGTGGTGTCAGACTCTTTAATTGCTGGTGTTCCATTTTTTACATCATTAGTTCTTTAAGCCTTTCACAGTACAATTAGCCGCTTGATACTTTTCGTTCGACACAGTTGGGTTTCTTATCGACTCTCTCCTCCATTCACCGGCTTTGATGAACCGCTTGGCTTTATTTCTCCTTGGACTTAAGGTTGGTACTACAGAGACCAGCGTTTCTCCCTGGCTTGTTTATCAGCGGAGGAGGGTCTTGTGTACCATAGACATCTGCAACAACACCCGCTGGCTATTGTTTGCGATCTTATAATTCCTTCTGTGGAGGACTCACAGGACTTGGTTGGAAAGGGCAAGGCTGCTTCACTCCTTGTCACCCCTCGGTATGCGCCGTCTTTTTCCTCCTCTTGAATGGCCGTGCTTAGTTAGCGCTCACGTCGTACGGTCGGCCTTGCTCGTCCTGTGCTTTTGTGCTCCACCTTTTATCCCTGTGGGGAATTGCCTGACCCTTGTATTGGAACATGTCGGGTAAACATCGTGTTGTGCGAAGGTGTTTGTGTCAGAAAACTGGCAGAGGCAGTGTTTTTGAATGTCCTACGTGGTAGGATGGGGGAAAGGTGTAAAAAGAAGGGGATACCGCGTCTCACCTGTCGGTCTCCCACTCCCCAAGAACCCCCCCATCCAGGTGATCCTCCCTCACTGGTCCACCCCCAGGAACTGCATACAATACCGATGGGCCTGTCCTGGCCACCTGGATGATAGATCTTTGGGGAATAGATCGGGAAACACCTTCAGGTTTCTCACACCACGCACGCCTTTACAAGGTTCTATTTCGTCAACAGGGATTCCAGGGAGGAGTCCCGGGTCAGCCAAGCGGTGCTACGCAACCTGTTCAATTGAGGTGTGTCTGCTCCAGGGATGAGTGTTACTTCTGTTGAGCCATTGCCACCTCCCGTGGTTGTGTCCTGGTAATGCTGTGTAAATTTCATTCATGAGCATGTGAATCCATTGCAGACCCCTTGCTGGAGAAGGGTTAAGTTACTTAACTGTAACTTTTGTTCTCCAGCATGGGTCTGGCATGAATTCACATGCGAACCCTCCCGCCTTCCCCTCTGTGGCTCTTCTTGGTTCATACTGCCACTTTATGGCCACCAGCGGGAGAGGACTGTAATTGGATCGGGGCAGTATGACCCAGAGGACAGTTATTGGTTTAGAGGAGAAATACAGTTTTCAAGCGAAAGTGAAACTGGTTTTCTTTTACAGAAGGTTTTTGGCTGGTGGGACCAACTAGTCATAAGACTACCTGCAAGACGAGCTATCCCCCCATGTGCTGCGACCCCCCTGGGCTGCAAACCACCAATATCCTAGGACCTCCGACCATATTGCAGTGCATCGTCTTCCCGTGAACAAATCTTCTCAGAATGTTGGACCCCAAGAGGCAAGATTGTCCTCCTCAAAGTTAACTAACCAGAGTGCAGGACCGAAGAATCAAGGCGATTTGACCGGGCAGTAAATGTTCCCTCTTGGTGTCGCTGCAGACCGACATTGGAGCACGAGGAATCCCTTGCTGAGTCTTTTTTCTCGACTGCTATTGCAACAGGCCTTCCAGAGTCCCCCCTTTATCACCACGACCAAGGATCAAGAGACCGGGTCGACCGCTGCTGCACCGTGAAAGAATCCAGCGGCATCACTCCTCTGGTATACGGGGCTCGGGAAGTACTTGCCTCAAGCCATTTTGATGCTTCTGTGCTGCTGGATTGCTAATTGCAGTGTTTGGGTGTTCATCCATACCGTTGGCCCAAGCCTAACACTTGTGTGCCTATAGCAAGCCAAGGTAACCAAAAGCTTTTTGACCCTCAAAAGCATCTTTCTTGTAATTGAAGAATCCTCTGGAACTTTGCCTTTTCTGCTGCTGTGCCTTACCTGCTTTAGCTCCAATCTGACTATGAAGAACTCCTACCGAGATAGGAATGGATTTAAGGCCTCTGAAAAGTAATACATGTCTTTTAAAGTATGGAACTGCTATTGTTGGTGTTGTATAACCCTTTTTATTCCTACGCCAGAACATTTTGAGTCGCTGTAACAAGTGCTTTTACTTAACATTGAATTGTGTTCATGATCTGTATGATTCCCTACTATTGGTTTACTCACCTGAAGTATTGCTCATGTTTTCTATTCTGTTGATTAATTCAAATAGTACTTACCTGAATAACTTTGCCTTGTGTATATAAAATAAATATCTATTTTACTATAACTATTAGTATGTAAGAGTTTCTCTGGGCCTATGTATTTACTGAGTTCTCTTTGTACTTACCCACAGCTCACATCCTCCTCCTAAGATAAGCCTGGCTGCTCTGCCATTGTACCAACCCTTTGGGTAGTACAGACTTATACGAAGAGTTGGGGCCTGTACAGCGAGGGATACGTTTGTAGAGTCTTACCTCAGGTGGACTTTAAGAAAACTTCCCTTACAGCTACAGCTTATATATATATACTATCAGTCCCCTATTGACCTTGACAGTTTGGCCAAATCCACCCTGGCCCTCTAACACGTGCCCCCCCCCTACTCCATCACCTTGGTTTCCAGCTACTGGATTGGCCAGTTACCTGGAATGTTAAAGCCCCGTTTGGCCTAATCACGTGGTGTACCCTTGTTCGTTAATGTGTGCTCAGTGGATAGCTTTGAGGTCCAATTGGTCTCTTAGAATAATGGTGCGCTTCTCTTGATGCCAGACATGCAGGCGCCCCCACCGTGCCTCCCCACTCAGTATTAACTTTGTTGGCAGTCACCTCTTATTCCTCGTATCACCAATCACTGGATGTTCTAATGCTCGTTCCCCCCCTTATGAGTTGCCCCTCCTTGGTATGTCTTCTTGCTGCCTCGGAGACCACATTAATCGGCCCAATTTTGGGACTTCATTTTCCATCTGTTGGGTAGTTCAAATAGGGCGGCCATTCCCCTGGAGGGTGCTAGTACCCTAAATCTTAACCAGGCATTTTTGCAGCTCAAGACCTCTATCCTGGTTTCCATGGGTTTGTCCTTCAGGACGGCCGCAGTCCTACCCTTGCTCTGCTATTCACTTTCCATTTACATTTCGCAGGTCTACAGCTGGATACAATTGAGCCATTATCTGGTTGGTGTGAATAATATTATTCTGGGCTTCTCTACTGGGGCTTGGGAAGGGATAATTAAAACTGTTCATTAGACCACGCTACCCTATTCCCAACGAGCTGCACAAAACACTAGGCCTTTCTTTCAGTATGGCGATCCTTCAGTGTTTCTCGCACCCTGGCCATATGGCTACATTCCCAATGTCACACCTTCTATTTCACTACTACTACAGAATGTCACGCATGCCCTATAAAGAGGCCTGCCTATGCTTCAAGGATTACTTATAAAACAAATGCATTTATCAGCCCCGTCTCCACTCATCCTTCTCCATACGTATGCACCAGTCCACTTTCTTGTGCGTTTAGGTTTTTCTGAGTCTGAATCGTTTTGGGGGACCCGAGAGCAGGAAGTTGTGATGAATCTGTAGTGATTCCCCCCAAAACCTCGGCCTGGGACCTTCCTCATGTGGCAGGAAAAGGCAGACGCTTTCTAATCCCGACCCTGGGAGTCTGTTCTGCGGGAGGATCACATGAGGGAGGAAACGGGTCAAGAGGAAAGGGAAATTCCCCTGTTTAACTTTCCCTGAGGCCCTAGTCTCCTGATGCTTTATTGTCATTAGGGACTTCAAGTCCCATAATTCCCTCAGTACTGGGACGAGGAACAGGGATGCAGAGGAACAAAGGTGTAGAAGTGGTCAGCTAATTAACAAGAATGACCTACACCGGAGGGAGACTGGGAGGCTCAAAAGGCCCCCTCGGGTGCAGGTAGAAGCAGAAGAAGCAGATCTACCATCCAACTTAACACAAGGGTAACCGGACAGACCAATGGGACTACTGTAATCCTCAGCAGTTTAACCAGAGTGTAACAAAGGTCCGGAAACAGCAAAGGTTTAGGGTACCTAGACAGTTAGGTAGCCAGATTCCCAGAAATTATTATCTATGATAGGAGTCACTCGGGAGGGATAGTGTTTCAGTGCAAGCGGGAGTAGCGGCCTAGTTCAGACAGGTAGGAATCACACCTCTGATCCACGTATTTGCAGAGGAGACATGAACTCCTTTGACAAGGCGACCTGCAAACACAGTACCTCAAGGAGTCGTTTATAGGGTGGTAGGCCAGCCGTCGACTGAAATAAACAACTTTGCGCAAAGATGCGCCTGAGAACAGTTTCTGAGCTGAGGATTCCACATCTGGCGGTGCAGGACTGCATGTGCATATTCACCATTTTGCTGGTGTGTGCATAATCGGTGGTTAATTCTGGATGCTAAGCCCAAAAGGGAGATTTGATGTTTGTCTCGGGAGAAAGTGAGACCAACTGCCCCCCCCCCTTCTGCTCCACCACCTCACTCTCTAACGTTACCTAGTGCTCTATCCTATCGCTGTGGCTCTTCAATATCTACATTGCCCCTCTTGCTCACCTGATCTCCTTCTTCTCTCTTCATTTCCAGTGTTCTTCTGATGACACACAGCTTTGCTTCAAATTTCTGTCTACCACCTCCTCTTCCTCCTCTCTCATTCCCGATTGTGTGACTGCTATTCAGGCACGGTGTGCTTCTAATGAGCTGTCTCAATGCCAGTAAGACGGAGATCCTTCTTATTGGGACACCTGCACCCTGTCTCCCTCCGGCCCTATGGACACCCTCCTTGGGCCTTCTATCCTCGCCATCCAGTGAGGCCAAAGATCTGTCCTCTTCGACTCCTCTCTCGCCTTCACCCCTCACATCTTGGACCTTGCCAAGAAGGCCCACTTTCAGCTTCATCTCCTTAGGCGCATTCTTCCTTTCCTCACCTTTCCCCAGAAGCTCAGTGTCTCCAGAGCTCTGGTTCTCTCCAGACTGGACTACTGCAACAGCCTCTTCCTCCCTCCACCCCCTTCAACTAATCCAGAATAGGGCTGCAAGACTTATCCTTGGCCTCAAGCCCAGGGACTGCATCTCTCCAGCCCTCCAAATCTCTTCACTGGCTCCCAGTGGCCACAAGGATCAAATTAAAGACCCTCCGCATCATCCACAAGGCTTTCTGGGGCCTGGGACCCTGCTATCTCCAACTCTCTCTCCCTTAATACCTCCCACCTCGAGCCCTGCGCTCTTCCAGCTCAAACTCTCTGCTGACCAAACGCTTCTTCAAGCAGAGAGTGGGGGGAGGGGTGGGGGGTTCGATGGCTCTCTAATTGGCTGGTGCCTCCCTTTGGAACAGCCTCCCTGCCCCTCTCTGACTTGAGCCAGACCTCATTAACTTCCAGAAACTTCTCAAAACTCTACTTTTCTTTCCACTCACCCTCCCCTGCTAATTCCCTACTGCCGTGGAGACTGGCGGCCTAGTCCTTCATTGGTCTTGCAGGTTTTCAATGGAGTCTGCCCAGTCGACACCAGCACCCCCCCCCCCCATCAGTGCTACCCTTTGGGCCCCCAATTGGGCAGGTGTGCTCCCCCTCCTTGGGACACCTCTGCCTTCACACTTAGCCAGTGGCCTGCTCCTCGGACACCCCTTGATACTTCCCCTCCTGGGCTCACACAGCACTTGCCCATACCTGTTACCTCCTCCCCACTCCCCTGCACTTCTCGTCACTGGACTTGCATGTCCGAATGCCACAAGGCCTAGTAGGATCACGATTGTTTGATTATTTACTGCTTTTACCGTTGTTTAATTACTCCCCTTGTTCCCTCCCCACTTTTGTCTTGTGGCGCCTGAAAACCCCATTGTTTGTATAGGCGCCTAACAAATGCTCAATAAAAAACATACATATCTACAACATGTCAATACAATTATATTTTACTTACTTGCTAACTGCATACACAAGTATGCAGCTGATACACTTGTGTGGACAGCCAATTATTTAACATCATATATTGTTATTCTGTATTTCTGTGGCTACACTCCCGTCCCGAGAGGTCTGCCTTTGTGGGTTGGACACATTACCCTGGTTAAGCTACAGGACATCTGAACAAATCCAAAGCTTAGAAGGATCATAGTGGTGTTTTCGGGGCTTGAACACAAGCCTCAGGAAATCCTTGCGGATGCAACTCGTTCACATTCATATGCAATAATTCAAGCTGGAGCATGCCATTCCGTTAGGTAGAATTTCCTTCTGGAGTGTAATTCATTCCCACTTTGTGAGTCCCCCAGCATTTTTGCTGGGCTATTGGATTTTCTGACTATTTCTCCTGAGTACTTTGGAGCCTTTTTCCACACTCACTCCCTCTTTTACTCTGTACTTGGAAACCCTTTTTATCTCCTTTGGATACTTTGTAATGGAGTTATGCTTGTGTTTTCTATTCTGGCATCTACGTTTTATTATTGCAGCACGCAGCACTTTCTGTGCAGTGTTTCTTGAAGCTCCTTGTGCTTTCCTTTCTATTTTCCCTGGTTAACTACTGTTACCAGTGCAGGGGGGGGGCACCCTTTTGTCCCTTCTGTAATTCATGCTGAGAGAGCAACATACCCCACCTCATGTGAAGTGCTGAGGGGAAACGTCTCCCTTTTCTCACTGCTCCAGTAACTTTTGATCACTGTTACAATTCCAGCTGTCTGACAGGCTGCTGGCAGTGTACCCTTTTATCATAACATTTTGTGGACTTCTATCGTAGGCTGTTTTCGCAGCTGCAGTAGGGATACAGGGGCCACCATTTGCCTAAAATGCTGGCTGTATTTTTTAAAGCCCTGTTCATGACTTGTTCTTACTTGAGCCTTTTTCTACCTTCCAGGGTGGGAGGAGGTCTTGATGGGTCTTTTGTCTTTGGCGGGCTTCCCTTGGAAAGCCCACCAAGGCTCTTAGTCCCTGAAAGGACAGGAAGTGGGGGAGGTAACTGAAACTCCCCTGATCTTTGTCCTGCAGTGTGCCTGCCTGGAACCAGTTTTAACAGAGGTTTTGGCTGTCCCCCTAGACAGCCACCCCCCAGATTTGCATGAAAGGCTTGAATGGTGATTGGTGGACTCAGCCAGTTTTCTTGCATAAAAGGTGAGGGTACTGGATCTGAACCTCAGTTCAGTGGTCGACTCAGAAGATCCAAAGAGGAATCCTTAAAAGGACATCCCGGCAACATCCAAGAGATCACCAGAGCCGTTGAGTGACTGCTGAAGACCCGACTCAGAGTGACAGGGACATCTTTTGAAGACTACTTCCTCTCCTGGGCTGGTGGGCCTAACCAATCTCCAGACCACTTGCGTTTTGCACCATCCCATGAAAGAGTTGTGACCCTGCCAGGCTGCAAACTCCCTATACCCTCGGGACCCGTGCCATTTTGCGGCACAACATCTTGTGAAGTGCGAATCCAACTAAAATCTTGTGGGCATTCTTCTGGGCCTGCAGTGACACTTTTCCACTCTGAGATGTCCCCTCAGCTGAGTCATGGACTGAGAACCCTAGACTACAACCGTCGCTGACCCGAAGCCTGTGAATGGCTCTATCGCACCAGTGCCGCGAAGATCCACTGCTGGGCGTCCCACTGCTCGAGTGCATCCGTCTGCTCCTGCCAACGTTCCTTACCCAGCCATCCAGGCCAAGAAATCCGAACCAGGGACAACTGTCACCTCTCCTTGGGGACCAACCTGCTGCACCACGTTCTTCATTGATAAAGTACTGGCTCAAGTCTCGGCACTTACCTTGGTCTTGCTGAGTTGCTAGGGTGTTTTTGGAGGGTTGCAGTTAAGCTGTTACTTGCACCCCGCTCCAGGGCACCCTGAGTCCCATCGGGGTGAACAACCCATTGGGCTCTACATTTCCAAAACTAACTGTTGCCTGCAAACCTGAAGAAACCATTCTAGACTCTGCTCTGGCTGCAGCTTGCCTGCATCTTTCCTCCTCAGTCGTTGGTCACTGGACCCCCAGTTCCCCCACTTGACTTTTCGAGACTCCTTTAGTATAGGGTTGGACTTTTGAAGATTGGTTGGGCAGGGGTTAACTAAAGTTGCAAGAGTTGATCTAATTTTTTGCTAACTAGTCGCAGTAGTTTTCTCTAACTTTTGTGTGGCTTTACATTTGATTTGAAGTGTGCTACCTTTTATTCGACTGTGATATTACTGTGTGAATAATACTTACATGACTTATTTTTTAAAAGCCTTAATGTATTCAAAATAGATGACTATTTTTATATAACTGCTAGTGTGTCAGTGTTTCCTTGAACGGATTGTACGCTCTAGGTACTGTGTGCTCACTTCAGCCCTTCCCTCTCCTAGATTAAGCCTGGGTGCTCAACCATTGCTACCAAACATTTGGGTAGTACAGGCCTAAACTAAGAGGTGTAATCCTGTCACCAAAAGTGGGCTTTTCTAAGTTCTGTCACAGATAGTAACTTGTTTAAAACACCCTAACACATTCCTATTGGTCCATTCACACTCTATCAACTTTGCAGGGTCATCTTTTTGCATTCCTGGCATATTTATGCTGATCTGTGCTATCTGGTGATGTCATGGATGTGTGAGCATGTGAGGTCCGCTTTGGAATTCTAGGAATGTTGAGTGTTCAGTTATTGTCAGTTCGTCAAGCCTGGGGCTGGGTGGTGGGTACCTCGGTGGGTGTTCCTGGGTCCTTGACCTGTAGACCTTCACTTTCCCCCAAGCTCTGGTTCTCTCTAGGTTGGACTACTGTAATAGCCTCTTTTTTAAATCTACCTACCTCCACTCTCCGCCCTTTACAACTAATCCAGAACAGGACTGCGAGACTTGTCCTTGGGCTCAAGCCCTGGGATCGTATCTCTCCAGCTCTGAAATCACTTCACTGGCTCCCAGTGGACACAAGGATTACATTTAAAACCCTCTGCATTGTCCACAAGGCTTTCTGGGGCCTGGGTCCAAAATACCTTCAACTATCCCTCCGTAAATACCTCGGTTACCAGACATTTGGTCGAATGCATTTGATCGAATTACAATATGGTCGAATCAATTTGGTCGAAAAAATGGTCGAATTTGTATTTATTTATTTATTTTTTGGGGGGGTCCCCCCCCAACCCCTGTTTTTGGTGTTAAAACACCTTTTTTACCTATTTGTACTTATACTAGAGCAAAAAAAATATATACTTTTAAAAAAAATTCGACCTTTTTTTTTCGACCAATTTGTCATTCGATCAAATATATTCGACCATTTGACTGGACAGCAAATACCTCCCCTCTCAAGCCCTTCGCTCCTCTACTTCCAACTCCCTCAGGGTCAGTCTTTTTTCAAAGAAACGAGCTGGGGGTAAATCTATCTTTGGCTGGGGCCTCCCTTTGGAACAGCCTCCCGGCCACCTTGAAACTTGAGGAGAACCATCTCCGGTTCCGGAAGCACCTCAAGACCTTCCTCTTTGCTTCTGCCTTTGCTCTCTTCTCCCCTGCTTATCTGTTTTCTCTCTCGGCACCGTGCACCTGGCAACCCTCTATCATTCGGGCTCTGGTACCTGCTCACCCTGCCACCCTCCTGCACTGCCTCTGGGCCACCCCTTGCACTGGTGTCTGTAGCTGTACCCATACAGTCACCTTCCCACTTTTCTTCTGCACTTATCTGATATACCCTATCTTACTAATCTAGCACTTGCCACTTGCTGGCTGCACTACTAATGCTTATTGCCTTTATTATTTATTTATTTAACTTATTATTTATTCTGTTCTCTCCTCTGTTCCGCACTTTCCACTTCTCCCCGCTTCCTTGCACTTTCCCTCCTTTCTCTTGTCCATGCACTTGCGCGTTCTCAATGTCACTGGGCCTAGTAAGATCGTTGTTTTGTTCTCCCTTGTTCCCCTCCCTTTGCCTGGTCGTGCTCTGAAACACTTGTGTACGAGCGCAATATAAATAAAATATCATATCAATTAAGACTTACCTAAACTCACCACCTCAATCTACCTCTTCCTGGAGCATGAGATGAAATTACAACAATAGCTAATTTAACCCTACATTTCGATCCAACATATGAAATTGCAATGCACATAAATTCTATTTTGGAAAGAGCTGCGTAAAATAAGTGGATTACTTAGAAGACCAAGATCATTCTAAATGAATAAGCATCCTTCCACACTCATTTGCGCTTTGGGGCCCTGAATTTGAATGTAGTTTACACTGATCTTCCTTTGTGTAAACTAAAAGAATAAACCTAATATTAATTGCATTTAATTGTAATCCTCTTTGTGGAATGGGGATATAGTTTCCCCTACTGTTGCATTCTTGTATCTCTCATCTTACATTTCATCTCTTCCTTCTAGTGCATTCCAGCCCCTCTATTTGTTCTGGAGATCTGGAAGGCCTGCTTCGTTGGACTCATTGAATCTCCCGAAGGGACTGAAGAGCTCAAGTGGACAGCTTTCACATTCCTAAAGGTGGGCCACTGCTGATGTGGACAGCATTCACAATCCTCAAATCCAACAGCAAAGAATAGAAAGATTTGTCGAGATACTTATGCCTATAAAAATGATGCAATCTATACATGGCTTTCGATCTATTTAATTCCAACTCCCTGACGAACCAATGAAGCAATACACCTACCAAACTACCATCAAAAGTGAAAGAATAGCTATTGATGCAAATTTAGACAGTTTACACAATAGAAAATAAGCAATAAAAAAACAAAGATCAAAAGAGAAAGGAAGTGAAAAACAGACTAGAGAAAAAGAAAATTTAATGATGTAGCAGGGCTAATGGGCAAATTTAAACTCAATTGTTTAATTGAATCAGGACTTGGTGACAGAAGACACTCCTCCATATAAAGAAATTAAACGAAAGAGTATTTTTTCCTAGTATCCAGAATCCAATATTGGAATGTTTCTACAGAACACTTCAACAATTTGAAAAACTATCGATAACTTTACAAAGAGAAATCTGGCATCTAATCAGTTGAAAGTCATAAAAAATGGTTTTACAAATATGGAGATGACAATCAAACTCGCAGATAAGGGGGAGTCCTAGTAATTATGGAGACTTCAAAATACCTTGAACAGTGTAATAATCAACTACAGGACAGAAATACCCGTTTACGATTAAATAACGATTCAACATATGATGTTTCAGTCCACATAAATTCTATTTTGGAAAGTTCTGATGAAAATAATTGGATTACATATAAGATCATTCTTCATAAATGAGCCTCCTTCATATCCACAAAAATGTTAATAATCCTCCAGACTGTCCAATGATCGCAGGTAATAATAGTTTGTTAGACCGACTTGGCCAATATATGGATACTTTTTACATAAAATAAGCATCAACCTGTGCGAAGGATACTAGCGATTTTCTATGAATAGTGGAGAACATTACTCACTTGAAATGAAACATAATTTCTATTTACCATAGATGTAAGAAATGTGTAAACCTCAATACCACACAATGAGGGTATTGAAGCATAGGAATGTTTTTTACGGCAAGAGAACAATAATTTGCTTTCAGGTAACTAAAGATGGGTCAGGTCACTGCTGAAGTAGACAGATTTCACTAGGTAGGTATCATAGACCCCAGCGGAAGCAGATGTTGGCTTTGAAACCTCTTGAATGGAAAAGGAGGCCACTACTTTGACGAAGCTGGTGGATGTCCGGAAGCCCTTTAGAGAGTGACTATGTAGACTGTGGGGGAAAAACTCTTGGAACCGCCAAGCGTAGGATTGGCTGCTAAAGACTTACTGGTCGGTATTGGAGAGCATGAAGCTTGAGGCTTTCCTATAGGGGAGAGAAAGGGAGAACAAAGCAAGGTCTGTGACAGGAGGGTGAATTTGGCTGCCTGAAAAGTACACTCATGTGAGGGGGAGAGAAAATTACTCTCTCCTGGAATCGTGGGTTTAAGTAGAGTTGACAGCAGAAGAGCCCCCTGCTGTAGGGAATGTGTTGGGACAGTTTTTCTGAAGTCTACCTAAGGGCTTAGTAAAACCATACAACTGAGACAGTACAAAACTCCACTCTTAGTATAAGGCTGTACAAAGTTCAGATTTGACATGTATCTTTTACTGGTTTTGCTGCCAACACGTGTTTCGACTTCCCCAAAGAGGTCTTCTTCAGGGCTACAATACCAATCAAACATAATCATAATATTAGGGAGAATTCTCGTTTATTTTCCCATTCCCTTTAACCTTGGAGACCCCTAGCTCTTTTGCTGGACTCAGGGCTTTTTAATTTTTACTCCTGAGTGAGTGGGACTTTTCTTTCACTCTTGCATGTGTTTTCCTGACTAAGATTTTCTGTGTTACTCACTGTTTTATGGAGTCTGGTAAACCCCATAGGCATCTGTTTTTGCATTGTGGCACACATCACCTTTTGTGCAGTGCCACTGAGCAGTCCCTTGGACGTTTCTTAATGTTTAACTATGTTTTCTTGGCTGAACTACTACTGTTCCCAACAATAGTAAGATGACCCCTGTCTTACCTACCTTTACTTTATGGGTCCAGCACACACCGCCCTATGTGGAGTGCTGGGGGGGTGGGTAACATTTTGTTACACCAACTCACTTGAATAGCTGGTGGTAGTGGTTTCTTTTTTACTACCTAGTGACATGTATCTGCAGGCTGATACCTCAGCTGCAGTACTGCACCCAAGGGTGACTATTTCCTCAAAATGGACCCTGTCTTCTTTATTCGCCATTTGTTGTCAGATAGTTTCTTCTGGGCCTTTACTCTGTTATTTGAATCAGGTTTGTGTATTTTGCCTTTGGCAGGCTTCAGCCCTGAAGCCCGCCTGGCTCCAGTGTGTCTGGAAAAGCAAGAAGTGAGGGAGGGTCACAAAACGTCCCTGCCCTTTGTCTCTAGGTGTGCCTGAGTAAAACCATTTCCTATTGGCTGGCTGGCTGTCCTGGAAGACAGCCATCCCTCTGTGTGATTGACAGCCTAGGGCTGTGAAAGAATGGAACTTGCATAAAAAGCTAGGTTTTTGGCACTAGAAGCAGAGTTGACCACCGGAGAACAACATCCAAAGTAGAAGACGAGAGAAGCCACCAGCAGCACCCACCTGGACCGTAAAGTGCCCGTTGAAGCCCTGCAGCTGTGCTGACCCCATTTTCGAATCGACAGGGTAGACCCGTACGCAACGACTTCCTCCCTTAGGCTGGTGGGACCCACTAGCCTCAAGACCAACTCTAGTTTGGCCAACTTGGGGTACCTCGATCATCTGTGAGTGCATTGTCTTCCGAAGTACGAATCTGGCCAAATCTTCGTGGGCATCAGAGGAACCTACAGAAGCAGAAAATCCACGTCCAGATTCCCCTAACCAGAGTCCAGGACAGAGGGATCAATGAACTTCTAACCAGAGCTCTTATTTGGCATTGAGAAAAAGGTGCCAAAACCACAAAGAGACGCTGAATCGACACCAATCCATTGCTGCCGGGTCCCTCTCTCGATTGCTGCTGCAGGAGCCCACCAGACGTCCACCCTTTTGTCACCACGACCAAGGACTAGGAATAAGTGTCTGCAGACTTGAATCCAGCTGGAACAACGTCTTCAGTTCAGAGGTACTGTGGGATTTGGGGTGCTTCCTACCTTTTGGGAGTGCTATTTAACCCTACTCTGAGTTCACCTCAACTCATTTGCACTGGCCTTTCAGCTTGTGCTTCTTGAAGGCACCTCCTCATGAGTTGCTGGGATTCCTTTTTGAGCACTGACTATTTAAGAATTTGTTTCTAAGAAGAAGAGCATCAGAACTTTATTTTCCCATTGACTTTGGCTGTCCTGGCTCCCTAAAGGCCTCCTTCTGAACCTATTTGCTTTGGCAGTGCTTGTTCCCTTACTGGTTTTAATGGCTGAACACTCTTAACGCTGGGATAAAAGACTGCCTGCACCCCTTTGTGAGAATCTAACTGTTTTTATAGAATACCAGTCTGCTCTGATCTAACCCTAACCTTGCCCACCTTAATAATTCAATACTCCAAAGGTGATACAAAATAAGTGTTATACTAACCTCAACTGACATCACCCTTGGAGCTGGAAAATGTGTCGCATATGAAAAATTACTCGACTGCTTTATTGTTCACTTTTTGAGTTGAATCCTAACTTGGGATGAATGTAACTGCTAGTTGCTGCTTTTTAAAGGATGCCTATATATTGTTGTGTATATATAAACACATATTTATACTAAAACTTTAAGTGTTTACTTGCATGCCTGTAGTTACTGATTTCATTGTACAGCTCTACAGCTCACACTATCCCTCTTAAGCTTAGCCTGGCTTCTCAGTCAGACTACCAACTTGTGTAGTACAGGCCTATATTAAAAGGTTGGTTACCTAATACCAAGAGATAAGTCACACCAGGTGGGCTGCCCTAATTCTTACCTAACTTACACACAAATAATACATGCCGCACAAGGCATGTGTACATTTACATAATCACATGAGCCACGTATGATTCATACCCAAATACCCTACCCCAATCATTCCATATGGTTTTGGGCACCAAAGTTCCATGTTCATACACACATTACTTTTGTTTGTTACAAACATAAAAAATATTGCAACATAAAAACCATACAAACCAACTGCCGGTCCAAACAAAGGTTTGAGGTTTTGGAACAAAAAAGAGAAAAGAGAAAAAATGCAATTGCAGTTGGTTACAAAACAAGCACTTAGCACTAATCTCAAAAGTGCTGTGATTCGCCATCTCCAAGTTGTGTGTTATCTCATACCTTGACCTTCGCCATTTGGTCTACATTTATGTTAACCTTCAGTTATACTGGGTGAGACCTAATACTGTAATAAAGTATTACAGTTGCTTTTCGGATCGGTGGAGCACAGATTAAGGTAAGCAATAACTCCAATTTATTTTAGGATGGCACAAGGCAGACCCACAATACACTTAAGACTGGCACACAACTATTCAAGGTAGGTAAAGCCCAAGGCAGACCTATTCTAGACAGGCTATAAATCAGGGCAGGGGAAGCAAGAGCCAGTTGGTAAACTTATACACTTATTCTCAGAAAGAAATAGTTAGGTGAAGCCAACAGCATTACATTTGGTAAGAGCAGGGTCCTATCCACAGGCTAGTAAAAGAAACCTACATATACTTTTAAGAACGGCAGAACACATTCAAAGGAAAGTAAGAACTCTTGTAACTGCTCCTACTTCAGAGGGGCAGTTACCAACCAACTCTTTTACAAGTATCTTTTAAACATGTGTTATACTTTTCAATACAGAATAATTTTCTTATCCAGTCCTTCCCTATTGCCTGAGTTCTCTGAGTCAGAAGATGGACCCTAGTGGTCTAGGTGCCAGCTGTAGGCAGGGTGAGATAGGGTGGGGATAGGGTTCAGTTGCAGGGAAAGTCAGAGTTCAGAGGAAGCCTCTTTAAAACAAGTAGTTCACTTTAGAGTTAGTTGGGGTCCAGGGACTTCAGAGAAGATCCCCTAGAGGGATTCCAGCAGTGGGCCTGGGTGACCGGGATGTGAGGACTCCTAATCACATGAAACATACCAAAAGCTACACATGAATCACACAAGGCTTAAGGTAGTGGAGGTGGGCGGCCAAATCTGACCCTCATGCCCCCCATGTGACTCCAGACGCGAGGGCAGAGAAACGACAGATGTGCCTCACTTCTAGGCCCATCACTGCGGTCCTCGATGTATATTTCTATATATTAATATCTTTCACCAAAGCTGAAACCGCAAGATTCAATGTATTCATATATTTAGCTTGCACATGTTTGACTGCCACTAACATAGGGAAGCCGTAGGGAACAATATGGAAGCCATAGGTCTATGAAGCGAACCGAGAAGGAGAGACAGACTTTAGCTGCATGGAAGGGCTGACATGATCGCTGCAGTCAGAGGCAAGCAGAAACGAGGCACCCAGCCAAGGACAAGTGGAGACTGGAAAGTTGCAGTTACCAAGGCAATGAGCCACCTGCAAAAAATCAGGCTACAATCCTCAGAATTACAAGCAGGACAGCTTCATTTCGTGGTCTCAACACACGTGACCCAACCGAACAGGTCAATGC
Organism: Ambystoma mexicanum; assembly: GCF_040938575.1. Lineage (NCBI taxonomy): Eukaryota > Metazoa > Chordata > Amphibia > Caudata > Ambystomatidae > Ambystoma > Ambystoma mexicanum. The sequence goes on along the minus strand of NC_090938.1, from coordinate 694,677,834 downwards.
CCATTCAAACGAGGTAGATGATGAAGACTGTCCCCATTGAACTAGAGGAGAAAAGTTACAAGTGTTGCCCACAAACTGCCAACTAAATGCACTCACAGGCTTAGGTGATCAGAGATGGCAACATCAGAGAACACATTGTTCATTCTCATTGCCTTAAAAGGGTACACTCTGTCTGGTAACCATCCAAGGTCCCAGGGCTGGGAAGAAACATTCTGCCCAATCCAGAGTCACCTTTCACATGGAGATATTTGTTGCCAGGGCCAACGGTCTCTCTGCGACCCTGCAATATTGTAGAAGACACTAGTAGAGGTGGTCATAGGAGGAGCCACTAGATATGGCTATCCAATGGTAGAACTATCTTATACGTTTCTGGGATGGAACCTGGATTTGTGACATCATACCGGGATAAAACTGGGGAACACATGCTTAGAAGACAAGAGCTCTGGAGGATACTTGTTTTCCTGGTGTAACCCTGTAATTTTTCTGTGTGCAAAATAAGACAGTAACTTTGCCCCATTGCTGAGTCTTCTGTTATTGTGGCGGGGAGTTCTTAATTTTTGTGTGCACTTCGTTATTCATACAGTGTTTTGATTTTTCTTTTACCCTGTTATTTTCAAAATTCGTTATTTTTACACCCTCCATTAATGACTTTTTTTCTGCAACGTAATCACTGTTTACTGGCATTTCCTGACCTGAGAAGGCAGGAAGAAGCCCAAAGAACCAGCAAATATCCTTTTGGCACAGCTGTTTTACAGTGTTAGCCACCTTTAGCCATTTATGGTAAATGCAAAAGTGCAGGAGTAAAATAACACAAAAACAGTAACAAATATCACAGATGCCACCAGCTTATTTTAGGCACATTGTCAAAGTAACCTAAAAGCAATTGTATAAAAAGATATAAGGATACCAAGCATCCTAACTGCACTTCACTATAAGGTGATGTGCACAGTGGTAACTGTTGGGTAGAATTTCATGTTTGTGCATAATTATCCCCACTTGGTAATCCCCCAGCACTTTTTACTGGACTCTTGGATTTTGTTATCAGTTTTCCTGAGTGAGTGGGCACCTTTTTCCAGACTCGCTCAGTCTTTTACTTTATCTCTTGGAACCTTTTTCAACTCTTTTGATTGTTTCTTTTTGGAGTACTTCTTTGCTCCAACATTTATGGCATCTGCAATTTATTAATGCAGCACACAGCACTTTCTGTGCAGTTTTGCTGGGAGCTCTTTGAGCTGCCCATTTTATTCTCCTTGTGATAACTTCTGTTTCCAAGGATAGGGAGTTACTTTTTATCATACCTAACTTTTATTTTGTGGAATCAGCACACCCCACCTTGTGTAGAGTGTGGAGGGGACAAAATGAGCCTCATTCCGAGGTTGGCGGTAAGGGGTTAACGGCGCCGGTAAAGGTGCCGGTACCGTTAACCTCTTGCCGCTGCATTACAAGGTCCTTTAGCGGGTCCTGCTAAGGGTCGGCTGGTTTTACCAGACGCCCTTAGTGGGAGCCGCTAAAGGACCAGAGAGCTAACAACGGGCCCGTTGTTAGCTCCCTCCCCATTCCCATTGAGCCCTATGGGAGCTCAAATGGGAATGGGAATGGGTTCCCTGAATGGGGAAATACCGGGTCCTCCAAGGTTGGAATGGCCCGGCATTTCCCCATTCAGGGAACCCGGACCCGGTATGCGGTATGGGGGTAGCCATGGCGCTAATAGCACCATGGCTACCTCCATACTCGTAATTACCCCCAATGTATTCCTTTTTCCACTTCTCCTGTAACTTTTTAGTTAAAGTGACAAGTTCATCTGAGTGGCTGTGGATATTTTCTACCAATTTATGTGAAACTTCCATGCAGGCTGCCGTCGCAAAAGCGGTAAGGGACACATGGGCCACCATTGTACTAAAATGGTGCTGGTCTTCTTTTTTTGCCAACTCTTGATGACTTGTCCTTTCTTGAGCCTTCTTCTACCTAGCTGGGTGGGGATGTCTTTATAGTTCTTTTGCCTTCGTCAGGTTTCCTTGCGAAAGCCTGCCAAGGCTCTCTGAATCCCTGGAAGGACAGGAAGTGGGGGTGGTAACCGAATCTCCCCTTGTCTTTGTCCTTCAGTGTGGCTGCCTGGATCCAGTTCGAACTGGGAGGCTGGCTGTCCTTTTGGACAAGCCAGCCCCCAGATTTGCTTCTAAGGCTTGAATGGTGATTCGATGTTGCAGATGCTTTTCATGCGTAAAGGTGAGGGTCGGGGAGCAGCAAAGGAGAGTCGACCCATGGAATGAAGAATCGGAGGAAGGATGACGCCTGCAGCCACTGACCGCCAAGGACTGCCGAGTTACCACTAGAGCTCCAGCCGCCTCGAGACTAGTGTCCAAGTAACCAGTTTCGAGACGAGCAGCATTTTGAGCCATCCCTCAAAGAGCTGCGACCATCGTGGGCTGCAATTTCCCAATACCCTGGGACCTGCACCAATCTGCTGTGCATTGTCTCCTGAAGCGCGGTTTCGACTGGAACTTCGTAGGCTCCTGCTGGACCTACAGTGACTCTTTCCCACTCTTGAGACATCTTCCCTTCCAAGTTGAGAAATGGTGAGAAGCCTGCGTGTGACAACCGTCACTAAACCAGAACTCTAGTTGAGTCCCAATAAACCAGTATCGTGAATATGGTCTACTGGGCGTTCTATCCAAAGAATCTGACCATCTGCTCCCGCCAAAAGTTCTTTCGTCCGCCTCCAGGCCAAGAATCTGCAGGAGCCGCTGTCACCTCACCTAGGAATCCACTGGTGACACTGTCTTCTTTCTTAATGAAAAGGTACTGTCCCTCTCCTAGGTACTTACTGGGGTGCTTGCTTTGTGAAATCGGACTCATTCTGAGCTTTCTGAAACACATTGGGGTGAACAAACCAGCTGTGTTCTACCAGGCCTAAGGACACTGGTCCTTTGGTCTAAAATCCTTCAGGGGTCTACCTGACCTCCCGGGACCACCTTTATTCAAAACATTTTACTAAATATTTGACTTACCTGCAACACAGAAGAAACTTGCTATTTTGACTTTGACAGCGTCTCTTCCTTTAGTTTTTCTGTCCAGGGTCCCTGGTTACCCAGTGCCTCCTCTGATTCTTGAAACTCTTAACCTCAGATAGGGTTGGACTTTTTAAAGTGTTGGCTACCTGAAAGTACTTACCAGTATCTGTGTTGGGTTACTTCATGTTGGTTACAAGAATTGATTTGCTAAACTTGAATTCTACTCCGACTACTTACCTGTATTCATCCAAAATCTACTATTGCCTTGAAAAATGCTTACATTTCTTACTGTATAAATGTGAACAAGTTTACTTGTCATTCTTATATTCTGATAGTTGCCTTAGTATTCATAATAAATATCCATATTTTTATCTACTGTGCATAAGTGTATTCTTGACTATAGGTGCGCCCTGAGTTCTTTGTTCTTACTTACAGCCCTCCCCCTCATAAACTAAGGGCTTCATCATGAGTTGGGCGGTATCCCAGCTGGGATACCGGCCAACTTTATTTACGTTAGTACCCGCCCATCCGGTGGTATTACCGCCGGATCACGGGTTGGGCGCTAACTGTTATTCCCCATTGGATCCAACTGGCTGTAATTGGGACAAAATGGGAATTCTTTTCACACAACTCGTGATCAGGCCCTAAGCCTGGCTGCTCAGCCATAGCTACCAAACCTGTTGGGTGGTTCAGGCCAAACCTAAGAATTGGAGCCCTGGACACCTAAAAGTAAGTGCTCTCTAGTCCTACCATAGGTGGACTTCAGTACAACTCCCTAACAGTAACAATACAAGAATTCCTAAAGAGAGGCATAGTCTCTCAGTACTAACAGTCTTAGGTACTAGTTAGTTTCCACTTAAGAAACATATATTTTTTACCACAGGCTTCATGGAAATTTGTGCTAAGAGAAGCTGTGTTCCCCAAAAAAGGTTGCTCAGTTCTTTGTCCTGCATGCAGTTTTGAAAATGGATATACAGATCAACCTACCTATGTCGCTCATGCGCCTTTCTCTCCTGTACACCATGATTTGTTTTAACTTGGGGGTTTACATGTGCTACTCATTCTTGCTCTTATCTTGTCCCATGTCAAACTACTAACTGTAGTCCATCAAGTCCTTATTTAATTCCTTGCATTTTTATATGTGTAGTTTTCCGTTATTGTTAAGGAATTTTACACTTGCTGTCTGTGACAGAACTTGGAAAACCCTGCCTTAGGTGAACAGGGTTAAACTTCTTAGTTTATGCCTGAACCATGCAAAGGTTTGGTAGAGTGGCAAGCAGCCAGGATTATTTCAAAGAGGGAGGAGGGCTGATGTGAGGTGCAAAGCACTGAGAGCATACACTTAGTTCAAGAAAACACTGATACACTTAGAAGTTGTATAAAAAATAGGCATTTATTATATACACTAAGGCAGAGGTGATAATTCACAAGTCAAGTAAGTACTTTAAAACAGTAAGACAATAAGATCACTTTGGGATATTCTTTAGATAATAAACTACAGTTTTAATAACTTTTAGGATTAGATTAGATTCAAGATGTATATAGCGCAATTCCCTAAGGAACGAGCAGAGTCTGTATCTGGGCACCGATTTAAAAATCCCAAAACCGAAGACTGATACATTGGGAGGCTATTATTGGAAAAGAAAGGTTTTTAATCTCTTTCTTCACTTTGGAAGAGAATCACTTTTGCGGATATCAGTTGGTAGCATATTCCAGGGTCGCAGACCTGCAATAGAAAATCTTCTGTCACCATGTAGACACATTTGGACAGCATTGGTACTAACAAATCACTTAGTAAAACCATCTGAAACATATATGCAAACTGTTCCAGAATGTTCTAACTTTTTTTTAACTTTAATCCAGCCTGTCTTAAAGAGTCCAACCCTATCTCATGAGAGTGTATGTGTTCAGCTGTGTCACTGGGTCACCATTGGCCAGGCGTGGAGCAGGAATGTAGGGTAAAAGGCTGACTATGTCAGAGACCAGCAGGGTATCTTTCAGTATTGCAGGTAAATTAGTTTTACAAAGCCAAGGGAATCGTGGTGTTCCCTTGTGGGTTTGCCCCAAGGAATGTGTCCTAAGGTAGGGGTAGAGTCATTGGGTGGTCCACCCCATTGTAACTCTATGGGTGACCTGGATGGGTGCAACATACAGCTATCTGCAGCCCCAAGGATCACAGCATGAAGCAAACCACCTACAGGAAAGTTGTACCAGGGGTAGGACAGTACCTTTAGTTGAAGAAACGGTTGCTGCCGGATGGTTCCAGCGGAGAGGTGGCGGCAGACCCAGTCAATGGTTTCTCGGTCTTGGCGATAAAAAAAAGGACTTCAGTGTATCTGGCGACAGCTCTCATGCAGACGGACGCCCGCCAAAGGATCTTCTCGGCTCTGGCTTGTTGGTGCCTTTTTCAGGCTTGGTGGAAGGGTGGTTGTCGCGGCGGGTGACTCTGCTCGTTCCTCGGCTCGGGGCAGGGGACTTTTGGGAGCTGGATCAAGTCACTGCAGGCCTGGGAGGAGGCCCACAAAGTTTCAGGTGAAACCGCCCTTCAGGAGACGATGCACAACAATCCAACAAGCCAAGATCCCAGGGTATTGGAAAATGCAGGCCGTGGAGGTCACAGCTCATGGGATTGTCCAAAATGCAGTTAGTCTTGGTACCAGTCCAAGGGAGGAAGTCGTCATCTTAGGCTCTTCCCTGCCACTTGGAAGTTGAGGTCGGGACAGCAGTGGCTACTCAGCAGGTGCTGGCAGTCGCTGGAAATTGCTGATGTCCTACTTTGTTCTTCTTCTCCGGATTCTTCTGTTCCAGTGGTCGACTCTGGCTTTCAGCTCTGGGACCTCTGGATTTATGCAGAAAACCTGGCTGAGTCCACCAATCATATCCCATACACCATTCAAGCATGGGGGGGTGACTGTCCAATGGAGGCAGCCTCCCAGTCTGAATTGGCTTCTCTCAGGCACACTGCAGGGCAAAGAACAGGAGAGTTTTGGTTGACCTCCCATTATTCCTGTCCTGCCAGTCCCTGAAAGGGTCCTCGCTGGCTCTCCAAGGGAAGCCTGGCAAGGACAAACGGACGGGAGGGCCCTCCGGAGGGCCCTCCCCCAACTAGCATGGTAGAAGAGGCCCTCCCCCAACTAGCAGGGTAGAAGAAGACCAAAGAAAGGACAGGCCATCTTGTTTAGGGCTTAAAAAAGCACAACCACCATTTGGGAAAATGGTGTCCTATCACAGCTTCGAAGACAGCCTGCGATGAAAGTTCACAAAACGTTGTGTGAAAGGTACACTGCCAACAGCCTAAACAGATAGACTTGTCACAGTAACCAAAAAGTTACTGGAGAGTTCAGAAAAGGGATGCATTGGATGCCCTGAGCACTCCGCATAAGGTGGGGTGTGCTGATCTTAAAAAATAAAATACAAAGTATCCCCCTGCCTTGGTAAAGTAAAATCATTCACGGGGATGCTCTAGGAGCCTACAGCAACACTGCACAGAAAATGTTGTGAGCTGCTTTAGTAAATTATAGATATCTTAAAATTTGGGGGAAAGCATGACTCCACAAAGAAATAACAAAAAGAGGTAAAAATGGGTTCCCATGATCAGAGCAAAAGTATGAATGAGTGTGGAAAAAGGTTCCCACTCATTCAGGAGAATCAGTAAAACAATCCAAGAGTCCAGCAAAAACTGATGGGGGACACACAGGTGGAGAGAATTCTGCACAAAGCTGGAAATCTACAATTTTAAATTCAGGACTACACGTTAAATAATGTATAGAGATAACGAGTACTTCATCAGCATAATATGTGATTTATTTTTGCTTCAAAAGAATTATGCATGATGTACATGAGAGATGCATTTTTGTCTCCACTGGAAAAACACAGTTGCACCTGATTTTGTTCCGAGAAACAATGGGTAAGCACTAGCACAGATTTTGCAAAACCATAAAAGGTTAAAAGGGGAAACTCGATTCAGAAGTGATCTTAAATAAAGTGTATTTTCTTTCTGTATACCAGGATGATGTATTCTATGTCGAGCCTGACTGCTCTTCCATAGTTACCCAGGAGAAAGTTGGTCTTTCCCTTTGGTTGAAGCCCAGTGTGTTACCATTAGGATATGTGGTTACAATGCCCTCACCATTGAGTTGTGCAAAAACCTCCCTACCACAGGGCTTGGTTACATGATGATGTTGACTCCAGAAGGCTTTGCTCTGTGAACTAAACATGATGCTCCATTTGTGTTGCAGATCCCACAGGTTTTGGTGAAGCTGAAGACTTATCCTCAAGGGGAGAAGGTGAGACTCGTATCAGGTATTTAAATGCATCCTAGACTCCAACAACCCCCCCCCCCACACCTCGTATAGCATTTCTCTCACATGGTCAGAAAAAGATGCTTTTAAACCTCCTAGAAGATCCTGCAGGCTAAATTGCTGGAGCACCTGGTGCCCCTCACTCTGGCAGGAAATGTCTTAAACCTATGGGTGAGACTGGTGTCCCTACCCTTTGGAGAGGTGAATGTCTTGTGATGAATCGCAGATATTAGTCCCTTCTCTCCCAACAGGGAGACTCCCCCTGTGAGGCTAGGGAGGTGAGCCCGCTCCGCAAGACCCTCCCTAGGGGTTGAGGCAAGTGGCACCTCACGGGGGGAGACTCCACCTTTGGGGACAAGGACTCTTGTTCCTTTGAGGAGCTCCCTAAGTCAACTACTATAGCCGCATATATGGAACTATCTTCTAGGGGTGCACAACTCTCTTTGCTGGAGGGCCGGATGTAATTTGCAAACCTTCTCTGGTGGGCCAATCTGCCTAAGTGGGTCCTAAGTGGGTCCTGCATGCTTTCTATGCCAGAAAAATGTCCAAATGAAGCGAGAAAAAAGGTGTGCATTCTGAAATTTATTTCACTTTATTGTTCCATTTCTTCATTGAGAAAATCCTTTAATATTTTATAGGATCATAATGAAAACATTGTTTGCTAAAGGAAAGTAATTGAGGACCATGGTTAACAAAACAAGAATGCTGATAAAATAAGGTGTGCTCTTCTCCTAACTAGGATTGTGTTTTTATTTTGGGCAGCATTTTAAAGAAAATCAAATGCATAGTTTCACTTATCCAATGCCATGTCAACTGTAATGTTTATCATAACTACAACACCAAAAACAAGCATCTGAAGAAAAAACATTTTACCAATGTAGAGTTTCAGATGTCTCTTTAAAATGCAAGTATTGTGTGGTTTAGGAGATGTTTGAGGAAAGTGTTAGGACAGTTTTTCTGAACTCCAACTAAGGGCTTAGTAAAACCATTTTATTTATTGTATTCATTTATTTTTGTAATTTATAAAGCGCACAAACAGCCCGAGGGCATCGTGGCACTGTTACAGTGATCTGTTACATACAGTTGATACAGTTGCAGTAAGTAGGCAGGTTGTAGGGTGTTAGGCAAGATTGTATGTAGTAACCCTGTGGGAGACTACACCAGCCTTGTCCTCTTGGCAATAGAAAACCCAACTATTGGTATAGGTCTGTACTACACAAGTTGGTAGAGTGACTGAGCAGCCAGACTTCTCAAGAGGGGTCAATGTGAGCTGTAGAGATGTAACCTAGAGATTCACAGTGACAAGTATTCAAGTAACACTTATACTCAAGGTTTCTTATTAAAATAACTATTTATTAATTTAACAGTTTTTTTAAAATAAGCCTTCTTTAGAAAGGGCAATATGCTACAATAAAATAAACGTCAAAAACACTTCCTCAGACTTCAGTTAAGTAAGTAGATACCCTTTTGGGAGACACACTTCCTACACCCAGAGGGGACGTTAATTGCTAGGACACTGTGGACATTGATATATCACTTTTAACAGTTAATGCAATACTGAGGTTATGGGAAAAGGAAAAGGTTTGGGAAAGAAAAGAAAGGTTAACAAGTTCTCTGACCAGGTGAGTACTTTACAATCCCCCAATGAAGTATAGGTTAACCCTTTCTCAGTAATACAAGTAATTTATGTACCACCTATGAGGGACAGATAAACCCGAAGTCAAAGGGCTAGAAGAATCTACAGGGAGCCAGGACAGCCAATGTCAATTGAAAATGTCTAGGGAGCTGAGGCACTTCTGAAAGATAGCACAAAAGTCTTGCACACTGTTATATAGAGCGTTTAGTAGAAAAGAATCACTGTTTGACAACAAGCTGTAAGGCTTGTGAAAGCAAAGCTGCAAGCAACTCTGCAGAAAAAGCAGATACTGTAAGTCTCCAGTGAGACAAACAAGCTACAGGCAACAAGAGGCAAGTACCCCTAGGTAAGCCAGTACCTTGGGTCTGAAGAAAAGGCTCCAGCTGGCTTCTGTTCTGGTTGAAGTCCTTCAGATCCTTGGTTTATGGGCCTCAGTCGTGGGGACAAGAGGGAGGATGTCTAGAGGACTCCTGCACTACAATTTGAAGGTCTGCAGCGGCAATGTGCTTACTTCAGATCAGCCGCACTTTGCGGTTTCAGCTACCGGTCAATAGCAGCACAGCGGTTCTTGGACACTTGTTGGGCTCCCCTTACTTCTGGGGTGCAGCACTCTGTTGAGGTGGCTCAGGTTGTCCTCCTTCGACAGGGTCCTTTGGAGCTTCCTGAAGGTCTGGTCTGGCTTAAAGATGATGCACTCGTTTCTTGTATTCCTGACCCCTGGCACTCAGTTCCAGCAGCAGCAAGGAAGTACAGCCAGCAGGGAGAGGGCATCCAGCAAAGTCTGTCTTGGGGTCAGTTGGTTGTTAGGGAGAATTCACAAAAATGTGCTAATTCCCTCTACCTTAGAGACGCCCAGCAACTTTGCTGGATTTTGAGGATTTGATTTTTTTTAAACCTGGAGGGAGTGAGACCCTTTTCCCACTCTCTCATGTATTTTAATGTGATTTTATACACTGTTTCTTTTTGGTTATGGAGTCCAACCAACTCCATAGGCATCATCTTTTACAATTGTGTCACAAAACACCTTCAGTGCAGTGACCCAGGGAAGTCTTTCAGATCCCTTCTCTGGGATCAACTACTGTTTCCCAGAGCAGTGGAGTGAAATTGACTTCACTTAGTCTTGTAACATTCTAGACCAAGCACGCCCTATCTTACAATAGAGTGCTGTAGGAGTTACTTAGTATCCCCTATGTCTACTTACTCATGTAGCATTCATATGTTACCCTTTCCTCTCAGAATGGCTGGTGGCAGTGATTTTGCAATGAACTACCATGATTTACCCGGACTGCGAACTGTTCGCAGCACCGGTAATGTTAAATCGCAGGAGCCATGTTTTTCAAAATGGCGCTGAGCCTCCTTTTTTAAAATGGTCCCCAGTCTTCTCTTTTCACCATTTCTTTGTGGAAAGGTCCTTCTCGAGTTTCTCTCTGCACGCCAAACCAGGTTTGGTCTCTTTGTTCATTCGCCTTTGGCGGGCTTCAGGAGTGAAACCCACCCCTGGCTCTAGAGTGTCCGGGGTAGGCAGGAAGTGAGGGAGGTGCACGAAAATCCCTGTGCTTAGTCTCCTTGGAGACCCAAATGCACTCTGTGACAATTGGCTGGCTGACTGTCCGGCAAGGACAGCCACCCTGCTGGGTGAGTGGCAGCTACGCTGGAATGAATGGGAGAGAACTGAATAAAAATTGAGTCTCTTGGCTTAGAAGGCAGAGTCGACCACTGGACGAAGGAACTGAAGAAGAGCTTGAAGAGGACGGCTGCAGCCCTCCTGGACCATTGGTTTGCCCGGTGAAGCCCTGCTGCAGGTCCAAATCGCCAAGTTCACATTGACAGAGAAGCCTTGCAAGGACGACTTCTCCCTTTTGAGTTGGTGGGACCAATCAACTCCCAAGTAAGCCACCTGGACACCCATCTCGGAGCTGGTTGCATTTCCTCGGAGTGCTGCAGGAAACCATAGAGCCAAGGAGAGGGACACCAGATTATGTCCGTTGCTTGTAAGCTGACCGAAAGCTTTTGGAAGATCCTTCGTGCTCCCACGAAGGATTGACCAAGCCTGACCCCCCTCAGTTGAGTGCGGGACCTCAAATGTGAGGAAAGTCCACCTTGACAGCCAGGAACCGCGCTTATTGCTATTTGCTGTAACGCAAGGAGCTGAAAAGCGAAAAAGCCACTGGAAGTGAAGTTGCCTGTTGCCAGCTTTGACTGTGCCAATACAGTGCAGGAGTCCCTTGACGTCCTCCCTCTTGTCCCCACGACTGAGGCACAGGAACAGTGAGATCTGCAGAGCTGTACAGGAACAGAGGTCTTCAGCTGCATCTTTTTCTTCTTTACTGCAACTCACAAGTCTAATCCGCTTGTGGCCCGTCATTTGGTTCCTCCTTTTATCAAAGACTCCTTAGAACTGCAAAGACTTTTCCATTTACTTACCTGAAGTGCTGCATCCTATACAAAGACTTTTGCCCATTGACCTTGGCTTAGCCTATTGAATTGAATGACTCTTCTCTTGTTATCTGAAATTATTTGCCTTGCTTAAGAATATTTGTAATTTCCTGTGTTCTAATAACCTTAGCCTTTTACAAACTATTGACAGTATTCTGTATGCCAACAGTAAGGTATTAATATCCCCAGCACCCTTGTTACTGAAGTCACCTGTGGGTGTAGGTTGTGTCTCTGGGCCATCCCAAAAGGGCCTTGTCTGATCCAGAAACTCAGAGTGGACAGTATCGAAGTATATTTGTGTGTTACTATTCTATTGCTCCCTTCTGAAGAAGGCTTTATAACTGACTGATAAATACATTATTAATTGTTTATGCAAGAATCCTTGAGTGTAAGAGGTTATTTGAATACCTGTAACTGTGAATCTTTGTGTAACTCCACTACAGCTCACATTTCCCCTCTTGAGATAAGCCTGGCTGCTCAACACGCTATCTAAACGGTGTAGTACAAGCTTATACCAAAGATTGGGTTGCCTATACCTGTAGTCATAGTTGTTTGTAGTGTTCCCAGATGGTACTGTATTCAAACTTTGCCTAACATTGGTCCCACCAACCCAAGGGAAGAAGTCGTCTGTTCCGAGCTTCTCTAGTCGATACGGAATTTGGAGCTTCAGCACTGCAGCAGGGCTTCACCGGGCAAACCAACGGCCCAGGAGGGTGCAGCAAGCTTCTCTTCCAGTTTCATTCTTCGGATTCTTCGGCCATTGGTCGACTCTGCCTTCTGTCCAAAGAACCTCACCTTTTATGCAGGTTTCGCCCATTCATTAGCAGTCAAGCTGTCACACACACAGCAGGGGGGCTGTCCACCAAGGACAGCCAGCCAGCTAATCACCTTGGGTGCATTCCTGTAACCAATGAGACTAAGGACAGGGAGTTTCGGGCACCTCCCTCGCTTCCTGCCCTGCCAGACACGCTGGAGTCATAGGCGGGTTTCAGTTCTGAAGCCCGCCAAATACAAAACTAACAAAGGGACCAAACCTGGTTTGGTGCATGGAGTAAAACCCAAGAAAGACCTCACAAGCAAGAAATGGCAGAAAAAGACGACCAGGGCCATTTTGACAAAATGGGCACCCATGGGTGCAATACTGCAACTGAGGATTCAGCCTGCGGTAAAAACGCACAATGGTAGGAAAATTAAACCTCTGCCACCAGCCATTAAACGTAGTGAGGGTAACATAAAAAATGTTTCATGAGTAAGTAGGAAAAGGGCCCCCCCAGTACTTCCACATAGTATTGGTTGTACTGGACCTACATAGGAAAAACTGGTAAGTAAAGTCAATTTCACTTTACTACTCTTGGGAACAGTAATTTACCCAAGAGAAGGTATTTAAACATTAAGAGAAATCCAAAGGACTTCTCTGTGACACTGCACTGAAGGTGCTGTGTGTCACAATACAAAAGACTATGCTTATGGAGTTTGTCAGACTCCAAAACCAAAAGAAACGCAGAGTCTGAATCAGATCAAAAATACACGAGTGAGAAAAAGATCTGACTCACTCCAGTATACAAATTAGAAGTCCTAAAGTCCAGCAAAAGAGCTTGGGGTCTCTAAGGTAGAAGGGAATTAGCACTGAAATGAGAATTCTCCCTAATACCCTTCTGTGCTTAACAGCCTGCGGGTAACCCACAGCCACCAGTCATTCATATAAAACTCACAATTGTAACAAAATGTTACCAGGTAAGTAAGAAAGGGGATACATTGTATTCCCCCAGCACTCGACATAAGGTGGGGGATGATGGCTCACTTATACGAAATGTAAAGGGATGAAAATCCCTCTTTACTACTTGGGAACAGTAGTTCACCCATGCATAGGAAAGAGGCGAGCCCAAAAGGGGAACCCAGCCTAAGCCCAAAAAGTGTAGGAAACTATAACTTCAACCATAGACTATTTATTTATTTATTTATTTATCAAGTGCCGGAAGCCCGCAGGCATCAGGGCGCCACACAGACGGGAGGAAATCAGGAAATGGCTGACTAACGCAAATGACCGGACCCTTGGCAAGCCAAGACAAAGGTGGACAGTTACTATGCTAGCCTTCTGTTTTCATTTGAACAGGAACGTTTTCAATGCCTTTCTGAATTTGAGGTGAATGGGTTCAAGTCTCAAACTCGGTGGCAGTTTATTCCAACTGACGGCAGTCCGGTTGGGAAAGGCTCTGCCTAGACAGTTAGCTTTTTATATGGGTTCACTACAATGAGCCCTTGAGCCTCAGATCTTAATGTACGGGTAGGTGTGTAGCCAACCATTTTAGACTTGAGGTAAGCCGGGGCCTTTCCGTAGATAAACTTATGGGTGAGTGTCAGGGACTTAAACATGACACGGTCTTCAACCCTAAGCCAGTGTAGCTCCCTTCTAGCTTCACTGATGTGATCTGACCTCGCTTTTTGCTTTATTATTCATACTGCGTGGTTTTTGGAAAAGTTGGTGTTTTCTCAGGCATTGTTTTTTATGGAGAGACATAAAAAGGTCACCCATAAAAAGGGTAAAAGACTAGCTGACGGTGGGGGGAGGGGGAGATGGGTGGGAGATTCCCCTTCACCTAGGGACAAGGTAAAATAGTTACCAAGTCCAAGCAACAAGTTCTGGGTTGTCAAAGGTCAGGAAGATTGATCATACATATGAAAATCTTACCTAACAAAAAGCCACTGAAATTGGCAATTTATAGAAGTTAATTTGGCAAACAGCTTTCACTGTGTTTTTTCAAAATGCCTCCATTGATGAAACACTTGGTTTAGTGATTTCCTTCTCTTAAATGGACAAAACTAAACAAAAATGAAGATGTCAGCCTGTTATTTCTGTGTTGTTTCATTTCCTCTCTAACATTTAGAGAGGAAAGGGATATGCCTTATTCTTGGACTCTCTTGCCCTGAATGGCCATACATCATGCGGTGAAGGGCCGCATCGGCCACACAGGTATATGTTGTGCACCCTTGTTCTATGAAGAGTACTGTGGCAACTCTGTTTGGCTGAAGACAATGGGAAATGAAACATATGTGTAAAAAGAAAGGAAGATGGGCCTCATTACACGTTGTGCGGTAAGGGTTTACCGGTACAGGTAAGGGTATCGGTAAACCCTTACCGCCTTACTACGAGGTCCCTTTGCGGGTCCTCCCTTAACGCCTGGTTTTTCCAGGCGTTAAGGACGGGACCCGCAAAGGGACCTTGGTGCTAATTACGGTACCGCAATTAGCCCCTTCACCATTAACATGGAGCCTTATGGGGCTGACTGGCAATGGTGAAGGGGCAATGGTGGATGGCGGAATTAGCGCCCCCACTCACCTTGGAATATGGCGCTAATTCCGCCATCCACCAAGGCGGACCCGGTAAGGGACCAGCGGCAACCATGGCGCTAATAGCGCCATGGTTTACCACACAACATGTAATGAGGCCCGATGTCTCTTAAACCAGAAACATGTATTTAACTGGGACGAGTCAGCGCAGGAGAGAAGGAGAGTACTATGTGGAGGGGGAAGTCCCCTGACATCGCGCTGTGTGAAAGTGGAGTCAAGATGAAGAAGATGATCCAAAGGTCGAATCCTCCCATCCCCTGTTTTGTACAGTATCTGAAAGTAAGTGCAGAGGACGGGATCACAGTTCCTCCCATGCACCTTGAATATTTCCTAAATTGAGCGATAATCATTTTTTAAATGTGTCTTCTGAAAATTGGTGTGCACCAATAATTCTTGGTTCCTGAAAGTGGAGTCAAGGCAGGTCGCGGAACCTGCAATTTTAAAGCGCATGAGAAGCACAGTAGCAGACGCCAGAGCCCTGGTGTATGCAAACGCAAAAGAAGTGGTACAAGAAGGAACAGAGAGGAAGAAATACCTGGTAGTGGCACGACCAAGCTGGGGTTGGTGGGCAGGACGCCCATGGAACCAGCACTGAGACTACAGAGACGGGAAGCCTAAAAAATGTCCAATCGTTAGCGTCTGGAGAAGGCAGACACCCAGCGAGGATCTGTGAATGGGATTCCGAGCAGTGAGAAGCAGTAGCCGAGTGAGAGCCGAGCCCTGCAACCTTTCACCGGACGATGATGAGTACCAGGGAAACCGGGAATAGCAGTAGGCCGCAGAGGAATCATTATATGCATGAAGAAACTCGTCCCAGTCCTGAGGACGAGAAAGCATTTAAGAAAGACGTTTTCAAGGGAAGTGAGCAAGATTTTACCAACCCAGCTGCAGAGCCAACAGAGACTGGGAACTAAATCCCTGGGAGGAAGGGCAACCACCCTATATCTGCAGAGTTGAAGGCTGGAGAAAGTACAACCAAGAAATCCATAACGAGAAAGGCAAGATAATTCTCATCTGTAAACAAGGAAAAAGAGCAGAGATCCTCAGAAAGAATCTGTCACAAAGAAAGCCTAAAGGGGAAACCAGGCAAACATAATTTAGGAAAGCCAGAGCAAACATACTGGGAACAACAAATCTGTGATGAGTGTGAGGACCTACTGGATGGAAAAGTACTCCAGAGATAGGGCCACAGAAAGCACGAGACGCAAGAGTCGTTTTGAAGAATTACAAGAGTTGATCAGAGAGGCTATCACAGGAGATTACGCTAAGAATTATATGAGCCAAAAAGAAAGCGGTATGTAAAATGACTATCCAAGAAGAAGGAAAGACCGGGGAAGAAGAGACATTCTCTTGGCCTATTTACTTTAGTTACGTTTAGTGGTAGGGTCAGGTGGTAGTTTGGATGGAGGACATATTTACTTTGAACTTCCTGACATCTGACAAGCACCTTTAGATTCGTAAGGTTTTTCCTTTAGCAATCGGGCAAGGTAGGCATTATACTTAACTTTTTATTAAGAGAGTGCAGCATGTCCTCAACTTGTGTTTCCGACCCACCACATTCTGTTCCTTGTGATGCTGGGCTGATGTGCCCCAAGCATGTTCTGTTCTATTTGCAGTAATGGATGGATACATCACAACATTGAAAGGATCGATATGGCAGCTCCAGGAGCCAAGGGTTGGGTATCCGCGCAGGATCAGTGTGATGTCCCCAGATGTTTGTCTGCTGCAGCAGACTAGTGGATGACTACATGAGGATGCTAGTGTCTCTAATGTGCAGATTGGTTTGTGACCAGACCAGTATCCTTAACTATATGCACAGAGGTTGGACAATTCATCTGCAGGGGTTGTCCCTAATTCTAGGCAAAGGCTGGTGACTGCTTTGCAAATCGGCTGATGGTGTGAATGCTCTAGAACGGAGGAGTGGGGATTTATGCGGGATAAGAGTAGGTGGCTACTTCGATAGTTGGGAAGAGTGTGGAAAAACTGAGAGGAAGGCAGGGGGAGGTAACTTCTCGAAGTTAAGCTGGTATCCTGACTTCAGAAAAATGGTTGATCCCTGCTCAAGTTGAGACTGGTGTCCTGAACTCTCCAAAATAATAGGGGACTGCCCTGGGTGCGGAATATATACCTAATTCTAGGAGACAAGGGGAACACTGACAGTCACTCTGTTGCAGTGCATTGTGGACATCACAGCCGCCCTTTGAACTACAACTATTGCGCTAAATACTAACTCTGGGCCTACAGCACTGTTAGACTGGATTTCTAAACTCTGGCCTGGTGTACAGATGTTTAGGAGGCCACCCTTATTGTGAACAGGGAGCAACTTCTCAGAGTTTAGCCAAACAAATTAAGGTAGCACGGGGAGAGGCCAGTGCTAAATCTCAGGAGAGATGAGTGGGGTCAGGGGTCCACAATGAGTCTACACAGTGAAACACCAAGGATTATACTTGGACAGTTATAAAAGTAACCCGTTTACTATAGGCCCAGAAAACACATGACAAATGACAATTAGCAAGTAATACGATCACACAATTCTAAAATACTATACAACATATATACAGTCACTGATGCTGGTGCAGAACAATCCAAGAACTCCCCCTCCCCACTCTCAAATACCTGAAAGGCAAATGGTTTGAGAGAGTACGCACTGTCCACAGGAATTACAATCCTAACTTTGACTCCAACTCTAAGTTGTGTGGTGCCCAAAGTTCTGCACTTTTTTGTAAGTCGGGGAAAAAGTTATGAGAGCGGTTCTGGGGATGTGGAGTCAAGCCAGATAAGGCAAACTGTTTCCAGCTTTCAGAATGATTCCGCAAACAAGCGATGGCAAAGCCAAACTAATGTAAAAGGTTCAAAAGTTAGGAAGACGTTTAAAAGGGAAATGGGGGTTCAGCTGTAACTCAGTGCCCCCCCATTCCCCCATATGCCGGTTTCTCTTGGGACTTGGCAGGTTCAGAGGGTCATTGGAAGTCGCGTTTGCAGGTTTGAGTGAATCCCAGGTCTGCCACAGATGCTATTGCAATTTGTTCCGTTTTGAAGAATGCCGCTCATTCAAGCACCGGCTTGCTCTCAGCACACGACTGGATGCAGGAAAGCAGTTTCTGGTGACAGTCACCGTTCCTGGGCTACAGCAGAGGACACAATTATCGCAGTCGAAGTCAGCCTTGTATATGTTGGAACACAGACATTTGCCAGAGAAGACCTCTGTAGGCCAAGCTGGCAGTCCCCAAATTTCCAAGCCAAAATGCGGAGCCACACCGCTTCTTTTGCGGTAGCCCAGTTTGTGGTTGGTCACCCCACTGGATGGTCCAGGGACTTCAATTGTTTTGGGCACCTGAAGATGTCCAGACCAGTTGTTCCCACCAGTTCAGAGGGTCGAAGCACTGACGAGGGTCTTCTGGGATCAGCAGCCCAACAGGGCTGCACTGGGGCATCAGCAAGAGTTGGTGGCCAGCCTCGTTTGGTATCGTCCACGGGTCTTCCTTCCGTCTTTACAGCTGCTCAGGATACTTGGCTCCTCTTCTTATTCCAAAGTCCGGTGAGTGATCGGACACAGCCCTCCAACGGCAAGATCTGCCCCACACATGCACACCAGCAGGGGTCCAATCAGGGACCACTGGGGGTCTCATGCAAGCATGTGCACCAGACATTCAGGCACCAGTATGTGAATTGGGACCAGACAGTCCCCACTCATTTTCTGGGACCCCAAGACCTGCACTAGCCCGCGAAAAGGCAGGCTTTTCCCATGCAGTGCATGACCATAAATGGATTTTCCTGACCTGGCAAGTCAGGAAGAAGGCTGAAAGGCAAGATGGCCAAGAAACAAACGAAAAAACCTTGTGGCATGGCCATGTTTGGACACTAGCCACTGTTAGTAGCCAAACGTGTTAAAACTACCAAAAAGTACAGTAAAAAGGAGGAAAAAGTAACTGCTGCCACCAGTTTGTCCTTTCAGTTTAGTCTAGGATCATACAAAATAAAGCCCATTGCACTGCATTGTAAGATGCATTGTGCAATGATAGAAAGTTACCATAAAAAGTAGCAGTCCAAATACTAAGGGAAACATAATTTTCCAGTACTGACAGCCTGAAGGTCTAGTCAATTTCCCCATAGCATGTGAGCAAAAGCCTAATGGAGTGAAGCTGAAGGCTTCACTGTAAACAGTCAGGTCAGTGTGAAAAGCAAAATGTTTGGGGGTCAATAGAATATGGAGGGAAAGTTGCGTAACAAAGGGAGATTTTTCATTTTTATGCCAAATCCTCTCTACTGGTGAGACCACATTTTGCTGGACTTCTGGACCTTTTTTCTTGTTCTCCTGAATAAGGGGAGCCTTTTCCCCCTCATTCATTCTTTTTGCTCTGACCATGGGAACCCTGTTCATTGTGTTTTTACTTTGCTTTAGGCCAACTCAGCCTTTCATCCTTCCGAGGTCAATAAATGAGTACCAAATTAGGTTGGGTGATATTGTATGTAAATATGTGCTCTGTAAAGCGCTTTGGATTAAGGTGCTATATAAATAACACATTGTTATCATTACTTTTTTAAAGACATATGTGTTTCACTTTTCCAGCACACCACACCTTTTGTGCAGTTTTGCTGGAAGCCCTGTGGGCTCTCCTTTTTATATTCTTTTATTTTCCTTACAAACTACTGTTATCAAGGTGGGGGGGGGGTACGTTTTGTCCTTGTTTGTGTTTCCTTTTGTGAGATCAGCACATGCCACCCTATGTGTAGTGCTGAGTGGTTACCTTGTATCCCCTTTCTCACTGATCCTGTAACATTTCTGTTAGTGACGGGCATACACTTATGGCTGGTGGCAGTGGACATATTCTACTGACTTCTGTGAAATTTGTACCCTCCGGCTGCCGCAGTAATGCACAGAAGGGTCACCATTGACCCCAAAATGGTGGCTTCTTTCTTTTATTGCCCTTTCTTGGTTGCCTGTCCTTTCTTGGTCCTTCTTCTAGCTTTCGGGGTAGGGGAGGTCTGGGTTTGTTTTGTCTTGTCGGGAACTCTTTGTGTGGCCTGCAGAGGCTCCAGTGTGTCTGCAAGGACAGGAAGCAAGGGAGTATCCTGAAACTCTGCTATCCTTAGTCTTCTGGCGTGCCTGAGAGAAACCAGTTCTGATTGGACAGCCACCCGCCCCTTTCTGTAAACCGCAGGGAGAGTTTGCAGTGGATGAGTATGAATTACTGATAAAAGTCAATAGTTGGAAGGCAGAATACAAGTCAATCACTGGAACAGAAGAACCAAAGACGACGTCCAGAGATGCCTTCAGCCCCTTCCAGCAACCGCGAAGGAACCACTACTGTCCAGATCCATAGAGGAGCTCTGAAGAGGATGACTCCTTCCCTTTGGCTGGTGGGACCAACTAGCCATAAGATGGCCTGCAAGACGAGCCATGCCACGGTGGGCTGTAACCTTCCTGGGCTGCAAACCGCCAATACCCTGGCACCTCAGCCCATA
This sequence comes from Ambystoma mexicanum, assembly GCF_040938575.1. Lineage (NCBI taxonomy): Eukaryota > Metazoa > Chordata > Amphibia > Caudata > Ambystomatidae > Ambystoma > Ambystoma mexicanum. The sequence goes on along the minus strand of NC_090938.1, from coordinate 694,657,636 downwards.
TTGCAGTGCATCATCTTCCTGTGAACAAATCCTCCCAGAACTTTGAGCTTGAGTTGAACCTCTAGAGACAATATTCCCCTCCTCAAAGTCCCCTGACCAGAGTGCAGGACCAAAGAACCGAGGCCAATTGACCAGGAAGTAAACGTTCATCCTTGGAGCCTGTAAAAAGGCGCCAAAACTGCAGACCAGCATTGGAGCATGAAGAATCCTTTGCTGGGAGTCCATTCCTTGATTTCTGCTGCGACACCCCTTCCAGAGTCCCTCCTTTCGTCACCAAGACCAACGAACAGGAGACCGGGTCCACTGCTGCTGCACCGCGAAAGAATCCAGCTGTATCTTCTTCACAACTCCTCAGGTACTGTGGGACTCGTGGTAGTAGATACCTCAAGTCATTCTGTCACTCCTTTGCTGCTGGAGTGCTGATTCCGGTGTTTGGCCGTTTGCCCATAACGTTCACCCAGGCTTAATGTTTGTGCACCTTTCCCTAAATCCCTGAAGCCTTTTTGACCCACAAAGCATCTTACTTGCAATTGAAGAATGCTCTGGAACTTTTCCTTTTCTGCTGCTGTGTCTTACTTGCTTTACCTCCAATCTGACTTTGAAGAACTCATACATAGATAGGGATGAACTGCTAAAGCCTTCAGGACTCTGAAAAGAAATACAAGTCTCTTAAGTAGCCTCACTAACACACACATGCCTCAACAACGCTGCCCCCCGCTACTTAGCCGACAGAATAAGTAGACACACCTCCAACAGACCTACTAGATCCTCCAACGGGTGGTCGGTCAAAAAACCGAAAACAAAATATCGAATCACAAAAATCCCGAATCCAAAATCTCGAAAAAAAAAAATCTCGAATTATTTATTTATTTATTTATATGTATTTGTGGGTTCAGGTAAGTATAAAAAAAGGGTAAAAAAAAAAAAAGAAAAAAGGGGGGTTGGGGGGGGAACCCCCCCATTTCGAAATAAAAACGTATTAAAAAAAAAATTCGAGATTTTTTTTCGACATTTTGGATTCGATATTTTTGTTTTCGATATTTTGGAATTCGGTTTTTTCACTATAAACCCCTCCAACGCTAATCTACTCACAGTTCCCAGGTTCAAACGCACCAAAATGTGCGGCAACAGCTTCCAGGTGAAAGCAGCCCAACATTGGAACTCCCTACCACCCTCTCTAAGGACATCCCAAACCTACACACACTTTAGACGAAACTACATACAATGGTTAAAGAACAATGACCGCTAACTCCACCCAACCTACCTCCCCGCTATAAACTATGTTAATGTGTATATTTGTAAATCTGTAAACTCTTGCCTTTATCATGTCTGCTTCAACCATCTATTGTCCCATTGTAATTATTGTAATGCATTGTAACCTGTAACCAAGCTGTGAATAACCTTGTTGCTCTGGTGCCCTCATACCCCCGGGTCTGGTGCGCAATACAAATGAATAAACTAAACTAATTAAAGTATTGCCCTGCTATGGTTGGTGTGGCTTAACCTTTTTATTCCTACCACTGAACAGAGTTGCTATAACAAGTGATTTGACTAACTTTGAACTGTTTTCATGAATTGTATAATTCTTTACTTATGGTTTACTCAACTGTATTGCAATTGTTTTCTATTATGTCAATTAGTTAAAATAGTACTTACTTACCTGAATAACCTTACAATGTGTATATAAAGTAAATATCTATTTTACTACAACTACAAGTGTGTAAGAGTTTCTTTGGGCCTATGTATTCAGAGTTAATTGTACTTACCTACAGCTCACATCTCCCTCCTAAAATCAGCCTGGCTGCTCTGACATACTACCAAAACCTTGAGTAGTACAGACCTATACTAGAAATTGGGGCCTGTATACTAAGGGATAGTTTGTCTTTCCCCAGGTAGACTTTAGGAAAACTCCCTTAACAACACTCCCTCTGTTTTATGATCTGAATGGCTAAATCTTACCTCTGGGCCTAAATCACACCATCTGTTTTATAATGCGAATGCCAAAATCCTACCTTTTGGGTCTGCAGCATTCCCCCCATTTTGTAATTACAAGGCTAAATCCTAGCTCTGGGCCAACACTCCCTGTTCTCTGATTAGGATGGATCCATTTTAGTTCTGGGCCTACACCATTCCCTAGGGAGTAAAGAAAGAATAGTAACGTGCAGCTGTGGTTCCACAATACTCCTCCTGCTTTGTGATTTATTTGGATCGATCCTAAAAGTGCCCTTTTCAAAATAGCCACCCCGATTTCTTCATTGCTTTGGATTTGTCCATGATGAAAGCTTTCTTCTCTGGAGGTGGTTTACCTCCCAACAAGGGGAAATCCCTGCCTGTAGTTGGTCATCGCTCTTGGTCCCTTGTACTACTACACCTTCTCCCTGGACAGCATTAGTTTGCAACTTTGGGCTTTCTAGGCGCTTTGGACGGCAACTCCCATCGTCCCCACCTAGCGCCTTCAATGGTGCAGGATTGTAGGAGTCTTAGTTCAAAACATCAAGAGATCAGCAAGTTTAATGATCCCTCATGTACAGTGGCGTTGAGTTGTACAAGATGTGAGAAACAAACATTTAAAACTGGAATGAGGGATACAGTGAAGAGGTGCTTTATTCATAACCACACACTTCCCACGGTCCCGCTCCCAACTGCACTGTTTTCCTCGGCATTCACCCTTCCTACAAATTTCCTGAGTGGTCACGCTACCCACCCTAGTCCCCTTGGCACTCCCTCTGTTCATGCTCACTCTGCCCACTCTTTCATTTGGGCCTTGGTTCTGCCCCCACTCTTGCCCAAACCTTTGTTATGCCCCAACTCTTGCCCGGCCTTTGTTCTGCCCCCACTATTTATTTATTTATTGAACATGTGTATGACGCCTATACACTGGGCGATGTGGGAAATCATAAGAATACAACAAAAAAACAGATATTGGCCTTGTGACAATCCTACTGTGCAAGTGCATGACAAGGTGATAAGTGCAAGGGGGTGGGGGGAAGAGAGAGAAGTCCAGGAGTGGGGTACCCCCACGGGTGGGGGGTGGGTCAAGTGCTGGTCGGCCAAGGTGGCAAGTGCCATGGGAAGGGGGGTGCAGTGGACAGGGAGGACTAAGTTGGAATAGCCTGGGAAAGGGAGCCCGAGGGCAAGTGCTGGCAAAGGATGCTGAGGGTGGACTGGTGGGGGTGGTCTGGCCCCTTCATGACTCTGAAGGGACCAAGCCCCAGTCGCAGCGGCAGATGGAGAGTTTAGCATGGGAGACTAAGCGAGAAGGAAGAAGAGGAGTAAAGGAAGGTCTTGTGCCGGATCTTCTTAAGTTCCAGAAACTTCTCAAGTCTGAGGGGGGGGGGGGGGTGAGGACTGTTCCAGAGGGAGGCATCAGCCGAGGAAAGCGATCTACTTCCGACTTGGAGAAACGCTTGACCTGCGGAGAGTTGGAACCAGAATACCGAAGTACTCTAGCTGGGAGGTATTTCGGGAGAGAAAGCTGGATGTAGAGGCCCCAGGCCCCAGACAGTCTTGAATTTGATCCTTGCAGTCACCGTGAGCCAGTGGAGAGATGCAGTCCCTGAGCTTGAGTTCAAGGATAAGTCTTGCAGTCCTATTCTGGATTAGTTGGAGGGGGCAAAGGGAGGAAAGAGGCAGGTTGAAGAAGAGGCTGCTGCAGTAGTTCAGCCTAGAGAGAACCGGGGCTCTGGAGATGTTCAGCTTCTGGGTGTTGTGATGTCACTTCATCACCTCATTCCACCGGAGTGAGGAATGTTTTGATCTCTCCACATTCCACGCGGAACGCAACCTGATTCTCCCAACCGCCCGCCCTCGCCTCCGGGGGGCGTATAATAAAGCTCCCTCCCAACCATTACAGCCTCTGTAGCTTTTTATTACATTGGCGACGAGGATTCCCTTTTCTCCCGGCGAGCTGCACCCGGCCCCCGGAGCTTCCCCGCTCGCCCCACTGCCATTCCCTAGCACAGCGGTGGCCCCTGCGGCTCTCCTCCATTGCCGCTCCCGCCTGCCTCCCCCCTCCCCAGCCCCGAGTGAGAAGGGAGAAGGGGCCGCCCGACAGACTCGCGGGGCGGCACGACGGCACAACAGGTACCCATTTCTTTTACTTTTGGCCGTAACAGCTGTAGCGCTCAACGCGCGTTTTACGAATATATACCAACGGCCGTTTGAGGAAAGCACCTCACAACGTGCCCTACGTGCCACCATTTTGTCTTTACCAGCTTCCACGACAACGGCGCCGTGATCCCCAGCAGCTGATCAAACTGATCACAGCGGCCCCAAGGATAAAGCCGCGCACCACAGCGCCCCCACTGGCTGCAGGGGGCAGTGGAAGGGACAAAAGAGATAAAGACCTGTGATCCCAGTTTCGCTCCCAAAGACTCCATAAACCATCATCCCAGCAGCCCCCAACTATACATAGCCTCACTCCACAGCACCCTCACAGGCTACAGGGAGCAGTGAAAGGAGCACAGAGAGACATTGCTGAGAGTGATACACAGTATAACAAGTTTCAGTTCGCCCCAGAGACTCTGTGACTTACACAATTTTATGCACAGGACTCATTGTGCACGTAACATTTTTCAAACAGAAAACTGCACCCAAGCACACTGGGCAATCACAAAGAGGACACACTGAACAGTGGAGTGATCACTCTCCAGTGACACAGCAACTCAACCCGCACGCTCCCCTCACAGCCAATCATGCAGAACGTGCCACACCCCACCAAGTTTCTTCCTTGCCCCGGTACCCCAACATGCCCCTGGGAGCAATGGCTAGACAGCTTTCAGATATATCTCAGAGCCATTGGTGGCAGCAAATTCAATGATGATCTCAAGGAAGCGACCCTCCTGAACTGCATAGGGGCCGAAGGCCTAAGGTTATTCAGGGCACTTCCTGAGCCAGATCATGCAGAGGGCGACGGCAACCGAAAATTTGACATAGCCTTGGCAAAACTCACCAAGCATTTCGGCAATAAAACAAACGTGGTTTTGGAGAGGTACAAGTTCTTTTCCCGGAAACAGGCAAAGGGTGAACCAGTTGATACCTACCTTGCCTCCCTCAGGGTGCTCATGTCTACGTGTGACTTCACTGGTGTTGGAGATGAATATTTGAGAGACCAGCTGGTACTCAATGTAGCAGATCCCCGCATACAACAAAAACTGTGGCAAACGAAGAACCCCTCACTAGATCAAGCCACTGAAATAGTGAGAAGTATGGAATTCGGGGACCGATGCATGAAGGAGAGACTGGTCATAAAAGAGGGCGTTGAGGTGAAGTCCATAGATGGCTTCTCTGAATCTGAACATGACAAAGCCTTGGTAGCAGCCGTGAGGAGCGTGCCTCAAAACACTAGACGTAACTCCAGAAGAGGGAGAGTTTCAGTGTATGACAATCAAAACCCCACGCGTTGTCAAAAGTGTGGGTGGTACAAAGGCCACGACGCGGGGAAGATGTGCCCTGCTAACAATGTCGAGTGCTACAAATGTGGTCTATTAGGGCATTTCGCCAAAGTCTGCCGCAACACCCGAGGGAGACCAAGAAGATCCGGTAATGCCAACAGACGACCCTTCAACAAGTATGGGTCTGTGAAAACAGTGGACTACGACCAAGTGTCAGACAGCATGTTGTCCATCAACCAGACATGTCCACAAGTACAGATCCTCACGGTCACCTCTTTCCAAGAGTCGAGCGGTCCATGGGTCGACATGTACGTCAACGACATACCCTTGAAGGTAATGGTAGACACAGGGTCCCCATATACCATGGTGGATCTTGAGACCTTTGTGAAAGTACTTTCTGGTAAAGTCCATGATCTACGGAATTCCTCGGTGAGAGCCACAGGGTATGGGAAAACCCCCATTGACATCATTGGGTACACATGGATCAAACTCAAGTTTCACGACAGACAAACATACTGTAAGTTGTTTGTAGCCAAGAGCGGTTCCTCAGTAGTAGGATGGGAAGAACAAGCGGCCCTCCAAGTGAAAATCCACCCTGGGGAAGATATTCCTATATTGAGTGTGCTCAAAAACAACACTGACATCAAATCCAATTTGGCTCAGCAATTCCCCAAAGTGTTCTGCAATAAAATCGGATTGCTTAAGGGTTTCCAACACAGAATCATATTGAAAAGAGGCGCTGTCCCCGTGGTCCATCGAGTGCGTGGAGTCCCCTTTGGGACTAAAGCAGCACTTAGAGATGATCTCCCACGTCTATGCAATGAGAACATTATACAACCCATAGAGAGCTCTGAATGGCTTGCCCCCATCGTCCTAGTAAAGAAACCCGACAATTCCATACGGATGTGTGTTGACTTGAGAGATCTCAACAAAAATATATGGGTTGACTGACACCCACTTCCTAACATATCTGAACTCCTATCGACCATGGAACCAGCAAGCTATTTCAGCACCTTAGACCTCTCCTCAGCGTATCACCAAATTGCGTTAGATGACAACTCAAAAGCCCTCACCTCATTTGTCACACCTTTGGGAGCATACATGTTCAACAGAATGCCATTCGGGCTCGCTTCCGCCGCAGCAGTCTTCCAGAGACTCATGTCACATCTTTTTGGAGGCCTCGATGGACTACAATGTTTCCAGGACGACATTCTCATATCGGCCAAAACTGAAGAGGAGCACAACGCCAAACTAATGGGCGTATTACAGATAATTCAAAGAAGTGGACTCACCCTCAAGCTGGAGAAATGCAACATAAAGTGTAATCAAGTCTCCTATCTTGGTCATTCCATCGATGCCAGGGGCATCCGTCCCAAGAAAAAACTCCTTGACACAATACTGAGCTTAGCTGAACACACCAACAAAGACCAATTGAAAAGTTTTTTTTAGGAATGACGGAGTACTACTCCAAATTCGTGAATAACTATGCCAACAGAACACAAAACATGAGAAATCTCATGAAGAAATCCAACAGATTTGAATGGTCCACAGAATGTAAGAACGAATTTGAGAACCTCAAGTCCGACATCAACCAAGCTCCAGCCCTCAGTATGTTTGATTATAAAGCCAAAACAATAGTGTCAGTAGATGCCAGCAAGATCGGCCTTGGTGGAGTACTGGAGCAACAACAGAACGGCAACATTGTAACCATCGCATTTGCATCCAGAGTACTAAGAGGTGCTGAATTGAACTACTCCACCATCGAGAGGGAAGCTCTGGCTGTCAAGTGGCCCCTACAACATTTCAGAAATCTAATATGGGGTCTACCTATTCTCCTAAAGACTGATCACAAACCTTTAATCAACATCCTGCAATCCAAAATGCCACACCTTATCTCACCGAGGATAAGGCGTTGGTTTCTAGATATTATGCAGTACAATCTTCAAATGTGTTACAATCCTGGTCCACTAAATCAAGTAGCAGACTGCCTTTCGAGACTACCCACCATTCAAGGTAATGAGGATGTCGAAAATGACGATCAAGAAGAGGATATTATAGCCACCATAAATCCTGCCATACCCTCCGACGAATGGACACGTATCACCAAAGCTGACACAGAACAACAGGAAATCAGAAAAGCCGTGATGAATGACTGGCTTGGTGTTGGGAGAGAGTTGGCAAACTTCACTCCATTCAAAGATGAGATATCCATGAATGAAAATCACATCTTTAGGGGAAATAGAGTGATTCCAGCCATGGCCCTCAGAAAGAAACTACTTGACCTAGCCCATGAAGGACATCTGGGAAGGAGTTTGACAAAGAACAGGATAAGGAACAGCTACTGGTGGCCCAACGTGTGGAAAGAGGCGGAAGAGGCAGTAAAAAACTGCAATGCCTGCGCTTCCAGTGATAAATCGAAAATCTTAAGGAAAACCCCACTTCAGCCGGTAGCGACACCCAAACATGTATGGTCAAAGCTGGCAATAGACATTATGGGCCCCTTCGAAAACCTGGAGGAAGTAAAAATATTCATCATTGTAATTGTCGACTACACCTCCAAATGGACCGAATGGGGTGTGGTAGATACCAGCGCAACCACAAAGAAAGTCACTGACTTCTTAACTGAAATATTCAACAGGGAAGGTGACCCCAGAGACATAGTCTCAGACAACGGGTCCCAGTTCACCTCGTCAGAATTTCAAGAATTCCTTGACAAAAGATCCATCAACCACATCACCTTACCACCCAATGTCCAACGGGTTGGTGGAAAGAATGAACAGACTGATAAAAAGCGTCATCCAACTGGCCACCGCCAATGCTATGCCTTGGAGAGAAACCCTCAAGGAGGCCCTGTACGCATATAGAACAACGCCACACTCCACCACCAACGCAGAGCCTTTCACCTTGATGCGGGGCAGAACCGCAACCAACCAATTGAGACCAGCATGGATCTTCCTAGACACCGGTGAGGCAAGATTGAACATGCAACCAAAAATGGACATAGAACAAATCCATAAAACCATAAAGGAGAAGCAGAAGAAGTACAAAACATACTACGACAAAAGAAACGGAACTAAACGGATGCTCTTTCAGGAAGGAGACTGGGTATGCATCAAAGAACCCAGCAAACCACTCAAGGGTGAATCCAAATTTAGATCTCCACAAAAGATCATGCATTGTCACGACAAATCTGTCACATTGGACGACGGAAGGAGATGGTCCCACGATGACCTCGTGAAAATAACCAACGACACCTGCAAACCTAGCACTTCCAAAAACCATTTCAATGGTGCGTGGTCAAGAGAGAATGTGAAGAAAACAACCAATGACACATACAGACCTGGTACATCCACAGACTCACAGGATGGCATAAGATCAAAAGATGAACATTTCCCTGAAGAGACATATTACGCCAGACATACAAGAGAGCGCGAACCCTGTCACACCAATGAAGAAAAACCTGCCAAGAGTCTGTCGAAAAGGAATCGCAAGATTATCCGCAACTTCAGCAACGACTTCATCTACTACTGATCACATGTCAATTTTATTGATTTAACTTAGCCAACCACACCACCACTGTTTTCCCTGCTTCCCCCCCCCACTCTCCTTCCCCTTTTTCCTATAGATAAGGAGATGTTGTGATGTCGCTTCATCACCTCATTCCACCGGAGTGAGGAATGTTTTGGTCTCTCCACGTTCCACGCGGAACGCAACCTGATTCTCCCAACCGTCCGCCCTCGCCTCCGGGGGCCGTATAATAAAGCTCCCTCCCAACCATTACAGCCTCTGTAGCTTTTTATTACACTGGGGGAAGGTAAGGAAAGGTAGAATGCCCCACAGGAGATGAAGCTGAAAATCTGACTTCTTGGCAAAGTCAGTGATGTGTGGAGAGAAAGAGAGGAAAGAGTGAAAGATGATCCCAAGGTTTTTTCCCTCACAAGTGGGTGAGGGGAGGGCACCCAAGGAGTCTGGCCAGAGTGCGGGTAGGCAACTAAGAGCAGGCGTCCCGATGAGAATCTGTCTGACTGGCATTCAGGTAGAGATCATTGTCAGAGCACCATGTCTGAATAGCACCTGACCAGGCAGTCGGGCACGAGGGAGGAAGAGGCGGAGGTAGGGGAAGGCAGCCAGAAAGAGAGCTGTGTATTGTCTCCGTAACACTGGAAATTAGGGAGAAAGTGGGGATCAGGTGGACCAGAGGGGCCAGGTAGATGTTGAAGACCAGTGGCGATAGGCTAGAACCCTTGGGGACGCCACAGGTAGAGAGTGAGGTGGAGGAGAGAAAAGGACCCATTTGCACTTAGGAGGGTCTGTTAGAGAGGAAGGAGGTCAGCTACGCCAGTGCCCTGTCCGTCATGCCTAGGGTATCGTGGAGACTGTTTGAGGATGGAGTGGTTGACTGTGTCAAAGGCAGAAGAACGATTGAGGAGGAACAGAGAAGGAGTGTTGGAATCCAAGTTAGAGAGTAGTTCTTCGCGGGTGTTCAGGAGAGCAGTTTCCATGCCTCTGGCTGCCCTGAAACCAGACTAGTGATCATGGAGGCAGTCAGCCATTTCAGAGTGGAGGGTCAGTTGGGGGATGACCAGCTTCTCCATGAGTTTGCCCAAGAAAGGGGTGATGGAGGTAGGGTGATAGTTAGCCGGGCAAGAGCGGTCAGCAGAACGATTTCTTAGGAGAGGGTGCACCAGAGAGTGCTTAAGGGGTTGAGGAAAAGAGCCTGCGGCAAGAGAGTGATTGCAGAGGTCAACCAAGGCAGTGTCGAGTGTGATGATGTTGTCCTTGATGGTTCTGGAGGAGCAGGGAGAACCTTTTTAGAGGAGACTTTCATAGAGGGGACTAGTCTGGAGATCTCATTTGGTGCAATGGGAGAGAGGGAGGAGAGTATGGGGCCAAAAGAGGCGAGAGAGGGTGGAGTGGGGAGGGGCAAATGACAGAGAGGATAGGATGTCAAGAGTTTTGGAGGAAATGTGGGCGGCTAGTGCAGAGCATAGGGCCTGGGCGGGAGGAGGAGAAGAGGAGACTGCGGTAGGATTGGCAAATTGCTTGCAGATTTTAAAGCGTTCAACCGTGTTATTGGTGGTTCCAGAGATGCAGGCTTGAACATGAGCCCTCTTCTTGGAGCAGATGGAGAGACGGTATTGCCTTTGGAGTAGACGGCAGGCCAGTCTATCAGGGAGTGAGCTAGACGTCTGCCACTTCCGCTCTGCCGCTTTGCACTTTTGTTTCAAAGCAGCTAAGTCTGAGTCATACCAAGAGTTGCATTTGGAGGCAGGTTTCATGCGGATCCTCATGATGGGGGCAAGTATGCGCAGGGTGTTGGAGATAGAGAGATGGAGGTTAGTTAAAACAGAGTCAGAAGGAGAGTCCAATGAAGGGGCCGGTGGAGGGATGAAGGGGGAGGAAAAAGCAGCGACTGACACAAGCTTCGAGGGTCGAATGACAGAGAATGAGACTGGCAGTGCGAGGGGAGGAGTCTGGGGACAGGGAAGGTCAAGGAAGGAAGGAAGAGATGAGAGAGTGGTCAGACCAGGAGAGAGGGGTAGTTAGAGGGTTGGAGAGAGGGATGTCTGTTGAGATGAGCGCATCCAAGGTGTGCCCGGCAGAGTGGTTTGGGCCAGAGGTAAGGATAGTGAGGGAGAGCATGTCGCAGAGGTCATGGAAGAGAACAGTGGCCACATCAGCGGAGTTGAGATGGATGTTGAAGGCCCCCAGGAATTTCAGTTTGGGGGAGGAGGCAAGCAGAGAGGAGGAGAGGTTGGCCCATTCAGCGAGGAAAAGAGAGGTAGGTCTGTGGGGTCTGTAAATGGTAGCGAGAGTAACTGAGAAAGTGGGAGAGACAGACAGCCTGCAGACTAGGCTTTCAAAGGATGAGTAGGTTTGAGTGGGGATGATAGAGACAGGAACCCACTCGGGGAAGATCAGAGCCACTCCACCACACCGGGTGGATCTGGGGTCGGACAGGATCTTTTAGCCCTCAGGAAGAAGAGTGTTAAAAGCAGTGACAGAGCTGGCCTTCAACCATGTCTCAGTGAGGGCAAGAACATCACGTTCTTGAAGGAGGTGACAGATGTCACAGGAGTGTTCGATAGCAGAGCAAGAAGTGATGGTAGCTAAAGGAAGATAGTGACCCCCTTCAAAAGATTTGCGAGGGGGGTACTGGGATGGGGTGCCACCACTGGGGTAAGGGGAAGAGAGCAAAGCCTTTGTTCTGCCCCCACTCTTGCCTGGCCCTTTGTTCTGCCCCCACTTTTGCCTGGCCCTTTGTTCTGACCCCACTCTTGCCTGGCCCTTTGTTCTGACCCCACTCTTGCCTGGCCCTTTGTTCTGCCCCCACTCTTGTTCTGCCCCCACTCTTGCCTGGCCCTTTGTTCTGCCCCCATTCTTGCCCGGCCCTTTGTTCTGCCCCCACTCTTGCCCGGCCCTTTGTTCTGCCCCCACTCTTGCCCGGCCCTTTGTTCTGCCCCCACTCTTGCCCGGCCCTTTGTTCTGCCGCCACTCTTGCTTGGCCCTTTGTTCTGCCCCCACTCTTGCCCGGCCCTTTGTTCTGCCCCCACTCTTGCCCGGCCCTTTGTTCTGCCCCCACTCTTGCCCGGCCCTTTGGTGCTGCCCCCACTCTTGCCTAGCCCTTTTGTTCTGCCCCCACTCTTGCCTGGCCCTTTTGTTCTGCCCCCACTCTTGCCTGGCCCTTTTGTTCTGCCCCCACTCTTGCCTGGCCCTTTTGTTCTGCCCCCACTCTTGCCTGGCCCTTTTGTTCTGCCCCCACTCTTGCCTGGCCCTTTTGTGCTGCCCCCACTCTTGCCTGGCCCTTTTGTTCTGCCCCCACTCTTGCCTGGCCCTTTTGTTCTGCCCCCACTCTTGCCTGGCCCTTTTGTTCTGCCCCCACTCTTGCCTGGCCCTTTTGTTCTGCCCCCACTCTTGCCTGGCGCTTTTGTTCTGCCCCCACTCTTGCCTGGCCCTTTGTTCTGCCCCCACTGATCTCCCTGTTTGCTTACTCTGCCCACCATCTCCCTTGCTGATCGTGCTGCCCGGTCGCTTGCTCTGCTCTCACGCTGCCCGGTCGCTTGCTCTGCTCTCACGCTGCCCGGTCGCTTGCTCTGCTCTCACGCTGCCAAGACGCTTGCTCTGCTCTCACACTGCCCGGTTGCTTGCTCTACTCGCACGCTTGGCCCTTGTTCCCATAGTTTCCATTTTGGTTATCACTCTGTCCACACACTCCCTGGGGTGCTCACTCTGCCAATACTCTCCCTTTGGGTAATCACGTGTCCACCCAATCCTTTAGTTGTTTGCTCTGCCGTTACTCTCCTTTGGGAACCTGCTCTGCACTCTCGCCACACCCCAGGTATTCACTCTGCCCACATACATGTTACTCTCTGTCCACTCCCCTGAACATAGCATGGGCTTTAGCCAAACACTTCCAACTGCCCCATGGAAACGGGTGTTTTGGGAGATTTTTCCACAGTCCTTTGGTGAGGTGTCTCGGAACATCTATCCTAAGGGTAAACTGGGATCCAACAACAAGATAGACCAACATCACTCTGTGTGGTACAAAAGGCAAAGCAGTCTTGGCTTCACTCTAGGGGAAGGCAGAAGGTTGGTAGGTAGTGTGGAGAATCCTGCGGATCCCCCACTAAAACCCTGCTTAAAGTATCCTCCCAGGTGGCCAGGGGAGGGCAGATGCTTCCTGATCCCAATCCTGGGGGTGGTGTGCTGCAGGAGGAGCACCTGGGTGAAGACCAGACCAGGGCTAGTGGGGTGATTTCACAGAGTGAGACATGGTATAGTTCCTCGGATACTTGTAAGTCATTCCGAGAAAGGTTATAGCATCTTGCCATTCTGATGAATTTCAGTCTATGGTTAAAACCAAGCTAGTAAAACCTAGGATTAAAATGTCTAAAGTTACTACCTCTCCAGAACCCTTCTTTTTTACCTCTAAAATCACATATCCTCCTCCATTTCAAAAGTATTCTAAAAGGAACGACGAACGTGTGACTTTTCCTGTCCCATCTGTCTCTCTAAAGCTTAAACCTTATAACTCCGCTTTCAATAATATCAAGGGGGGAAAAACCATCCTTAAACCTTGTAAAGAAGTAAAGAAACAGATTTTTTTCTAAGGTGGACTTCATGTCCCAGAATCCCTCAGGGATTGTGACGAAGAGGATGTCTGGGGAGGTATGTAATCACGCCAGGCATGCCTAATAGCTTTTGGCAAGGTCAGGCAATTAGTTTTAAGGGCCTGTACTTGAAGCCAATTACCCACCTGGGGGGGCATAAAAGGCTGCAGCAGGAAGAAGCAGTATAAAGAAGCTGGAGCAGGAGCTGGAAGGTCAGCAGTAGCGGAAGAAGCAGAGCACGATGCTGGCAGTTCACTAGGAAGTGTGACCAGAGAAGGCAATCCGGAGCAGAGGAAGAGCAGATTTCACCTGCAGGCTCTGAGTTGGTCCCGTGCTCACAAACCCTGTTTGGCTGTGGCGGCATTGGAAGAGACTGGGAGAAACAGGCAGTCTTTCCAGGTGCGTCTAATTGCTGTGAATGCAGAACTGAAGTTGTGCATCCGCCCAAGGCCTGTGTGAAGAAGCAAGCCGAGGGAAGCTGGTGAGAGGAAGACCCTCCATTAATGAGGCCGGATCGGAGACACCTGTGCCGCAGAGGGGTGTGGGTCCCAAGAGGGCCTGTAGCAGTAGCAGCAGAGGAAGTCAAGCCGGGAAGCAGAAGCAGCCTGCAGCATCTGTGATTGTGGAGTCGGTAAAGGGAAGCTCCGTACTCCAAATCATCAGGAATACCTTGTCTGTAAATGTAGCCAGCTTAATTCATACTCGCGTACACATAACAGCGAGTAAAAGTTGTTAGCAGAAGTGGGAAGTCATTCCAGGGGAATTGTAACACGCGCTTATATTAACAAAGCTGAAGTACCCGCGTGTAGAGAAAGCGGTATCTGGTAATAAAATCGTGGCAAAAATGTCGCCGGTAAAAGAAATCGCTGCAAAAATGCAGTGGTTTCACTCGGTAAAGATGTACCCCGATTATACCATTTACGGGGAGTGGGGATTGCAGGGGTGTCCCCCGCCCCCCTTAAATGGTATAATGGGTCCAGTGGTTGCGGGGTATCCCCCGCATCCTTTACATGATTGTGGTGGCAAAACCACAGCATTTTTGCAGCGATATTTTGTATACACAGACATTTTTTGCTGTGATTTTAAGACATGGAACTGAGAAAGCATCTCTTTTCCCCGTTGTTAGATGTAAGCTGTTGCCGAGCGGTCGCACGTCTCCTATTAAAGAGAACGTTGCTGGCAAATCTTGACTTTCCTGCAATGTTACAAAGCCCACTTAACATCAGAAGAGGTTGCGCGTGAAACTGTGTTCCCTCTGAAGCATAACGCTGACTGAAAGGAGGGAACACACATCTTTAAAAGTGGTAGTTCAATATCAAAACGAAATCATGGGTGCCTAATTTCGTTTCTGCAAAGAAACTTGTAACATACTGACAACTGATGTAAAAGTCATAGAAGTGGCTGAAGTTAAACTAAGAACAAGTATCACCCAAGCCAGTAGACTGAACCCTGTTAAAGTGAAAGCAGCTCATTTAAGAACTAAACACCGTTGTTTGAAAGTCACTGAAGCAGTTGTAGCCCCAGAGTCCTCTCATACAAGGTTGACTAGGTTATCCAAGGCTGGAACAGTAGCAATACAGCTTTGGGGTAACTACTGGAAGTAAAAGGTGTATATGTAGCTTGGGAAGGGGGCTGGGTCCTTGTTAAAAAAGAACTAATTGAAATCTGTAGAGCTGAGACTGTTCAAGTTGAGAAGAAACCGTCTGGGAGACAAAGACAGATGTTCTGGTAGCTGCAAGACAGAAAGGAAAGGCAAAGAGGCTGCCCTTTCTTGCCATGAAAGAGAGAAGAGTGTCTTGCCAACCTGTAGAGGTCGAAGAGTCTTGTTGAAGTTGCCTAAAATTCTCGCAGTAGCAGCAGTAGAACTGTGGTTGTCAATACTTTTGTCAGAACTTTATCAAGTTGAATGAAGTAGAAGCAGAAGTCAACTGTGGGGCAAGGGAGCCTGCTCGCACAGTATCATTGGCAGAAGGGGGTTGCTAGAGAGAGCAAACGCTGAGAAGAAGCATCCTGACAAACTGTATTTAAAGATGCAGCAGAAGTTACAAGAAGAGTTGTTGCTAAGCAGAAGTAGTACTTTTGTCTTCGATTTTACCCATTCTTTCCTGGAAGGAGGTTATCCACAATGCCATTGGTGCTGTTTTCTTTGTTGAACTTGGAAAGGGAATCTTCATCAATCGGAGAAGGAACTGTTAACAGTGTATATTTATTTGTGTGACCCTTTGTTTCTTTAGAACGCAACAAGACTTGACTTAAGACTTTCTTTTGCTTGGAAGAAAATGACTTTGGGACATTCCTGGGGAGCAAGATCTGCCCAGGACAAGTAGAAGTCATTTAAGACACTGGTTATTTTGTAACCTTTTATTTATGTTTTTCTATGTTGCTTTGAATGTTTCTGTTGTTTTAGTGTGAGGGTTGGTTTTGTGTATGCTCAGAGGTGTTCCCTTAAATCCTAGACTAGGTAGGGAATCTCCTGGTAGAGTAGGTTTAGTTAGGGTTTATTTTCTAATTTTGTTTAAAATAAAATGTCAAACCTTGAGAAAACTAAACACAGTTGTGAGTCTCACATTACTGACCCCTCACATTTCTGATGCTTGTATCTGCTTAGATCACATGCTATGCATAGGCCGACATCTAGTGGAAGCTGCAGAGTATTACAGTTGTTGTTTTTGAAACTCGAAAAGGGACGTCGACAGGGCGTGCCAGTAATACTATCCCTATTGTGACGTCCACTGTACCCATGGTCCTTCACGCGTTGAGGTCCCTCAGATTGTTTTTTCCGCCATTGTGAGTGGTCGCTGTAAGCGGAGTTCAATTTCGGCTGACGCCATTTGCTTAGCTAAGTTTAAATATAGTTACCCTTTCTGTCCTTTATTCTTCCGACATTGTTCTTCGACACGGTGGAAGAGTCGAGACAAAGGACAAGAGAACGCCTTTGGACGGAGTCAAGTTTCGACGGACCCTCCCGTCCTTGGAAGGCCCACCGGGCCTAGGCCCAGACAGTAAGGAGAGTGGGGGGGGGGGGCAGTCCTTCTACAACGTATATTCCCAACCTTTCCCTTTATCACCCAGCTGCCTTTCCTAGTCATGGATAAAGACCCACCTTAAATTCTGCCCCAACTTCAGTAAAAAGTTTCTGTGGATCGATAAACACAGAGTGTGCAACCTGTGTCTTAATCGCGACCACGATGAAGGGCATTGTTGAGCTTGCAAGCTCTCTAAACCTAAGACCCTTAGAGATCGCAGAACCAACGCCGGGCCCATCATGCCATGGAGGCCTAGGCCGCCATGGACGTGGAGGGAGCCTCCAGTGACGGCAACGTCGCCGTCTTTTCGGACGGTGAGGGCGACGGGGAACAGCCATGTTCCCAAGTGCTAGCCCCCGACCCTGGAAGCCAGGCTGGCGGCACTGTTGTGGGGACTGCACCCAGCGGCAAGAGCACTCCTTCTTCCCACACTAAACACACACCCTGCAGCGATGTGTAGGCTCTGCCAAACAAACGCCCAGATCCGGCGCCTAGGGGGAGATCAGTAGATTCCCTGTATTCTGGGCACTCCAATTCTCGGTCACCTCACAACAGGCCCCATAAAACAAAGGACACCACCCATAAAACTTCCTCAACCGAACGTCAGCAGATGTGGCAGAGGTTCTTCCCAGTGCCGAAACTCGACACGTTTCATTGAAAAAGCGACAGATAAGCATTAAGGTTCAGGGTTATCACATCTGATTAAAAAAAACACGTCCCAGAAAGCCTTTATTAAGGCTTCTCAATCCCAAAAATCTTCTCCAAGAGTCCTAATCATAGAGACAAGTCCCAGAAAGACAGGGACAAGGCTCATAATGAAAAGTCTACCCCTTCCAAAGAAAATGAGACTGTACCTGTTAGGCTCACCTGGCTCCCACAGGGGCGTCGATCGGACCCGGACAGCTGCGACCTCCTCCAACGTGAAGCGTAGTGCAGAGATGACAGACTGGACTGGACCGCCTAATCTCGTCTGCTTGACCCGTAGAAATATTCTCCTGCAAGTGGAGAAAGAGATTCAGCCACCCGTGGATTTTAGTAATGGCACCCCACTGTTCGCCCCACTAATCACCACCGATATTCACTTTCTGTAAGCTCACCTTATGTTTGTAAATGATGAGCTCTCCATCCTGCGTGGAATGCAGGGGCACGTAGATACCAGTTACTTCACTGGTTTGAGGGCGTTGGAAGAGTTCCGGATGAATATTGACTCCGAGGTTACAGGCGAGAACCCCTAAGTATAAAGTTCAAAGAGTTCAATATGTCCGATGTTCACTCTTGTACATTCCTTTCTTGTGTTGCAACTGGGTCCAAGGGAAGATTGTCTTGTGGCAGCTGATGGTGTTGAGGTAAGAGTCTGTATTACCCAACACTGTCCGGCAGAAGATGCGTGTGTTTAAATTGTTGGTTTCTCTCTCCTTACAGGTGCGGCGTAAGAAGTTGCAGTTTGTTACAGAATAATGCCTCCGGTTGTTAATCAGGTAAGTCTATGGTGGAGAGGTTGTATTTGTTGGCTCTCTCAGCTCACCTTATGTTTCTTTTGTCCCCTAGATGGTGGAATTCGGCGGAGAAAATGATGGAGGCTGCGCCGGATCGAAAAATGCTGTGAGGACTGGTGAGTATGGCGCAGCGCTGCAGCTGGCGATGCAACGCGTGTAGAATAGTGTCCTTTTCAAGTTCGAAGACGTGATGGATCTGGAATTCAGGTAAGGATTGAAATAATATCTGTTTTCTAACCTTTCCTCCTTCTTTCTTCTATTGCTAGGAGCTCTGGATTCGAGACGGGCGTGGCTGAAGACTGGATGCTGACTGCAGGCACGGTGAGCGTTATGCTGCTGGATGCAGAATAACACGAAGCATGTGCTGCTGTTCGGGCGTGGTTTAAATAGCATCCAAAGTAGTTCCAGGTAAGAAGTCCCTAGAACCACACCTGAGTAAAAGATAGTCCCTGTAGAAAAATAGTCCCATCCAGGCCTCACGTTGGCTTGGATTCATTTGCAGCATGGTCTGCATGAGGTAAGTAAAGTCTATGAGCCTGGCGCCTATGGCGCCAGGACTGATTTCTATTATGAGGCTGGCGCCTAAGGCGCCAGGACTGAACCCAGACAGCCCCCAGCCGGGGCTGCTGAGGTTTTATTAAATACCTGGATGCCTGCTCCTGGGGCTGATCGGCTTGATCCGGATGCCCGGGGGTAGGCATCATGACAGCACCCCTCCCCCCAAAGCCCCTCCTAAAGTTGCTCTTCCGCTTGGTCCTGGTTTGTCGGGGAAGTTCCGATGGAATTTCTTCACCAACCGAGGTGCATGAACGTGGTCACTAGGTTCCCATGACCTTTCTTGTGGTCCGTAACCCTTCCAGTCGATTAAATAAAAAAGTCTTGATTTAACCATCTTAGAGTCCAGGATATTCTTTACCTCGAATTCAGGTTCTCCATCTATTAGGATGGGGTCAGCTGGTTTGGTTAATCTTGTCCCAGGTTGAACTGGTTTTAGAAGTGCAACATGAAAAACAGGATGAATCCGCAAATTAGAGGGTAATTCCAATTTGACGGCCACCGGGTTGATAATGGCCTTAATGGTGTAAGGTCCCAAATATCTAGGATTGAAAGTTCGAGTTTCCTTTAGAGGTATGTGTTTTGTAGCTAGCCAAACTTGATCTCCAATCTGGTATTGTGGAGTTTCACTTCTATGTCGATCAGCATTTTTCTTGTATTTCTCCTTTACTTGGTTCAAGTGTTCTATTGCTTCCTTAAAGGCTTGTGTAATAGTAGAGTGCAGATGAGTCACTGCAGGCATTTCTAAGTGTTGAGGCAAATCGAGTTCTGAGGTTCGAGGATGATGTCCATATATGGTATAAAAGGGGCTTTGTCCGGTTCCTGAATGTACGGATTTATTGTATGCGTATTCGGAAATCCATAAAATATCTTTCCAATTGCTTTCGGTTTGGTGTAGCATACAACGTAGGTATTGTTCAAGAGTCTGGTTGGTCCTCTCCGTCTGACCATCAGTTTGGGGGTGGTGACTGGTTGATAGCATTACGTCGATTTGCGCCAATTGACAGCATTTCTTCCAACATTGCGAAATGAATTGACTACCTCGGTCAGAGACCAATACGGAAGGAAATACATGGATTCGAACAATGTTTTCGAGAAATTCCTTGGCCAAAATCGAAGCGGAAGGTAATCCTTTTAAAGGAATAAAGTGGGCCATTTTGGAAAAAAGATCCACAATAACTAGAATGGTGTTAAATCTATTACACGGAAGTAGATCTGTAATGAAGTCTAAAGACAAGGTGTGCCATGGTGTAGGTGGAATATCCAAAGGTTGTAAAAGGCCAGCTGTTTTTTTCTTCTGACTTTTGTTTTGGGCGCAGATACCACAAGACATCACAAATGACTTTACGTCCTTTCGCCAGGTGGGCCACCAGAATTGTCTTTTAATTTTAGCTTCAGGTTTTGCGATACCTGGGTGTCCTTCCATAAGGGTGTCATGATAATTGGAGACGACTAGTTAGTTCCTTGTGTGGTAGAAATAGACGTCCTTGATAGTAAGGCAGGTCATTGATGACTGAATAATCTTGGCCTTTCTTTACCCAGTCCTGCAGGGCTGCTGGATCGAAAAGTTGTTGGATTTTTAAATGAATGTCTTCTAGAGTCTGTAGAGTAGTTATGCCAAGAATTCTTTGTTCTGAAATTATAGGCACCGGTTCCGGGTTCGAATATACTCCTCCCATCCCTATTCGGTATAGGGCATCTGCCTTGCAGTTTTTACAACCTGGTCAATAAGTGATCACAAAATCGAATTCGGCAAAGAATAATGCCCACCGAAGTTGACGCGATGATTGGGCCTTGGCTGTTTTCAAATACTGCAGATTCCTGTGATCGGTGATTACAGTGATGGTATGCCTGGCACCGAGAAGATAATGCCGCCAAGCCTTGAAGGCAGACTTGATGGCTAATAATTCCTTATCAGTAACTGCATAGTTTAATTTGGGTGCTGAGAACTTTCTTGACCAGAATGCTACTGGATGAAGTTGACCGGTTTCGGGATCCTTCTGGGACAGGACAGCTCCCATGGCTAAACTGGATGCATCGGTTTCAACTATGTATGGAAGCTCAGGGCGTGGATGCTTTAAGACAGGTGCAGACGTGAATTTCGATTTTAGCTCTTGGAAGGCTCTTTCAGCCTCTTCAGGCCACAAAAAACGTTTGTTTTTTCGCAAAAGTGCTGTGATGGGGTGTACAATATGTGAGAATTCAGGAATAAATCTGCGATAGAAATTAGCAAATCCAAGCATGCTTTGTACCCCTTTAACAGAACTGGGTGATGGCCACTTGAGGATTGCGTCCACCTTTCGAGAGTCCATTCGAACTCCTTTTGGAGTCAGGACAAATCCCAGGAATTCAACTTCTGTAGAATGAAAAACACATTTCTCCAATTTTGCGTATAACTTGTGCTGGCATAGTTTCTCTAGGACTGCACGAATTTGCTTCACATGGTCTGATTCTGAGGAGGAGTACACTAGAATATCGTCTATGTATACGACAACACAGACGTCAATGAGTTCACGAAGGACATCGTTCATAAAATACTGGAAGGCTGCTGGTGCATTGCACAACCCGAAGGGCATCACCTGGTATTCCAATAACCCGTACTTGGTGCGAAAGGCAGTCTTCCATCCATCGCCTTTCTTTACACGTACCAGATGATATGCCCCTCGGAGGTCTAACTTAGTGTAAGCATCCTTTACTTGGTCTAGTAATTCGGGGATCAGAGGCAATGGGTATCGGTTTTTTACTGTAATCTGATTTAATGCGCGGTAGTCTATGCACGTTCTAAGGTCACCTTCCTTTTTAGGTACGAAGAATAGAGCTGAGGATGCAGGAGATTTGGATGGACGAATGAAGCCATTAGCAAGGTATTGGTCCAGATATTGTCGTAGGTGAAGATTTTCGGGTTCAGTAAGGGCGTAGATTCTACTGCATGGAGGTTGTGCACCGGGTACTAGGTCAATTTGACAATCGTATGATCTGTGAGGTGGTAAGGTATTTGCCTGTTCTTTTTGAAAAACATCCTGAAATTCTTGATATTCCTGAGGTAACTGCACAACTGGATTAGTAACGGTGGCCAGGCTTTTGTTCAAGTTTTTTTTCAGGTAACAGGTGTGTGCACAATCTGGGAAGGTCACTTTCTTCTCTCGCCAATCAATACAAGGATTATGTGTTTCCAACCATGGCATTCCCAGAATTATTTGGAATTGCGGGGCCTTGATTAAATCAAACACAATCGTTTCTCGATGCCCATCTTGACCCAACAGTGTCAGCTCAGTATGGAATGAGTTATAGGCCCAGAGGCAATTTCAGTTCCATTGACTGTGGTGATGACATCCAAAGCGGTCTTTTTGCAAAGGGGTAGATTCATCCTTGAGGCCAATTCGTGGTCCATGTAGTTTCCTACGGCCCCGCTGTCAATGTATGCCCTTACTGCGTGCATACGTGATGGCTGCCTTGGATCAATTAGGACCATTGGTATAATTAGGTGGGAGGTCTGAGTGTTCTTCTTTAAGCTCGGCAAGCGGACCTCTACGCTTGTCGGGCATGGTTGTTTCCTGAATCAGGCTCTATTTGACTTTTGTCAGCAACTCCTACTACTTTCTTGGGTGGTTTTATAGGGCAATCCCGTAGAAAATGTCCTGCGGTTCCACAGTACAGACACAATTGCATCTGCCGTCTCTTTTCTCTTTCCTTTTGAGTTAAGGGTCCTTTAACCCCCCCGATCTGCATAGGTTCTGATGCATCTGTTCCTTTGGGGGTGACATTGGGTTTAACCCATACCTGACCCTCGAACTTAGCTCGCTCAGCCTTTCTATTCTGAAGTCGGTGGTCTAACTGGACCACTAAGTCTATATATTCTGCGCAATCCTGAGGTGGGTTCACAACTTGAGCCAAAACATCTTTGAGTTCTCCCCAAAGCCCACGATGAAATAATGTAATTCGTTTCTCCTCAGGCCATCCGGTTTCCACCACCAACCTATTGAAGGTTGCGATGTAGGTTAGCAGATCCTGATTACCCTGTCGAAGGGATAAAAGTTCATTATCCAGGGCCTGTCCCTGTGAATGTCTGGCGAATAGTCTTTCCATGCTTCTTTGAAAACCCTGAAAATCCCGAAGATAGTCTAGGTAGCGGTGTTTGCCCAGCTTGATTTTGCAGCAGTTGTCTAGCAAGATCTGTGCGTTCCTTTGATACAATCAGTTCTCTCCTGAGGGCATTAGTCTCTTGGCGCGCAGAGTGCACTTCCGCCCTAAGTTCCCATAATAATTGGCCTAGTTGGTCTGTTTCAGAGGTTTCCATAACGCCCGGGTGGGAATTTGTAGATGGGCTTCGTGTTCTGTTATGCTCACCTGGCTCCCACAGGGGCGTCGATCGGACCCGGACAGCTGCGACCTCCTCCAACGTGAAGCGTAGTGCAGAGATGACAGACTGGACTGGACCACCTAATCTCGTCTGCTTGACCCTTAGAAATATTCTCCCGCAAGTGGAGAAAGGGATTCGGCCACCCATGGATTTTAGTAATGGCACCCCACTGTTCTCCCCACTAATCACCACCGATCTTCACTTTCTGTAAGCTCACCTTATGTTTGTAAATGATGAGCTCTCCATCCTGCGTGGAATGCAGGGGCGCGTAGATACCAGTTACTTCACTGGTTTGAGGGCGTTGGAAGAGTTCCGGATGAATATTGACTCTGAGGTTTTAGGCGAGAACCCGTAAGTATAAAGTTCAAAGAGTTCAATATGTCCGATGTTCACTCTTGTACATTCCTTTCTTGTGTTGCAACTGGGTCCAAGGGAAGATTGTCTTGTGGCAGCTGATGGTGTTGAGGTAAGAGTCTGTATTACCCAACACTGTCCGGCAAAAGATGCGTGTGTTTAAATTGCTGATTTCTCTCTCCTTACAGGTGCGGCGTAAGAAGTTGCGGTTTGTTACAGAATAATGCCTCCGGTTGTTAATCAGGTACGTCTATGGTGGAGAGGTTGTATTTGTTGGCTCTTTAGGCTCACCTTATGTTTCTTTTGTCCCCTAGATGATGGAATTCGGTGGAGAAAATGATGGAGGCTGCGCCGGATCGAAAAATGCTGTGAGGACTGGTGAGTATGGCACGGCGCTGCAGCTGGCGATGCAACGCGTGTAGAATAGTGTCCTTTTCAAGTTCGAAGACGTGATGGATCCGGAATTCAGGTAAGGATTGAAATAATATCTGTTTTTTAACCTTTCCTTCTTCTTTCTTCTATTGCTAGGAGCTCTGGATTCGAGACGGGCGTGGCTGAAGACTGGATGCTGACTGCAGGCACGGTGAGCGTTACGCTGCTGGATGCAGAATAACACGAAGCATGTGCTGCTGTTCGGGCGTGGTTTAAATAGCATCCAAAGTAGTTCCAGGTAAGAAGTCCCTAGAACCACACCGAGTAAAAAATAGTCCCTGTAGAAAATAGCCCCATCCAGGCCTCACGTTGGCTTGGAATCATTTGCAGCATGGTCTGCATGAGGTAAGTAAAGTCTATGAGCCTGGCGCCTGTGGCGCCAGGACTGATTTCTATTATGAGCCTGGCGCCTAAGGCGCCAGGACTGAACCCAGACAGCCTCCAGCCGGAGCTGCTGGGGTTTTATTAAATACCTGGATGCCTGCTCCCGGAGTTGATGGGCTTGATCTGGATGCCCGGGGGTAGGCATCATGACAGTACCACAAGAGGATGATGAGGGTCCCTTATGTGAGTCCCTACATAATAAAGACCTGCACACACCCCTAGCCCCTGCTATACCTTACCCAGTGATCATCACCAGCTTGGCCCAATGGTCAGCAGAGGACATTGATAGGGTGGTGTCGAGAATTACTTTCTTTGCTAATTTCTTTGAAAAGAACCCTCATGCTCTAGAGAGTTTCCAGGTTACACCTCCCACTGGTCAAGCCTCAAGCTCTCAGCCCCTGTCTTCCACTCCTCAGCACCTCTCTTCATCCCAGCCATAAGCAAAGAGGTCTCGCACTTCTGCTGAGCTTTATGACATCCCTACAGATACTGAAGGGGATCAGGAAGAATATCAGTACTATGGGGATGATGATGAGGATAATGATAATGAGGAGTCAGAGGTTTACACTATGGCTTCTCCCATTCTACAAGACTTACCTCTGCCTGATTCTCCAGTAGATCAGACATTATTTAATGACTTGCTAATCAAAGAGGCTGAACACTTTACGGTATTCAAACTCAGGAGGTTCAGCCGGACAAGGATTTTGTCGAAGATATCCTGGGAGACAATAAAGCTGCCACCCAGTTCATACCCATTTTAAAGTCGGTCCAAAGAAGGATCCAACCCTCTCTTGAGACGCCCAATCAGACAAGGGCTGTTAACCCACGGATAGAAAAACGATTCCGTTCGGCGCCATCTGATCCCTTATATATCAGAGGGCAACTTAAACCGGATTCACTAGTTGTCACAACTACTCAAAAGAGGGCAGGTACACCTTTGGCCTCTTCTGAAGCTTCCCCAGACAAGGAGAGCAAGAATCTTTATACCATGGGGCGCAAAGTTGCAACTTCGGCGGCATTTCAAGCTAGGATCGCCAACAATTCTGCACTGTTGGCAAGCTATGACTGTCATAAATGGGACGAGGTCATGGCCCTTAGCAAATCTGCTCCAGAACCTCTAAAATCTAGACTTGCCCTTGTAGCTGCGGGAGGCAAGCCACTGCCAGCAACTTGCTGAAAAACAACCTTGACGCTGCAGATGGTGCAGGCCATGTAATTGCAGAAGGAACCATTCTCAAACACCATGTTTGGCTTCACCAGTCTGTCTTTAAGCTTGAGATGCAGGCAACGTTGCTCAACATGCCGGTGGAACCAACTGCACTATTCGGCAAAGCGGTGGAGGATGCTCTAAAGTCGGCCAAAGAAGAGTATGATACACTCAAATCCCTTGGCCAATTTACAAATAAACAAACTGGGCAAAGGGGCGGAAACAATTTCCGCCGCTTTTGCGGTCAACATTCCAACCTGGGTCAAGCGTCCTAAGGTTATCCAAGAGACCAGCGCAGGTCCCGCGGCCGGGGGAGCTCCTCCACTTCCTGAGGTGGAGGAACGCCTCCCAAACAATGACAGTCCGCTACAGGTCCCCTCCCATTCCTCCACAGTAGGGGGACGAATTTCAAACTTCACCCACGCATGGGAGGGTATAACCACGGACAAGTGGGTGTTATCGACAGTAGCGGGAGGTTATTGCATGGAGCTCCTAGAAACACCCATCAAACCTCCCCCCACGCCAAAGGAAAACATCAAATGAAGAACAACTCATCTTGATAGAAGAAGTCAACGCGCTGCTCCTCAAGGACGCCATCGAGTTTGTGCCGTCCATAGAGGTGAACAAGGGTATTTATTCAACATACTTCCTTGTGCCAAAAAAAATCTAACCATGCGCCCAGTGTTAGACTTACGCCCTGCAAACACTTATGTAAAGCCACAAAAGTTCTGCATGACAACGCTACAAGAGGTAATTCCCCTGCTAAAACGGGGGGGGATTATGTGGCAACATTGGACATGAAAGATGCCTATTTTCATATTTCAATGCTCCCAGCGCACCGAAGACTCTTGCAGTTCAAAATAGCAAACCAGCACTACCAATTCAAGGTGCTACCCTTCGGAATAGCTTCAGCTCCAACCAAGGTACTGGCAGTGGTGGTGGCGGCGGCACACCTGCGCAGGGAGGCTATCCCAGTGTTCCCCTACCTGGACAACT